>NC_045595.1:457500-1075000 GCF_009762305.2 Zalophus californianus
GCCTCTGATGAATGAATGCATCACCATTCATCATTCCATTCGTCATCATCAGTCCCACCACCCACCCTCTGCTCATGCCGCCCCTCCTCCCCGAGAAGTCTCCCCCTGAGTAACCAGACCCTGCGTGACTCTGGCCTTGGCTTCCCTGGGCTGCATCAGCCAGGTGGGGTCCTGCGGGCCAGCAGCACTTACTGGCTGAGATGAGGTCCATGTACTGGCAGATGGCGTGAAGCAGGAGCCTCTCGAAACTGGAGGGGAATGGATGGTAAGTGGCCGCGGGCCAGAGCCAGACCCCTGGCGGAGCACACGGCGCTCACTCCCACCCAGTCACCTGTTGTCCAGCATGGCCGTGTACACGGCCTGGGGAGACACAGAGAAGAACCTCAGCAACCGCTCCTCCCAGGTCTCCAGCGTTTCCTGCAGGAGAAACGGGTCTAGGGGTGAGGCCAACCGTGAAACTGTGGACAAGCTGTCCAGGCCCCGTGCCCAGGGCTGCCTTTGGAGGCCAGAGTCCTAGCTTCAAATGTGGCCTTTGACCTGCTACACGAGGCTACCTAACCCTTTCCAAAGATAGCAGGACTGAGATATCGCCATACTGTTGAACTCCTGTGCCTTCTGCCTCGTGAACTCCTACACATCCTGCAGTACCGACCCGCATTGTCCCTGCCCCCCCCCCCCCCCCCCCCGGCCCTCAGGGAAAGCCCTTTCCCAGCCCTGGCTCCTGCAGGCTGATCACACTGATCTGGTCTGTATTCTGCCTCGTCTCCACCAACACCACCTGCACTGGGTAAAAGATCTCCCATCACACCACCGCCAATTCAGAAGGTGAGAAAGGCCATCAAGAAAGACCAAGCAGGTGGAGAAAGATGAGGCCTGGCCTGGTATTCACCATGGGGATGCGGCTCCGCTTGAGGACGGCTCTCAGACGCCTGCTGATGCGCTGGAAGCAGTCACGAGGTGTGTAGGCCGGGTCCTCTACAAGATTTCCTTGAGTGGGGCAGCCGCTGGAGCAAGCCTCTGGCCTGCCCACAAGCCAGGCTCCTCCCCACCGGCCCCGGGCACCGCCCACAAGCCAGGCTCCTCCCCACCGGCCCCGGGCACCGCCCACAAGCCAGGCTCCTCCCCACCGGCCCCGGGCACCGCCCACAAGCCAGGCTCCTCCCCACCGGCCCCGGGCACCGCCCACTCGCCAGGCTCCTCCCCACCGGCCCCGGGCACCGCCCACTCACCAGGCTCCTCCCCACCGGCCCCGGGCACCGCCCACAAGCCAGGCTCCTCCCCACCGGCCCCGGGCACCGCCCACAAGCCAGGCTCCTCCCCACAGGCCCCGGGCACCGCCCACTCGCCAGGCTCCTCCCCACCGGCCCCGGGCACCGCCCACTCGCCAGGCTCCTCCCCACCCGTCCCCCAGGGCACGGTCCCTGCCACAAGCCCCCCCACCCCCACCGCCGCCCAGGCACCAGGTTCCTCCCTACCTGTCCCCACCCCCCCAGGTACGGCCCAGGCACCAGGCTCCTCCCCACCCGTTCCTGGCCGGCCCAAACCACGATCAGCCAGGCCCCCCTCCATTCCTCTGGTCCTCCCAACCTCCCGTCTAGGCCCGCACCTCTCCGTCGGTCCTCCCCGCGGCCAGGCCCCCTCCTCCGTGTCTTGCTCTTGCCCGCATCCTCCAGGTAGCGGAGAACCCTTTCCTGTTCCTCCCCAGAGCGGTTCATGAAGTCATTCCAGACCTGGAAGAGAGGCAGGCAGGACCCAGGCTAATGACTGCGCGTCTCCAGCCCCAGGTTCTCCATTTAGCCAATGGGCACAGAGGGCCAGAGTGTGTGGACAGACTCCTCGGAGACACATCTGCCCACTGGGCTTGGCCAGGAGTTTGTGGGGTACCCGCAGACCTGCCTGTCTGGGGCAGGGGAGTGACATGGGCCAAACACGCCCCCAGTGGACTCATTCATTCCCAATGATGGGCAGGTGAATCAGGAGTGCTGGGAAGTTCTGGGGTGTGGTGGGAGCTCTGGCTTGGTCTGGGGAGCCCGAGGGAGACAGAGAGGGTGTTCATCAAGGGACCAGAGGGGGATGGGTGCAGACGGGCCCTCCTGAGGGAGGGACCAGCACGGGCCAGGTGCGGTGAGAACGAGAGCGGGGCCAGTGCGGCCAGAGCAGAGGGGGGAGGAGGGTGCGGGAGCCCCACCTCCATGTAGGTCTCATTGCTGCAGGCCTCTGCGAAGATCCCGGGTGCTGCCGGGGGGGCCAGGTCCCCATCGTCCAGACCAGCTGTGCCCCCGTCTGTCTCCAGCAGGGTTAGGAGGTACTGGGCTAGATGGAAACAGATGGTCTCTGGGCTGGGGGGGGGGTGGCACTTGGGGCCCCCCAGTCTCCACAGAAACTCCTGGTCTCTGCATTTAAGGCCTTTACCCTCTGGCTCACACCAGTCTCCCCACCTCCAAGCTCCAACTGTCTTTCCCAGAAGGCACAGACACCATCTAGCCTCGACCTCCAGAACTCCTACTCCTCCCTGGCTTGTTGAACTCCTGGACATCTTTGAAAACCCAAGCTCCAATGCCCAGAGCTCCTTAAGGCCCAGCCCCAGCATTGCCCAGCTCAGGGTCAGACTCTTGGCAAAAACAACAGATAATACCAACATACACACCATTCTCATGTGAGCCCTAGGAACCCCCAGGAGGTGCCCCCAAGCCCTGCTCACTGTTCTCTAGGCGCTGGAGGCTCTTCCGCCCCTTGGCCTTGGGCACGAGGTCTGAGTTCCGCACAGCCTGGTTGATGAAGTGTTGTTTCCGCTTGGAGGCTGACAGCCTCTTCACCTGGGAGCCAGCTAGAGCGGGCAGGCAGCCCGGAAGGGGCCTGTGGGCCGGGGTTGGGGTGGGGAGGCAGGCCTCAGGGCCAACACAGGCCAGGACCCCCAGGCAGAACCCCATTACAGCCCCTGTACCATAGCCATCACCTGCTTGGTTTCCCTCAGCAATGGGGAGCTCTGTGGAAGCCTAGACCCTTCAAATTTCATTTTGTTTTGGGGCGCCGGGGTGGCTCAGTTGGTTAAGCAACTGCCTTCAGCTCCGGTCATGGTCCCAGGGTCCTGGGATCGGGCCCCGCATCGGGCTCCCTGCTCGGCGGGAAGCCTGCTTCTCCCTCTCCCACTCCCCCTGCTTGTGTTCCCTCTCTCTCTGTCTCTCTCTGTCAATTAAATAAATAAAATCTTTAAAAAAAAATTTCATTTTGTTTCATGGTCACATCACCCAGGAGGCCTGTACAATTGTGACGACGGATTAGGAAACTGGGGCCCGGAGAAGAGAAGACACTTGCCCAAATTCACACTGTGGGTGGGTGGCCAAGAAAAGCTTCTCCCCTCTCCCCCAGGCTTCCAGATTGTAACTGCAAGCTGGCAGGACCCAGAGTCTCCAGGATTTGACCACCACCCTCCTCTGGGAGTCTCTCAGGAGACTTGATTTAATGGAGCATCTCCCGTGCCAGCAGCAGATAAACCAGGCAACAGCCCCCAGAAGCTCAAGGTGATGCCTGAGCCCATCTGCCTCAAGTCCCCGGAGTCCCCCTGAGATGTGCCCAGAGGTGGGGCTGGAGTGGCCTCCTCGGAACTAATCTGTCCTCCTGCAGGCAAATGGCACTAATGGTGGAGATGGATTAGCAGCTTGGCCGGGACCCCCACTGGGGACTCGAGGGCCACCTGCAGACACAGGGAGTGGGAGGGCGCGCTAGATGGAAATGTCCTGGCAAGGAGTTCCCACCTTCCTGGTCAGCCCCCGAGGACCCCCAGACCACAGGCTGAGAGCACATGGCCTCCTTGCCGCCCCGCCAGCATGCCGGGCACAGTCCCACCTGGGGGCCTCTGCACGGGCAGTGCCCCCTGCCCAGTGCATGCTCCCCCAGACTCTGAATGGCTCACTCACTCATCTGCTTTGGCTCTGTTCAAACCTCTCAAGAGCCCCCGACCCCCTGTGTAAACCTCACTGCTTTGTTTTTCTGATCGCGGTACATTCTACTTCATTGGTAACTGCCCACCTCGCCCACAACACGGTAATCCCCACGCAGACATTCACAGCCATGCCGGGGACGCCGGATCAGTTCTCAAAATAATCCCACGATTCCAAGACTGAGTGGAACCGAGAGTCCAAAATACCCCTCCAAACTTTCCTAGTACCCCAAGTTCCCAGGACAAAAACTAAAAACAGAAGTGTGGCCTCTCCCCTCCAAACCATGAAACTCTAGGATGGTGGAGACAAGTACCCTTGCAGGGGTTAGGAAGGAAGTCAGTGCTCCTCAGGGTCCATACATATGTAAAGCGTCCCCAGCATTAAGTATCTGTACGATATAGAATGGCCATCACGTCTTGATCAAAAACCAAACAGGCTGATGAGACTCCGCACTGCCTGACCGTCCCAGTGGAGCAGGTAAGTGGCCCAAGGCTCGGTAGTTAACAGTTTCCACCCAAATCCATGCTGTTGCCTCATGAATAAACTCACACGTGAACAAGCACCCATCAACAGGAACACACAGGAAGAGGCACTGGGTGGACCCTGGAATCTCAGCCCTGAGTTCATATCCCAGCTAGGATGCTTCGCTGTGTTACCTGGAGCCTCAGCTCACTCTCTGCAAAGCGAAGATAAAAAGGTGCCCGTGGGTCTGAAAGGGGACACTCGGAGCCAAGAGGGCCAGGACAGGCACCTGCCCCACTGACTTCAGGCACTGCCTGCTTGGTTTCCTCCTGTTATGGGGAGCTCACCCCCTATGTCGCACTGTTGATCACAGCATTGTCTCTGGACTGAATGTTCATTTTCACCATTACGATCATGCCAGGAGACCAGGGATATCAAGCTGATGCCCATTATACAGAATTGCAACTGAGGCACAGAGTCCCTAAACCGAGATCCCACCATTGCAAAGAAGGCAGCAAAGACAGGACGAGGCAAATCAAGTCAGCACAGAGCCAGTGACTGTGAGGCTGGCTCCAACCTGAGGGCTGCCTCCCTGAGGCCCGAGCACCCCCACTGTGAGCCCCAGCTCACCCACGGCCTCCCCAGGGCTCCAGTGCTTGTGTCTCTACCCTGGCAGCTGGACCAAGTCCAGAATAGCAGCCTGCTGGGGCCGATAACAGAGTCCGCATCCGGGGGGACCTATCAGGAAATGTCAGGGCAGGGCTGAGCCCTCGGGACATGGGGCTTCCCCACCACCTCACGAGGGTGGCAGAGCCAGGATTTGAACCTGGCCTGAATGGGAACACTCCCCTCGAACCATTCAACCTCCTGCTTCTCTGAGCCCACAGAGTTCCATGCCCCTACCTAGTTAAGTCCCAGCCGGGCCCTCCCCTGCGCCACCACCATGCATGGCTCCCCAGAACGCTCAGGGCAAGGCCCAGCCCTGCCCTGTCCTGTACCGGGAACACAGGGGTCTGTGCCTGGCCCCACAGGCTTTCGGAGGGCTCACCACCACCTCGTGGGCCTCATGCACTGAGCTGAGCACCGGGAATTGAGTCCCACCACCAACTCAAGCTTGCTGACTTCAACCAAATTCCAGCAGAAGGCAAGAAACATGTGGCCTCCAGGGTCAACTGCGGGGCCCGGACCCCCACTCAAGAAAGAGAGGACAGTGGAACTGGGAGGGCAGAAGCAGCAGCCCACAGATACCCAGCAACTCAGATTTGTAATGAAGGTTGGGGGTCCTCTGCTCCAGACCAGGAACAGTCTGCCTCAGGGCCTTTGCACATGTTGAGCCTTCTGCCTCAAGTACACTTTCTCAGAACATTCTGGTCTCTGTTCAGATGTCACCTCCTGGGAGAAACCACCCTGCTCCTGACTAGCCCAATCAGCTGGTCCACGTATCTGTTCACTACTTACTCCTCACCTCCCACATCAGACACTTACAAAGAGGAGTGTCCCCAGCACCTGCCGAAGGGCCAGTTCAGCTATTTTCCAGGCCACCCAAAGAGACCACTTTACCGATGGGGAAACTGAGGACCCAGACAGGGCACCTTTGGCTTCCTGGACCCGACGGGCCTCGGGAAGTGTCTGCATCGTGAAAGTTGCTTGTGCCCAATGAAGGTGGACAGGCCCAAGGTAGAAACACCTGCTAAATCAGGTTTGAGTTTGGGGAGAATAGGCCCCTGTGTCTCCCCAAATTCTGTTCCCTGCAGGTTTTGAAATGAGACCTTTTGACACCTGTTCTCTTGGGCTAAAATCTACTTTCTCTGGCACAAGTCCCCTCCCCCAGGAAGAGGCAAGAGAGGAACCTATTTCCCGAAGCAGGAAACCGAGGCGGGGGAAGGCTCAGAGTGGAGAGGTGACTCAGGCTGGGGTGGGGCCAGCTGGGGCCCCCAGCAGTGACCACACCCCCGGGGACACACAGGGGTGAAGGAACACCGGGGTACATCAGTGGGGACCCACTGGCAGGTTAATACCCACTTTGCATGGGTAAGGCCCCTTAAAAGAAGGTAACTACCCACATCTGTAGAGACCCACATGGCTTCTGGGTAAAGGCCCAGGTGGAAATCACAAGGAGGTAATAATAAGTGTAATAATGAAACAATAATGAAACAAATTAAATAATAAGATGTTTCAGATAATAGTTAAAGAATGGATGCTCCTGGGGCCTCTGGGTGGCTCAGTTGGTTAAGCATTTGACTTTGGCTTGGGTCATAATCTCGGAGTCCTGGGATTGAGCCCCACATGCCCCCCGCTCAGAGGGGAGTCTGCTTCTCCCTCTGCCACTCCCCCTGCTCATTCTCTCTCTGTCAAATAAATAAAATCTTAAAAAAGAAAAGAAAAAAACGGATGCTTCCTTCTGCTGAGCACATGGTCGTTGACCTCTCCCCACCCCATCCCAGCCATTCTGAGAAGAGGCCACTATTTATATCTCATTTTACAGATGGGGAAACCGAGGCATATACTGCTCAGGCGGCTGGCCCAGCACACAGAGGAGGCAGTGGTCTCCTTGCCCCCCCCAAACCAGGACCACAGGGTGGATGGCACGGGTTTCTGCGGGAACACCCTGATTAAACAGGAATCTGTCCCAGACCCTTTGGGGTCTGTACCCAGAGCGGGTGGCTCCACCCTCTTCAGCTCCTGCTGACCCAGGATTTTAAGCACCGCACACATTTAATCTGTCAAGTACTCAGGAACAAAGAGCCCTGTCTACTCAGGAGGTGGGGGGCTGATAATCCCCACAGGGAAGCGCAGGACTGGCTGTGGGGTACCTACCCAGCTTGGGGACAAGAAGAGCGGCTTGTGGGTAAATACCCAGAACAACACCAAAGCGGTTTCCGGGGACACCGCGCGCAGCGGCACCACCTCACCTGAGCCGGTGACAAGGCGCATGAGACCCCCCCAAAGTGAGTCAATACCCGGGCATGGGGTCGGGGGGGCACCTCTGGGCCCCGGAGGCATGTAAACGCATAAACGGGGTGTGCCCCCTCTGCCCAAATACTCGGGCGTGTCGGGGATGGGATTTCCCCGGGTGGCAACGAAGCCCCCTAACCCCACCCCCACCGCGGTCTGGGGTCTCCTCAAAGAAAAGGGGCGGGACAGCCTGGGGCTGCAGCCAGACAGGAGGGGAGAGAGGAGAGGAGGGGGTGCTGGAGTCCCAGGAGGCATGGCCCGCCCGCCCCGCCGCGCTCACAGCGTCCGCCGCCCGCCTGGGGCGCTTCCCACCGCCGCCACCGCCTCCTCCGAGCCGCCCTCCGGGTTCTCCAGCGCGACCATGGCTCGACTTGTGTTGTCGCCGCCGCCCGGCAGGGCCCTCTCGGGGCCGAGCAGGAAGTGACGGGCGCCCAGAGGCGGGCCGGGGCGGAGCCTGGAGGCCGGACGCGCGGGGCGGGGGCCGAGGCCACGCAGCCAGCTAGATCCCGGGCTGCGGGTGGCGAGCCCCCAGCCCCGGGGACAAACGGGAAAACCGAGGCGGAGAACGGGGACCGCGGCCAAGCCCCCAGTCTGCGGGTGTGGGATGGGGGACACCCAGCCCGGAGGAACAGACGAAGAAACTGAGGGGGGAGGTAGCGTGATCCTTGCCCCTGAAGCCGGGCTGCGGGGGGGGGGGGGGGGGGGGGGGGGAGCACCCAGCCTCCAGTAGATGGCCGGGGAAACTGAGGCCTGGGTAGCCAGGAAAGAGGGGGACATCCGTTTCAGAGGCGGGGGACAGATGAAATGACCCAAGCCCCAGACCACCCAACCCCCAACACCAAGTTGGCATTTCCTTCCACCAGCCCCTCCCAGCCCTCTGTTCCAGCGCAGCGCGGGGAGCATGGTCTGGGTGCATCAGTTTACTCATCTCTAAAAGTAGGACAACATCCCACCCCCTTCCACCTTTAAGGATTTATTCATTTCACAAACGCCCCCTGTGGGCAGGGCCCAGTGACGAGCTCTGGGGATGCAGCAGGGACCAAGACAGACCCCTTCCCCACTGAGTGGGTAGGGAAGAGGAGTTCTCTGAGAGAGAGACTGGTAAGCTGCAAAGTGGGAAGGGCGAATCAGGCGGAGAGAACAGCCAGTGCAAAGGCCCTGCGGCATCCAGAGTGACCAGAGCAGTGTGATGAGTGAGCACGAGGGGGATGGAGGTAGGCGGCAGAGGGTGGATCCGTGAGCCTGGCGGTCCCGTGATGGGAGGTCCGGTTTTTGTTCAGAGGCAATGGGGAGCTACAAGAGGGTTTAGAGAAGAGAATTAAACCTACTGTGGAATCTAGAATCCACCCTTCCGTCTACAAGAAGAGTGGGGATCCAGGTCCATGAAGAAGAGTGGGGATCCGGGACCATGTGAAGTGACACCATGGGGATATAACCCACCACATGCAGCCTGTTAGAAATTGTGCAGGTCAAATGACCCGATTGCTTTAACAGATAAAGAGCAACAGGTGAGGAAGGAGTTATGATAAGGAGGAGGAGCTGCTAAAAGACCCCAAAAAGCATGTGCTGTGTGACATCACATAGATAAATGTGAAAAGAGGCAACAGGACTCAGTGGTGACACAAATCCCAGGAGAGGGCACTTCTGGGCAGAGTGATGGGGAGGGGGCCCTGGGGACCGGGAGCCTTTGGTTCCCTGGTCTGGCCCGTGATGACTAACTGCTCAATGAATGTGCTAATTCTAGAGGATGCAGTGTGGGCCTCACCCTGATACTGGAGTCTCCTTCCCAGGAAACCTGTGTGGTACCTGCCTAACACCCTCCTGGACTCCTGGCCTGCCCAGGAGCTGCTGTGGCCACTGCTGCCCATGGCCCCCACCTCAAAGGTCCTCTCCCAGGCCCTTAGACTCAACAACATCCCCCCCCCAAAGAGATCCTCCATCCTAGCAAAATCTTGGATCTCCTCATCCTAAGCTGTTCCTCATTCCCTTTCTGATTTTCTAGACCATTTTGAAGGTGGAAAGAGGGTGAACAGGGAATGCGCCCTCTCCAAGGCTCTGCACTCCCACTGGAGATGACCGAGGTGCCTCAATGCCAGGATGTTCCCCATTTCTCCCCTCCCCCACCTCTTAGTCGTGTTTTCGTCAACAGTGGCATCTTTTTGTCTCTGCGTGGTACTCCGTGATAGCAGGAACATCCTGGCACACTGAGGCATGCCTCGTGCGTAGTATCTGGGGTCCATTTCTGGATGGGGGGCCAACAGTGTCCTTGCAAACTGCCCTCCACCTGGTTCCTACCACCAGGGGCACAGGTGCCCATGTCCCCAGTGGGAGTATCTGCTATCCGCTGCCAGTTAGGTTGGGGGGCGGTCTCTCCCATTTACAGCAATGGAGTCCTAGCGAGGTTGAGTTAAGACCAGGCGTCTTCTAACCGCTAGATCCTGGGCAGCCCTGCCCTGCTCTGAGCCATCCATGGCTCTCCAGTGTCCCAGCTTGCATCTGGAGCCCCAGCCACTTGAGAGGTCAAAGTCATGGCCACTAACAAGGTGCCTGCTCTTGCGTCTGTGTGTTGGTCCGGGCTGTTTGCCCATCCTCAGAGTCTCTACCTGCTGTTAGGATCGTCCTTCTGGGGCCCACAGCAACCTCCACGCAGTTTGCCCCTCTCCCCTGAGCCCCAAGCCCCTCCTCCAGCCTGTCCCCTCCTGTGCGCTCGCTCGCCGGACTGTGCGAGGAGAAGAAAGGGGGAGAAGTTTGCTGTGCGCGTGAATGGGGGGGCGCGCAGGAAGGAGCGGGAATGACGAGCGGCTGCAGGGGAGGCGCGAAGGCGGGGCAGCAGGGTACAAATTCGAGGGGCTGCGTCGGGAGCAGAGCGGAGTCGCCCTCCAGACGCGGTGGCCTCCAGCCGAGACCCTTCCCCGGGGTCCGCGGGCGTGTCCCCAGCGGGCGGCCAGGAGGAGGGTCCCCGCGGCGATCCCGGGGCGCAGTCCGGCGGGCGGCCAGGAGGAAGAGGCCGGAGAAGCCATGAGCGCCCTGGCCACGTCGGCCCCCAACGCGTCCTGGGGGGCGCTGGCCGACGCCTCGGACGGCCCGGACCCCGAGCCGCGGCCAGTGGACGCCTGGCTCGTGCCGCTGTTCTTCGCCGCGCTGATGCTCCTCGGCCTGGCAGGGAACTCTCTTGTCATTTTCGTCATCTGCCGCCACAAGCAGATGCGGACGGTGACCAACTTTTACATAGGTGAGCTGCACGGTCCCTGCCTGCCGCTCCGGGGCCCCCCGCGAGAGGAGAGCGGCCGCGGCGCCCCGTAGCGGCGCGCCGTGGCTCCTCCACGCAGGCCCTCTCCCTGCTGTCTTGGGCTAGAGCTCCAGAGCTCTGCGGGCGAGGGTTCCATGCGGGGTAGTTCAAAGGGAGCTTGGACAATGGCCCACGGAGAGCTCGGCCCTGCCACTTGAGGACGGTGTCTGATTAAAATGTGGCTCTTATAACAATGAACAGAAGTCCGGGGAGGGGCTGCGGGACCCCCCAGTTTGCGACCTTTGCCCCCATGGTTCGGTTCACACATTTGTGTGATGGGCCGGCCTACCTGGCACAGGTGAGTGCTCATTTTCTCTATTCGATGGTGACGGGTGGGCTAGCACCGCCGTCTCCAGTTTGCAGACGGGGAGACCGAAGCTCAGCGAGGCAGGGGCCTGCACGGGCTCTTCCAGCCCAGACAGGGGGCGAGCCGCGGACTGGCGCTTGAATGGCTAATGAAGCCCGTGCTGGGGGGATGTTTGCAATGTAACAGTGGGAGACTGGGGGGGTGCCCCAAATTCTCTGCCCAAGGTGTCGGGGGGCCTTCCCACCAGCGGTCCTGCTGGTTACTCGGAGAAATGCAAAGACCAGGGGGCTGGGCCAGGGGCGTTGGGTGGTTGAGGCCCCCCCCCGTGCGTTCCCTGCCTGCAGCCAACTTGGCGGCCACGGATGTGACCTTCCTGTTGTGCTGCGTGCCCTTCACGGCCTTGCTCTACCCGCTGCCCGCCTGGGTGCTGGGCGACTTCATGTGCAAGTTCGTCAACTACATGCAGCAGGTGCACGGGCTGGGGGTGTGGGGGGAGGGGAGGGCCAAGGGGCGGGGCCTGGGTGTGGGCGGGCTGGACCGCGGGTGGGGCGGGGCCGAGGAAGAGGTGGAGCCTGGAACGGGCCGCGGTGGGGAGGCCCCCGCAGTTGCGAGAGATAAGGATACGGAGGCGGGCATAGAGAGGGCGATCTGAGCCCTGCGGCTTCTTGCCCCGCCCGTCCCGCGATCCTAGGATGGCTCTGCCTCTCCCTGTCTCCGTCCCGGGTCTCAGCGGACCGCAAATGGCCCCCTCAAACCTCCACTATCCTGGGACCCTCTCTGGTGTCCCACTCTCCTGCCCCTTCAACCCGTGGCCCCTGGAGACCTTCCGAGGACGCGTCCCGTTTGTGCCTGAGTGTTTGGACGTCTGAGGGGGGGAGCCGCAGGGTGGGCGCAGACGGGGCGGGCCCCAGACCGAACACCGGGAGAAACGCCCCGCTCTCGGCCCTCGCAGGTCTCGGTCCAGGCCACGTGCGCCACTCTGACCGCCATGAGCGTGGACCGCTGGTACGTGACCGTGTTCCCACTGCGCGCCCTGCACCGCCGCACGCCCCGCCTGGCTCTGGCGGTCAGCCTCGGCATCTGGGTGGGTGAGTGCAGCGCGAGGGCCGCACGGGAATGCGAGGACAAGCCTTTGTGCCTTGGGCGCCCCCACCCCCACCCCCAACTGCCCCTCGGTCGTGCGTGCATCTGGGAAGTGGGCTCAATAGCGCTCCCTGTGAAGAGCCACCGAGGGCGCGCACCCTGAGGGCCCCCCCGCGCCTGGGAGGCGCTCGGTGACGCTGCCCGAGGAGGCACCTGGGGGGGACCAGGGTCCTGGCCTCCTGGCGCCTCTCGTCCCTCGGGCAAGGTCTTCAAGCTGCCCTGTGGTACAGGCTCTGCGGCCGTGTCCGCGCCGGTGCTCGCTCTGCACCGCCTCTCGCCGGGGCCCCGCACCTACTGCAGTGAGGTCTTCCCCAGCCGCGCCCTCGAGCGGGCCTTCGCTCTCTACAACTTGCTGGCGCTCTACCTGCTGCCGCTGGCCGCCACCTGTGCCTGCTACGGGGCCATGCTGCGCCACCTGGGCCGCACCGCCGAGCGCCCCGCGGCCACCGACAGCGCCCTGCAGGTGTGCTGCTGGGTGGGTGGGGAGGCGCATCTGGAGGACTCTGAGAGAGTGGCAAAGTGGGAGAATGCGCAGGGGTCAAGAGGGGGAGCTCTGGGGGCCCCTGGCTAGCTCTTGATCTCGGGGTCGTGAGTTCAAGCCCCACGTTGGGCATAGAGCTTAAAAAACAAAACAAAACAAAACAAAATAAATAAATAAAATGGAGGGGGGCTCCGACGGTTGCCCCGCCAGCCTACAGCCTCTCCTCCACCCCTCAGGGGCAGCTGGGGGCAGAGCGAGCTAGCGCCGTGCGGGCCAGGGTCTCCAGGCTGGTGGCCGCGGTGGTCCTGCTCTTCGCTGCCTGCTGGGGCCCCATCCAGCTGTTCCTGGTGCTGCAGGCGGTGGGCCCAGCGGGCGCCTGGCACCCGCGCAGCTACACCGCTTACGCGCTCAAGATCTGGGCACACTGCATGTCCTACAGCAACTCCGCGCTGAATCCGCTGCTCTACGCATTCCTGGGCTCCCACTTCCGACAGGCCTTCCTCCGGGTCTGCCCCTGCGCTCCCCGGAGGCCCCCGCAGCACCGGGGGTCTGGACCCTCAGACCCCACCGCCCCCCACACGGAGTTGCACCGCCTGGCCGCCCACGCGGCGACCGCCAGGACCCAGACGCCAGGGAGCCGTGTGTGTGTCCCGAGGGAGCACACAGGCTGTGTGTCCTGAGGGAACGCGCTGCCCCTCTCTGGGCCAACTCTGGGGGATAGAGCTGGGCCCCTCTGGGACAGGGGCTGCTTGAAGAGCAGCTGCTACTATATGGTTATAATCAATGTCTTTATTTCCGTGCAACATAATCATAGTGAAAACGTCTTGTCCTCCTGATGGTTCCGTACAAATTTGCTGCTATTGATATTGTAATGAGTTATTTCTGTATTTCCTGGAATTGAATACACTTGGATACTGGCACTCTCTGGAACTTTCCCCCAAAGCATCAACAGACATTTTTCACACACTGCCTTGCAATGGTAGCACTGTAAGCTTCATCCCATTCTCCAGAAATATTAAAATGTGAACACCGTGTGCATTTTTAAACGGCAGAAATAAGGTCCTAGTGCTACTGCCGGCAAGTGTTCAGAGTCCTGCCGGTGAAATGGTGGGCATCACTGAGTAAACAGGTCCTCCTGGGAGCACGGAGCTGCCGGTGTGAGGAGCACACCTCAGGGTGTGCTCCATGACAAACCGCCCCAAAGCAGAAGCTGGCCCGGCAGCCGCAGACGGTCACCCACCATTCTGGGGCTGGACCAGGAGGCCCGAGAAGGCTTTGAGCTCATGCCTCAGTGCGGCCGCCCTGGCTTCTTCCCAGCCTGGTGGGCTGGGGACAGTCAGACTCATCCCTTGGCAGAGCTTCTGAAAGGCGCCACTTCAAGGGCTTGGAGGCCTGGGCGCAGAAGTCCCACCACATCGCTTTCTCCACCCTGAATCCTGGGAGCTGTCCGAGTCCTACCCAGAGGCCACTTGGGTGTGGCTGTGGGGGGGAGGGGGGGTTGGGGAGGGTTAATTCAGCCTTCCCCCAACAGCCCTGCAGGCTGAGGCTCACCCCGCAGGGCAACCCCCGTCTCTGGGAGGGGGCCCCGGTCCTCCCAGATTATCTGGGGACGTCATGGGCTTTCAAACAATCCGACTTGGCAGAGATGTTACTGTGAGACCAAGAAGCCAAAACATAGGGCCATTTTGACATCGGCCTGAAGCTTACCGGTTCTTTTTTTAAGTAGGCCCCATGGCCAGCGTGGGGCTCACACTCATGACTCTGAGATCAAGAGTCACACACTCACACTGACGGAGCCGGCCGGGTGCCCCTGAAGCTTGCTCGTTCTTGCTTCCAACACTAGCTTCCAGACTGGGCGAGACAAGAGGGTGAAATTCTCCCCCTTTGCCCGCAGGCCCTGCCACCCCCGCCCGCCCCCACCCCCGCCCTCCCAACTCATGGTCTCTCGGCAGCTGCTTGAACTGGTGCCATCCCTCTGCCCTCTGGGCCTTTGCACACGCGGGTCCCTTTGCTGTGCCAGCTGTTCTCAGTCACCCATCGGGTCTCAGCTCAGCTGCCTCCTCCTCTGGAAAGCCCCCCGGGACCCTCTCATCCATGTGCCCTGGCCTCCCCCGTCACAACCCCCACGTCCTCCTGTGGCACCTGCTGGCCGCCTGTCTGACTCGGTCCCCACTGTGTCCCAGGGCCCCGCACACAGTAGGGCTGAGTAAACATTTGTGGGATAAATGACCAAGTGTGTTGTGGGGGCTAAAAGAGATGTGTGCAGAGGGAGTGGCACCTTTTCTGCGGGAAAAAATGAATTTTTATTTTATTTTTTTAAGATTTTATTTATTTATTTGAAAGAGAGAGAGAGAGAGAGAGAGAAACAGCATGAGAGGGGAGAAGGTCAGAGGGAGAAGCAGGCTCCCCGCTGAGCCGGGAGCCCGATGCGGGACTCGATCCCAGGACCCCGGATCATGACCTGAGCCGAAGGCAGTTGCTTAACCAACTGAGCCACCCAGGCGCCCCCAAAAATGAATTTTTTAAAAAAGGATTTTATTTATTTATTTGACACAGAGAGAGAGCGAGCGAGAGAGGGAACACAAGCAGGGGGAGAGGGAGAAGCAGACTTCCTGCAGAGCAGGGAGCCCGATGCGGGGCTCGATCCCAGGACCCCGGGATCATGACCTGAGCCGAAGGCAGATGCTTGACGACTGAGCCACCCAGGTGCCACAGGGAAAATGAATTTTTAAAAAAGAAGGTAAAGAGGGGGCTCTGGGGCCTTCGTCTTAGAGAAATGAAAAGTCCCATTACACAAAACCTGTTCACATATGTTCCCAGCAGCTTTACCTGTGGCAGCCAATGCTGGAAACAGATCGCATGTCCTACAACCGGTGAGTGGTTGGGCAAACAGATCCATCCGCCCCACGGAACACCACTCAGCAGTACGCAGTCGTGGACACCCCATGCAGACACACAGGCCCTGGGTCGGATCTCCCAGAATCACGTGGGACAAAAAGACCCCCCCCCCCCCAGGTTACGTGATCTGTGAGTCCACCTAACATCACCCTTGTGATGAGGACATTATGGGAATGGAGAAAAGATGAGTGGCTGCCAGGGTAAGGGTGTAGGGGTGGTAAGGAAGGAGGGTGGGCAACATGAGGGACCCTCATGATGGAGCCCTTCTATCCCATAAAAATGGGGAAATCCAAATAAGGTGGGTGGATTGGATCGATGTTGACATTCTGGTGGTGATACTGTAGTACAATTTTGCAAAATCTCACTATCAGGGGAAACCTGGTGAAGTGTGTATTAGGATTTACCATGAACTCAGAAAAACACACACAGTTAAAAGGTTGAAAGGGAGGTCCAGGAAGAGGAGTGGTTTGGAGCCTGTTCAGCTGGATCTTGTTTTCAGAGCCCCTCCCGTGTGCCAGGCTCTGCACTGGCGGCTGGGCCCCAGCGGTGACAAGGAGCAACCTCTACAGAGCCCCTGTCTGGTCGTGGACAGGAGGGGCAAACTATCTGGGGAGATGCAAAGTGACTGCAGTGATGAGGGTTAGGAAAGACACCTGTGAGCCCTGCATGAGTGACGGGGATCCTGACGTTGGTGGGGGCGAGTCCAGGAAGGCTTCCTGGCACAGCGGAGTCTGGGAAATGTGAATGCACTTGGAGATGGTGGAAGAGCAAAAGGGATATAGGGTACAGACAGTGCAAAGGCCCTGAGGCAGGAAATGTCTAGTGGGTTTGAGGAACAGCTAGAAGGCCTGTGTGGCCAGAGGAGGGTGAAGTGGGAAGATTGCCAGCTGCAGGGATGAGTTGGGTCTTTCCTGGTGGTGATGGGAGCTGTGGGGGCTTGTAAGCAAGGAGGGACGTGGTCCAAGGTAGGAGGAGATTTTCCCAGTGTATTATTCCATTACTATGACCGTTCTTAGTCATCAGACTGGGCGCCAGGCAGCACAGTCAATCGGAGGAGTGGGATATGCCCCAGGGTCACCGGATAGTGATAAACCTTGGGGGGTCTGGGTGGGGAGGGGAAGGGGCTAATTTCAACTTCAGATAAGCAATGAGAAGCTTTTTAAGCTCTTGTTTATTTTTGAGAGAGAGAGAGAGAGAGTGAGCATCCGCACAAGCAGGGGGAGTGGCGGAGGGAGAAGCAGACTCCCCGCCGAGCAGGGAGCCCGATGCGGGGCTCGATCCCAGGACCCTGGGACCATGACCTGAGCCGAAGGCAGACGCTTAACGGCTGAGCCACCCAGGCGCCCTGAAAAGCTTTTTAGTATAAGGAGGTCCTGTGCAATAGTTGTGACACACTTAAAATTTAACTGCGAATCCCGTATTTATCTAGCAATTCTACCGTAGAGCATTCAAAAGGAGCTACAGAGGAGAAAATGAACTTCGCGGGCCTCAGTTTCCCCGTCTGGCCGGGTAATCTTGTTTTCAGGTGATACGGCGCCACCTGGCGGTCTCCTGTGGGAGCCAGCGCCCCGGTGCGGGCCCCGCTCCTCGCTGCAGCCCCGCAGGTGCCCGGCAGGTGGTGCGCGCACCCCACGGAGGTTTCTGGTTCAACCCCACCAAGGAGCCCCCAGCGCCTGGCGGGGTGTCGCTCGTGGGTACCCCAACCTGGACCCCTGGCCAAACGTTTCCCCGCTGCAAAATGGGTCAAGCAGAGCCGCATTATGCATTTCCCGGGTCCTAGACACTTTTGTCTCGTGGGTCTTGTCCATAAAAAAGTACTAAATGTGATTATTTTACAACTGTGTTGATATGAGAACTAATTTTGGGCCTTCTGGGTGGTTCCGTCGGTGAAGCGTCCGCCTTCGGCTCCGGTCATGATCCCAGGGTCCCGGGATTGAGCCCTCAGTCTGGCTCCCTGCTCCGCGGGAAGCCTGCTTCTCCCTTCCCCTCTGCCCTTCCTCCCCTCCTCCCCACTCCCCGCTCTGTCTCTAATAAATAAACGAAAATCTTAAAAAAAAAAAAAAAAAACTAACATAATTTAGGCTGGATGTATTATCACATATCCCTTACCAGTATATTTGCTTCTTCCTTCTTATTTTAAAAATTGTTAAAATTGCATTTTCATGGACTCTGGCTCAAAGGCACAAGCCAAGGTAGAGGCCAGGGGTCGGGGACAGAGGGCCCAGCACCCCCTTCCAAGCCTGTTTTTGGAAATCAAGATGGTGAATTGGTCCATTTGCCCTCCACCTCTGTGTAGACAGACACCAAAAATCCCATGGGGTGAGAGAGGGAACACATGAATTCATTCAACCAACCAACATTTATTGAGCACCTACTATGTGCCACGCACAGCCTCAGGGCTGGAGATCCAGCTTCAAGCAAGGTCGAGTAGGTTAAATGGAACAAAGACATTTCAAAACAGAAGCACCTAGATGAAGATGAAACAGGGTGACATGATGGGGGGCACACCTGACCCTGAGAGGTCAGGGAGAGACCCCCAGGGCAGCTGAGGCTCCAGTTTACATCAGGAGAGGGCACGGGCCATCAGGTGACCCGGAAAGGGGACTCCAGCCAGGACAGCCACCAGTGCAAAGGCCCAGATGTGGGAATATGTTGGAGGAGGAAAAACATGGGCAGGAGGACAGGGCAGGATTTGGGTGAGTTTTTAAGAGGGTGCCCCCGCCCCCACCCCCGAGTGGGGAGCCGCCTGTTTTTTCTAGAAGGGTGTCCAAAACCCACACGGGCCCGGCAACATGGTGTGGCCAAGAAACCTTATAGGACTTGTGTCTCTGTACCCATTTCCCAGCTTTAGAAACAGAGACCAGAGAGGGGTCTGCACCAACTGCAAATCACGTAGCCAGGACTGTGCTGGAACCTGGGCCTGCTGCCCACTCCCCGTGGAGCCAGCAAGTCTGTGTATCAATTCCCAGCTCCCTCCCGGGGCTAAAAATAGGATCCCCCTCACTGGAGGCAGCTGGGAATCCTGCAGCCCCTCACCCTCTGGGGCTGGGCACCTCTGGGAGAGTATGGACAACAGCTTTCCCCTGGGAGATGGGGGAGGGGCAGCCCCCTCCTGCCCTTCCATATACCCCCACCACGCCCCCCTTCTTTCGAACAAAAGTAAATATAATCCTCAAAACAACTCTACAAGGAATGAATTAACATGGACTCATTTCACAGGGGGCAAACTGAGGCACAGAGCAGCCCACGCATCCAACCTGGGGTGGGGCAGGGAGGTGCATTCAGATCTGTTTGGCTCTTTGGTAGGAAAGAGGCTTTCCTGCACTTTGGAGAAGTGGGGCCTGGGGCCTGGACCATTGTGAGGGACCCAACTCACCTGGGTCTCCAGACGTCCCCCTCCTTGGACAGATGTCTCTGCCCCTCCCACTGGAGGGGGGAGTAGGCAGGCAGCTGGGGCTGGGTGTTTAATAGCCTAAAGGTGGAGGCCCCTGCCACCTGCTACCGTTAGGCTCCAGGAGGCCCTGGGGCTGATGGGCAGGACTCCAGCCCTGGGGTAGGGGGTAGCTTCCCCCGAAACCCGCCTTGGCTTGTGAATCTCCACCCCCCCCACCCCCCAGAGCAGGAAGCCTGCAATTTGCCTGAGGCTTGATGTCCTGAAAAGGCGTCTGTGTGCCTTAGGGCACAGGGAGGGGGCTGCACGGGAAACCAGCAGTGAGGACCATGGACCCAAGCTCCACCCGATGGGACCCTTGAGAAGTGCCCCCCCATGCCAAATGCTCCCCCCCTCCCATTTGGCTCTTATCGGGGTTGGGGCCTGGGTCTCTGCAGTTAGCCCCCAAGGATTGCCTCTGGGCCTCAGACCTGCAGAGCCCACACCCCATCCCCACTTTCGCCGGACCCCACTCTGTGCCTCTGTTTCCCTCTTCGAAACGGGGACATCAAGAGTCGCCCTACTTAAAGAAGTGAACACCATGCACAGGGCACACGGCAACGGCAGGCTCAGAATAGGAAAATTATTAAGTTATTATTACCGAGGAGATAATCTATCCTCCTAGAGGGTGACAGTCCTGCAGGGGTAGGGGTCGTCTCGACTTCACTAGGAGTCTTCCAGAGGACCAGCATGCACTCCGCCACCCCCACGATTCTGCTGGATTAGTGTCCCCACGCCCCGCAGCCATTCCCTCTCCAAGACCCCTCCCCACCTTGCAGCGCCCCCATCTCAGGGCCCTGGTCTCCTCCCTGAGACCCCGGCCTGCTCTCATTTCTCGTTCTTGTAGCTCAAGTCATCACCGGGTGTTTAATCCCCATTTTACAGATGTGGCAACGGAGGCTCTGCCGGGGGCGGGGGGGGGGGGGCGAACTCACTAGAGCCAGGTCTCTAGTCTATGGGACAGGGGTGAAACTCCGAGCTCGGTAGGGCGGGCCCATTCTAGGTGCCGGGTAAGATGGTGAAGGGGTCCCCAACCCGGCTCGGGTCCCTCCAGCCCTCCCCGGCGGAGGTCCAACCCCCTCCCCTCCCCCTCCGACGCTCCCAGTCCGGCCCGCGCCCTCCGCGCCCCGTGCGCTCGGGGCCTCGGCTCGCACTTTGCCCACCGTCCCTAGGCAGGGGGCGGGGCCTCCCGCGTCGCTGTTCCCCTTCCCTTTTTATTATTTATTATCATTTAAAGGGGCCGTGACCTGAAAATTTCTGGCCACTCTCTCCCCCTCCCCAACACCCCTGGGCTGGTGGTGCGTCTTCGGACCGAGCGCGGGGGGCGAGGGGGCGTCCGGGAAGGGGGAGGGGGCCTCGCGAGACCCCTCCCCGCGTCCCGGGCCGCAGCGCTGAATCACCGGCGAGGTATTTGCATCTGAGAGCGATTTGTCACCCGGTGATTTGTCTGCGGGGCGGTGAGCGCGCCGGCGGGGGGAGGGGAGGGGCGGGGGAGGCCGCGCGCGGGGAGACTCTTACCAATCGGGTCGGATGGGGGTGTAGACGCGGACTCGGCTGGCGGCTCGGTGAGTCGGCGCGCGGCACAAACCCGGCGGCGGCCGGGAGCCAGCAGCGCGCAGCTCGCGGCCCGGGCCGGAGGCCAGGCGCGGCCGGGGCAGGGCCGGACGCCAGGCGCAGGGCATGCGCCCCCCGAGCGGGCCCTGCGCGGTGAGGCGGGGGGGAGGCTGGCCTTTTAAGTCGCGGGTTCCGGTCCTGGGTGGGCGCACTGCACCCGTGAAGCCAACGAAGGGGTCTCCAAAGTTGGGCAGGGACGTGGGTGGGGGTTCAGGACCGAGAAGGCGACTCTAGCGGGTCGCAGTTGGGGTGGGCTTCTCTGCGACCCCCCTCGGAGACCTCACCCCCCCCCACCACATTGCGCGAGGGCGATCGGGGGTCGCGAGTGAGCGCTGCCCCTCACCCCCCAGCGGAAGGAAATGGTCTCTATGAGCGCGCTGGGGGCTGCACTCCGGGCTCTTATCTCATTTTTTCTCCCCGGAATCGGGTGCTTTATTCCGGAGTCCCGAGGGGAGCGGGAGCGCCGGTTGGGGAGGGCAGTTCGCTGGCGACCCTCTCCAGCTCCGACTGCTTACTTATAAAGTGCCGGCTCCGGAGCCGAAAAGGACCCCTGGAGGGGGACCCCCACCATCCCCGCGCCCGGGCGGGGGTTCCGCGGGGCGGCCAGCACTCTGGCTGGGATCCCCGGGAAAAGCCTCCCTCCCTCCCTCGGTCAGTGCCCCCCAGACACAAAAGCGGGCGCAGGAAGCGCGGGGAGCGCGCGTTTGTCAACTCCAACGTTCGGCGTCCGACCCCAGGCGGCGGATTTGTCAATAATCTTCCGTTTTTAGTCGCCCGGGCCGGAGGGGTTGCCCCCCCCACCCCATGCAAATCGGTCGCTTTCCAAGAAGCCTTTGAAATCCGGACTGGGGTTTTTGTCGTCTTATTTCTTCTCTTTCTTCGGTTTTTCTTTTCTCACTTCCTCTGGGCCGCCCCCCTCCCGACTCTCCTAGCCCCCTCCCCAGCTTTCTGCCCCACCCCACCCCCTCTTCCCTTCGTGGAGTGAGGGGCCCCTTTCGCCACCCGCGGGCCCCAGCCTTGCACAACTCTTTAAATAACCGTGTTTTGCAAGGCCCCGGCCCGAGCGGGTGACCTCTCTCTCCGGGAGGCATTGGGGGGAGGGTGTGGCCCCGGATCCCTCTGGGCCCCTAGTCGGGTCCCAACGACCACCCAGCACCCCCCACCCCTGCCTGGTCCCTGCCTGGGAATGCCTCTCCCTTGGGGTTGTCATAAAGTGGGGGTAGGGGCCGAGGACAAAGGGCTCTTGGGGGAGGGGTCTGGAGGGGGTGGGCGTCGCCAGCTTAGGGTTAATGGCGGCCATGGGGGCCCCAGGCACGGCCCAGGGGAGCTCTGGGGTTCCCACCTGCCCCCTCCACCAGCCCCAACGTGGAGGCCTGCCCTGCTCCCCTCCCCCCACTGGGCGACCCGGAAGGGTCATTAAACCCAGCAGGCCTGGGGGTGGGAGGCTGGGGGGGGAGTGGCTTCCTCTGGCCTCTTCCTTCTGCCCCCCAAAGAGGAGGGGGGGCGTTGCCTGGAGCGTTTCCGTGGGGAGGGGGGGCTTGTCTTGAAGTTGTCAAATGTGGGGGAGGGGTAGTGGACTAGACTAGGCACTGGGCGTGAAATGTCCCCTCAGCACTTCTTAGGGCTGGTGGGGGGGTGACCACCAGTCCTGGGAGGGGACGGAGAGTGGGGGGCTGGGTGCCACTTTGCTGCCTCTCAGGACAGACAGTATTGGTCACTCTCCAGCACTGTGGCCTCTGAGAGGGTCTTTGTGCCCTGAGACCCCTGCCCCTGCTGGATACTGAGACCCTTGGGGACATGTCCCACCCCCATTTCCCACATTGGGCCACCCACCTGCCCCCCCACACTGCCCTTTCACCCATCCGGAAGAAAGCTGCAGGGGGTCTGGGGAGAAAGTGGAGGGCCACTGAGCCTCCCTGACTTGGGGGGGGGGTCTATACTGCAAGATTCCCCTGAGTGGGGTCAGTTTCCGCTTAGGGGGTCACCATAGGAGTTGGGAGGGTGGCCAGCCTGGTGAGTGAGCATCAGCTAGCTCTAGCTACCAGGAACCTCTTCCCTCTGGCTCCTCATGTATCAGGGGTCCCTGTCTGCCCCAGGAGTGGCTTAGGGGTTCATTTGCTGGGTCAGGGGCAGCCTCCTGCCCCCTGCCTCCCGTCCCCCCTCCCTGTGAGGTACTCTCTGGGGTGTCACTGCTGGGCCTGTTGGGTTCTGCCCGGTTGGTTTTACAGGCGGCCTGGGCGGGTGGGGGTGTGGCCAGGGCTGGGGTGGGGGGCTGGGGTGGGACCTGCACCCTTCTGTCCTGGCCCAGCTCTGCCAGGTTCCGGATGCCCCTGCCTGAGATGCTGGCAGTTAGGGTTGGTGGTGGTCTGGGGAGACCCCAGGCTGGGGCACAGCTCCTCGCATTCTGGGATGTGTTGGCCCCCCTTGGGGTCCCAAAGAGCAGGAGGACTCCCCTGCAGAGGTCATGTGGGGTGGTGAGAGAGGTTGTGATGTCACGCAGACCCTGGTTCCGGTCCCAGCCTTGCCTGGAACCTGCTCTGTGTCCTCCCAACAGCGCATCTGCGGGCCTCAGTTTTTCTTATGCCTAATGTGGGGATTGCCCAGCGCCTCCTTCCCTAACGCGGACAGGGTGCCTGCTGTGTACCTGCTTGAGCACAGAGAGGTGGGTGCCATCAGGACACCATCTTGCAGATGGGGAAACTGAGGCCCGGAGAGGCTGAGGCTTAGGGATGAGGTGGGAGCATGAGGGAGGCCCTGTATACAAGAAGCACTCACTCTGGGTCAGCCATTGTCTTAGTTAGCCTTGAGGGGGTGGTGCCTGGAGCCATCTGCAGCAGGGGCTGCGAGCCGCAGGGGGTGCGAGCCGCAGGGGGTGCGAGCCGCAGGGGGTGCGAGCCACAGGGGCTGTGAGCAGTGCCTGGAACTCAGAACCAGAACCCGGAACGCATCTGGACTCTGGTGTCTGGTAACTGGCTATAGCCAATCAGAGGCCAGGGATGCCCAGTCCTCCTGCTCTGTTTGTGAAGCAATAATCCGAGGTCTTCCCGGAGAGGTGTGGTCGGTAACTGCATGTTTTTCTGTGGCCCTGAGGGTGGGGGTCGCCTCGAGACCCTTGGGAGCTCAGTGGGGGCTGACCCTGCTTTCCAGCCTGCCGGAGGGCAGACAGAAGGGGGCAGATGGGGAGAGCACCATCTCCCACCTCCAGGGAGGCCTCCTGGTTTGCACCCTCATGGGAATGGATGGGAGGGATTTTCCCAGAGGCCTCTGGGGTCTGACCTCAGTGGGGAGGATGGGGCCGAGGAGCCCAGGAGGGGTCTGATGATCTGTCTTGCTGCCCCCAGGTTTCTGCAAACCCGTGAATGAGCCAGACACCCGCCGCTGTTACCTGGTGCCTGGCGTGAGGAGGAGGCAGCGCTGACATGCCCTCAGCCTGAACCCGGCGGCCCCCGCCCCCACCCCCGCCACCCTGCACTGTCCCAGCTCCCCTGAGGCCCCCACACTGCAGTGCGGCCAGGCCCCCTCCCCACAGGGGCCGCCCCTGCTGCCCACCTCTGGTGCCCGGGGCGGCCCGGCCCGCAGGGCCATGAAGCTGCAGGCTGTAATGGAGACCCTCCTGCAGCGGCAGCAGCGGGCAC
Organism: Zalophus californianus; assembly: GCF_009762305.2. Lineage (NCBI taxonomy): Eukaryota > Metazoa > Chordata > Mammalia > Carnivora > Otariidae > Zalophus > Zalophus californianus. The sequence continues at coordinate 481,656 of NC_045595.1, forward strand.
GCCAGGAGCTGGAGGCCCGGCAGCCCCCGCCGCCCCTGCCGCCCCCGCCGGCTGAGCTCCCTGCTGGCCCCCCGGCCCGTGCCAGGGCCGCCCCGGAGGAGGACAGAGAGCCAGAGAAGGCCCGGATGCAGCGGGCCCAGATGGCTGCGCTGGCCGCCATGCGGGCGGCGGCTGCAGGCCTCGGACCCGCACCCAGCCCCAGCGGCTCGGAGGATGGGCCCCCCAGCTTGGAGGGTGAGGACACGGCCCAGGAAGGGGCGCCAGGCTCGCCTGCCCCACCTGGCCGAGGCAGGGCGGCACCGGGACACGCTGAAGGCGACGGGCCCTTGGAGGACGTGGGCTCCGAGGGCGACCTGTGAGTTGGGGCTCTGTGGGCTACGCACTGCACAAGCATCCACGGAGTGTTTGATGCATCGCAGGCAGCTCTAGGACAAGACCCCGTCCTGCTGCTGACCACCGAGATCAGCTCTGTCCTTTAGAACTTCCCGGGGGAGGGTGGAGACGTGTGCAGCCTAGGACCTGCCCCTCACAGGCGGCGGGGCATCTGGGTTTGTAGCTTTAGTCCGTCTTGATTTAAATGGCCCAGCCCCGTGTGGCCAGGAGCTCCAGTGCCCTGTGAGGCTCCAGCTGATGCAGTGGTCCGGGGGAACCCGCGCAGAGTGGGCGTTGGCTGGCTTGTGGACGTCCACCGTGGACGTGTTCCACGTGGATCCAGTGCAGGCCTCCAGCTGAGTGTGGGCGAGCCCCCAGTGGGATCATCCCAGGAAGACGTCCAGTAAGCGGAGAAGCAGGGTGGCTGTGGGTTTTGACAAGGAAATAAAGGAGGGGTGTGCGTTGGGGGGTGTCCGGGGCTGGGAACGGCGTGCCTGGCAGAAGGAACAGCCAGAGCCAAGGCCCCGAGGCAGGACCTGGCTAGGTATTTCCAAGGCCCACCGAGGAAGCCTGTGCGACAGCGGCCGGGGGGGTCAGCGGGCGTGCGGCCCGCGCCCCTCGCGGCACCTGGAGCAGGTGGGGCCGCTCCCCCGTGTTGGGAGGGGGAGATCGAGCCCCGGCGAGCAGCAGGCCCTGCCGTGGGGCTGGAGCCCACGGGCGCCGTCCGCCTGACCTGCGCCCTCTGCCTGCCCCAGGAAGCCAAAATGGGAGGAGGAGGACGACCTGGAGGACGACCTGGAGGACGACCTGGAGGAGGAGGAAGAGGAGGAGGAGGAGGAGGAGGAGGAGGAGGAGGACTTCGAGGGCGAGGAGGGGCTGGGGCCACCTGGCCCTTCAGGTCTGGGCCCCACAGCCCTCGTCCCCCGCAGGGTCCCGCCGTCCCAGGCCTTCCGTGGCGACAGCGGGCCCCGGGCGCTTGGCCAGGAGCGCCAGGGGGCCAGCCTGGCCCACTCTGGAGGGGCTGCCCACGGGGCGCCTCAGCTGCCGCCACCCGACCACGGGGACTGGACCTACGAGGAGCAGTTCAAGCAGGTGTGCTGTGCGTCGTGCGGGGCTGCGGGCTGGGGTGCGCTGCCCGGTCCTGACAGCGGGCCCACGCCAGCCAGGCACCCAGGGAGCCCCGCGGACAGCCTGTGGGCGGGATGGGCCGGCTGGGGAGCGCACCACTTGTGCGCAGGAGGGGGGACTCCAGCCTGGAGGGAGCCGCGCGGGGGCTGCACGGTCCCGACCCTGGAGGGAGCCGCGCGGGGGCTGCACGGTCCCCAGCCTGGAGGGAGCCGCGCGGGGGCTGCACGGTCCCCAGCCTGGAGGGAGCCGCGCGGGGGCTGCACGGTCCCCAGCCTGGAGGGAGACGCGCGGGGGCTGCACGGTCCCCAGCCTGGAGGGAGACGCGCGGGGGCTGCACGGTCCCCAGCCTGGAGGGAGACGCGCGGGGGCTGCACGGTCCCCAGCCTGGAGGGAGACGCGCGGGGGCTGCACGGTCCCCAGCCTGGAGGGAGACGCGCGGGGGCTGCACGGTCCCGACCCTGGAGGGAGACGCGCGGGGGCTGCACGGTCCCCAGCCTGGAGGGAGACGCGCGGGGGCTGCACGGTCCCGACCCTGGAGGGACACGCGCGGGGGCTGCACGGTCCCGACCCTGGAGGGAGACGCGCGGGGGCTGCACGGTCCCGACCCTGGAGGGAGACGCGCGGGGGCTGCACGGTCCCCAGCCTGGAGGGAGACGCGCGGGGGCTGCACGGTCCCCAGCCTGGAGGGAGACGCGCGGGGGCTGCACGGTGTCTGCCCCAGAAGGGCCCGCAGACAGACAGCCAGGAACGGGACTCTGGGCTGAGGGAGGTGCCCAGGCAGAGGCCACGCGCTGGCCCAGGCTTGGCACGGGCCCGCGGGTGGGGGGCGAGGCCCAGCGGGTGGACGTGCGGGCAGAGAGCTGGGGGCTTGGGGACAAGAACCCGAGGCCTGGTCAGTTGGTGTGGTGTCTGGTCGTTAGAGGCCACGGCAGTTGGTTGAGCAGGGGGTGGCCACGTTGGTGTGGACTGCCGAGAAGCTCCCTGGGGCTGCAGAGGGGCGGGGAGGAAGCAGGGCCGTCCTGGTGCCTTCCCTGCAGGCGGCCAGGGCAGAGGAAGTGGCCGGGCGGGGGACCCTTTGAAGTTGGGCCGAGCTGGGCTGGGCAGATGGAAACCAGATGGCGTCCGGCCGGGCTCACATTCCAGTCCGTGGCCAGCTGGGCCCTGCCCCGACCTCCAGGAGTGGCCGGTGGGGACCTGGCCTCCCCAGCCCAGTGGCCTAGTAGCCTGAGTCTTCCAGGTCTCCACGGGCTGTGGACAGGCCCGTGTGTGAGAGCCAGGAGCTGGCTGTGCGTGGCCTCAGGGCGGCCCCCTCTGGATGCTGGCCTCCCAGAGCTGGCTCTGGGCCCCTCCTGGAGGGCTCTCGAGGCCCGCCTGGCGTGTGGGACCTCCAGAGGGATGGGACCGAGGGCCACCGGCCTCCCCTCTGAGCCTCACCTGGGGAGCAGAGCACGTGGCTCCGGCCGCCCTCAGAGCTTTGAGTCAGGCTGAAGACAGATAAAGCAGGGAAGCGGGCCGGACACACGCCGAGGGGGCCGGGCAGGGGCTCCCGTGGTGAGAGTACAGTGCCTGGAGGCAGCAGGGGAGCTGGCCAGACGGCAGGGCCTGCCCAGGTGTCTGGCTTGGGTGGGGCAGTGCTGAGGGCCGGGCGCCAGCCAGCAGACATGGCCTGTCTGGCCGTGGCCGGCGCCCCCCACACCCCCTCCTGCTGGAGGCTCCGCCCCTGCGTGTGGACCCCAGGCTGAGTGTGGGTGTGGGGGGACGGCCCCACCTTGCTCCCTGCCTCAGTGTCTCTCCCCTTCAGGACTGGGTCCCTGCCCGTCCCATTTTGCAGATGAGATACCCGAGCCACCGAGCTGAGGGGGGGCCTCCAGCGCCTCGCCCTGATTCAGAATAACACACAGGCCACCATGGGCAAGTTATATTTATTTGTTCACCGAGTATGTATGGGGAGTACGGGCTTGGGGGCTGGAGCTGGACAGATCCCCCCGCCCCCTGCATTTTAGGGCCCCTGCCGGGCCACACAGTCCTTGTGAGGACCCACAAGCCCCCAACCCTGCTCAGTGGCCTGAGCCCCTGGGGGTAGGCCAGGCCAGGCCTGGGGTTGAGAGGCCCAGACCCCAAAGCCCCCTGGGCATGCCAGGAACAAAGGACCACAGGACCCATTGTCCCACTTGCCTGGGATGCCCAGGGGTGGGGAAATGGAAGCCAGAGGGAGTCAGGGGACCCAAAGGCACAGAGTCTCAGCACCTTGTCGAGCACCTCCTAGATGTGTGGCTCCCCTGTGTGTGGAGGTCAGCCTCCGAGTAACCGGACAGCCTTGCTGAGGCGGTCAGGGAGATGTGGTCTGGCATCTTTAGCTGGGGGTGGGGTGGGGGGTGGGTGTGGGGGAGAGGCCTCTCGGGATATGCCATTTGGGTCGAGCCTCGCAGAAGGACGGACCGTGCACCTGGCAGAGAAAGTGGCCTGGGCAAAGGCCCTGGGGCAGGACTGACATTGGCATGTGTGTGTGTGTGTGTGTAGAGGCCCAATGCTGCCAGGTTGGGCCCTGTAGGAGATAGGATTGGATTCTGAGAAAATGGGGGCCCAGGGAGGCTCTGAGCAGGTGGGGGGGCCTGCCCTGCAGTACTGGGATCTTCTTCCTGCCCGTTCGGGGCAGGGCCAGCTGCCGGCACTGCCCTCCTGCCCAGGCGGCCAAGCACCTGCGTGGCCAGTGTCAGCAGTGTCCTGGGCCCAGCCCGCCCAGCAGACGTCGGGCTGTGTTGACTCTGGCGTCTTCCCCACGGCCTTCCTGGCACGTGGCAGCCTAGCCGGCCGGCCGCCCACTTGGCACCATGTCTGCCTCTTCCTCCCCAGTCTTGGCAGGGCCTGGGGCCGACTTCCCCTACAAACCCTCGATAGCCATGAAGTTCCGCCATAGGCTACAGGTCTCGGGCTGGCCAGGCTGGGGAGGGACCTGGAGCAGCGGGCTCGTGGCCACAGAACCTTCCCTTGAAACGTTGCAGCCTCAGTGCTGTGGGGCCCTGGGGACATGGACGGACGGAGGCCAGCACGTCTAGAGCCACTGGCCGGGGACCGGGCATGTCGCGGGCAGTGATTAGGATCTTAGTCTCTTGGCATCAATCAGACGGGGGCATCCCGGTGACAGCCTGGTGGCTTCCGGTCACCAGCACAGCTGTGCCTGGGCTCTAGAAAGTGCCCCTCCCAGCAGGCCTTAATCTCAGAGAATCGGGATCTTTGGTCTCAACAGCTCAAGCTTTGGGATTGTTTTCAACACCTTTATTGAGATCAGACTCACATAGCACATAATTCACCCACTGAAAGTGTGAGATTCAGTGGTTTTTGGTGTTTTCACAGAGTTATGCAGCCATCACCAGGTTATTTTACGACGTTATGTCACCTCAGACGTAAACCTTTGTAAATGTATTTTTTAGCTAATACCCCACCCTCTCCCCGGCCCCCACGAGCCCCCTTCCCGTCCGCGGATGAGCCTGTTCTGGACGTGTCACCCACGTGGACTCACACACCTGTGTCTGGTTCCCTCCCTGAGCGTCATGGGCTCAGGGTCCGTCCCCGGGGCTGCGCGTGTGGGTGCCTCGCTCCTGCTCACAGCTGAGGGACGCCCCTGTGCCTAGGGGACACGTTCTGTTTGTCCATCCACCTGCTGATGGACACTTCTACCTTGGACTGACGTGAATCGGGCTGCCGTGAGTTGGGTCGCCATGAGTCGGGTTGCTGTGAAGGGTTGCTGTGAGTCAGGCTGCCGTGAGTCGGGTTGCTGTGAAGGGTTGCTGTGAGTCAGGCTGCCGTGAGTCGGGTTGCTGTGAGTCGGGTTGCTGTGAGTCGGGTTGCTGTGAAGGGTTGCTGTGAGTCAGGCTGCTGTGAGTCGGGCTGCCGTGAGTCGGGTTGCTGTGAAGGGTTGCTGTGAGTCAGGCTGCTGTGAGTTGGGCTGCCATGAACATGTGTGCATGTCTTTTGTGTGGACGAGTGTTTCCAGCTCTCGTGGGCACATAGCTAGGTCGGGTGGTACCGCTGGGTCGGGCGGTAACACTGTGATTGGCCTCTCGGGGACCGTGGACTACTTCCCACAGCGGCTGTACTGTTTGCCTTCCCGTGACCGCACGAGGCTCCAACCTCTCCATGGCCTTGCCAGCACCTGTGATTACGACTTGGCTGCCGAAGTCACGGTGGGGTGGCGTGCGTCTCGCTGTGGTTTTGGTTTGCGTTGAATGCTGGGATATTTCCCCCTGCTTTTCAAGGTGACGTCCGTCCACTGCGTAACGTGTCAGTGAGCTCAGAGATGTAGAGGGCACTGTTGTAGCTGAGACTTGTCACTGGCTGTGCAGGAAGCAGACCGAGCCTGTCACCTGTGTCCCTGTATGCCCCTGATCCCACAGGGAAGGGCAGCCGGGGGCTCTTCTTGCACCGACCGAGAGGGACACGGGTGGTGAGTCGCCTGCCCACGGCGACACGGAGTCGGTGTCGGACCTGGGACTGGGCCTAGCATGCACCGGAGGAGCGGACTGATGGGTGGGGGGCCCCCTGGCTGCAGGAGTTGGGGGCACTGGGGTCCCTGGGCCTCTGTCTCCTTTGCTGTAGAGACAGTGGGTCCAGGGCCTGGACGCACACAGGCGCACAGGCGGGAAAAGCCACCGGAGGCCTCTGTGTCCTCACGGGGGACCCTGCCCGGCCCCCTCCCCTCCCCGGGCCTGTGTGACACCCGTGTGTGTCCTTCTCCCGTGTAGCAAGCACGGCCCACATGGAGGTGAGACTGTGGCCTCAGAGGTGTTCTCCTCAAGAGGCTCGGGTCCCGTTTGGTGTTTTTTTAGCCCATTTGGTGCATGTAGGTGTTTCTATTTAATTTATTTTTTTTTTGAGTTTTTATTTACTCATTTGAGATACAGAGAGGGGGAGAGAGCGTGAGCAGGGAGAGAGGCAGAGGGAGAAGCAGGCTTCCCGCTGAGCTGGGAGCCCGATGCGGGACTCGATCCCAGGACCCCGGGATCATGACCCGAGCTGAAGGCAGACGCTTAACCATCTGAGCCACCCAGGCGCCCCAGGCGCCCCACATGTAGGTGTTTTCAGCCACGGGAAATAGACGTGTGTGCGTTTTTAAGTCCATTTTTGATTCCAAAAGTAGCACTTGGTACCATTCCCCTAGGAGGAAAAACAGAGAATGTGGTGTTCTGGGGCCGCCGCTCCCCAGCATCACTCTGTGTCGCTCTTTGGGCCCGAGCGCTCCCCATCCCGGGTTCTCTTTAGCGACTGTCGTTTCCTCGTGGGGCTGACAGCAACACGCTGGCCGGTTTCCCTGTTTCCCTGTTGTAAACAACGCTGCAGTGAACATCTCTGAGCTCCCGAAAGCTGGCCAGGCAATGTGAGGTGGAGGCACGGGTGGGAATTGTGGGGGCTCCGGGCTCGGGAAGGAGTGGGGAGGTGGTCTCTTTATCCTGCCTGGGAACCTCCCAGGCTGCCGGGAGCCACAGCTGGACACAGGCACTCCCAGCCCTTAGGGATCAGGGCTGGGCTAGAGGAAGGAGGAACGGGCTTTGGGGCTGGGGCTTTGCAGGATGTGTAAGAGTTTGCCAGACAGGGAAGGATGTGCAAGAGTTTGCCAGATAGAGTCTGCATCTTGAGAACAGTGTGGCTGGGACATAAAGTGGGAGGGGAAAGGGTGCACAGACATTAGGGCAAGCAGAAGGTGGGCTCAAAGGGGGGCCTTGGCAGGGTTTGGGGCTGAGGAGCTGTGAGAGGAAGGAGGACCCTCCTAGGGCCTGTGATCTGGGCAGGACGGGGAGAGGCGAGGCCTGCAGGGCCAGGGGAGAAGCATGAGCATTTTTCTGGTGGAAGCAGGTGTTCTGAGTAGAGGGCACAGCCTGGGCAAAGGTTCAGAGGTCAGACGGTAGGTCCTGGACCCGGGGACATCCATCTGATGTGCTTGGGGCAGAGTGGGCTGGGGGCCAGGCCCTGGGTGTCCCGGGGGCTGGCTGGGGCACCGGGCATCTTCCTGGGGCTGTGCGCCCGGGGGCGGGGAGGGTGTCGGGAAGCCCCTGGGAACTCAGCCCACCCTGCCTGGGACGGCGCCTCCCTCATCAAAGCTGCTGTGGCTCCTGGCACAGAGCCAGCAGGCCGTGGCGGGCACGGGGAGGGTGCCCGCCCACCAGCCCCTGGCACCGTGCCTCTGCCCGTGCCAGCCCTGGGAACCGCACTGACTCAGCCGGAAGAACCTTATCTGGCCCTTGCGCTGCCACCAACCACCCAGTCACCACTGTGGGGTCACGGCCGCCGGGGCCTGGCCCCACGCCCACCATCCGCTCCCCTCCCTCGTGGCTGTTGCCAAGTGCCCGGCCCGCCCCACGCTTTCTAATAACACACGCAGCTGCTGGAGGGAGTGGTGCCCGGCGGGCAGTGTCCACATGTGCATTCCGTCGTGAGCCCCATGGGGTCTGGCCCGCTGACGTGGGCGGGCACGTGGTCCCCGTGAGCTGGGGGGGGGTGGGGGTCCGTGTCTGCTGGGGTCTGTGCCCGGCTGGGCCAGGCCCCGTGGGTGTCTGGGAGCCACACGTGTGCTCGTGCCGTGGCTCTCCCGTGTGTGTCGTCGGCACGTTCTGGGGCCGCGAGCTTCCTGCAGCGTCTCTTAGGTGTATCTGTCACCTTAGAAGCCTGTTGGTGTGTCCGCACGCCGGGTGTGTTTGTGGACGAGTGCACGAGCCCCACGTGGCCCGTCCCCACCTCTCACGGATGCGTGGGTGTGTGTCCTGGGGTCTGGACGCAGCGGAGGAAGGCTGGGCCACGTATCCCAGTGCGTGTGGAGCCCCCTACTCACACGTTCCCTGGCCCCACGTGTGACGGGGTGACGCTGCCCTGCGGCTGTGGGTCTGTGGTGCGTGTGTGAGTGTGTGTGTGCGGCTGGGCCCCCACGTGCGTCTGCGTGCCCGCCCCCTGCCCCACAGGCTCACCTTGCCCCGTGAAGCGTGAGGTCGAGGGGGAGCCATTAACCATTAGCCAGAAGTCACGGCGTCCGGTCAGCGGTTTGAATTGGTTGACCCCGGACCTGCCTGCCCATAGCTGATGCGCCCCTGGAGCCCAAGGTGTGAACAGGGCCGGGCTTGGTCCCTTCTTCCGCCTGCGCCGCGGGGTCTTGGGCAGCGGTGCACTATCTCTGATCCGCGGGCGCCATCAAGATGCTTGGCTCACTCTGAGTCAGAGACCCTCCCCTCCCGAAGTTTTTGGACCCCGAGGGCCAGCGCCACCCAACGGCGACGTGGAGGGGAGTCCTCTCGGCTGCTCGCAGCCACCCAGTGACCCCGTTGACCGAGGCTGTCGCCCTGCTGGGCTGTGCTCCAAGCTGGGTCAGGGGAGCAGCTGGGGGTGCGGGCTGGTGGGTGGGCACGCGCGGAGGGCGGGACACGGCCCGCCCCTTCTCCGCTCACCAGGCTGCACGCGGACAGAGGACAATTGGGGGTCACAGGGTTAAATGGTAACCAGTCTGCCTATTGAAGGCCCCAGCACAGGACACGGCCCCGCCGCCGGCAGGGCTGGCAGGGGTCTTGTGGGGCTGAGGGGGGCGGCAGGGGCGGGGAGTCGGCATCGCCCACCACCCCTGCAGGCCCAGCGCCTAGCACCTCGGAGACACATCCCGCCCTCCCAGATAGTAAAAACCCACATTCCAGGAAGAAACGCACCGTGAAGTGAATGGCCGTCCCCCAAACTCTGCCCAGACGTCAGACGTGGCTTTGTTTGGGAATAGGGTCTTCGCGGGTGTCATTTTAAGACGGACTCCCCCGGAGTAGCCTGGGCCCTGAATCCAGTGATAGGTGTCTCGGTAAGAAGAGAGGCCCACAGGCAGGCCTCAGGGAGCTGTGGGCCTGACGGGCACAGGACACGGAGGCCCCGGCCTTCTGTAGACCCTCCTTTGGGGATTGGCTTGGGACCAGGGACTCTGATGGTCCCACTGATGGACTCATGGGACCGGGTTAGGGCAGAAAGGCCAGGCTGCGCGCCATGAGCGTGCGTGCCCGAGCCGGGGCCTTCCTGGGCAGCAGCCTCTCTTGTGGGCACTGGGACGCATCTGTGAACAGCGGGCATAGGCGGCTGATCCGTGGTGTGGGGGTGGGGGGGTGGGGCCCAGTGGGCTGGGCGGGCACAGGGGCGAGGGCGGGCTGTCTGGGGCCATTATCTGCCAGCGAGCTAGGGTGTGTCTGTGTTTGTGTCTGCTTGGACGGGTGTGTCCGTGCATGGGGGGGACCATGTCGGGGTGGCGTGGCCTGCCCAACCGTGGGTAGGGCCACGGGTGCGTGGGGAGGGTCCGCGTGTGCCCAGACGGGGGTAGGCGGGTCTGTGCGGCCATGGGCAGGTAGAGGTCCAGGTAGAGGGCTGTGTGGGTGCGTCTGGATGGGGCCACGGGTCTTGGGGTGGCTCTCCAGGTGGGGTTTCCCTGGGGGTGGGTTTCGCATCTCTGTCCGGGCTGGAGTGGCAGGGAGTGGCCATGGGCCCCTGTTCCTGGTCAAGCTGTGTCAGCGTCTGCCCCCCAGGAGGGGTCTCTGAGGGTCCCCACCCTGTTAGGCTGTGCCTCCAAACCTCCACCCCGAGTAAGGGTGCCAAGCCCATTGCTGCAGACGTGGGTCTTCTGGGCTTGCTCCCCGAGTCTCAGGTTGCACGGTGTCCACGTCTCCCCCTGCCCAGCCCCCACCACCCTCTTGCCCCACCCTCTCTCCCCTGATGCCAGTTGCCCGGGAATGGCAGGCGTCCCCCGGCTGTGCGTGCCTGGGGACAGTCTGTGTGCTTGCCGACGGGGTGCCTGGCTCTGGGAAGGGACATGGGACCAGAAGCCACATAGTCCTCTGCTACCCCCAACGGGAGCCTCAGTTTCCCTGTCTGTAAATCAGGGGCAGGGTCCGAGCGAGTGCCGGCTGTTGCCGTAGTTAATGACCACTTGCAGGTGTCCCAGCAGAGGAGTGGTGGGGTGGGGCGGGCGCCAGCCGCATGCCGCCTGGGGCTGCCCCACCGTCACCGGCTCCCCACACTGAGGGCGACGTTCTAGAGGTTAGGCTTTGGTGGGGCCCTCGGGCTGCTGGCCACCACGGGGCAGACCCCGTCCCCGTGCCCTCAGCTGGGGGTCTGGCAGGGGCCCCCGGGGTCCCTTCCTCTTGACTGCTGGGCAGAGGGTGGGGGGCGGGGAGTAGCCCCCCTGCCTCCTGCCGCGTGCGCAGGCTGGCCCGCGGTGGCAGGACCGGACAGCACTCTGGCTGCACCCCTGTTCAGAGAGCCTGCGCAGGGAGGGGCAGGGAGCTTGCTTCCCAGCCAGGCGGGTCTTTCAGAGCACCTCCCGCCTAGGAGAGTCCCTGCCGGCACCTTCCGGGGCTGCTCAGGGCGCGAGTGCAGGCAGAGACAGATGGTCCCTTTCCGAGGAAACCCCACGAACGGGATTTAAGTTCTGGGGGGCCAGGCCCTGGCCACAGCCCTGGACCCCAGGGCACCGCAAGCCAGCAGCCAGGCGGGACGATTTTGTGCGGTGACCCTTGTATGAAATGCCCCAAGACCGCGAGCAGCAGTGGATTTGTAATGGCTTGGGGCTCAGGGAGAAGATTCTGGATATTTGGCTTGCCCAGAGAGTGCCAGGGGCTTTAGGGCAGGCTTGCTCCCCAACCCTGAGAGGCTCCACATGGCCTGGGGCACCCAAGTCCATCCAGAGGCACCGAGGGCTCAGTCCCGACTTCCAGTGGTAATGCTCTGCAGTCTGATCTCAGCACCTGTGTCCCCCTGTGATGTGGGCTCCCACGTGGACAGTGGTGTGTGTGCTCAGGGCTGGGCCGTGGCTGAGGGGTTCCCATGGGGACGGGAGGCCATCCAGATCTGCGTGTCGTCGGCTGCATGGGCCGCCTGCTTCCTGCTTTCTCCCTCTTCCCAGCATTGTCCCTTTGCCACTTTCCAACCTGGGTGCACTCTCGACGCGGGACCTGTGGGCATCCCCCTCTGGGCCTCAGTTTCCCCAGCTGTGACATGGGGCTGGTGGATGACCAGCCTTGTCCGGCCACCGAGGTGATTCCTCCCCTGCCCCCCCCCCCCCCCAGCTATGTCCTGCACCTCCTTCCTGGATGCTGCAGGCACCCTCGCCCACCTCCTGGGGGACAATATGGAGGCCCCGGTTACACGAAGGCCGGTTGGGAGAGAGGGGCAGCAGCTGGTCGTCAGGCGCTGGCCCGGCCTTTCGCCATCATCCAGAAAGCAGTGCCTTTAAGCTTCAGCTCTGTGTTAGGTGTCGTGACTCGTTTCTGGAGCTTTTTATTAATATCTCTCATGGGCGGGGTGCTGTGTCTTTTCGGAGAGGGACACATGGCCGGCTGGGGTTGCGTGGCCGAGCGGACAGATGTCTCTGCCCTGCCCAGAATCACTTCCCCAATTTCCTGCGAGCCCAGCGGGCCCACCACATCTGTGTGGAGGAGTATGAGCCCGCGCTGACGGGAAATGAAAGGCGGCCTGCCCGCCCGGGCGGGTGCCCCAGGGGTCAGGTGCGCCAGGAGGGCAGCTCGTGGGAAGGGCGTGAGGTCGCATAGACATTGCTTAAGCCCCTACTGTATGCGGCAGCCAGGGACCTCGCCGCCGTGCTCTCACTGGATTTCTGCTGTACCCGCTGCTGGCCCGGGGCTCTGTGGGGCACGCTGCATCCCCAGCACCCAGCGCTGGCCTTGATGTGCAGAAGGGATTCGCAATGGCTGCAGAATGGATTGTCCTGGCCGACCCACACCGCGTGGGCCGACGCAGCTCCCACTCAGCTTCCACCTTCCGAGCTGCGTCCTGGGAGTTTCTGGGACAGAATTTTTCCTCCGGAGCAGAACTCCCCGGGTGCCCAGCTGGGCCCTCCGAGGGCCTGAGTCCTTGCAGCACCGAGGCCTGGTCACTGGCCTCCACTTCCTGATCACGTCATCCCTGCCCCCCGTGTTGGGTAAACTGAGGCTCAGAGCGCAGACAGGGAGGGTTCCACACCAACCCACCTCCTCCTGAGGCCCCCACTGAGCGCTGAGGTCACTGTGGAGAGAGGGTGAGCCCAGGGCTTTGCCATTTTGGGGCTGTGTGACCTTGGGCGAGGCCCACACGCTCTGGGCCTCCCGCCTCGTGCAGCTAGGAGAAGGCATAGATAAGGCACTTAGCAGGTCGTTGGCGCTCCACAAAATGCCCGCCTCAGTTTCCCCAAGTGCACAGTGGGCTGGAGGGGGTGCCGCCCTGCCTGCCTGGCCTCCGGCAGCTGTGGGTGTTTCTGTGAATGGGGGAGGCTGGGGCGGCCCCCAGGGACTCTGTTCCCGGCCCACCTGGGGCCCCAGCAACGGCTGTGCATGCTGAGTCATCTCAGTCGGGAGGGGCTTATGGGGGGGATGGGGCGGGGGCCACGGGGGCAGGAGCTGCTGGGGGGGGACATCAGGGCTGAGCTGTGATGGAGGACGGGCCAAGGAGGCGAGAGCCTGAGTGAGCCTTCTCTCCTTGCTTCCTTCGTTAGTGGGCGCCTGTCATATACCAGGCACCATGCCCAGCCCCCACAGCCCCCAGCTCTGCCCTTGGGGGCTCTCCTCTGGGTGGGGGAAGACAGGAAAGAAACCGCCCCAGGATGTGCCCCGTGAGGGTGCAGGGGGCCTTACTGGACGTGCTGCCCAGGCCCAGGTGTCAGGCCGGACTGCGGGAAGGGAACGCAGAGGTGAGGCAGGCAGGCTCCAGCTGCAGAGCCCAGCAGGTGCACGGACCCTGGGGCAAGAGCTGGTGGGCGAGCGGCAGAGGGGCTGGTGCGGCGGGAGCCCAGCCAGCGGCAGGGAGAGAGGAGGTGAAGGGGCCACGGGGGCAGCCACTGAGGCCTGGAAGGCAGGGAGTCCGGGCTTGCCCGGAGAGCAGTAGGGATCCATGGTCAGCTTGCGAGCAGGGACACAGTGGCGTCTGGGTGTAGACAGGCGAGGTCCCTGGCAGGCTGCAAGGAGGAAGTGGCATCTGGCTTACTGTCCTGGCCGCTCTCGGGTGTTTTCAGGGGGGTGGTGGATGGGGATGAAAACAGCCACGCCGCCTTCTCCCTGTTTCACTCTTTCAGAAGTTACAACGAATCAGTTCTTATCCAAAACCCCAAGGGTATGAAGATAAGTCAGATGATACCTCCTGTCCTAGCGGCAGGATTCATAAAAATAGCCAAAAGGTGGAGGCAACCTAGCATCCATGGGCAGGCGGACGGACAAACAGAACGTGTCCCCCACGCAGGGGAGCCTCCCACGGCCGCGGACAGGAGCCAGGCGCCCCCACGCGCGGCCCCGGGGCCGGACCCCGAGCCCACGACGCGCAGGGAGGGAGCCAGACACCGGAGGCCACGCGGGGTGTGCGTCCACGTGGGCGGCACGTCCGGAACAGGCTCATCCGCGGACGGGAAGGGGGCTCGCGGGGGCCGGGGGCTGGGGGGGGGGGGAGACTGCTGATGAAGACGGGGTTCAGAGTGATGGAATGTTCCGGAATCACACGCCAGAAAACGCAGATGCACTTGATGCCACTGAAACACTCACTTTGAGATGGTCAATTCTGTGTAACGTGACTTTCACTCCGATAAACATTTCTTCTCACGGTTCAGGGTAAAGTAGGCAAGTTTAAACACTTGGGGTCCCGGGCCCGCCCGGCCTGCTGGTGGACGCTGTCGCCCACCGGCCCCTCCTCTCATCCCCAGTCCCTTCGCAGACCTGCTCTGAGCACGTCTGGTCCTGGTCCTGGGCGTTTGGAACCTGCTTGTGGCTGTAGAGGACACGTTTCTGGTTTCCTGTGAGTCGCGTCGGGAAGCCTTCCCGTCCTTGGGCGTCTCTCTGCCTCCTCTTCCTCGGTGGCTTAGAGCTCACCAGCCCCTTCCTTGATTTTTCCTAATTCGGGTTCCTCTCTCCGCCTTGTAAGGACAGCAGCCTCCTCAGGTGGTGCCCTGCGGACTTTGGAGCCGCCTGGGTGGTAGGAGGGGGCCTGAGCAGACACCGTTAAAGGGGCAAAGGTCGGCCCAGGGGCCCTGCCGGCCGGCGGTTGCTTTATAGCCTGGGCCCCTCGGCCTTGGGCTGGATGCCGCCCCCGGGCCCCTGGGACAGGCTGGGAACCGGTGCACCGTTGCCCAGGTGGGGCCTCCCGGCACTGTGACCTCTCGGGGCCCAGCCATGCCTGGGAGGGGGCCCTGGTGGTGCCCTCCCCACATGAACACATCCCCAGGCCAGGCCCCTCTCCTTGCGGGTTAGGGGTGGCCGTGAGGGGCCTTCTCCCCCCATCTTCCATGTTGGCAGGCCGGGGAGAGGGTCCGGTGCCGTGGGTGAGCCACCTGGCTCCCAAGGGGTCTGCTGTCTTCTCTGCAGGGCGGCTGAAGGACCCCCCCCACCCCCCAGACACACACACAACTCGGCCGGCTCCGCAGCATGACCCCACTGACCAACGAGGAGTTTCTTAGCAGCCCAGACAAAAATGCTCGTTAGCCACAAACAAGAATTTCCTGTTTGCCCATTCGTGCACTTGGAGGGTGGGGGGTGGTTATCTGGCCACTACCTGAGCCTTCCTCGCCTTATCTGCCTCCAGCTCACGTGGCTGCATGGGGGGCTGTCCCTCAGAAACCCGCAGGAAGGCCTGGGGGCTGGAGCCGAGGGGGTGGTGGGGACCCGGGAGACCGTAGGGCAGGGGGCTCGCGCTCACACTGCTGGGAAAGCCTCTCTGGCTGCTGAGTGGGGTGACCAGGGGAGGCTTGGCCCTCCCCACTCTGTGCCTCAGTTTCCTTTTCTGTGAGGTGGGTGGTGCAGGTCTGAGTAAGACTGACACTCGGTCAGCCCAGCCTTGGTGATGAGTGGCCCGACACCCTCTGTCGCCCTCAGCCGCAGACAGGCTGAGGGACAGGCTGAGGGGCCTGCGGGGGCGCTGGGCGGGTCCCTGAGACACCAGCGGCTCCGGGTTGGAGGGGGAGGGCCTCCCGGGCCGCGGAGGGAGGGCGGGGCCCCGGGGCCTGGGAGGGAGGGGCCGCCCCACTTCTCAGGTGGAAAACTGGAGGCCTCCAGCCCAGGCTCGCCCATCCACATCCCCCATCCTCGGGGTTCTGCACCCATTTCACAGGTGAACAGACAGACTTGGCCGGGGCCGGGGGGATGCAGGGCGGACCCAGGGTCCCAGGGTAGGAAGTGTCGGGGTGGAGCCGGCCTCCAGCCCCTTCCTCTCCCCCACCCACGCCGCAGCGCAGGATGTCGCTCCCCCAAAGCATGAGCCTTGCGGGGCACATAATGGGTTTGGGAAAGGGTAAGCAGCCCCATCCCCGTGGTGCGCTGAGCAATCAAGGGCGTCTGTTAAGCAGCTGCCATGTGCCCGGTTGTAGACGTGGGGCCGTGGAGGGACCAGGGAGCAAGAGCGTCCGTAAGCGAGAAAATCGCACGCCACCAGTACATGTGTCCCCCGAGAGAGCAGAGCGCGTGCCGCGGGGATGGGGCGGCAGCTGTGAATCCAACGGGCGGGGGCGCGGCTGGGGACAGTGGTTGAGGAGAGACCAGGCCAGAGGGACCGCCAGGTCTCCCGGAGGTGGGCCTGCCTCTGCGCGCGGCAGCTTCCAGAAGCAGTAAGACGTCTGCAGGGAGGGTCTGCAGACCCTCGGGGGTGCTTGGTGTCATTACTTCAGGCAGGAATCCCGTGATCGGAGCGCCCCGCGTGCACAGCCCCCCGGGGAAATCAGGCTGCAGGCTCAGGTAGCGGGGCTGCCCGGGGAGGGGCTTCCGGAGGGTTTTCCCGTCTCCAGCCGGGGGTTGCGGCTGTGGCAGGCCACCCCTCTCTGCGCCTACGGGCCCACCGTGAGCCGGGCAAGGTTTCAGCCTGAGAACCCAGGCAGGACAGAGGCCCGGGCTCCGCACAGGGTGACCTGGAGCCCTGTGAGGACAGACAGCAGGCCCGCCGGCCCACAGTGGGGGGTCTGGACGCCATCCCCCGTGCCCCCATCGCTCCGGTCTGTCCAGGGCGGGGCGCATCCTGCAGGGGAGCGGAACTTGGGGCCGGAGCCCCATAAAGCGGGGGTGGCCTTTACTGCCCCTTTGTTGCCAGGCTGCAGACTTAAAGCTGCCTCCGTCCCCGGCAGCCGGGGGCCCGGCACATCCCCCTTTATGGCCCCAGACAATACCCTGGCCCCACGGGGGTCTGGCCGGGCCGTGCCACAGGTCTGTCCACCCACCATTTGGCCCTAGGGGTTGACGGCCCCCCACCAAGCCAGCTGCGCCTGCTGCCAGGTCTCCGTCCTGAGCCTCAGTTTCCCCCACCTGGAACACGGGTGTCACGGTGGCTCTGGGAGCTCAGGGTGAAGCTGTTGCGTTGATGGCGAGGGAAAGCTGAGGCACGGCAGGGTGCGGGGAGCACTGCGGTCTCTCTGAGGGCTGGGTCCAGGGAAGGTTCTGGCAGGGTGGACCCCCCCATCCCCGCGCGAGGATCTCGTGGGAGATGTTGCTCCTGTCAGGAGGGGCCTGTGGTCGCTGGGCCCCACGGGAGTCACCATGACAAGGACCACGGACTGTGGGGGGGGCGGCGGCACTGAAAGCAGCAGGAATCTGTCCTCCCGCATTCTGGAGCCAGAGGTCCGAGATCCGGGGGGGTCGGGGGGTCCTTCCTGTCTCTTCCAGCATCTGGCCACATCACTCCACCTCTGCCTGGTCCCTGCGTGGCCTTCCGTGGCCGCGTCTCTCCTTCCATGAGGACACTTGTGGTCGGATGAGGGCCACCCTACCCCAAGTACGACCTCATCTTAGCAGATGACGTCTGCAAAGACCCTAGTAGACAAGGCCGCGTCCAAGGCTTGTGCAGAGGCGAATTTTAGGGCACCTGCCGTCTGGGATCCCACTGAAGCTAAGCAGGTCGGGGCTCGTCGAACGACTGTTCATTTAGCAGCTGCTGTGTGGTGACCCCGTCTAGACTCTGGTGACAAACCAGACGAAGCCCCCGCGGACGGGCTGACGGGAGACCGACCCGCGTGTAGTCCCGTGTGGCGGGGGGTGTGTGGGCAGGGGACGGGTGCACGCCCACGGGGAGGTGTACCTGCAGGCCACACGCCCTCAGGCAGGGGGAAGTGCGGGGCCTCCCTGACCACCATAAATCAGCCCAGGAATGCGGCTTGCCGGCCTGGCTGGGGCAGGGCAGAGACAAAGACCCAGCCTGGACCACCCTGGCCTGTGCCGGAGGCCCCACTATGTCTCCGTTCCAGGGTGGGGAAACCCAAGCCCAGAGAGTGCAGGATGGCTGAGGGGCAGCCAGCCCCAGAGACCCTGCGTCCCCAGGCCCCGGGGTTAGGCACAGGAGCTGGGCATTGGTGTGTTCTTGGGCCCTCATGATGGACTGTCCCGGCCGGCTGATTGGTGGTTTCAAGGCCCCCCTGCAGTCCTGACCCCTCTGGGTCTGTTCCCCAGGGCTTAATTTGAAGGTTGCTGTTTGCTCCTGGCCCCGCCCCCCAAACTCCACTCCGCACTTAGCTCTGCCGCCTTCCCCCTGCCTGCCCGTTCCTGGGAGCTGAGGATCAGAATGTCCGGGGGCCCCCCAACCGCCAGTGCAGGGACGGGTGAACCCCAGCAGCCAGTGCCCAGGACAGAGTGGGCCGGGAGGCCCTGACGTCCCCAGGCTCTGGATTCATGCCTGCCTCTGGGCCTCAGTTTCCTCATCTCCAAAATAGGGAGCCACCTCTCGGGAGCCAAGGCAAATGTGTGACTCGCGACAGCACCAGGATGCGTCCCCTGTATGGCGATTATCTACCTGGGCGCCGTTTGTCTCGGCCAGACTGTTTCCCCAAGCGACGTGTCCAAGACCCGAGAATGAGCCCTCGCTCGAGTCAGGGGCCCTGCAGCTGTGGTTACTTAGGGAGTCCTCGGACGAGGTGGCCTGGTCCAGCAGGCAGTGTCCTACTGCTGCACGGAGGGAGTGTGCGAAGCAGAGGCAGATGCTGGAGGGGCGCCTGGGGCCCCAGAGCGGGGGGAGCAGCAGGGATCATGGCCTGGAGCCGCCGGGGCGGGGGGGGGGGGGGGGGCTCAACCCTGACGCACCTGGACCTGGGCTCTGCCCTAAACCTCTGTTCTGAGCTGCCTGGTGTGTGGCTCAGTGGCGGCTGCTGCTGGAGATGCGCGGGGATCGCGTCCTCCTCTGAAAGCGGGGGTGGGCTCCTTAGGCTCCGTGGGGACGCAGCGCCTGTGCCCAGCTCTCACGCTAACTGACCCGTCCTGACCCCACAGCTCTACGAACTGGACGGGGACCCCAAGAGGAAGGAGTTCCTGGATGACTTGTTCAGCTTCATGCAGAAGCGAGGTAAGGCTGCTCACCGAGAGTCCCAGGGAGTGGGGGGTCCCGGGAAGCGGGCCGGCGGGGGGGGTGGGGCTGCTTGGCAGTCAGGTCTGATGGGGTAGGTACAGCCGGGAGCATCTAAGGGGTGGGTCCTTGGGTAGGAGGTCTCACGTCCCCAGCCCAGAATTGCCGGCCCAGACCCGTGGTGTGATGGGGTTCCCGCCCCTAAGGCCCCCCGCCACCCCCCGGGTCCCCTGCAGCAGAGCTGGCCTGCAGGGAGCAGGGTGGGATTTCCGGGAGGGCAGCGGCCACTGGAACAGTAGAAGTTCCTCGAGTGGGCTTCCCGGCCCCGTGGCCCCTGGTGTGAGGTCCAGTCCCAGCCCCTCCCCTGCGCCTACTGGGGCCTCAGTGCCCCTCTCTGTAAGATGGGCCATAAGCAGCTCGCACCGTGTGGCGGCTCCCCAAACGTGCCGAGCGCTGGGCTGCATTTATCAAGCACCAACGGTGTGCCAGGCCCACCCTCGGCCCACTGGGTCTGGGGTGAGATGGACGCCATAAACGGCCCAGCCTGGGCCCAGGGAGCAGGGACTGGTCTGGGTGGGTGTCCTGGTGGGGAAACCGAGACCCAGACACTGGAGGGCATCCGCGGTGTTCAGGGTAAGCCAAGCCCAGAGAGGACCTGGGGCAGCAGGAAGGGCCCCACAGCCCTACCCGTAGCTTCAGCCTCAGCTCAGGGCTGCCACGGGGCAGAGAGATCCGGCTGGACGGACGGACAGGGGGGTTCTAGAGGCACCCACTGCAGGTGGGGCTGGTCCCTCTGACCAGAGACAGCCCCCCACCCCCGTGGGAGTTATTATAACCCTTGCTGTTCAGGGAAGGAAACTGAGGCCCAGGGAGGGGATGTGTCCTCTGAGCCCTGGAGGCAGGAAGGGGCGGGGCCCGGCCAGGGTGGTGCAGGGTCCACTTGGGCCCACTGCAGGGGCTGGCTGGCCCTCGGCTGCTTTGTCCAGGGCCCTCTGCATGCCCCTCCCTCCCCAGCAGCCTCTGTAAACACAGGCCCCACAGCCCGGAAGGGAAGGAGATGAAAGGGGAGGGGCCGCGGCCTTCCCATTAACCCCTCCGGTGCCGTGCCCAGGCCGAGGAATCCAGACCCGTCCTGGGGTGGGGGCCCCCTCCTTATCGCTGGGAGCAGTCCCAGCCAGGGCTGGCTGCCCACTGTGTGTGGGCAGAGAGATCCTCCCCCACTCTCTTTATCGACCCATCCACACCTGCCAGAGCCCCCCACCCCCCCACCCTGCTGGGGGGCACAGAGCCCCCCATCCTGCCCGAGACTGGGCCTGGGTCCTGGAGGTTCAGAAAGTAGGGTGAGGTGGGGGGGGCCCAGGCACAGCAGTGCAGCCTGTGGGCACTCAGGGCTCTGAGGGTCTGACTCCAGCCCTGCCTCTCTCGCCAAGCCGGGCTCCCCCGGAGGGCAGGGGCCAACAAACTCCTGTGCATCCCTCAGAACCCAGCCCAAGCCCCCCTCCTCCTTGCTGTCTTCTTGGATGCTCGCCGCCTGTAACGGGCAGCCTCTGGGGCTGAGGGTCTGTGGGAGGCCCCCCACCCCCACCCCCAGACACCGCGTCCGGCATCCCACAAGCCCTTCTTCACTCCAGGCGGAAAGTTCTTCTTTTCCCCACGTCACAAAGTAAAGGCCTCTCAGAATTCTCTGGGGGCTGGGAACACGGGAGGGGTCCTGCCTGCACCCCGCCCTCCTGCTGTTTCCTTGAAGACCTCCCCACCCTTCCTTATCTCCCCCACGGCCCCCACGGCCCCTGTCCCCTCCACCGGTGCCTCTCTGCTCTCCGCCCTGCTCCTTCTGTAAACATCCGATCAGGCCTGGCTGCAGAGCAGAGCGCGGGCGCGGGGTCCCCAGAGGATCTTTTGTGTGATTCTTTCTGTTCTTTCCCAGTGCAGAACCTATGCCGGTGTCCCGGGTGGGCCGGGGGCTGGGGGAGCCCCTGACACGGGGGGTTGCTTTTCCCTCTCTGCCTCTTGGGCTGGAAAATGGAATAGGGGAGGGGTGGGGGGTCTGAGCCGCAGCTCCCTCTGCCCTCTCCGGGTGCTCCTCTGTTGGTGGGGGTTTGGAAACCTGGAGGAAAAGGCAGACGTGGCCACGGGTGGCAGGCAGGAGGTGGTTCTAGAAGCTCCGGCTCGGGGGGGGGGGGGGGGGGGGGGGAGAGGGAGGACCAGGAGTCAGGGCCCCGGGGGCGCGGGCCAGCTGGGCCGTGCCTCCGTTTGCCCATCTCTAGGGGGGCAGTGGCTGTGGCACGGGCCATGAGCACCCACCATGTGCCAGGCTGATCAGAGCCGGGGACTCTGGGTGACAGGACAGCAGCAGGGGGCCACAGACTGCCCCAGGGTTGCACCGGCAGGGGGATGTTTGACAGGGGGCTTTTGCACCCCCAGCCAGGAAGTCGCCCCACAGGCCGAGCTGAGGGCCCCGGCACGAGGGGGACAGGGACAGCGGCAGCGGCTTGAGGCTCCCCTGCCTGGGCCGGCCCACCGCCCCCCTCTCTAAGCTGCGGTGGCTGAAGGGAGCTCTGCCTCCTCCCGACCGCAAAGCCCCCGGGAAGTGGAAGCGGAAGCGGGAAGCGGGAGGGTGCGGGCCTCTGGGAGCCGTGCAGTTGTTTGGGCAGCGTGGTGGTGACGCAGGGGGTAGAGCTAACAGGCGAGATCAGCCACGAGCCCAGATCACTGATGGAGAAGCAGGCCTCCTTGTGTTCTCTCAAGGGGCGCCCCCCCCCGCAGTCCTACCCCCCAGGAGACACAGGGCCGCATCAGGAACGTCTGCTGTAGTCACGATGGGGGTGGGGGGCCACCGAGGAGGTGGGGCCAGGGACGCGGCTCCGCGTCCCCAGCGCCCGGGACGCCCCCCAGAGAACAACCTGCCCCGGTGTCCCCGTGTCAGGAGAGACCCCTGTCTGGACGGGCACGTCAGCCACAGCCACAGACTGTCTGCTGCGCGTGGGGCTCTGGTCCCCCATGGCAACACGCCCAGCTCACCTGCGCTCCCTGCCCCTCCCCTGCAGGGACGCCCGTGAACCGCATCCCCATCATGGCCAAGCAGGTGCTCGACCTGTTCATGCTGTACGTGCTGGTGACCGAAAAGGGCGGCCTGGTGGAGGTCATCAACAAGAAGCTATGGCGGGAGATCACCAAGGGCCTCAACCTGCCCACGTCCATCACCAGCGCTGCCTTCACCCTGCGGACCCAGTGAGTGCCCGCCATGGCCCGGGGCAGGGGAGGCGTTCGGGGCGGCCATGGAGGAGCCCGGGGTGCGGTGGCCGCGGACCACAGGGGTGGTCCTCACACCCGCAACATCAGGTGGGGTGTGAGGACTGCTTCGGCTCTGGGGTTACCTGCTTGAGTATGAGGGGTCAGCAAGGGGAGCCCTGGGGGCGGGGGCGTGTCCTGGGGCCGGCGCCCAGCCGGGGGGCAGCCGGAGTGCAGGCCGCAGGTGTGAGGCCGCAGAATGAAGCTGGGCGGTGGCGTGTGTGTGGCGGGGGGAAGCGCGAGGTGTCCCGGTGCCACCCTAACCCCGTGCCCCTGCGCACAGATACATGAAATACCTGTATCCCTATGAGTGTGAGAAGCGCGGCCTCAGCAGCCCCAACGAGCTCCAGGCCGCCATTGACAGCAACCGGCGGGAGGGCCGGCGCCAGAGCTTCGGGGGCTCTCTCTTCGCCTACTCGCCGGGCGGTGCCCACGGCATGCTGTCCTCACCCAAGCTGCCCGTGCCCTCCCTGGGCCTTGCCACCAGCACCAACGGCAGCTCCATCACCCCCGCTCCCAAGATCAAGAAAGGTGAGAGCCGCACGCGCCTGGGGCCTGACCTCAGCTCCGCGCGGGCCGGGCTCTCTGACCCCGGTGGGGACACGGGGACGCCTTTCCCCCTCCGGGTAACAGGACGCTGAACCCCAGTGTTGGCACAGCAGAGGGGCCTCCGTCCGCCGGTGCTGTGTCCGCGGCAGACGTCACTAGCTGATGGCCGTTTCCCAGCCCCGTAGGGGGCAGCCGTCGCTAATGGGTGGTCCCGCGCCAACACAGGCATTAGAGAGCGAGCATGGTCTTCCCAGCCCGTGCCCATGGCAGACATGACTAGTCGACCGCTGTCCTCCCGGCCCGCACAGTGCCCGTGTTGCTGACTGAGCCCCGTAGTCTTTCCTGATCCGCGGCTAAGGAATTCCCGTATCATTGGCCCAGGGCTCGGCCTGTGGGGGACAGTGTTCATTGCCCCGTAGGTTCTTCCAGTCCCTCGCCCCTGGCAGACATCATTAGCCGATTGCTCTGTTCTTTCCCCTGTGAGGGTTCGAACGTTCTCCGCACGCCGCCTGGCAGGAGCCACCACCCTGTGGCCTCTCAGGCCGACCTTTCACCCATCGGTGGCTTGGTGCCTCCTGCTGCGGACCGTGGGGAAAGTTACCCTGTGTCTGTAGGTTCGTAGAAGGGGGGGGCCTGCCATGCATCCGTGCCCAGCGGTCAGTGGGCCAAGATTTCAGGGGTCCGCCAGGGAGCCCCCTGCCCGTGGCCGGGGTCACCAGTCGGTGACAGCCTTCCGTCCCGCGGAGCCACTGAAGCCTTCCTAACACAGAAGCGCCAACAGCACACGTGGGCACGCGGCCTCAGGCTGAGTCGCCTGAGTGTCCGTTTCTCCTCCGCCACACGGGCTGTGACCCCCTATCCTCTGGGGTGGCCTGAGGATCCAGGGTGATCCCCACAGTGTAGACTGGTCGGATCCGAAGCAAATGGGGTCTTCCTAACCCACCGGCTCATTCAGTCCTCTGAGGACCTCAGTTTACCCACCCCACCCCTGGGGAGCTCCGGCGGTGCCCACGAGTGGTTGTCAGCCATCCACGGTGCGTGAGGCCCCGCGCTGGAGCTGGGGAGAGGGTGGTGGGTGGGAATGAGCGTTTCCTGACGGGAGGGAGCCAGGAGGCGCCACGTAGCCGTGGGGGGGCCCGCGCTGATGGGTCCAGGGGGCATCCGAGTGCGACCAGAGGAGGGGGTCAGAGCGGGGAGCACCGCAAAGCCTCCAGCCAAGGGCCCGGCACAGGCAGGGGAGGCCACGCCAGGCAGCAAGGGAAGGACACGGGGGGAGCAGTTGGGGGAAGAAGAGACAGCAGGTCACAGTGGGACACATTCCTACCACAGAGGAGGGGAGTGGGTGGGAGCTGGTCCTGGAGCTGAGCTGCCCGGGTTCGAGTCCCAGCTCTGCTCCTGCGGCTCTGTGGCCTCGGCAAAGCCGTTCCCGCCAGGAGCTTGGGCTCCCTCAGCCGTGAAGTGGGGGTGGGAGCGTGGGGCCGGTCTGGGGTCGTTGAGACGGCCCCTCGAGCCGGGCCGTGTTGCGTGCGTGAGGACGCGTGGGGAGGCCTCGCTGCTCTCGCCAGTATCGGCCGTGACACACGCCGTCTCAGTCTCTCGGGAGAACGCCCACGGTGAGCACAGCTGTGCCAATGACGGCGTTACGGCCACGGTGGTTTCCAGCACCGGGCTGACCTCAGAAAGGGTCCTCCAGCACCCCTGTCTGTCCCGGAGCCTGTCCGCTTTCCCGGAGAGGGCGTGCACGCCCCGCGCCTTCCTGCCCCGTGCAGGAAGGCAGGACCAGGCTCCTCCCGTGTCCATCTGGCCACCAACTCCTCTTCTCTCCCGTCTAGAGGAGGACTCAGCCATCCCTATCACGGTCCCCGGCCGCCTGCCAGTCTCCCTGGCGGGCCACCCCGTGGTGGCAGCCCAGGCGGCGGCCGTGCAGGCGGCAGCAGCCCAGGCAGCCGTGGCCGCACAGGCAGCTGCCCTGGAGCAGCTGCGGGAGAAGCTGGAGTCCGGGGAGCCTCCTGAGAAGAAGATGGCCCTGGTGGCTGACGAGCAGCACCGGCTCATGCAGCGAGCACTGCAACAGAATTTCTTGGCCATGACAGCCCAGCTGCCGATGAGCATTCGTATCAACAGCCAAGGTACCAGCCCAGCGCACCCAGACCCTCCCTGCTTCCTGCCCGTGTAACAAAATCAGGGCCTCGTAGTCAACATATGTAAAGAGTGCCCACAAATCAATAAGAAAAACAAAGATAAAACGAATTGAATAAACAGGCAGCAGTGACTGGTAGAAAATGCACATGGAAAGCCGAGTTGGGGGTCCACACGCTAACAAGGAGCTACCGTTTTTCAGCCATCAGAGTTTGATGATATCAGATGTTGGTTGGGTTAGGGGACAATGTGCCCACTGAGTCCTGCTGGTGGGAGTGTAAACAGGTGACAGTTTGGCACTCTCTTTTAAAATAGACAGCATTCTTGCCCTGTGAGCCAGTGATTCCGCTTGGTGTCTCCAGCAAAGCTACAGTGCGGACGCTTCATCAGTACGGGGTGGAGCTAGTCGAGTCCAGACCACTCTGTGGCTGTTCAAAACAACGGGATGATTTGGGGTATGCTGACGTAGCTTACGACTTACCATCACGAGAAGAGCAAATTTTAGACAAATGCGTTCTTCTCCAACAAGTATTTATTGAGCGCCTACCGTGTGTGCCGGTGACAGACACAGTCCAGAGCTTGGTGGGTGGACAGGAGCAGGTCCTCGCCCACAGGTGCTTGTGACTGCAGCCGGCGGTGTTTCTTCTCCCACAGCCTGCGAGAGCCGCCAGGACTCTGCCGCGAACTTGAGCAGTCCCAACGGCAGCAACAGCATTAGCATGTCCGTGGAGATTAACGGGATCATGTACACAGGTAGGACCTGCCGGGCCCCATGCCGTCCTTGAGCACTCGTCTCCCTGTTCGTAACTCAGGAGCCCCAGGTGCCCTCTGCCCGGCAGGGCTCTGCCCTCAGGAGACCAGAGTGAGGTAGTCCACGTGGCGCACTTAGCACGGCGCTCAGCACATGGCAAGGGCCCCAAAGCACGTAACTTTGTTCTGTTTCTCCTACGGCCAGTGGTGTTCCTTCTAAAACACCGTGTGGCCAGCCAGTAGCTGGCATAGGCCACCAGGAGGCGCTGTGGACACCGAGCAGCTTGGCTGCTCAGTGAAGGCGACTCCAAGGGACGGAGAAGGGACCTGTGGCCGCCGTGGGCCAGCAGCTCCCTGGGTGACTTTGCAGGGGGTCTGTACCCAGGGCGTCCCGTGGGCCTGCCATGTAATCTTTTCAACTCCGTGATGTGTTTCTCCTCCTGTCCTCACATTAGGAGTGCTGTTTGCTCAGCCACCGGCGCCCGCACCACCCTCCGCGCCCAGCAAAGGCGGTGGTCCTGGCAGCCGGGGAGGGAACAGCCGGACCAGCAGCAGCGCGGGCAGCCAGGCCGGGCCGGCGGGGCTGTCCACGCCTCCCACATCTTCTACCTCAAATAACTCATTGCCTTAACCGCACCACTCCCCACCCGCCACCCCCACCCCAGGAGCCCGCCTGGGCGGGGGGGCGGGGTCGAGGTGGGCCACGCAGGGGCCGGGACGGCGGAAGATACGGGTGGGGAGGGGAGGTATCCACGAAGGAGCCACAGCTAACGCCAAAAAGAAAAGAAAAAAATATATACATATATATATATAAAGAAAATTTAATAAAACAGGGGAAAACCAAGGAACACTTGAATTACTCAGGTTCGGACATTCAGAGACGTGAATTGCGAGAGCAGCGAAGGAAATCGGAAGAGAGAGGGGCACGTGTTTCCGAGGGCTGCAGCCCTGCTGGACCAACTGACTGGGGTCTGGGGTCTGTGTGGCCCGGTTGCCGTGGAAGGCCGATCCTGTTTACCTCATACATCTCTGCACTGTGTGTTTTCATTTTTTGTCTGTTTTTTTCTCCCTTTTTTCCCCCCATTCATCACACACCACCACACCCAGCTCCTTGTGTTGAATGAAACCCCTGAGCCAGGATCAGCTGAATTTTTTTTTTCTTGTTGCTTTTGGGAACTTTTTTTTTTTTTTTTTTTTTTTTTTTAAGAAACAGTGATACTCAAGATCTATAAGGCTTTTAAGAGGTTTCGGGGCTTTGTTTTGTAAATAATCTATTTTATTCTTGGGGGAGGAATCAAACCTTAGGAAAAGGATATATATATCTATATATTTGTGTTCATTCAGGGAAACTGGACTTGAAAAAGCAAAAAAAAAAAACCCACAAAAAAAAAAACAAAAAAAAAAATAGAAAAAGAAAAGAAGTAATACCCTTCCTATTTTCCCACGACTGGTTTGGGTTCCTGTGTGTGTTCCCTGTGCTGCAGTGGGTCTAGCTGGCAGGCGCAGGACGCGCCCCGGGCCAGAGCCAGGACCGGTGATGAACTCAGGTGCTATGGGTGGGGGCAGACCGGGGCACCGGGGCTCCTTTTTCCCTCCCGCCAGAGACTGGAAGTCTTAACTAGGGAGGAGGTCGGGCTGGATGAAGGGCCCTGGGCGTGGGAGGGGGCTCCACCTATCGGCGGCCCCCAGGCTCCTGTCTCAGGGATGAATGTGGCCTGGGGGTGCTTCGGGGGGGGGGGGGGGCTGCTCTGGGAGATTATCAGTACCGGGGGATGGGGTGAGCCGGCCTTAGCTCAGGGCGAGGATTTTGGGGCCACGGCATCCTGAACAGCCCCCGCTTCCATTCTCTTCTCCTTAACTTTGTCCCTTCCTTCTCTCTCGGCCCCGTTTGCTTGGGGTCACAGCTGCCCGCGGTAACTAAAGTAGCTGGAGGCTGCACCCGTCTCTGCACGACCCTTCCTCCCGGTTAGAAGGTGGGTGTTGGGGTGCTGGACACGGCTGGCGGGAGGTTATTCCAGGGGCTGGCGGTGGTCCTGGTGAGGCAGCACCGTCTGCCCTAAGGCCCAGGCGGGTGGGGGGCTTTCTTGGCGCCCGCTGGGTCCCCGTGGACCCGGTCGTGTTGGGTAGTGCTCCTCACGCTGCCCAGTGGGATTTTTGTGGGGAGGGGGGCACTGACTCAGCTGTTCCCGGGGTGAGCCTGCATTCTCTAATTGGGCTCAGGAGCCCGGCCTAACGAGGGGGAGGGCCGCACCAGCCTCCCCCCTTCCCTGATGGACCAGGCATCCTCCCCCTGGGAGACCCGAGGAGGGAGGGTCCTGGGCCCCCAAGGCTGGGTTTTCCTTTGTGTGGGGCTGTGCTGTGTCTTTGGACTATCTCAGGGTCCTTGACACCCCCACCCCCGAGCCTTCCAGGAGCGGGGTCTCCTCTCTGCTTTTCCTTCTGGAAGGTTCTGCCCTTCCTTCTCTGGCAGCAGCAGCACAATCATGGTGGGAGGGGACCTCTTTGTCCCCAGGCACAATCCGGCTCCACACACAGAAGCCCCCCCCCCCCCCCCCCGGTCCTCTCACCCCAGCCTGACGTGTGGGCGCCCCGGCCGGAGGCCTTCAGGTTCCCCGGTCTTGCCCTTGTTGGGGGGGGTTGTTGTCTGCAGCATGTTTCTCTCTACCTCAGGCCTGACTCTTCATGCCAAACCCCGTGCCCTGGCTCTCCTCTCGCCCCACCCTCCCCATGGGGCCCCTCCACCTGGAAGGCCCGTACGCCCGCTTTGTCCGTGTGTGTGTGTGTGCGCACGGCTGTGTGTGCGGACCCGGTGTTGTGTCGCGGGTCGATGTGGCCTCCCGGATGTAACTCAGGGTGTGGCCTGCTGTTCAAGTGATGATTGTAGGGGACAGGTGGGGGCGGGGCATGGGGCCCAGTCCCCCCCCCCCCGCCCCCGGTCCGGGCTAGCCAGGGGGCGGCTGTGCTGGGGGGAGCCCACCTGCGCTGGGAACACGAGCGGGGTCCTCCCCCGCCTCTGCCTTCGGTGCCCCATCCGACCCCCGCCCCTCCTGTCCCTGGGGCTTAGGGAAGGGGAGGCTTTCTGGGGTGCACATCAGCACCCCTTATGCAAACCCCGGTGTGCATGGACGGGGGCAACTGTCTCTGCCCTGGCTTCTGTGCTGGTCCTTCCCAAGCGGGCTCTGCTGCAAGGCGAGGGCGGAGACCCCAAACTCAGGGTGGAGAGGGGCCTGCTGGGGCTCCCCTGTGAGGGGAGACCCTTCCGCGGCACCCCTGAGCTGGGGGCTGGGCATGCAGGGTGGGACGGCGGGCTACTTTCCGTAGTTCGGCATTTGTACACTCACTTTCCCATTTTTACCACTTTTTGCCCCCTTTGTCCTCCCTCCCCCTTTAATTTTGCTTTTGCATTTTTCTCTTGGCAACCATGAATTCAGCCTTTCATTCCTGACATGTGAAATCTCAGTTTCTCTGGTGTTCGTCAGACGGCGCGGGTACTGCGCCGGCACTCAGGTTAAAGTGAAAAAAACTTTTAAAAAAAAAAAAGGTTTAAACGACTCTACCTCTGGCCGGGCCTGGCCTTGTCGCCCTGGCCAGGGCGGCCTGTACCGATTTCAGTTTTTGCAGAACATTCAGGTATTAAAAGGGGGAAAAAACAAAAAAAAACAAAAAAAACAAAAGACCAAAAAAAAGAAAAAAAACAAAGAAGAAAAAAAAGGTGTGTGATTTTGAAATTTAAAAGAACACTGAAAGTTTACATTTTATAACATTATTATGCAGATTGTATTTAAACTTCAGAAATATTTAAGACAATTGTAACCCTGTAAAGCTGATGAGATATTAAAACAGACAAAACACTTCTGACTTTTAACAGAAAATGCCTCCTGTGGTGGTTTTTTTGGGTGTGTCTGGGTCCCAGGGGCGGTGGGCCCAGGGTCCGTAACCCCTCCGTCCTGCAGCAGGGACGGCGGCCCAGCGACAGGGCCTGGGTCTCCGAGTGGGTGTGTGTGTGGCCATCACACGTCCGGGGGGCCTTGGTGCGAAGTGTCTGTGTAGGGATTTGGGGAGAACAGAGGCGGCAGAGCCAGGGGTGCCCTAGCCTGTCCCCCAGCCCCTCGGCTAGGCCTCCTGCCTTCTGATGCCACTGTCAACTCTGAACCCAAGCCCCTGGGGTATGTGGTCTGCCCCCTGCCCCCTCCTCACTGGGCCTTCCTCTGGGTCTTGGCAAGAGCTCTTTCCCACTGCCTGGATCGTCCTTTCCCCGTGTGCCGGGCAAGCCCCTTGTCACCCTCTGTGACACGGAGTCACGTGTGTGCTTCGTCCGTCCCTGCGCCCCCTGGGCTCACCCCCTCAGCTCGGCACGCTCCCTGACCCGACGTGGCAGGAGAGGGGCACCTGAAGAAAGCCCCCACCCCACCGTCCCACCGGGCCTTCTGCAGCCTTCTGAGACAGGGACCCAGCCCGCGCCCCCCGGCAGCCTTCCCGCTGGGGTCTGGCTCACCTTTTCACGTTTTACGATTCAGTAGGTGTAGCCCCAAAGTGGCCCCCGCCCTTTTATCCAGGAGATAAAGGCAAAATAATTTTAAGAAGGAAAATGGCTCTCGGGCTGCAGTTTGCAACCCCTGGGCTCAGCGTATTTGGAAGGGAAATCCTGTGTTCTCTGCCTCCAAACCCAAACCACAGCAGCACTGCAGAATTTGGGCTGGAAGAGATTTTCTGGGGTGTCTAATCCATTTACCCTCGGACCAACCCCCCCCACAGAGTGTGTGATGGGCTCAAGGTCAGCTTGGCTGGACCGTGGGCAGGCCCAGCCTCCTGCCATCTGGCTCCCCTACCACCAGGTCCGGCCCGGGCCAGCCCCGGCCAGTCGCTCCCGCCTGGGTCAGCCCCCAAGGCTGCACTAGGAGTGAGGGAGAATCAGCTGCCCCTGCTGTCACAGCCAGGGGGTTCCCACGCGCCTCCCGTGGCCCATTTCATCCACGGCATTTCCACTCCTGTCAGAAACGAGTCAGCTGCGTCTTGGTCCCAGCGTCCATGGGCCTTGGGGGACCAGGAGAGGTCAGAGGGCCGGTGGCTCCACCCGCCTCTCAGGGCTCTCTCCTCCCGCCCCAGAAGATAAAGGAAAAATGATTTAAAAAAAGGAGAATGGCCCTTTCTTGCAAACTGGCTCAGCCAGTCCACATCTTCATTCCTCCGCTGAAGAGGCCCAGAGTGGGGGCAGGAGGCCCTGAGGTCACACAGCCCCAGGGGCACCAGGGAGGGTTCAGCAACCCCCCCCCCCCCACGGCCCTCCCTCCCGGCTTCCCAGAGCCCATCAGCTTCTGCCTCCTGGGCTTCGGAGCTTGTGCGGAGGCCCGAGGAGGCTCCGGGAGGCAACATTCAAAACCTGATTAGCAGAGCTGAGGGAGCCTGCAAGGAGCCAGGGTTTGGAGCCACGGCCCGAACACGGAGAGGGTTTTCACCTGAGTCACCCTCCTTCCGTCCTATCGTTGGTGCACATGACGGGGGCTGCCCCCGAGGAAGAAGGTGGCCCTGGGCTGGGACGCCAGAACGGTGGGGTCT
Source organism: Zalophus californianus (assembly GCF_009762305.2). Taxonomy (NCBI): domain Eukaryota; kingdom Metazoa; phylum Chordata; class Mammalia; order Carnivora; family Otariidae; genus Zalophus; species Zalophus californianus. Next base: position 512,730 of record NC_045595.1, read on the forward strand.
GCTCTGGGTCTTCACTGTGTCCCCACTGCCCGCAAAAAGGTGCTCAATAACGGAAAAAGAATAAACGAAGAATTCAGGGCTTAGACTGGGGGGGGGGGAGGGAATGTGTCTGTGCCTCAGTTTCCCCCATCCTGCTTCTGCTGCTACAGCCACACCCTCCCAGCCTTGGATTTGGGACCAGGCACCCACCCCGCTAGCACCAAGGAGGTCTGGCGACTGGGTGGTCCTAGACGCCCCCCAAAGTGTGGCTGTTGTCCTGCTCTCTTCTGACACAACTGGTCTGTCCTCATTCCACGCTCGCTGGGCTGGGGGTGGGGTGACCTCTGACCTCCTGGGAGGAACGCCGGGGAAGGAGGCCTGTGAGAGGCCAGGACTGCCATCCAGCTGTGCTTCCCGGCGCGCGGCGCCTGCCCCTGCTGGAGTGCCCACCACCAGCACACTCTGGGCACCAAGCTTACAAACCCATGACCCACCTCTGCTGGGCCTGCCCCGTGTCCTGGCATCCGGGAACTTGGAAACCTCCAGGCCTCCCGGAAGCAGAGACAGACCCAGGACCCAAATTCCACGGCTGTGGGAAACCACAGTGTCCCTGTGGTGCATGTGGGGAAACTGAGGCCCAGAGCTTCTCCGTGATTTGCTCCACAGCTCAGAAGTGCAGATTCAAGTCCCGAGTTAGTCTTTAGAACAAAGGCCGCCTGGCCACCTGGGCCCACTCCTAGGAGCCACACGGCATGGTCATTCTCAAACAGCATTCCACAGAGTGCCACGGGTTCAGGATTCAAAGAAAGGTGTGATTTTGGGAAACCCATGTTTGGAAAGTGTAAGTTAGCATTCCCAGTGTTTTGTTTTTCTTATTTACACTTTAAAAACATTTGAGGATGTGGGGGCATCAGCTGGTTCTGGGGGTGGAAATCAGGAACTCTTGTTTCTACCTGCAACCTGTCTTTGAACCAGGAAGCCCCGCCTGAGTGTCCCCATCTGGCAGCTGCTGGGGGCTTGCACACTCAGCTCTCCGCAACTTACACGAGTCCCTAAGTCTCTTATGCCCCCTCACCCACCCCAGGATGAAATAAAATCCAGGCTCCCCACTGTCTGACAGGCCCTGCCATTGCCCAGCTCCATCCTCCAGGGTCGGCCTCAGGGCCTTTGCACATTCCTCTGCCCACCTTGCTCTCCAAGTCGTTAGTTCCCTGCTCAAGCGACACCTGCTCTGGGAAGCCCCTCCTCCCGACCCCCAAACGAGGCAGGCCCCCGTGACACCCCTTCCTCCCCATAACTGCTCCTGCCGCGGCCGCTCCGCTGGGCCAGCATCCGTGGCATAAGCCTCTTCCGGGTCCGGCCTCCCGGTCGGAGGCTCGCGCCTGCCACCCGGCGGCCGAGGCTGGGGCTGCGGATTCCCTGCGCCCCCGGCGACCGCCCGGGGACTCGTTCAGGCGGTTGTCCACCCGGCCTCTCCTGGACCGCGGCGCGGGGCCGGGGGACCCCCGAGCTCCGTCCTCCTCTGGGCCGGCTCGCCCGCTCCCGCGAGCCCCCAGCGGCTTGGGAGGGGGGCTTCGGGCGCGGTGGAAGGCCCCCCCGCACCCCGCAATGCCGCCCGCGGGTCCGCGGCTCAGGACAGTCACGCGATCTCCCCTTCCGAGTGGATTCTAACTTGTCCGCGTTTTTCAGAGACGCTGTTTTGAGACACGGCCTGGGGCCGGCGGCTGTGACCCGAGGACCCCGCGCGGCCTGCACCAAGTTCCCGAAATGAAAGAGGCGCCCGGGGGAGGCGGGCGGGGGGTCCGCGAGCATGCGGCTAGCTCTGTCCGGCACGTGTGCAAGGCATTACCGAGGCCTGTGCGTTGGCCCTTTATTATTTGCACATTAAAAAATAAAGGGATCGGAGGAGAGGAGGGGCGCCTGGGCGGCTCAGTCGTTAAGCGTCTGCCTTCCGCTCAGGTCATGGTCCCGGGGTCCTGGGATCGAGCCCCGCATCGGGCTCCCTGCTCCGCGGGAAGCCTGCTTCTCCCTCCCCCACTCCCCCTGCTTGTGTTCCCTCTCTCGCTGTGTCTCTCTCTGACAAATTAAAAAAAAAAAAAAAATCTTAAAAAAATAAATAAAAATAAAGGGATCCGAGAGGGTAGGTCACTCGGTGCAAAGCGCCCAGCGGAAACGGCCACGCCAGTCCTGCAGGCTGCAGGTCTCCACAACTACTTGGGGGCGCGGCCTCACCCCAAGATCCCCAGCCAGGCGTGAGCCCCCCGACTCGCCGCCGGGCGGCGGAGGAGGCCCAGGGCGCAGGGGAGCCCCCGCTCGCAGCACGTGGTAAGCGCCGGCTGCTCGCGCCGCGGCCCCGGGCGGCGCAACGTGGGCGGCGCTCTAGCCCCGCGGCGCAGCGGCCCGAGTCTCGCCGGCGTGACGCACTTCCGGGGCGTGGCAGGCGGCAAGATGGCGGCTCCCATGGAAGTGGCCGTGTGTACGGACTCGGCGGCCCAGCTGTGGAGCTGCGTGGTGTGGGAGCTGCATTCGGGCGCCAATTTGCTCACGTATCGCGGCGGCCAGGCCGGACCCCGCGGCCTGGCGCTGCTCAATGGCGAGTACCTGCTGGCGGCGCAGCTGGGCAAGAACTACATCAGCGCCTGGGAGCTGCAGCGGAAGGTGCGGCGGCGCGCACCCTGGCCCGGTTTCGGGGAGAGTGCGCGGGGCGCCCGAAAGTGGGGTCCGGGGAAGGGTCGGTGGGGGCAGCACGCTCCCTGAACCGGGGTGGGGATGGGGAGTCTCGGTTAGGGTGTGCTGCGCTTGCGTGGGTCTAGGGGCGTTTTGGAGGATGGCGGCGCGCGCTGCGCACGCGCAGGGCTGAGGTTGGGCTCCTTGGGGAGACTGGGGTGCGGGTCTTTGGGGCAACCGTTCTTGATGGGCTGGGGAACTGGGGAGAGCCCTTGGGGTGCGAAATTTAATTAAAGGGAGGACTCTCATTTTTGGAGTTCCGTGGGTCTCTTGGTCTTAGAAGGTGAATGTCCGAGGCCCGGGAGGGTCATGCATTTATTTCCCCCAAAGGGAGTACTGCCGTTCCCCATAAGGGCCCATGGGTTTCCTCTTAAAACACCCAAAATGCAGGGGCGCCTGGGTGGCTCAGCGGTTAGGCGTCTGCCTTCCGCTCAGGTCATGATCCCAGGGTCCTGGGATCCAGCCCCGCATTGGGCTCCCTGCTCCGCGGGGAGCCTGCTTCTCCCTCTCCCTCTGCTGCTTCCCCTGCTTGTGCGCGCGCTGTCTCTCTCTCTGTCAAATAAATTTTAAAAATCTTAAAAAAAAAAAACAACAAAACCCACCCAAAATGCGGCCTGTGAAGCTTGCAGCTGCCCAGTTCTGCCAGCTGAAGTCTTGGCACAAGCTCCGTCCTCTGACTTTGCCTGGTGTGACCTGCACACAGTCATGAGGTTTCTCCATCAGATGAGGGAACTGAGGGTCAGGGTCACAGGCCAGAAGGCAGGGTTGTGGCCATTAGGCTCTCAGCTCCTTCCTGGACCCTCTGCGCCTTGACCGCCTCCCCCCCCCCCCCCAGAGTCAGCACCATTGTGCTTTTATCCGACAGTCTGCAGGCCTCCCCTTCCATCTGCTGGAGCAGATTCCTTCCTGACTGAGCTTTGATTTGTTCAGACCGCCCTTGTTCCTGCTGCTCTTTCTGGCTCCCTCGGAATTTTCTCCCCGCTGTCCCCTAGCTCCTCAGTTCCACGTGAAGCTCAGAGGCTTCTTACGTCTCTCCAGGACCAGCTCCAGCAGAAGATCATGTGCCCTGGGCCTGTCACCTGTCTGACCACATCACCCAACGGCCTCTATGTCCTGGCGGGGATTGCGGAGAGCATATATCTGTGGGAGGTAAGGGGGCGTATCAAACCAAGGTAGTGGGATTTGGACTGCAGGTTAATTAGGTCGTGTTATGGGCGCCTGGGTGGCTCAAAGTGGGTGGAGCGTCTGCCTTCGGCTCAGGTCATGGTCCCAGGGTCCTGGGACCGAGCCCCGCATCGGGCTCCCTGCTCGGCGGGGAGTCTGCTTCTCCCTCTCTTCTTGCTCCTCCCCTCTGCTCTTGCACGCTCTCCCCCTCTCCTCTCTGTCAAAAAAATAAGTAAGCTCTTTTTTAAAAAGTTAGGGTGTGTCGTCACCAACAGTTGCTTATGTGTGGGCGGGAGAGACCCACCTCACCCCCGGCACAGACCATGCAGGGTTTGGGGCCAGAAAATGGAGACATGACCACCCTCTTCTTTTCTTGAGTTTGTCCACACCTGTGAATCGACCTTTGTCCTTCCCCTGGAAGTCTCAGAGCACCTCAGAGATGTGAGGGGGCCGAGTTATTTTCATTCTGGGGACTTTTAAACCCCAGTGCATGATTCTAAAACTAGGAAGCAGGGCGCCTGGGTGGCTCGGTCGTTAAACGTCTGCCTTCGGCTCAGGTCATGGTCCCAGGGTCCTGGGATCGAGCCCCGCATCGGGCTCCCTGCTCCGCGGGGAGCCTGCTTCTCCCTCTCCCACGCCCCTGCTTGTGTTTCCTCTCTCGCTGTGTCTCTCCCTGTAAAATAAGTAAATAAAATCTTAAAAAAAAAAATAAAACTAGGAAGCAGTTGCTGCAGTGCAGGGAGGGAAACTGGGGCGGGGGGTTCCTCAAAGGTTGCCCATCATGGTAGAAATCCTTGCCGTGGTGCGGAGGGCACGGGCAGAAAGCAGTGTCTCCTCTGCCGATGAGGGGCATCTTAGGTCTTTGCTTGAGGGCTGTTGTCTGACCCTGGTTCCTCCTTGGAGCTTCCCTGGCTGGTGTGAGCCGTGACCACAGGGGGCGCCCCACACAGCCAGTCCGAGGCGGCAGCTCAGGCTGAGGGCCTGACTCAGGTACCAGCCGCTGCCCCCTTTCCCCCCTTCCCTCTTTGTGGATGAGAATGAGGAGGGAAGCTGGAAATCCTCAGGGGGAGAGCATGCGTGTTCCTCTAGGTTATCTTCTTGTAAGGACACCACTCACTAAGGTTAGGGCCGCCGTGCTCCAGTGCGACCTCAGTCTGAACTGGTTAGACCTGCAAAGGCCCCCTATGCAAGTAAGGCCTGGTCCCAGGAGTTAGGGTGTGAACGTGTGTGCTAGGACAACGCAGCTGAACTCACAACAGACTCTGGGCCCCCCAGCGCACCCCACTGCCCAGGTGGTGCGATGGGCTCACCCTTCCCTCAGCCCCACCCGCTGGCCCATTCCCAGCCGGTGGCATCTGAAGACAGTGACTTCCTGCTCCTGGGTCCCAGGTCCAGCGGGTCCTGAACAGAGGGGCCCACACTTTCAACAGCCTCCTGTGGTCACTGTGGTCCACGCAGACGGCCCCTGCCCTCCCCGGGGGCCGTGGTGACATCACTCCCTCGCCCTGTACTGGGCAGGGGTCCTCGGGCCACCTGACGCCCAGGACTCGGAAGTCAGGGTGACTGGACAAAGGGGGTGGGAGCTCAAACAAGGCTGTCATCCACTTGGGGACATAATGGGGACCGGCAGGACAGCTGGGCGGAGGGGCAGCCCACCAAGCCTGAGTGTCCCTTCCAGACCGCCTGGGCAGGCAGTCGCCCAGTGCCTCCAGCTGACCTGGCAGTGGGGGTCGGGCGCGGGCCGGGTCTCCCGCGTTGACCTGGGTGCGCCCTCCGCAGGTCTCCACGGGGAGCCTTCTGGTCATCCTGAGCCGCCACTACCAGGACGTGTCGTGCCTGCAGTTCACGGGGGACAGTAGCCACTTCCTGTCGGGGGGCAAGGACTGCCTGGTGCTGGTGTGGAGCCTGTGCAGGTAGAGGCCGCGCCCCCTCGGGCTCTGGGTCTGACCGCAGAGCACATGGGGAAAGCCAGGCCAGGGCCCCAGGGTGGGAGGGGCAGGGGGAGCCATCTGAGAGCTTGGCGGGGGCCTGGTGGCCACGTGGGTGCGAGGGGACATGGACTCCCCCCGCTGAGGTCTGTTCCCTCCACACAGTGTGCTGCAGGTGGACCCCTCCAGGACCCCGTCCCCCCGGCACGTCTGGTCTCGCCACACCCTCCCCATCACGGACCTGCACTGTGGCTTTGGGGGGCCCCTGGCCCGGGTGGCCACCTCCTCCCTGGACCAGACAGTGAAGGTAGGGCGCCCACACCCCAAGTGGATCCGTGAGTCATGCCCTGGCAGCTGACGGGTTCTTGGCCAGCCTGAGCCCGTGAATGGCCTCCTTTCCTGGCAGCTCCAGACAGCTCTGAATCCCCCTGATGCTTCTGGCCTGAAGGACGGCCAGAGGGTGGATGGTCCAGGCCTGTATTGGCTTGGAAATTCCCACTTGGCTGCCTGTACCTGGCAGCTCCCTGGCCAAACCTCGGGGGATTTGAGGGCACCCCGGCCCTCGGGGCTTCACCAGGGGCAGGGACCGACGGCCGCTAACGCAGGGGTCACGGGCACGAGGGGCAGGCTGAGTCTCAGCCCCCAGGGCCCCGTGGGTGGTGGCTGTGGTCCCGGTTCCCTGGGGGTCCAGAGTCTCCGGGTCTGTCCCACACCCGCCCGCCCCAGCTGTGGGAGGTCTCATCGGGCGAGCTGCTCCTGTCCGTGCTCTTTGACGTGGGCATCATGGCCGTGACCATGGACCTGGCCGAGCACCACCTCTTCTGTGGCGGCAGTGACGGCGCCATCTTCCAGGTGGACCTCTGCAGCTGGGTGAGTGGCAGCGGCAGCCAGGGGTGGGGGAGCCGGGGGTTCGTGGGCCCTGGGGCAGACGTGGCTGACATGGCTGACGGGCCCCCTTGGCCTCCACAGCCTGGCCAGAGAGAGAAGAGCTTCCAGCCGGAGCAGGACAGCGGGAAGGTGTTCAGAGGGCACAGGTGCCGGCCGGGGACCGTGGACGCTGGGGTGGGCGTGGCAGGGGCCCCGTTCTCTCACTCTGGGCTCGGGGTCACCTTGTCCGCCCGTAGGAACCAGGTGACCTGCCTGTCCGTGTCTGCTGATGGCAGTGTGCTGCTCTCCGGCTCCCACGACGAGACTGTGCGTCTCTGGGACGTCCAGAGCAAGCAGTGTATCAGGACGGTGACCCTCAAAGGTGAGGCGCCCTGGGAATGGGCCGCGGGGCGGCCGGCTCCTCCTCCCCTCTTGGAAGCCGTGGCTCTCCCCGGGTGTGCACGGCAGCATTGTCTGGAGACGCGTGCCGCCACAGGGCTTGGCGCCGCGGAGGGGTGGGCGCCGCTGCTCCCGGACCTCTGGGGGGCCTGGTGGGGAAGGTGGGTCGTGACCATGCCCCCCCCGCCCCCCTGGCACAGGCCCCGTGACCAACGCCTCCATCATGCTGGCGCCCGTCAGCATGCTGAGCTCAGACTTCAGGCCAGGCCTGCCCCTGCCCCATTTCAACAAGCACCTTCTGGGCGCCGAGCACGGGGACGAGCCGCACCATGGGGGCTTCACGCTGCGCCTGGGTCTCCACCAGCAGGTAGGCGCTGCCCCGCCACGGGACACCTGCCCTGGGCTTCAGCGAGACCCTGCTGGCCCAGTGCGTGCTCCGGGGCGGCTCTTGACGTCCTGCGGGGGCCGGGGTGGCAGCTGACGTGCGCACGGGGGCCCTCCGCTGGGAGGAAGGCGGGAAGTTCGGAGCGGACGTGCGCTGTTCACCAGGGCGCGTTTGGGAGCAGAGCTGGACCTGAAGACACTGTGTGTCTGGCCGCTGTGGGCAGAGTAGCGGGGCACTCATACCCCTGGCCCCAGCCCGGGGGGCCTCTAGGGATGGCCCATCTGCCCCCCAGGCCCAGGGGCCCCTGCCTGTCTTCAGGTTGGGCTCTGTCTTCCGCGGTCTCCGTGCCGAGCCTCTCGAAGTGGCGGGGGGGGGGTGTCCACAGTCCTCCTGCAGATACCTTGATGTCTGGCTCTGCTGAGCACCCGTCTGCCGGCCAAGGGCGGCGTGCCAGACGGTGTCCAGCCGGAGACAGACCACCTCCCTGCTGCCATGTGGCTGGGCCGGGCTGGCAGGCTGTGCCCAGGGCTGGAGGCATGGGCTGACCGGCTGGCCTGTCCTCTGGAGCCTGCCTGACCTTGGTGTCTGAGTGTCCCTGCCCCCGGGCCTTGTGGGGCAGAGTCCTGGGGCAGAGAGCGGACGGGAGTGTGGGGGGTTGGAGCCCGCGGCCTCGACAGAGACGTCAGCCCACCTCCCCCAAGGGTGGGGGCGCCACACCCCAGTCCCTCCTCCGGTCAGCGGGTGTCAGGCGTCTCCCTCACGGGGGCGCCGCCCGGGGTCACCAGGTCGCTGACGCAGACCCTCCCATGTTGCAGGGCTCGGAGCCCAGCCACCTGGAGAGGGCAGAGCAGTTGCTCGGGGTGATGAGCAGCACGATGGAGAAGGTGGGTGGTGGCCCTGCCCTGGGGGAGGGGGCGGGGGGCTGTGGGGCGGGCTGGCGACACCCCGAGCCCTGCCCTGTCTGCGACGTGGGGACAGCGCCCCAGCGCCCTCGCCTCTGAGCCCCTGTCCCTCCACAGAGCGTCCTGGGCAGCCAGGACCAGCTGCGGATCCGCGTGGCCGAGCTGGAGGATGAGCTGCGGAACCTGCGCAAGGTCAACCGCGATCTGTTCGACTTTTCCACGCGTATCATCACCCGGCCGGCCAAGTGAGCCCGGCCCGTGGCCCAGCGGACCCTGCAGCCCGGCGGACCCCGCCCCTGCACGGAGACCCACAGCGCCCAAGCCCCGCGGCTTGCTGGGAGCTTTCAGCCCCACGAGGACTTGGGTTCTTCAGGCCACTGATGTTTCGTGTGGCCTTTTGGTGCTGTTCCGTTTTTAACAAAAGAACTAAAAGCCCCTTTTCTCGGCCTGTCTGTGTGCCGGGGGGGCGCCTCAGCTCCCGCGCCCGCCAGGACTCGTGGCAGGACCTGTCTCAGCAGAACCCACCCGCTGGGCCCCGTTTCTAAGACTTAGTGCCCAGAAGCCATGGTTCTCAGACTTCAGACGTTTGGCGGCTGCCCCAGGGCCTTGGCTCAACTGTGAGGGCTGGGCGACACTCGGTAGGAGGAGGCAAGGGGAGCCTCTGGGGTGGGAGGTGGTTCAGAGATAGCAGTGTGGTCCCTCCGGTCCCGTCCCTCTGATGACCTCTCAAGCATCCCCCCAACCTGGGTCGGGGCAGCCAGCTCAGGTAGTGACCAGTCCCGGGCCAGGGTCCTCCGGGAGGGACGCGTGCCCACGCAGCTCAGTGATGTTTCCCGTTGCACAAAGGGTCCGAGGGAGGCCAGGTGTCCCTACTGCCCTGGGGACACAACCTGCAGCCTGCCAGCACCTGGAGCCCAGCCCAGGCAGTCCTTGGAACCTTCCAGAAAGCTGTCCCTAACAGCCTGGCTTAATGGTGCAGAAAATCCGTGTGATTCAGCAGGTGCTGTGCTAGCTGCAGCTGGAGCCAGCAGTCCACACTGGGTTTGTGCCCTCGGGCGGAGGGACGGCCCCTTCCTCGGGCTCTGTACCCTGGCTGGGCGTCCAGCCGCACTACAGCTGAGGTGGGGCATGAGGGGGGTTGCCCCGTTCGTGCCAGGTGAGGGGCCCAGCTGGCTGGGGACATCACTCCATAAGCCCCACCCCCCACGGAGCGGCCCCTTAAGGCCAGGATGGGGAGGGGTCACAGCAGGAAGGGGCTTGGCCAGGTCCTGGACGGTGCCACCCCGCACGGGGCTGGGGGCTTGGCGCTCCGTCCCCCACCCCAGAGCGCGCCAGAGCACCGGGGTCTCCTTGTTCCCATCTGCGGGCTGGGCCCAGTCTGTCCTTGCCGCTTGGTGTCCAGAAGGTCTGGAAGGAAGGGGAGAGCTTCAGGTTTGGCTCAGACTCCCCAGGGACCAAAGACCCACCTCACGTGCCCGGGCCCTGGCGAGGGCCCCTCCAAGCCCCCCGGTGCCTGTGGCCTCCATGTGGCCTCAGCTGCCCGCACGGCTTACATCATTAAACGTTTTGGAAGGAGCCGTGTGGCTTGTTCTGGGGGCCTGGTGCTGGGAAGGGGCCATGAGACGGGCTGGGGATTTCGACCTCCATCTGGGAGGTGCTGTACCCCACTGCCCCTCATCCCCCGAGGATTCGCATGGTCAGGCCCTCCCAGCACCACCCTGGACCCTCAGCTGCCCACTTGGTGGGTCCTGGGTTTCCTCCAGCTGTGGCGCCCCCTCCCACCCTGCAGATGGGGGAGGAGGCGTCTGTGGGGCTCCTGGCTCCTGGGGGTGGGGGGTGCTGTGATCTGAGGGCAGCAGGGGACACCTGGCCGGCCTGGCACATCACCATGCAGATGGCCTCCGTGCCCACATTGTCTCCAGTGCCCGCCTGGAAGGTTGCCCATGCTCCCTCTGCGGCCACGGCGGGAGGAGGTCGGATGCCCTGCTGCAGACCTGTGGCGGGAGGACACGGGGGCGGGGGGGGAGGCACCCACTGATTTCCCCTCCATCACCACACGGCCTTGGACACGCCGCACCTGGGCCCCAGACTCGGTTTCCCTGTGGCTAAGAGGGGACATGCCCTCTCCACGTCTGCAAGGAGCCTTGGGGAGCCTGTGCACAGCTGGTGTCCCCAGGACGGCTGCCTGCCCGGTGTGTGGCTCACAGCAAAGGGCGCGCTCTCGTCCAGGCTGAGGTCACGTACGTGTCTCGTGCAAGCACCATCTGACCCTAAATCATGGGCAGCCACGGCCAGAGAGAAGATGCCGGCCACGCCTGGCGTTTGTGGGCATCCTCTGTGTGCTGGCCGCGCTGCACCTGAGACTGCAGGTGGAGGAGGAGAAACCGTAGCCTGGTCCCACTCGGGCAGGGGGAACACGAGATGGGCAGCTGGCGTAGCAGACAGCCTGGGGGTCCTCAAACAGAATCGCCGTACCCCCCAGCACTTCCACTTCTGGGTACTCACCCCAAAAAAATGGAAGTCGGGGTTCAAAAAGGTATTTGCACCCCCGTGTGCACTGCAGCGGGATTTATAATCACCAAAAGGTGGAAGCAAACCCAGTGTCCGTGGATGAAGGATACACGGCGCGGTCCGTCCCCACGTGGGAACACGCTCCAGCCTCCGGAAGGAAGGGGCCTTGACGCCTGCCACGACGTGGAGAGCCCTGGGGACACCGGGCTCAGCGACAGGAGCCGGACCCAGAAGGACACATCCCGCAGGACCCCACTCCCAGGAGGTCCCCAGAGGAGTCCTGTCCACACACAGTGATGACCCAGGTCTGTCTTCACTGCCTCTGACAGTGGAGCGGACAGGATGCAGAAGAGGCGGGTGCTCAGCTGCCTCCCAGAACCAGCGCAGCGATGTCTGCCGCCTGAGTGTCCCCAAGCCAGACGGGTCCCCAATTCTGAGGAGTCCTGCTGTCAGAGGGACGTCACCGCAGGGTGGGATGAGACCCGGGTGGTCCCTGAGGACTCGGCCAGGACCAGGGCACGTGGCCGGGCTCCCTGGTGCAAGGGGCCGCTGGCAGGACGGTGGCCTCAGGTGGGGAGGGGCTGGCGATCGGGGACCCTCCCCGTCCTGGGACGCCTGGCCAGGTGGCTGGATGTTGTGGCCTCGGCAGCCAGAACCCAGCCATGACTCACCCCAAACAGTGATCCCTGCTGTTGTCTGGCAGTTGGCATTTTTATTCATCGGATGGAGTTTTGTCCCTGCCTCTCCAATGCTGGCTTCCAAAAGGAGACAGTTGTGTGTGTGACAAATCCACCGAGTGGACGTTCACTCATTAGCCCTGGAACGTTCTGTGCCAGAGCGGCTGCCCTGGGCCTGGAGGCGTCTTGGGACCGCCTTGGTTTTCTCCGCTGCACCCCTGTGGGGCGGACAGGAGGAGGGAAGTCCGCGCAGGGCACTGCTAGGCTTGCCTCAGCCAGTGGTCACCGAGGACCTGCTGCATACCAGGGCCACAGGAAGAAGCCCGGTCACCCAGGGCGAGACGGCACAGAGAACACAAGAGAAGGCTTTGGGAATGGTAGATGGCAGGAGCTGCAGAAGCTTCTGGAGCAGCGGACAGTGCCCTTGTCTGAGCTCCAGCAACGAGCAATTATAGAGTGCCCACTGTGTGCAAGCACTGGAGACAGCATTAACGAGCCAGACGCACTCTTGCCCTCCCACAGTTGAGTCGGGGAGGGTGGCCACCAAGTGAGAAAGCAGAAGAGCCAACAAAAATTTGATGGCATGTGATAATGTAGGCAGGGGGAGGGTGGGGAGGAAGTTCTGGGGGACAAGCAGGAAGTGTTTCTCAGAGCAGGGGCATTTGGTCCCGGGTCCTGGAGGGTGAGGAGGAGTTCTCCACTCCAAGTTACCTGCGAGCAATGGGAAGGCAGATCTACCCTACAGGTTCCCATCAGACACGATCCACCTGTTTCCCCAGGGTGCACCCGTTAGAGCACACTCAGATGGGTTGGTTTAGGTAGACCGGGAGGTGGGCGGTACTGCTGTGTGACCAAGGAGGCAAGCTGACGCCTCCTGGGCCTCAGTTTCCCTGACAGCAATGGGCCATGTTCTCAGGCTGGAGGGGGCATGGAGGGTGCTGGAGCGGAACAGGGATGAATGTGGGGACCGATTTTGACACAAAATCTCTTCCCGGTGCTAAGCCTCGGTTTTCTCGTCCGTAGAATGGGCAGATAACTCACCTGGCAGGGAGCTGGGAAGAGCAGTGGTCCGGTGCCGCACCCCAAACCCACGCCCGCGCGGTGTGGCCATATGAGCCTCAGTTTCCTGCCCTGGGGAGTGGGTCCCACTCCTCCCTAGTGGGTTGCTGACATCGGGGGGGCCGGGAGGGTCGAGGTCGCCGCAGGTCGCCGGGGCGTGCCGGGAGGGAGGCGCCGCGGGGCGGGACAGCGAGCTGCTGGGCCGGGCGGAGATCCGCCTCCTGCGCGCTGGCACCCGCGGCTCCGCCCCGCCGCGCCGCCGGCAACTTTGGGATGGAGTTTGTGCGGGCGCTGTGGCTCTGCCTGGCGCTGGCGCTGGCGCTGGGGCCGGGCCCCGCCGGGGGCCACCCGCAGCCGTGCGGCGTCCTGGCTCGCCTGGGGGGCTCGGTGCGCCTGGGCGTTCTCCTGCCCCGCGCGCCCGCCGCCCGCGCCCGCGTTCGCGCCGCCCTGGCCCGGGCCGCCCTGGCGCCGCGGCTGCCGCACAACCTGAGCCTGGAGCTGGTGGCCGCCGCGCCCCCTGCCCGCGACCCCGCCTCGCTGGCCCGCGGCCTGTGCCAGGCACTGGAGGCCCCGGGCGTGGCGGCCGTGCTGGCCTTCCCGGAGGCGCGGCCCGAGCTGCTGCAGCTGCACTTCCTGGCGGCCGCCACCGAGACCCCCGTGCTCAGCGTGCTGCGGCGGGAGGCGCGCGCGCCCCTCGGGGCCCCGGTACGCGGGGATGCCCGGGGTCCGGGTGAGGGAGGCCCCGGGACGCCCCGGGGCGCGGGGGCTGGGGGTCCGACGCCAGAGTCGCGGGGGCGCACGGGACCCGGACTTCTGGATCGCGGATACAGGAGCCCCCCCACCCCTGCCCCCGCTCGGGGGTTGCCCAGGACTCCAGCCGAAAGGAGTCCCCGGGGCGGCTCGCGGGACCTGGACCCCTGGACCCCGGACGCCCCCAGAGCGAGGGAACCCAGGACCAGCGGCGGGACCCCGTGAGATGCTTCTGGGCCCGGGGTGGTGAAACCCACACGAGGCCCCCTCCCGGGCGCGCCACTCCCGTGCAGACCCCTTTCCTGGGCCTCGGTGATGGAATCTGGCCACCGTCTATTTAGGGCCGGGGGAGCCATCCCCATGTGGAGCAGGGCCCCTTCCCCGGTCCCAGGGCGTCTCCCAGTTCCCACCAAGCAGGGCCCCAGGCCGTCCCTGCTTCATCTCTGGGGGGTGCAGTTCGGGGGTCTGCTGCTTGAGGATCTTCCCAGCCTCCTCCGGGCGGGCTGTCACTCAAACCCCTCCATCCCCCCCACGCTCCGCATCTTTGGAGTTTATTCTCTCCTTGATTCCACCCCCGGGGCCTGGATTTGGGCCCGAATAAGTAGAAAATGGCATAAGGAGGAGAAAAGGGTGACTGACGGGGCTCTGGGTGTCCCGTGGCGTCCCCGGGAAAGACCCCCTTCCCAGGACAGCAGGGAGGGGCCCGCTGTAGGGATATGTATGGGTCTGGTAGGGGCCTCCCGCCCTCCGACTCCACCTCGAAGCCCCCTCCAGGGCTTCCTTCTCCTCAGGGAGGGGAGACGCGGACCCTAGAGGAGGCCTGGGGTCTCGCTAACCCCGTTGTCCCTGTGTCAAGGCCCGTGCCCCGCCCCTTGCCTCCACCTTGTGGGAAAAGACGCAGGACCCAAACCCAGGACTGTGGCGCCCTCTGCTGCCGCCTCCAGGAACTGAGCCCCTGCAGGTGTAACTGTCCGTCTTGTGGGAGGGATTAAGCAGCAGCCCCAGCCCTCTGCACCCTGTCCCTACCTGTGCAACACCTTAGAGGTCTGGCAGTCTGCCTCGTCCTCCACAGGCTAGAAGCAAATCCAGCAGAACTTTCCGGGTGCCACTGGGCACAGAGGGGCCCCTCAAAACCCTGGCTTGCCAGGGAAGTCTGAATAGAGGAGGGGCGATGGAGCTGGGTTTTGAAGGATGTATAGGAGTTGGCTGGCATAGAGAAAGGGATTCTAGCTGGGCATTGCAAAAAGCCTCAAAGCGGGGCACTACCAGGGTGGCTGGAGCCAGGAGAGGAGGCCCTGAATGTCAGGCCAAGGAGGCTGGGCTTTGTGCTGATCGCAGTGGGGAGACAAAGAGGGTTTAGAGCAGGGGTGGGCTGGAGGAGGCAGGCATGCCGTCCAGTTTTGAAGGCGACGTCTATTTATTGACCACCTACTGATGGGGGTGGGAAGGGTATGGTGGGTCACAGGTCTCCAGCCCTAACTGTGACCCCACCACCCCGCCAGAACCCGTTCCACCTGCAGCTGGACTGGGCCAGCCCCCTGGAGACGCTGCTTGACGTGTTGGTCGCTGTGGTGCGGGCACACGCCAGGGAGGACGTCAGCCTGGTGCTCTGCCGCGTGCGGGACCCTGCTGGCCTGGTGGCCCTCTGGACAGCCCGGGCTGGCAGGGCCCCAAAGCTGGTGCTGGACCTGAGTCGGCCAGACGCGGACGACGCGGGGCTGCAGGCACGCCTGGCCCCCCTGGGGGCCCCCCCTGGGGGCTCGGCCCCAGCCCCAGCGGCTGTGCTCCTGGGCTGTGGCCCAGCCCGTGCGCGGCAGGTGCTGCAGGCCGTGCCCCCCGGGCCCCACTGGCTGCTGGGCACACCCCTGTCCGCTGACATGCTGCCCACGGAGGGCCTGCCCCTGGGGCTCCTGGCCCTGGGCGAGGTGGGCCGACCCCCGCTGGAGGCCACCGTTCAGGACGCTGTGGAGCTGGTGGTGCGAGCCCTGGGTAGCGCTGCCCAGGCGGAGCCGGAGCGTGCCCTCCTGCTCACCACGGCCAGCTGCAACGACCCGCAACCAGCTGGGCCTGAGTCCTCGGGCCACTTCTTGGCACGGTAAGTGAGGGCCCAGGTGTGTGCGGAGGGGGGTGCCCGGGCCCCACATCTGGTCGCCTCTGCCTGTGAGTCATGAAAGCACCATTATTGGACACTTGATGTATACCAGGCGTTGCCCCCTCACCAGGAAGCGGGTTCGTCTCCGGCGGAAGCAGAGCCAGAGGAGGGGGCTCGGGTGAGGGGCTCAGGGTGCTCTGAGGGAGACAGGAGGGCAGGGGAAGGAGACAGGGGAGGCGGGCAAGGGCAAGCTCCCACCGGACCCCACGGGAGCCCTGCAGGGCGAACGGCATCCCAGCGCCTGGCGGCTTCACCGGGCGTTTCAAGATGGAAGTTGTTGGCTTTGGGCCAGAGGCTTCGTCACTGCCTTCCTGGCGTGGGTGCCCGGCTGGCCAAGGATCTGGTGGGGGGGAACACCACGGCATCCACTGTGGTGCCCAGCCGTGTGCTAGAGGCGAGCCCAGTGGGGGCTGAGCTTGGCTGGCGGGCTCCTGCCCCCCACCCCCCACTCCTGGCTGCCTGGCACTGGCCCCCCGCTCCCCCTGCTCCCCGCCCACCCCCCAGGTTCCTGGCCAACACGTCCTTCCGGGGCCGCACCGGGCCCGTGTGGGTGACCGGCTCCTCCCAGGTGCACATCTCCCGGTACCTGCGAGTGTGGAGCTTGCGCCGGGACCCGCGGGGTGCCCCGGCCTGGGCCACCCTGGACGCGCTGTTCGCCGCACTGGCCAACGGCTCAGCGCCACGCGCCCTCCGCCAAGTGCTGCTACATCTACTGCGTTGACCTGCTGGAGCGCCTGGCGGCGGACACGCCCTCCGACTTCGAGCTGTACATCGTGGGCGACGGCAAGTACGGCGCCCTGCGGGGCGGCCGCTGGACCGGCCTGGTGGGTGACCTGCTGGCCGGCGGGGCCCACGTGGCCGTCACCAGCTCCAGCATCAACTCGGCACGCTCCCAGGTGGTGGACTTCCGCAGCCCCTTCTTCTCCACCAGCCTGCGCATCATGGTGCGGGCCCGGGGCACGGCCTCGCCCATCGGCGCCTTCACGTGGCCGCTGCACTGGTCCGTGTGGCTGGGCGTCTTTGCCGCCCTGCACCTCACCGCGCTCTTCCTCACGCTGTATGAGTGGCGCAGCCCCTACGGTCTCACGCCCCGTGGCCGGAACCGGGCCACCGTGTTCTCCTACTCTTCGGCCCTCAACCTCTGCTATGCCATCCTCTTCGGACGCACCGTCTCCAGCAAGACGCCCAAGTGCCCCACGGGGCGCCTCCTCATGAACCTGTGGGCCATCTTCTGCCTGCTAGTGCTGTCCAGCTACACCGCCAACCTGGCCGCCGTCATGGTCGGGGACAAGACTTTCCTGGAGCTGTCAGGAACCCATGACCCCAAGGTGGGCAGCTGTGGGGCCTGGAGGTCAAAGCTGGGAGGTCGCCCACTCACCCAGTTCCCCTCCCAAGATGCAGCGGTGTGCGGCCGCCTGCTCCTGAAAACATTTATTGAGTGCTTGGTGTGTGCCGGGCATCGGGGGCCCAGCTGGGACAAAACAGGCGAAGATCTCCATACTGCAGGGGGAGGTGTCAAGAATCAAGATAAGCGATCTGGACGGTGTGTGAGTTGGCCGTCCGGTGTCAGGGAGAAGATAGGGCGGAGTGGCGACACAGGGAGGGCTGGGGCGGACATCTTCTCAGAAGGGGGCAAGGAACTCCTCTGGGAGGGGGGTGACATTCAAGGGACTTTTATGTAGATGTCAAGGAGGAATGTTGGGAGAGCAGGCACAGCAGGTCCAAAGGCCCCGGGGCAGGAGCAGAGTGGGAGGAGGTGGCACGGGGCACATCCTGCAGGGTGTCTAAGGCAGTTCCTTCTGAGACAGAACTCCCCCTGGAGCTCCGGAGGGCTGTGAGCAGAGCAGAGGTGTGCCACTGGATCCCTTGTCATCTCACCATAAATACTCTGGAAGCTTTCGCACACATCTGGGTCCCTTTTTCCCAGTTGTCTTACCGCCCCCCCCCCCCCCCCCGCCCCACCCATGGTTTGTTTGAATCTGGGTCCTAAACACGCACACACTGCAGATAGATTTCCTCTTCACTTACTGTGTCCTGGAAATTTGACTGCTGGAGAAGTTTTTGTCCAGTGGCAGCTCCCACTGTTTGGATCTGGCTGACTGTGTCCTGGGAGGGTGCTTAGCCTGTCCTGCCGCACCCTAGGCCCCGTATCGTTTGTAAATTGGTAATAAAACCTAGCGCCGGTGCTGTCTGATGCACTAGCCGCTCACCACATGTGGCTGCTTTCAACGTTACATTAAGTGTAAGTGCTCAACAGCCACTTGGGAACAGCACAAGCAGAGTGTCTCCTCATCAGAAGGTTCCAGACGGCACAGCTCTAGAAGCTCCAATCCAGGTCTGGCTTTTTGGGAGTGCTGTACCACACCAGCAGGCATGGGTCAGTGTAACCACTCCCTCATCCTGGGAGGCCAGGGCAGAGGGGCCTGGCCCAGGAGGGCTGAGCCCCGGGCGGGGTCCCGGAGACACCAGGAGAGAAGAGGAAGTACCGGGCCGACTCGACTGGGGCAGGAAGGCCCGGGAGGCCAGGTGTAGGGGCCCGCTTCGGAGGGACTCCCGCAATACCGCAGGGGAGCCGTGGAGGAGATCGGGGGTTCAGGGCCAGGTCTGCGTGGAGACGGACATGTGGGCCTTTAGAACAGCGGCTCTCACCAGGTAATCCCGCCCCGGGGACGGTGGGCCCTGTCGCGTGACGCCTCGACTGGGGAGCTCCTGGCGCCGAGTGGGTGGGGCAGCGGTGGGGCTGAACCCGCACAGCGCCCAGAAGGGCCGCCAGGCGATCCGGCCCCATTCGGGCCGGCTGCGGGAGAAGCTGGGTGAGAAGCTGGGTGAGAGCCGGGGCGGGGGGCGGGGGGCGGCGGGCAGCCCCGGGAGGCTGCGCCCCGCAGGGCGCGCGGGCGAGCTGCAGGGCCGAGCGCCCCGGGCTAACGAGCGGCGCCCCCGCAGCTGCACCACCCGGCCCAGGGCTTCCGCGTAGGCACCGTGTGGGAGAGCAGCGCCGAGGCCTACATCAAGAAGAGCTTCCCCGCTATGTACGCGCACATGCGGCGCCACAGCGCGCCCAGCACGCCGCACGGCGTGGCCATGCTCACGTGAGGCCCGGCCGGGGAGAGGGGCGGGGCCGGGGGGCCGGGCGCCCGGGGGCGGGCGCGGCCCCTCACCCCGCTGCCCGACCCCGCAGGAGCGACCCCCCCAAGCTCAACGCCTTCATCATGGATAAGTCGCTCCTAGACTACGAGGTCTCCATCGACGCCGACTGTGAACTGCTGACCGTGGGCAAGCCCTTCGCCATGGAGGGTGAGGGGCCTCTGGGGCCGGCGGCCCTGGGGGGCTCCTCTGGGGCGGCGTCCAGCCTGGCCCCAATCCCATCCCTGCCCCCCCCCCCAGGCTACGGCATCGGACTCCCTCAGAACTCGCCCCTCACCTCCAACCTGTCCGAGTTCATCAGCCGCTACAAGTCCTCCGGTTTCATCGACGTGCTGCACGACAGGTGGTACAGGATGGTGCCTTGTGGGAAGCGCGTCCTCGCCGTTACAGAGGTGGGGGAGGGCCCAGGTCCCGGGTGGGGGTTGGGCATGGGGGGCCCTGAGCCTGCAGGGGCCTCAAGGGAGGTGGTCAGCCCCCTGCTCATTGCCCAGATGTGTGCACTCCTCCTCCTCCTGGGAAACCCCAGCTCACGTTCCCTGGGAAACCTGGCTCCCAACGTGGAAAGCCAGCCTCCCAATCCAGCTCCGCCGCCCCAGGCTCCTCTCTGGGCCAGTCTGGGTCGCACCCCCAGCCAGGGCTCCCCACGGGTCTGGCCCTGCCCGTGAAGGGTTTGTGCCCACGTGTCACCCCCAGACCCTGCAGGTGGGCGTCTCCCACTTCTCGGGACTCTTTGTGCTGCTCTGCCTGGGGCTCGGCAGCGCTCTGCTCAGCTCCCTGGGCGAGCACGTCTTCTACCACGTGGCGCTCCCGCGCATCCGCAGGGGCAGCAAGCTGCAGTACTGGCTGCACACGAGCCAGGTGAGGGGCCGGTGCCCAGCGGGTGGGCCCGGGCAGCCTCCCGTGACCCCGACAAAGCCTCTGTCTGGGCTTACAGAGAATCCACCGCGCCCTCAACACAGAGCCGCCGGAAGGACAGGAGGAGCCAGAGCCGAGGTAATGGTGTTCCCCCCACCCCGCCCCCCACTCCCACCCTGCGGCTCTGACACCAGACCTCCCGCGCAGGACAGGGCAGCTCCACACCGCCATGATCTGACCTCAGAGGCAGAGTGGCTGTGAGGACACTGACCCAGCCCCCTTCCACCTCACGTCCCCAGGGCTCTTGAGCCACAGCAGGACACAGGGGCGGCCTCTGCGGGCGCAGTGAGCGGGACACGGGTGCGCGGGGCCACGGCGAGGGAGCACCGCGTGCGCTTCCTACCGGAGCCCACAGAGGCGGCTGGAGCGCCTGACGCGGAGGTGGTGGGGCTGCCAGAGCGCCCAGTCTGGCTCTGTCCCAGGGGCCGCCTGCCCGCCGTGCCGCCCTCCGGCCCTGCAGGTCCCGGCGAGCTGGAGCAGCTGGAGCAACGCATCCAGAGTGCGCGGGAGCAGCTGCGCCAGGCCCTGGTGGGGCGAGGAGAGCTCCTGGCCCGGCTGGGGGATTGCCCCTGCTCCGAAGCACCTGCCGCCGCCCGGTGACCCATCCCAGGGGATGCGGCGCCTGCCCCGCTCCAGGGGCCCCACCCTGCCCGCCTGCACTCAGCCCAGGGCGGCCCCCACCCCTGGGCCCCTGCCCCAGCCTGCACCGAAGCCCGGGAGGAGGTGGCACCGAGGCCCCTCCGTGCCTGCGCACACAGACGCTGACCCGCCGCTGTCAACAGTTTATTCTATATACAAACACAATTTTGTACACTGCAATTAAATAGAATGGAATGAGCGCTCTTCTGCGTTCCTCACCGAGTGATTTAGTTTGGCCACCAGCCCTGCCCCACTCCCACCCCAGCAGGGCTGGACCCCCACACCCGGCCACTGCCTTCCATGTTGGCGCCTGTATACCTCATCTCCGAGCCCGAGGCATGAACTCTGCCCTCCCGGGACCCCGGCCCTGGTACACACACCTGGGGTCAGAGGCCGTGGAAAAGGCACTGAGCATGATGGAGCACCAGCTGAGCAGGCCGGGACAGCGAGGGCGGCCCCCACCTGCATTCACCTTATTAGAGACCTGTCCAGCTCTGCTACTGAGGGACAGCTCACTCCACACAGTTCACCAGCCCTTTCCAGAACCTTCCATGGAGCCCCCACACACCCCCCCTTTGGCCTGCCTCTATTCACTGGCTGGGGGGCCCACCACTAACGTAGCAGGGACAGGCCTCCGGCAGGCCCCACACAGGAAGAGAAGCCCCACTCTGGGCAAACCTGATGGACCATGACACCACCCAAGACAGGCTGGGCGGTCCCAAGAACCACCGGGACAGCCTACCCGACACCCGAGGGCTCCAGCCTGGTCATACCCAGTGGGCCTACATGGCCAGGGATGGGGCGGTCAGCTGCCCAAGGCTCAGGAACCGACCTCCGGGGGAGGGTCCACTGGGGCTGTGGGTGTGGGGCTGGGCCCACTCACCCCGGCAGCTGGGGGCGCTGTGTCACGCGCCAGGGAGTTGATGGAAGGGGCACTGTCCTGGGGAGCTCGGGGGAGCCCTCCACCAGGGCTCAGCGGACCAGCAGGCCGCCGTTCCAGGAGGGAGGCACTGAGGCCAGACAGGAAGGAGGCGTCTGTGATCATGGCGGCTGTCTCTGCCATCCAGCCCAGGTCACTGCTGGCCGCTGCGGCCACCGAGGCTGCTGCGGCCACCAGAGAGCTGGGTGCCTCAGCCACGGGCCCAGGGCCCCCACTAGTGCCCGGCAAACTGGGGCCCAGGGCGGGGGGCTGGCCAGCAGGGTCAGGGGTGGCGGCTGGGGCGCCCCCATTGTTGTTCAGGTCATCCGGAAGCGCCGTGGGGGCCCCGGGGCCCAGCGGTGGGGTCTGTAGCAGCATCTCCTGGATTCGGATCTGCTGCAGAATGGCGGGTAGCTCATAGTGGTGGAAGAAGTAGATCATGGAATGCTGGGGGGGGGCAGGGGAGGGCTGAGTCAGGCCAGCAGCCAGAGCCAGGACCCCGGCCTCCACGGAACCCTGCACAGGCTGGACGCCCCTCCGGGGAGCGAGGCGAGACCCTCACCTGGATGAAGAGCCAGGAGGTGACCAGGGCCAGGCTGCTGTACTGGCCGTTGAAGCGGTAGTGGTAGGCGTAGAAGGCGAAGTGGTACAGATAGAAGAACCTGCAGGGAGCACAGTGAGGCGCCACCCGCGGACCCCACCCTGCCCCCCGTGGACCCGGGGTGCTCACCGCAGCCAGTGCCTCTTGCTGGTGTTCGTGTGGCAGCAAATAGCATCGTACTGGTCGGCCAGCCAGACGATGAGGATGATGTAGAAGGCCGTGGTGGTGTCGTTGAAAAACTCAGACATGATGGCCTCCATCCCTGTGGGGAGGCCGGGCAGTTGGGCCGGGCGGGCGGGTGGGCAGGGAGGTGGGAGGGAGGGAGGGAGGGAGGGAGAAGTCCTCACCTACGAGGGCCAGGATGACAGTGAGCAGCGGCGCCGCAGGGAAGGCGATGGCCATGTTCATCTCCAGCATCTGCAGCAGGTCCACTGCGGGCAGAGAGTGGCAGGCGGGCAGACCAGGTGAGGTGCCCGGCGTCTGGGTGGGGTGGGCAGGGGGCAGTGGGGGTCTGGGGCGGAGCCCACCCCTCCCACCCGGCCGGCCAGCAGGCAGACTCACCAATGAAGACAAAAATCTGGTGGTGGGAGTATCTGAGCAGCATGGAAACGCTGAGGGTCTGCAAACGAGGGCCGGGGAGATGGCTCAGGGAGGGGCTGCCCCGGTGCCCACCCCGCCCCGCCCCGCCAGCCCACCCCCGCGGCACTCACGAAGATGACCATGATGACGAAGGCGGCCAGGTAGGACGTGCGGGCCATCCACATGCTCACGAAACGGTAGTGCTCTCCGGACACCACGTTGCGAAGGAAGCCTGCTCAGAGGTAGGGGGGGAGGCCATGAGCACCTGCCCAGCCACTGCTCCACACCCCGCCCCCACCTGGTGCCGGGGCCCGCCGAACCCTTGTTCTCCTCGTTCTCGGCCAGGCCCTTGACACTGGACATGAGAATGTCGTCGTAGCCCAGGAACTCGGCCAGCAGCAGGCGGCTGAAGCGGTCCCCAAAGCACTGGTCTCGTGAAGGGTCTGCGGGCAGGCAGACAACGGAGTGTCTGGCCAGGGCCCCCACCCGAGCAATGCTGTGACCCCGATGCCCCAGGATGCCGCGGAGGGAGGAAGCTTCTTGCGGCTGGAGAGTGGACACGGCCCCAGGACCTCGGACCCAAGTGCTTCCGGGCCGCCCCCAGGCACCCTCCCGGGAGCCCCTAGAGCCGGACAGCCCCACTGCCTGGCTCCTCGCTCTGGGGCCACTCACCCAGGGTGACCACCATGACGGGGATGCTGAGCCGCTGTCGTGTGGCCTGTGACAGCCGTAGAAAGCCATACTCCAGGGAGTACTCCACGACGTACTCGTCCTGCGGCCACACTGTGGGGACGAGCCCTGTGAGCCTCGGAGCCCCGCTCTAGGCCTCTTCCCTGAGAGGGCTGGGTGACCCCTCCTGGCAGGCACCACCCACGCCCCCAGGACCCCTGCCTGCCTCCTGCCGCTCACAGAGGAGGCTCCCAGAGAAGGGAGAAGGTTTTATTTTGTAAGAAATCTCTCTGCCCAAGGCGCCTGGTGGCTTAATCGGCTAAGTGTCTGGCTCCGACTTGGGTCACAATCTCGGGGTCCTGGGACTGAGCCCCACGCTCAGTGGGGAGTCTGCTTGTCTTTCTCCCTCTGCCTCTCCTACTTGTGCGCGTGTTCGTTCTCACTCGCTCTCTCAAATAAGTAAAGAAAGAAATAAAAACCTAGAAAGGAAAGAAAGGAGAGAGAAAGGAAAGAAATCTCCACACCCAACACAGGTCTCGGATTCACAACCCCGACATCAAGAGTCGCCCGCTCCCCTGACTGAGCCGGCCAGGGGCCCGCGGTGTGTACCTTTCGTGGGTGTCTCTGGGAAGGGGAGCTCCTGGCTGTCATTCGGGGCCTCAGCAGCCCCCGGTGGCTTCAACACCTTGGGCTCAATGTCCAGCTCGAACTGCGGAGTGCCAAGAAGGAGGGCATCAGCAGCCTGGCCCAGAGGCCCAGCTCCTCTGCTGACTGCAAGGACATGCACCCCACCCCTGGCTGCTGTGACCACCCCCCGCAGCCTCCGCTGGGATGCCCTCCCCCTCCGGGGCTGGAAGGCCTCTGACCTGTAACCTCCCAAAGACCCCCACCCCAACACCACACTCCCCTAAGTGGCCATCTCTAGGCAAGGGTCTGCATCCTGAAGCCAGGACTGCCTGGCCAGGTCTGCACCAGCCACAGGACCCCAGGCTCTCACTACTTCAGCAGGTCCTTCCCGTGCAGCTGTGGGCCCCCCACACCCACCTGACCTCTGCCAGTGCCGGCATCCACCCGCACGTCTCCGGTGACAGGGCATTCCCCACCCCACGGGCAGCGGTTCCATCTAGGACAGCTAGGACCAGCTTCAAGCTCTTGGCCCAATGCCACCAGAGGCCTCCTCCTCAGCGGTCTCTGCCCTTGGTGCCCCCAGACATGGGCCAATCCTTTTCCACTAGGGCTGGGAAATGGCCCGAGGCCCTGAGTCTTCCAGCACAGTCCCCGCCCCCCAGGGCCCCACCAGCAGGAGCAGGCCAGGGGGAGCCAGCGGCCCGCGACAGATGAAGCACCGGCTCACCAGGCACCCCCACGCACAGCACGCCTGGCCCGCTCACCCTGATGGACGCATTCCCGAACATGTCCACAGTCAGCTTCTCCTCCTCTTCCTCCTCCGGCTCTGGGCTGCCTGGCTCCATAGCCAGGCCAGGGAAGCTGCCGCGGCGGCCGCCATCACAGAACTGCAGGAAGACGGGCGCGCGGCTCGAGTTGTGCTGGACCTCCACGCGCAGGATGCCCTCCCGCGGCCACTTGTCCCGCACGTGCTCCAGGCAGTTGATGGGCGAGCGCGAGAAGGCGATGTGGATGTAGGCCAGGACGAAGAGCACGAAGAGCGCCTGCGGGCAGGAGACGGTCAGTGGAGAAGCCCGGGTCCACGGCAAGTCCCGGGACAGCCCTGAGGAAGAGGGGGATGCCCTCTCGGCCACGTGCAGGACCCTCACCGGGGCACGGGTCAGACTGGGCTCAGGCCTGCCCAGCAGCCTCACGCTCTGCCTTGTCCTCCGAGCACCCCTGACCTCACCGGCTACAAACAGCCTCCCGTGCCCGGCCTGGCGCCCTCTGTACCCCTCCTGGGCTGGCAGGGCCAGCGTGCTGCGCCTCTTGGAGGCATGTCCCCTCCATCTGTAAAATGAGCTCCTGCCCCCAGGGGGCACTGGGCGTGCTCCTGGCATGGATGGGTGGGGCTGGGGGGTGCTGCTCAGCCCCCACTGTGCCCGGGGCGCCCCCCCCCCCAACAGAGTGACCTGGCCCCTGGTTACCATTGCAGGAAGGAGGGCTGGTGTCAGGTGAGACTTTGCCCTACAACACCCCACCAACAGCACCTTTTGACTGCCTTGAAGTAGGAGCATCAAAAGGGCCACCCCCTCCCCCGGAAGCCCACGTCTCTGTCTGATGGTTGCGTTTTTGTTTGTTTGTTTGTTTTTTAAGACTTTATTCGTTTATTTGACAAAGAGACAGCTAGAGAGGGAACACAAGCAGGGGGAGTGGAAGCGGGAAAAGCAGGCTTCCCGCTGAGCAGAGAGCCCGATGCGGGGGCTTGACCCCAGGACCCTGGGATCATGACCTGAACCGAAGGCAGACGTTTAACAACTGGGCCACCCAGGCGCCCCAAGATGGTTGTGTTACTCATGGGGCCTTTGGCCAAGTGTCAGTCCCCCAGACTGGATGCTGCGTCTTGGGCAACACGCCCACCTATCACCCACGGCCCCAACCCTTGGGAAGAGGGCCCAGCTGGCCCGATGTGACGCCCATCACTGTTCTGGGAAAAGTGGGTGTTCAGGGGCTGCCTTTCCTCAGATGGGCCAGTGCAGCCTTCAACACGCCTGCAACCCATGGCCGCACGGCCAGTGGCAGGAACGCCAGGAGCCGCACACGGGCTGCCAGCACCAGCCGTGGACCGCCTGCCTTGCAGACTGGGCAGCAGAGTGTGCACTCCCATCCTGGCCCGGCCACAGGGGCTGGGACCAGAGGGGGACGCAGCAGCTCCATGTCTGAGCATGCTGCCGCAATCCGGGGCCCAGCCCCGCCTGAAGCCGGGAGCCCACCCCGCCCCTGCAGATGTGTTGCTCCAAAGCCTCCTCTCTTGGGCCAGCATCAACTGTACTTCCTTTGCCTGCAGCCATAAGCGCCCCTGCCGGACAGCGATGAGGGTGCCGCTCAGGTCAGTCACGGACGACAGACGCTGAAGCTGCAAGCAGAGCTGGAACCCCTGCCTGGGGTGGCAGTGTGGACGGCCGGCTGAGGCCCCGCGTGCCCGCAGAGCCTCCCACAGACCGGCCCACCCAGTGCCCCTCAGGACCCCAGCCCCTCTCCCCAAGACTGCCAAGCCGGAGATGGGAGGGCTGGGACCCAAAGCAGCCGCAGGATGAGACCAGACGGCTATGCCTGTGCTAAGCTCCTGGCCACATCTGCCAGGCCCAGGCACCAAGCACACTGCCCGCCCTGGACCAAAAGGACTGGCTGCCTGATGTACCAAGATCTCACACAAAGGGCTGAACATGCAGTGTGGCCCGGCGCCAGGGGCTGTCCAGGCACTTCTCCCGGGGACACACGTGTCTGCCACCACCCCAGTTTGCAGATGAGAAAACCTAACCAGAGGCCACAGGGCCCGGAGAGGTAGTGCTGGCAATTAAACCCAGAGGACACGCTGGACAGGGGAAGCTGGATCCCAAGGGAGGGAAGCCACCTGTCCTGCCAAGGAAGAGCACATGAAACGAGGGGGGCCGGTGGCACCAATATGTGTGACCCCAGAGTGGCCCAAGTCCCCAGGGTCACCCTGCTGCCCTCTCCGGGACTCCTCGAGGGGGTCCCCCACCAGCATCTTCCTCCTGCCCTAAGGCCTCAGGTCTGTCGCCCTTGATGAAGCGGGGAGCTCCCTATCCTACCTGACAAGGCCTGCCCTAATCTGGGCCTCAGCTTCCCCGTTAGGAACAAGGGGGCAGACACAGCTTTGGTGCCTCCAAAGACCTATCACGCCCACATCTGCCCAGGCAAGACAGTAGCTGGCCCTGCAGGAGGTCCCCCAGCCCCCCAGTCTCTGCCACTCCACGTGACCCCACACACCCAGCCCCACTGGCCTTGCTGACCGGCCAGTGCCTTTGCAGCCGCATTTCTGGCTGCCTCTGCTGAGGCCTGAGGCTGCCTGACCTCACACAGACCTTGCCTCACCTAGCCACTGTCTCACCCCATGCCCCACTCTCCCCCTCCCTCCTGTTCTGCCCTCTCAGTGCTGTGTCCAGAACCAGGCAGGAGGTGGCAAGGACAATGTGTTCAGGGACCCGTTCACAGCAAGGACCCTGGGGCACTCCACACACCTATCACACATCACAGTGACCCCGAGGGTCACCTCCATTCATGGGGGGGTGGCAAAGGCAATGAATATCAGAGCCCCCCCGTCACCCTGCAGGCATTGCTCCGTGGCTGCCCAAGGTTCAGAGTCCAACTGGACAGACTGGGGCACCTAGTGCCCGCTGCTCCAGGACTCGGGAGGTCCTGGTCTGGCTTCGATGCCAGGAAAACCAGCAGAGGCGGAAGCCCAGGGCTGCCGGAACATGGGCCCCAGCCACTCACTGCCTCTTGCCCCCCACAGGCCGGCCCAGTGGGGGGTCGGGGGGGGGGGCTGGGCTGCCTCACAGCCGTGAGCTTAGCAGAACAGGGACCACAGGAAGAGACAGCCGGGGCGCCTGGGTGGCTCAGTTGGTTAAGCGGCTGCCTTCGGCTCAGGTCATGATCCCAGAGTCCTGGGATCGAGCCCCGCGTTCAGGCTCCCTGCTCAGCGGGGAGCCTGCTTCTCCCTCTCCCTCTGCCTGCCTCTCTGCCTACCTGTGCTCTCTCTCTCTGTCAAATAAATAAATAAATAAAATCTTTAAAAAAAAAAAAAAAAAAGAGAGAGAGACAGCCAGGAGCAAGTCCACAAAGGGACTCCATCTCTGCAGTGAGAGCACCGGAAGCTGGGCAGGCAGGAAGCAAAGACAAGCAGCCTTCTGGAACCTGCAGCAGCCTCACAGAACAGCCGGGCCCAGGCCTCACTGTGCAGATGAGCGAAACAAGACACCAGGGGTTGGGCAGATTCACGAGGTACACGAGGTCTCCAGGCGTCAGCCCACGGTCACTCAGCCCAGCACCCTGGTCCAAAGAGGAGAGCTCAGGAGTCTGAGAGCCTCCCAGGACACTTGACGACCTACGCCAGGGTCATCTGTGTGCCAGGCTGGCCCAAACACACCATCTGCTCCCAAGTCAGGAAGTGGCGGGTCAGAACTGAGGCAACCAGGACCTGCTCTCAGCAGAGGCTGACCCCCTCTCACCATCTGAGGAAGGCAGTGCTTCCTCTACCCAGGAAATCATGCCCACACACGGACTTCTGTCCACACACCCAGGAGCCCAATAAAGGAAGCCCAATTCAGGAATCCCCCACAGGGAACCCGTGATGCTCTGGGGGGCTGTGGGGAGGGAGGAGCAGGAAGGCTCGCTCTGCGCAGCATCAGGCAGTCCTGCAGACAAGGGACCAGTGCGTTTCCCGTAGACTGTGGCAGGCCAGATCCAACAACCAAGTCCGCACTCCTTCCACCAAACCCCAAAGTGCCTCCGGCTCCTGACCAACCTGCTCTGGCCAGCAGCCCCGGCGCCTCGAATGCCAGCATCAACCCCCTCTCTGCAGACGAGGCGCCCAAAGCTCACTTGGTGATCTTAGCATCTCCAGCCCTAGCGTGGGAGCACTCTGATGGGAAGCAAAAGGCCATCTGCCCGACCTGGACCACCACTCTGCTCAGGAACCCAGAACCTTCCCCAAGAGCTGCAGCGATCGTCGGAGACCCCTTCTTAGAAGAACCTAGACCAGGGCCAGTCCTCCCTGAGCTGTGGTCTGGGCTGACACTTCTGTGCCACCCGTGGGTTCGCACAAGGCCCCTTGCCAGGGCAGCAGAGCAGGCTCTAACTTTGACACTAACCCTGGCGAGGTGTCCTCAGCCAGGTCACATTCCCCTGAGAGGCTAAGTGGAGGGGGCGGGTGGGAGATCCTAAGGGCGGGGAGAGCCCCAAGAAAAGAAAGGAGCAGGTAAAGACAGAAACGGGGAGTGGCTGCCAGCGCAGTAAAGTGGGCATGGGGTGTGTCCTGGGCAGGGGAGAGCGGAGAGGGGAGTCTGGAATTCCCGGGATTTGGGGGAGCCCAGGACTGGGGGTGGGTCTGGGCCAGGACTGAGGACCCCAGGCAGCACGGCCCGGGGTCGCGGGGCTGGGAGGAGACCCTCTGGCAGGTCTGAGCCGGGCTCCCGGGCTCCAGCCTCCAGAGGTGAGGGACCCGGGAGAGGCGGAGGCCAGGGGCGCAGCCTGGGGGCGGCGGCGAGTGAGCTTCTGGAGTCGGGACCAGGAGCCACCAACGGCAAGATTGAGGGACCTGGAGGACAGGGGTTCGCCGCCCCGGCGGGGGCGGGGTCACAGGTCGCAGACCTGGGAGGGGGGTCCGGCCGCTGGGGTCAAGGGTCAGGAGTCAGGGGTCGGGGCCTCGGTCACCTTGAGCAGCACGAAGAACTCGAAGAGACGGCGGAAGGCCGGTGGGAACAGCCGCGAATAGGTGACAGCCATCTTGAAGAAGAGCGCGTGGAAGAGCCGGTCGCGCACGTTGATGAGAGGGTTGGGATTGAGGTTGGGGGTGCGAGGCCCGCGCGCGGGGACCGGGCCGCCGCCGCCGCCGCCGTTGGGCCCGGGTCCGGGCCCGGGGGCCCCGGGCGCCGCGTGCTCCGACATGCCGCCCACCGTCGCGCCCTAGCGGCCCGCGGTTCCCCGGGGGCGCCTCCCGGCCGCCATCGGCCGTTCTCGCCGCGGCCGCGCTGCTCACCGACGCCCGGCCGCCGCCGCCGCCGCCGCCATCTTCCGCCTCCGCGGCCTGCTGACGCCAGCGAGTCGCCGCGGCGGCAAGAGCGGCTCCCCTGCGCTCGCGGGGAACGCTGGGATGGCGGCGGCCAGCCCAAAGCGGCCCCGCCCTCTCCCCAGGCTAGGGGCGAGGCTGCGTCTCGTCCGGGGCTCTTTTGCATATCATCCCCCACAAGCCTTCGCGGTTGCGAAGCCGCACTTGCGATTAAATTAGTCAACATCTAGGGTTTTAGTGTGATTAGAGACACTCAAGGCAAGCGTGACGGTAGGAGATAGTCATTGACACGGAACCTTAGGAAGAGCATGGAGAGTGCAGTTGCACCAACGTGGCCTAACTGTAAAGTGATTTTGGTTTTGAACTTTAAATAGCCCTGTACGGAACCTCAACGGCGTGCTCGCTTCGGCAGCACATATACTAAAATTGGAACGATACAGAGAAGATTAGCATGGCCCCTGCGCAAGGATGACACGCAAATTCGTGAAGCGTTCCATATTTTGCTTCAGAGCGCCGCTCAACGCGACGGTGGGTGGCCGCCAACGCCCAGAGAGCGCCTCCTGCCTGCGCGCGGGGAAAGGACGGTGTGAGGGCTGTGCCACGCTCCGCGCTTCGCTCTCGCCCTCCCGGCAAGGGCGGGGTGCTCCCTCCGTGAACTGGGTCGCTCAGGAGGCTCCCCTGCCGTCGCCCTCCTCCCGACCTGCGGACTCGGGGCTGGGCGCGGCTCCGGTGAGCATCTGCCACCTGCCACCCGCGCAAGCCTCGTCCGCGAGGGGACGAGAGCGTGGACAATGCGGGACCCCGAACAGGGCGGACCTGGTCCCTGGACCGTCCCGGCGGCTCAGGCAGGCGTTCTTGGACCCGCAGGCCTGCGGTCCTCCTGACTGCGGCTGGGCTCAGACGTGTGCCTGCCCACGCCCCCGCCCGCCCGCCGGGCAGCGCGCGGCCCAGCACACTCCACGTGCTCCCTCCTTCTGCCATCCTCCAAAGGCGGCTCAACCGCCGAAGAAATAACGGGTGAACATTCACTGAGTGCCTGCCGTATGCCCGGTGCTTCCAGGCCACGCTCCCTGCGGCAACGGGAAGTGTGGAAGGACAGGCGGAGGGGGAGGCTGGAAGCACGGAATGAGGGCGCCTGAGCGGCTGCCCTGGCCAAAGACAGTGGACACCAGGCCTGCTGCGAATGGGGAAGGCGGCTCCGGGTGCCCCGGGGCCTGAGCCCGCACAGAGCTCAAGGACCCGCAGGGAGACTGATGTGTGGTCTGGGTCCTGAGGGCGAGCATCCCACTGTGAGGCGGGCCGAACCGGGCCTCCGCGAAAGTCCAGGGTATGGGGGAGGTGGTCAGAGAGCGAGGAGACCTTTCAGCTGTGAGCAGGGAGCTGAGAGAACCTTCCACATCCACCCGCCAGGTTTTGTGATCCTGGGAGCCGCACACCCAGAAGATGGCCGCACAGGTGGTGTCCCACTCCACCGCGACCAGGAGGGAGGCTGAGATCATTCTCTTCCTGTTTCATAGAGTGCCCTGCACATAGAGCTGGGCCTGGCATGGAGCTCAATATATGCACACTCTTGAAATTATTGGATTACTCCCAAATCACTTGTTACCTGCAAAGGGAGGAAAAAATCGTCTTTCCCAACAGAGAGGCAGGCAGACGTCCCTCCGACCTGGAGG
Source organism: Zalophus californianus (assembly GCF_009762305.2). NCBI lineage: Eukaryota > Metazoa > Chordata > Mammalia > Carnivora > Otariidae > Zalophus > Zalophus californianus. The sequence continues at coordinate 544,066 of NC_045595.1, forward strand.
GTAAACCCAGCCTAAACCCAGCCTCGCTTGGGGTGGGGGGGTGGCATTGCGAGGTGCTCATCTGTCCAGCGAGGTCCAAGGCCTCCAGCATGTGAAATGTAGCCATTTATTTTTATGCGTATAATTTACACTGAAATGGCCCCCTGTGGCTGCCGCGCTGTCTAGAGCTCCCTGCCGTGTGGCAGAAACTCAGGGCCGCCAAAGTAAGTGGACGACTGCTGACCTCCTTGGAAAGCCACCCTCACGAAGAAAGAAAAATGGCCAAGGAGAGTTGGAAGTCTCAGCCCAAAGCGATAGAGTAGGACCAAATGCCACACCACACCCACGCTTCTGGGGACCGTCGGGGAAGTGAGAAGCTGGGCTGGGTGTCCCAGGGTGCTGTAGGCACGGCTGCTAGGTGTCTGAGGTGTGCTGGTGGCCAGGGGGCGGGAAGCCGGTCTGGGGCGGGTTGAGAGTTAATTGGGGGGTTCAGGGAGGCTCACGAGAAGCTGGCCCTCCAAGCTTGGAGGCCCCCCTCCAACAGGGGGGAGGGCAGAGAAGGAGCCAGGCGGACGGAGCATCAGCAGAGGGCACAGCCAGGGCAAAGGCCCTGAGATGGGACTGGGGCTCGGTGAGAAGGCCAGTGTGGTGGGGAGTTCACCCAGCAGTGGGAGGGGTCCTGGAGGACATCTCAGGGGAGGGGCCTCGGAGAGCAGGGCCGATTTTGAGCAAGGGAGGCTCCTGACCTGATTTCACAGGTTCCCCACTCCCTCCTCTGAGATGCTGTTGTTACTGTTACTGTTTTGTTGTTGTCTGCATTGGGCTTGTTCTGCCTGCAGGTGTCCTGAGATGATTGTTTGCCACCAGGACCCCAGGCCCAGCCCCCAACCCAGTACCTGAGGCTGAGGCTCTGGGGGGCCCTGTAACCCCAGGTCCTCCAACTGTGGCCTCCTGCCCCACAGGCATCACCGAGGTCCCACCCCAGAGTACCTGGAGGACCGACGCCCCCTTCCCCCTGAGGCCGGCATCATTCCACATCCCCTGCAGTCTCCTCAGGGGTCAGTCCTGGGGGAATGAGTGAGTCCCTGGGGGTTATGGGCAGAGGGCGGCTGCAGGGGTCCCAGACTTCCTTGCCAGGTTCCCAACGAGGCCAGAATTCCTAAGATACTGACGTGTGTTGACTGGACAACCCTTATCTTAGATAACCCTGTGGTACTGCAAGTGCTTGACAAATTAACCCGTTTCATGCTGACAGCAAACCCAAGGGCTGCAAGGAGCTTTCCAGATGGGGAGAGGAGGCCTGGAGACGCCAAGTGTCTTTGCTGCATGAAATCACACAGCCCAGTGGGGAGTTGGGATTTGAAGCCAGGCTGCAAGTGGGGGCACCGAGGCCAAAGGATTATACAGAATTGTGTAATCCCATAAATCTGAGGTCCTCAGGCGAAGTTTCGAAAATTATAATGTCCTAAGCTTCCAGGCTCCAGGATTCTGAGTTTGGGGATGTCTGAGTCTGGATTTCTTGGGTTCTGGGAGGTTGAGTGTCTAGAACCCAGGTGGGCAAACTATTTTCTGTAAAAGGCCAAAAGCCCGTATTCTCAGCCTGGCAGCCCAGAGAGAGCTCCGCTCAGGACGGGGTTGCACGAAGGCAGCTGTAAATGAACGAGCACAGCGGGGTGGCAGTAAAACTGTGTCTCGAAGCTGACACTTTAATATTGTAGGATTTCCACATGCTGCAGAAGAGGATTCTTTTCAACCACTTAAAAATGTACCCCCCCAAAATTGTTAGCTCAAGAGCCATCCCCCAAAAAACCAAACCAAACCAAACCTGGAATCTGGACTTGGCCCAGGGTCCAGAACAGCGTCGGCCAAGAGAAACATGAGCCTGACCACACATGTGATTTTAAGTTTTAAGCCATGTTGAAAGAACTAAGAGAGAACAGTTTTAGTAATGTGTATGAAAAGTTAACAAGGTACCAATTTATACCTTCTTCTGCATGAGGTCTTCCAAATCGGGGGGGGCGCGCTCCCCACGCCCCGCACACCTCAGTCCCCACGCTCGTGTCTCTGGAAATATTCATCCATAGCTAGATTGTGTAAAACTTACACTGAACAGGAAAACACACATCCCCAAGTTGTTCCAAATGTGCTCAGATGTTTTGCAAAATCTGAATTTAATTTTAAGCCAGGATTAATTAAAATCTATGAAGGGAAGCCTGGGCCTCCTCCGGCGCCCCAACCACACTTGGAGGGCTCGACTGGGCGGGGGTGGTGAGGCTGCAGAGCTGCCGGCTGGCCCCCCTTGTCCTTGACGGACAGCACACTAGGAGGTTTGGGGGTCCCGCGCCTCAGAACACCGGCAGCCACTGCCCCTGCGAACATGCTTGCCTGAGTGGGCACGGGCAGGTGTCACGTCCAACTTCTCTATCCCAGGGCCTCCCAGTGCAGATGGTGTCCCTAGAGTCATTGGCGGCTCCTTGGCCAAGCGCCAGAGGCTGGGCATGGCAAGGAGAACCATGGGCATGTTGCTGGCAGCCACTGACCACCATAGGCTAGGGTGGGGGCCAGGGGACAGGCTTGAGCACCCTTCCCGATGCCATTCTCCACCGCGCCGTGGGTCCCACTGACTCCCATACCCCAGCAGGACCCACAAGGCGTCTACCTGACCCCCCTGCCCCTGCTCCAGGATCCTACCACCCTCACAGCTCCCCACCTAGATACCAACAAACTGCACTCTCCCCACCCTCAGAGCCGCACTGTCTCATTGTTGACTCCCCGCTGTGTGCCGGTTCCCCCTTTTTACAGACAAGGAAACTGAGACCCAAGGGACTCACCCAAGACCACCGGCTAGGACTTGAACCCTGGAGAAAGGATCTTCGGATAGATGGAATGGGAGAATGAGAGGTGGAGAGGTAACAGATATCCAGGGGTTGGGGAACCAGGGAGGTGTGCTTTCCCATGGAAAGGGCAGGGGTGAGTCATCTCTGAGCCCTCACTGAGCCCAATGAGCTGCTTGTCAAATGTGTCAAACTCCTACTCATGCTTTAAAACCCCATCTCCCATGTCCCCTCTTACATGCAGCTTTCCTTGACACCTCTCCTGGAGCCCCCACTCCCCCTCCAGTTTCTGCCACCCCTCTTTCAGACTCTTCTTTCTGTCCCATACTTGCTCACATGGGGCAGGGGTAGGAGTCTGTGCCCAGCTCTGTCTTTCCAGTAATGGGCAGGGACGGACCTAAGGTCTCCTGCGAGCCAGCATCTCCTAGCAAGGGAATAGCCCAGAAGCCATGTCAGGGAGCATTTGAGCAATGAGTAGTTGTGTCAGCGGATGAATGAATGAATTACTGAACAAGTAAATTCATTTATTCTGCCATTGATTGATTGGTTGATGTATCTGTACAAGCACACACCACGTGTTGAGCACCAAGTGTGTGCCTGGCCTGGAGAACTCAACAGCCTCAGCTCTACCCCCCAGGACATCTCCTGACCTCAAGTCTCTGTTCTGCTCCCTCCGCATTGCCTATCATTACTCAGTGGGAAATTCAAAGCCCCTTCTCATTCCAACCCCCCTTCCCCAACCTATCTGATTGACCTCTACATGCTTTCAACCACTGACGGTCTCTTCAGGGTTTTGCACCTTTTGCTCTGCCGGGAACACCATCCCTTTTGGGCTGGCAAACTCCTACTCATCCATCAAAGCCCCAGCTCCAAAGGCCCCTCCTTTGAGGAGCCTGCCCTAGTTCCCTTGTCCACCACCCAGCTGTGGGAGTTCCCAGGAAGGGGGTAGAGCGGGAGGCGCCTCTGTGCGACAGAGAGGAGTCCTCATTCGTGCCCCAGGGGGATGAGAGTCCCGCCCCAAATAACCGGGCCGAAGGGTGCGGAAAGGGTGACAGGGCCGCCGAGGGTCTCCCAGCAGGGAGAGGACAGGACGGCCTTGTTCGGGCGGTCTCCGCACCTCCGCGGCCCGGCCGTTCCGCGGGGCCGACGGTGGCTGCCCCGCCGGCGCGGGGGTCGGGGGCGGCGAGGGGGCTCCGGAAGTGAGGGCCGCAGGAATCCGGCGCGTCCCGGCCTTATAAGGACACGAGCGCCGGGGGCCAATCAGCGGCGGGGGCGTGGCGGCCAGGCCCGCGCGTCCCCCGCCGGCGCGCCCGTCGCGGCCCGTCGCGTCCCGGCCCGGCCCGTCTCGCCGCCCCGCCAGCCATGAGCTCCACGCAGTTCAACAAGGGGCCCTCGTACGGGCTGTCGGCCGAGGTCAAGAACCGGGTGAGTGAGGGGCGCGCCCCCCGAGCCCGCCGGCCGAGGCCGTCGCACGCCGCGCCGTGCGCAGGGCCGGGACCCCCGCCCGGCTCCCCCAGCGCGTGGCGGGCGGTGGGCTCTGAGACCCGGGAGGAGAATGGCCCTCCTGCCCCTAAGGTCCGCTGTGCCGCGGGCGTCGTCGCCGAGGCTCCCTCAACCCCGGGGGAGCGGTGAGTTCTGTGGCCCCGCACCGCCCCCCAACACCTAGGGGCGGTTGGGCCTAACCCCTTCCTCCAGCCCTCCCCCATCGGAACCCCGCCCGCCCCCCCCCCACTCTCAGCCCCACAGCCCGGGCCCCTCCAGCGCCGCGAGGACTTGAGAATGCCCAGAGGGTCTGCGGGGACCCCAGCCGCCCCTCCTCGCTCCCTGGCCACATAAGCTTCAGGAGGGGAAAGGAGTGGGGCCCTTCCTGCCCTGTTTTGAAAGGGTGTGGCCCCCCCACAGGAATTTCCCCACCTCTAACACCTGGGCTGGGGAGCGTCACCAAGGGGGAAGTTAGCGCGGAGGGGGCTGCCCAGCTGCTCCCTGGTAACTTCTCTTTGTCCCCATCTGACAAAGTTAAAGCGATAGCAAAGGGGGTCTACAGGATGCCTGGGGCCCCCTGAATGTAATCCTAAAAGGTGTGAGGTTTGTAACTTAGAAACACGGGATGGGGGCTGGGGGAGACACTTTGAGAAAGCACTTGTTGATCTGGCTCAGAGAGGGGCAGATGCTTGTGGAGGGTCACACAGCAGGGTCCATCCTAGGGAAGGGGGAGCAGGGGGTGCTCCCAGACCCAGGGAGTTGTCTTAGGCCCGTCACTCAAGGCCGTTCCAGCCGGAGGGCAGTTTGTCATCCCTGCCCACCCTCTCTTGGGGCACCTGGGAATGTAGCCCCACAGCCAGCAGCCCCCGGGAGCCTGCCTGGGCATGTGGAAGGCAGAGCCCTGCCAGCCCCACACGGGCACCTGCCCCACAGGCACCCGGGGATCGCGGATCCGAGGGAGACTGCATGGCCTCTGTGAGCTCCCAGGAGCCTCCCTCCAGCTCCTTAGACAGAAGGAGGCTGAGGCTTGGGGAACTAAGGCTCCAGAACCTTCCTTAAACATGCTCTTTTCCACTCCAGCAATAAAGGCATGGGGGGAACGTTCACACACTGACACCGATGTAGGTGCTCCCGGGCTGCCCTGCTCAACGCCAAAGACGTTTAAGAGCCCCGTGGGTTTGTACGTGGGGCCCAGAGAGGTCACACCAGCTGCCCAGAATCACACAGCTTGCGAGCGGCAGAGTCAGGACTCGAACCGAGACCCGCTGCCTCCAGCGCCTGGTGGCCACTGGCCCTGGTGGGCAGCCCCCTGCATCTCCCCTGGGGCGGCAGGAAGTGGGTGGCACCCTGGCCAGTGTGCAGGCAGCTTCCGCAGACGGAGTGGGATGGGGCCTGCTGAGACCTGCTCTGTCTGGGATGAGGTCAGAAGGCTCCCTGTGACCAGCCCTCAGTCTGCAGGCCTGGAGAATGGGCAGGGCGGTGGCTAGCTTGTCACGGTCACTCGGGCCGCACCAGGATTGGAAACCAGCTTCCTGTGCCTTGAAACCCACGCCCTGCCCACTTGACCAGCTACTCAAGAGGACGTTAAGACCTCTGGAGACCGCTGCCTGGCCCCGTGTGCCTCAGTTTGCCGCAGGCTGGTTGGCATGAAGGCAGGCTGTTGTCCACCGTGTCCCTGAGCAGTCACTGGATTTCCGGCCGGCTGGGGGGTCTAGACCTCTGGGAACAGCTGGTCCCGATTTAGCAGGGATGCAGCAGCTGCATTCCTGGCAGTTTGCGGTGAGGAGGAATGTGCTGAAGGCCGGCTGGGCAGCAGGGGTGGGGGGTGCAGGCGGCTGCTGCAGGCGGGGCTGGCCAGGCGCCTCTGCCCAGGACCCCGGCCCCCAGGAGCCATCAGGGACCCGGCCCAGCTGGGCAGGTATGCCAGGTGTCTGGACGAGCCGGCCTGCCTCAAGCTCAGCTTGTCATTCTTCAGGGCAGGGCTGCAGGGCTGCGGGGCTGTGGGAACCAGGAGATGGAGACGGAGGCGGGGTGGGGGGTGGGGGGGGGCTGGGGGGCAGGGGAGGATCAAGTTTGCAGGCCAGCCTCCCTGCCTTTGTCTCTACTGCACTCAGGTCAGCCCAGTCCTGATCCCGGGGCCGGGGGCGGGGGGGGGGGGGTGTTTATATGTAGGAACCAAGAGGTGGGGCCTGCTTCAGGAGGCCCTTGTGCAAACAATTGCAGACATAGATAGGGAAACTGAGGCACAGGGAGAGAACTGTGTCCATGGCCATAGGGAGCTGGGAGCAGAGCTGAGAGTAGGAATTGGGTCTACAGAGGGTGGCTGTGGGGTCCCGGTCCCCTGGTGAGGGCAGAAGGACAGGAAGGGAAAGTGTCCAGGGCAAGGATCGATGTGGGTCTAGAGCAAAAAGCCCACTGAACTGGACAGTCTGCAGCTGAACGGGGACTGGACTCAGCTTCTTACCTCCCCTCCCCAGGAGCCGCCCTGGGGCTGACCGTGTCTGCTCACACCACACACTGGCCTGGGACTGCCTGACTTACTGGGGCTTCCCTGGGCCCCTGGCTTTCTTTGCCTTTGGTGCCCTGAGATGCTGCCATTGGGAACAGGGTGTGTGTACGTGTTTGTGGGTAATGGTGTGCCCTGATGGGGGACCATGAGCATTTTTATCCCACTATCCTGGGACTGTGGAGACAGCACTGAGCTGGGCGGCAAAGTTCGAGGGGTGGATCATAAGCAAGGAGGCATATTGTATAAAGATAAAAGCTAGAAGGAAAATAAGGCAGGGTGGGGGAGACAGGGGTATGAGGCGAGCTTCACAGCCGGGGTAGTCAGGAAAGCCCTCTCCAAGGACATGACCTTCAAGCTGGACTGGTGAGTGGATTGATGGGAGGGACCCAGCCATGTGAACATCTGAGTCAGAAGTGACAGCTTGTGCAAAGGCCCTGTGGCAGTAACTGGTATGGTCAGTTCAAGGAACAGAGAAAGGTTTGGTGGTTCCTCGGTATGTTAAACATGTAGTTACCACGTGACCCAGTGATTCCACTCCTAGATATGTACCCACAAGAAGTGAAAACTTGTACATGGGTAATCATAGCAGTATTATTCACAAGAGCCGAAAGGTAGAAACAACCCAAATGTCCATCCATGGATGAACAGATAAACACAATGTGTCCATCCACACACGGGAACGTCCCTCTGCCTCGAACAGGGGTGAGGTGTCGATGTGTGCGGCCCCGGGGACGGACCCCAAGCCCACGACGCTCAGGGAGGGAACCAGACACAGAAGGCCACGTGGGGTGTGAGGCCACGTGGGTGACACGTCCAGAACAGTCTCATCCACAGATGGGAAGGGGGTTAGAGGTGACAGGGCCTGGGGAGAGGGACGGGGAGTGACGGCTGATGGGAACAGGGTTTCTTTTGGGGTGATGGAATGTTCTGGAACTAGAATGAGGTGATAGTTGCACAACATTGTGAGTGTATTAAAAACCACTGAACTGTTCACTTTAAAATGGTAAAAATGATAAACGTCATGTGCATCTCACAACCATTTAAAAACAGCAGAGAAGGGCGCCTGGGTGGCTCAGATGGTTAAGCGTCTGCCTTCGGCTCAGGTCATGATCCCAGGGTCCTGGGATCGAGCCCTGCATCGGGCTCCCTGCTCAGCGGGCGCCTGCTTCTCTCTCTCTCTCTCTCCCTCTCTCTCTCTTTCTCTCTCTCCCTCTGTCTCTCGTGAATAAATAAATAAAATCTTTAAAAATAAATAAATAAATAAAAACAGCAGAGAAGAGGCAATTTCTCTGGTGCAGGGAGCGCACAGGGCTGGGCGGCCGCGGGGGCAGGTCCCTCGCGGGTTGGCGCCGCCGCAAGTCGCCCAGAGCCGGAGTGTGGCTGGCCGGGGGTGTCTGCGCCTGTGAATGCCCGTGCTGCTGATGGCGAAGGGGAGGGCTGTCCGTGGGGGTCTCTGCTTGCCTTGGAGCTGCCGCGGGCGGCGGCCCTGGGCTCACCCCCTCCCCGTGCCTCTGCCCCTCCAGCTCCTGTCCAAGTACGACCCCCAGAAGGAGGCAGAGCTCCGCAGCTGGATCGAGGGACTCACAGGCCTCTCCATCGGGCCCGACTTCCAGAAGGGTCTGAAAGACGGAGTTATCCTGTGCACGTGAGTGCGTGTGCTGGCCGCTGCTGGGTGCCCGGCCCGCCCCGCGGTCACGCTCCACCTACTGCAGGAAGCCTGTCCACTCTCCCCGCGACGGGTCTCGGGTCTTGTCTTTTGTTTCCTTGTGTTACTGAGAACGAACATCCTTACCTTCCGTCCTCCCTGCAGCGGGAGCGCCTCTGCGCTTCCCTGCGGACTGGGAGTTCCCGGATTCACCCCCACCAGCCGTGGCGCTGACACCGGCCCCCGTCACTCCTGGGCTTCTGCTTCCTTGCCGCTGAAGCATGCATCCCAGGAGGGGAAACTGAGGCCTAGGAGAGGCAGCGAGGCTGCTTGGGGAGGCATGGGTGTGGCCAGGACTGGAAGTGGTGTCTCGGGTCTCTGAGGTTCCCCTACAGTAACGCAGGTTCCCCGTGTGTCCCCCCCCAGACTCATGAATAAGCTGCAGCCAGGCTCCGTCCCCAAGATCAACCGCTCCATGCAGAACTGGCACCAGGTGAGGGGCTGGGGGCAGCACGAGGAGGGGGCGCCGGGACCTCCTCCACCCGGCAGGTGGGCAGGCCAGGGTCGCCTCACGGTCCGTCCCCTGCCTCCCTCCGCCCAGCTGGAAAACCTGTCCACCTTCATCAAGGCCATGGTCAGCTACGGCATGAACCCTGTGGACCTGTTCGAGGCCAACGACCTGTTTGAGAGCGGGAACATGACGCAGGTGCAGGTGTCTCTTCTCGCCCTGGCCGGGAAGGTGAGGCCCAGAGAGAGGCAGCGACCTGCCCGGGGCCCCGCCCTGAGGTCCATGTGGACTAACAGATGCCCCGGATTCCCTCCTGCCCCTTGGGGTTCAGTGGCGACAGGCAGCCTCCCTGACACCAGCGCCCCGTGCCAGAGTGGGGCTGTTTGTCAGAATCCGCGAGCCTCAGCAGACACACCAACATCCCCCAGAGACCTGAGTAGACACTAGGGTTCGATCTTCAGTCCCTTCCTTATAGATGATAAGTAAGTTCTAAATTGTGAGAAGCAGCCTGAAGAAGGGGGAATCGGGCCATGTGTGGGGTCTAGTGACCGGGCAGGGTTGGAACGGCATTTCAAGAGGAGGGAACTGCGTGTGGAATGGCATTTCAGGAGCACCCTGGGGCCTCCACGTGGGGAATGGAGGCGGGGAGACCGGCGAGGGGCGAGGGGCAGGGGCAGGTGTCGGGCAAGCAGGTGGGTTGCTGGAGGGTTGGGGTGATGGAAGGAGGCAGAGGGTGGCTGGTGAGGACGCCTCCCAGAATTCCTGTCCCGAGCTGTGCCCTGGGGCGAGACGGCTGGGTGCCAGGTGGGTCGGGGGCGGCTGGAGCCCGATCCCCAGGGTGGCACGGGTCTGGGCCTGTTTCAGGGCCCCGGCTGCCCCTCTGTGATACTCCCAGCACCCCTCCCCTCCAGGCCAAGACAAAGGGGCTGCAGAGTGGCGTGGACATTGGCGTCAAATACTCAGAAAAGCAGGAACGCAACTTTGATGACGCCACCATGAAGGCGGGCCAGTGCGTCATTGGGCTCCAGGTGGGCGCCCACGGCCTCCAGCCCCGTGCCCGCCATGGTGGGGTGGGGGCTGCCGGTGGGACCCAGGCCCTGTCCAGCTCCGTGCCCCCTCAAGTTCGGGGCTGGATCTAGAGGCCTGGGCCGGGGGGGACAGCTGACCTCTCCTGCCCACCGCCCTGCAGATGGGCACCAACAAATGTGCCAGTCAGTCGGGCATGACGGCGTATGGCACAAGAAGGCATCTGTACGACCCCAAGAATCATATCCTGCCCCCCATGGACCACTCCACCATCAGCCTCCAGATGGGCACCAACAAGTGTGCTAGCCAGGTGGGGCCCCCGCTCCGGCCGCCCAGTCCCCGCCCACCTCTCCACCCCGCCAAACCCCGTGGCCTCCTCCTTGTCCCCATGGCTGCCTCCCACGGAGAATCCCACCCGGGATTTCTCTCCGCTTCTCGGCCTGTGCCTTCTCTGCTCTGCTCAGCTTGCTGTGTGTCCCCAGGGAAGTTGCTGCTGGGCTCTGGGCCTCAGTCTCCCTCAGAGGATTGCCCAGGGGCCCGTTCAACCCCGGTGTCTTTAGATCCTGTGATTCTCACTTTTCCTGCACATTGCACGTGTCTGTAGGGTGGTCTTGGAACTCTCGGGTTCTTGCGGGGGGGGTTCAGCCCCAACCTGGGGAGCTTCCTGGCTGGCAGGGAGAGCTGGACCCAGACGCCCCTGGTTCCCAGGGAGGGGGTCACTGGTCGTGGGGATCAACTCAGCAGAGAGGCAGAACAGAGAGGGCGTCCAAGCGGGGTGGAGAAGGACCCCATTGGAGCTGCTGCTGAGGGCAGAGACAGCTGGGGATGGTGGGGGAATTGGGGGCGGGGGCTCCCGGGGCCTCCCTCCCCGCATCTTCTTCCAGCCCTGAAGCGCTCTCCTCCCTGTCCAGGTGGGCATGACGGCTCCGGGGACCCGGCGGCACATCTACGACACCAAGCTGGGGACCGACAAGTGTGACAACTCTTCCATGTCCCTGCAGATGGGTTACACGCAGGGCGCCAACCAGAGCGGCCAGGTCTTTGGCTTAGGCCGGCAGATCTATGACCCCAAGTACTGCCCCCAAGGCCCCGTGGCCGATGGGGCTTCTGCGGCTGCAGGTGACTGCCCAGGCCCCGGGGAGGCCCCGGAGTACACCCCCTACCGCCACCAGGAGGAGGCCGACTACTGAGGTGCCCGTGCAGGGTGTCTCCCCACATCGCTCCGTGTGGTTTTGGGGTTCTTCTGTTTTCGGCTTGTTTTTCTCCTTGTCTGAGCGCTACCAGCTGAGGGCTTGTGGGGAAGGGGTGAAGCACATGCAGATCTGCACGGTGTGGGGGCTCACGCGGGCCACCGGTTTCCCAGCAGGCTTTGGGCTGAGCTGTAGTGGTTTGGGGGAAGAAACTGGGGCAGGGAGGGGACCAACCCTGAATGGTTTCCGGTTGCCTCTCCTTCTCTTCCCTTTTCTCTGCTGATCAGTTTGTGGTTTCTGTACCCACGGAAGTTTCAAGCAGTTTTAATGAAAGAAGACTTTTTTTTTTTTTTTTTTGCAAGGCAGTGGGGGGATGGTGGAAGGGGGTGCTGGGAAGGAAGGAGGCCCCCTGGGAGAGGGCCAGGTCATAGTCCGAAATATTTGAGGTCTTGTGAGGAACTGGATTTCTCTGGCCCTCTTGGACTCACCTGTGGCTCGCCCCGGGGGCTAGTGGAGAAACTGAGGTAGGACAACAGAGTTCTGAGTGGTTGAGGCAGAGCCACCCCCCCACCTTCCTGTACTTGTCCCCATTCCTCTGCCAAGTACTGCACAGGGACCCCCACCCAGAGGTCCTCCCCCGGGACTGGCCCCCATCCAGGAGCCCTGGGACCAAGAGATAATGTGAAATGTTGACTGTGGACCAAAGGCAATAAAAACCTCTTTTTAAGGAAGAAACTGCTGGTGGAGTTGGGAGTCCGCTCGCGGGAAGGGTTTGGCTTGGGTCCCAGTGGGGGGCCCTGGGGCCCTGGGGTGGGGCGGCAGGCCATTCTCCAGCAGGTCCTCAGGGCTGCCTTGGAGGAGCTGAGGCCCAGGGCCGGCAGGTGAGTGCAGGGTAAATGCAGTGTGGGGTGAAGAAGGAACTTGAAGAAGGTCAGGACCTGAGCGGGGGAGAGGCTGTACCTCCCTGCTGGCTGGACAGGGCCTCGCAGCCCCACAGACAGCTCTGGTGTCCCGTCGCCCGGCCTCCGCTGGCGCCGCTCGCTCAGCCTGGAGTTCCCTGCCTGGCAAACGCGGCTCATCCCCAAAGCCTCACCCCTCCCCGCACGTCTCACCCTCCCGCTGCCTTCAGGGCTGCAGCTCCATACACTTGTATCCTCTGCACCAGGAGCTCGGGAAATCTATTCAACCTTCTGGAACGGGACCCCGAGGTATCCTCAAAATGGTGTGACGTTATGACCCAGGACTCTAATCTTAGAACGTTGGGGGCCCCCTCCCCCTCCTGCCATCGCCTGGCCCACTGTAGGACCAAAGGAATATTTGTGGGATGAACAAATGATGACCAATCGATCCCCCACTTTGCGGATGGACAAATGGGAGTCCCAGGGTCATGGATCGAGTCTGGCTAGGCTCCGGGTCCCCCAGGGAAGAGTGGGGAGAAAGGGACCTCCTTCGACACGGAGCTGCGGCACTGCAGGCGGGTGTGCAATGTGGGGCGACAGCCTGGTCGGCGTGTCCGGAGGTCGGCCCGTGTGGGGTGTGCCGACCGCCCAGCGCCGCACGGTGACGCAGCAAGAGGCGAGCGGTCCCTTTAAGAAACCCGGCTCCGCACGGCCTCCTCCCACGGCGCGCGTGGCTAGCGCAGGCCCGGCCTGCGGGTGGCGGGGACCGCAGCCAATAGTAGTGGGCGGAGGCGGGGCCGGGCGCGGCCGCGGGCCTCCGAGGTGCAGGCGGTCAACTTCAGGGAGCTTAGGGCCAGCAGCGGGAGCTTCCTCTTAAAGGGGCCGTGACCCCGGGCCGCGGTCGGGCGGAGGGAAGGCGGCAAGAGGTGGGGGCTGGAAAGGTGAGAGGGTCCCGGAGAGAGAGAGGCCGGCCTCCGAGACTCGAGGATGCCGGGGTTGCGGGGGCGGGTGGGAGAGAGGCAGGTTCCCCTGGAACGAGGGGGTGAGGGCGGAGTGCAGACCCTCGCTCACCTTCGCTCCCCGCCCTAGTGTGAGGGCGGCAGGATGGACCACTAATTCTCGAGGAGGAGGCTGGGCAGTAGACTCCCCTGAGAGGGGATGGCCAACATGCACTTGCAGCGCCTCTGCCCGTTAGAGTTCCTACTAGCCCTGTGCCCCAGCTCCCACCTGAGGGAAAGCAGAGCCTGCCGTGGGGGGTCGGGGGTCCTGGGTCCTGGTTCCAGCCTCGTACGTGGCCTGTGGCACCTCCCTGCCCCAGTTCCTCTTCGGTACAATAATGAAGTAGGCCAGAGCTGGACAGTTTCTAGCCAAGGGACGGCATCAGAAATGGCTGGTTCCAGGAGCCCGCATCGCTGCCTCTTCTCCTTACTCGTCCTCGGGATCCTGTGGGTGTTCTCAGCGATAAACATGAGGGGCGGGTAGAGCGGGGGGTCTTCTCAAAGATAAACATGAGGGGCGGGTAGAGCGGGCGCCTGCCTCCAGCCGGGTGACTCGGCTTGCCTTTCTGGGGGGCCGGGTAGGCCCTGCTTCCAGCCAGGCGTGCAAAATGCTCAGCACGGTAAACCCTTGGCCTTTACCCCTGGGGAAGAGCCGGGGGTGGGGCGTTCCTTCCCAGGGCCCGGGAGGAGGCTGGGGGCCGGGACCTGGAGACCCCCACGGGAGCTCAGGGTGGAGCCTGGTGACTACAGAGTTGAGCCGAGGCTCCTCCCCCTGAAGAATTAGCGGATAGCCTTTTGGACCCCCGCCCTGCAGGGAGGGACAGCCCAGGCAACCAATCAGGTGCGAGGACGGCTTCGGGCAGGGCTCCCGTTGGCTCACTCCGCGCCCAGGCACAGAAGAGACCCTCTAACGAGTGCCTGCTCTTTGGCTCCAAGCAGAGCTTCCAGGAGCCCTGCACCATGGGATAGAAGAATGAGGTTCAGAAAGGGTCAGGATTCGCCCACAGCCACACAGCGCGTCCTCAGCCTGACGCTCGGTCGTGTGCTCTGTCCATCCCCACCATGGCCTTCTGGACGCAGCTGATGCTGCTGCTTTGGAAGAATTTCCTGTATCGCAGGAGACAGCCGGTAATGCCAGGACTGACGGGCCCGGGGGTGGGGGGAGTGGCCCCGGTGCCCCCCACTGTCCCCCAGCCCGCGCCTCTTCTGCCCCGCCCTCAGATGCAGCTCTTGGTGGAGTTGCTGTGGCCTCTCTTTCTCTTCTTCATCCTGGTGGCCGTCCGCCACTCCCACCCCCCACTTGAGCACCATGAATGTAAGCCCCCCAGGGACGAGGCTTGTTTTGTGGGGGGGGGTAGGCAATGGGCCACCCTATCCACAGGGGCCCCAGTGAGCATCAGAGAGCACAGACCGGGCACCCAATAAAAGTCTGAGAGAGCGTGCTGTCGGGGAGGGTGTGAACAGGGTGGGGATTCAGGCGAGGCTCCCCACACCCAGCGTCCCCACAGGCCACTTCCCCAACAAGCCGCTGCCCTCGGCCGGCACCGTTCCTTGGCTCCAGGGTCTCATCTGCAACCTGAACAACACCTGCTTCCCGCAGTCCACGCCCGGGGAGCAGCCCGGCGTCCTCAGCAACTTCAAGGACTCCCTGTGAGCCAGCAGCAGTGGGTGCGGGGGCCCCGGGCACGGGGGTGTCTGCCGAGCCCCCGCCTCCTGCTCTCTCTGTCCCCAGGGTCTCCCGGCTCCTGGCAGATGCCCGCGCTGTCCTGGGGGGCCCCAGTGCCCACAGAACGCTGGCCAGCCTGGGAAAGCTGATGCCAGTGCTGAGAGCCGCAGGCGGACCAGGTGAGGAGGCCAGGGCCCTTCGGCTGGCGGGGGTGCGCTCTGAGCCTCAATCTGCCAGGCTGTGTAATGGGTACAGGGTAGGGCTGTCTCAGGCTAGGCTTTGCCTAAGCTTGTGCTTCTGTGTGTTCTTCTCCCAGCCCGGCCTCAGCCAAGCGACCGACTCCAGGACCTACTACCCCTGACCATGGAGCTACTGGGGACACTGCTTGGAGAGGTGAGATGGGGTGGGGACCGGGCTGACTCTGGGAAGCTGCTCTCAGGAAGTCCCGGTACTTCCCCATCCTGGGGCAGGGGCCTCTGATGCCAGCTTCCAGGCCTTTGCCTGGGCTGTCCCTGGCGCCTGGAGTGACGTTCCTCGTCCTGTTAGTGCCCAGACAGGCCGTGTCTAGCATGTGTCCAGCCCATGAGACCTTGAATGAGTCCACGTGCCTTGCTGCCTCTACTTCCCCGTTTGTAAAACGGAGTCTATAATAGTATGGCCCTGCACGGAGTAGAGCCTGGCAAAGTGCTCGACCCCTAGTGAGAACTCCGTCAAGGTCATTTTCACCCCTGCGTCTTTCTTACCCCAGGGATCCCTGGGGTCTGTGCCAGACCACGTCCAGGAGTCCGTGAGCAGCTTTGTGGAGGCAGCAGAGGACCTGGCCCAGGAGGTAAGCGGCCCGCTCATCGTCCACCCCAGCCAGCCAACTGAAAGGGTAGGCTGCCTGGATGGCCGGTGACAGGGCAGCCCAGGCACTTCCGTTGGTAGGTTTTTGGGGGGCTTGGGCAGAAGGAGAGAGGGAGAAGGTGCTCCTGGCAGGGTGCCTAGCCCTGGTTAGGCTTGCTGCTGGCAGGGAGGGCTACCAGCATCCCCTGGTGACCTCTCTCCAGCTCCTGGCACTGCCCAGCCTGGTGGAGCTGCGGGCACTGCTGCGGAGACCCCAAGGAGCAGTTGGGCCCCTGGAGGCCGTCACAGAGGCCCTCTGCAGTGCCCAGGGGCCTAGCATCCCAGAGGGGCTCTCCCTCAACTGGTACGAGGCCAGCCACCTGAAGGAGTTGGCGGGGCAAGAGCCGGCAGCAGCCCTACCCGACGAGGGCCTGAGTGAGTGACTGACCTCTGTTCCCAGTCTGGGAAGTGGGGCACTGGGAGTGGGGGCAGGGCCTCACGGTGCCCCCACCCCAGGCCCTGCCTGTGCTGAGCTCGTGGGGTCACTGGAAACCCACCCGCTGTCCCGCCTGCTCTGGAGGCGTCTGAAGCCGCTGGTCCTGGGGAAACTGCTGTTTACACCCAACACTGCCTTCACCAGGCAGCTCATGGCCCAGGTAAGGGCAGGAGTGGTCCTGGGCCCCTCCCTCAGCCCAGCGAGCGTGGGCCAGGCCAGGGGGAGGGCCCTGCCCCGGGAGGGTGTGGGAGCAGGGTTTCGAAGAAGTCTGCCAGGTGGCAGGTAGAGGGACAGCGTGTGCCAGGGGTCAGAGGCACAGTGGGGCCAAGCGGGAGAAGGTGAGGTTGGGGAGGAGGGGGCATCGTGAAAGGGCTGGCCTCGCATCTGTCTTGGTGCCCCCCTCCCACAGGTGAACCGGACCTTCCAGGAGCTGGCTCTGTTGAAGGATATCCAGGAGGTGTGGGGTGCCCTGGGACCCCAGCTCTTCAACTTCCTGAATGACAGTACGAACGTGGCGATGCTGCAGGTGGGGCCAGGACCGAGGCTGGCGGAGTCGCCCACGGTCTCCCTGCCGACGTGTGGGCAGAGCACAGGGCGGGGCCTCCTGGGCAAGGGTGTGGAGGCGGGTGGTGGAGTCCAGGGCGAGGACGGGCCCCAGGGATGAGGAGAGGAGTGATGCGGCCCGGAGTGCCCCATGCACGCCCCCTGCTCCCCCACCCCTCCCCAGAGGCTCCTGCAAGCTCAGGACGGAGGCAGGAGGCGGCCGGGATCCAGAGGCCACGCCCAGGCCAAGGCCCTGCTCGCCTTTCTGGATCCCCGCGGGGGCACCTACAGCTGGCAGGAGGCCCATGCTGACGTGGGCCACCTGGTGGGCATGCTGGGCAGTGTGATGGAGGTGAGGGCCATCCGCTTGGGAGCTCTGTCAGCCGGGTGGGCAGGGCCCGTGGTGATCGAAGGGCAGAGGGGAGCCCGGGGAGGGGGGCCGAACTGGGGCGGTGCCCCATCCTAGGGAAAGCCTGAGGACGGACGGGACACAGCCTGCGCCCTGCGGAAATCTGCTGGGGGAGCTGGGCTCCGCCCTGGGGCTCCGAGGGAGAAGCACTGCCCGGCCCGAGGTTCAGGGGAGGACCCGGGCACCTAGGACCCACGCCCAGGCCCTTCCCCAGTGTGTGAACCTGGACAAGCTGGAGGCGGCACCTTCAGAGGCCGCCCTGGTGGCACGCGCGCTGGAGTTGCTCGCAGAGCGCCGCTTCTGGGCCGGCATCGTCTTGCTGGGGCCCGAGGATCCTCTGGACCCTGCGCAGCTCGGAGGCCCGGGCCACGTGCGTGTCAAGATCCGCATGGACATCGATACTGTCACGAAAACCAATAAGATCAGGGACAGGTGGGGGCGCGGCCAAGTGTGGGGCGGGGTTGGGGGGGGGCCATCCCGCCAATGGGAGACCGTGATACGCGGAGCCCGGGCCTCCTTAGACCAATCCGGGTCTACGGCGGATGGGGCCTAGGTGGTGTGAGGTGCGTGGCCCCGGGGTTCTCCCAGCAGCCGACCGCCCTGCCATCTGCAGGTTCTGGGACCCCGGCCCGGCCGCTGACCCCTTGACGGACCTGCGCTATGTGTGGGGTGGCTTCGTGTACCTGCAGGACCTGCTGGAGCGCGCGGCCGTGCGCGTGCTCAGCGGCACCGAGCCCCGGGCCCGCCTCTATCTGCAGCAGATGCCCTACCCCTGCTATGTGGATGATGCGTGAGCGCCCGCTCCCCACCCACTCCCCAAGGCGACAGATCTCAGGCTGGGAGCGGGACTCGGGCTCCCTTGGGAACATGCATGCCCTCCAGGCTGCGAGCCGCTGGTTTAGAAGGACCACTCCCTGTGACCCGGAGGGGGAGGGTCTGAGGTCCCTGGGCGCAGGGAGATCGGGGGGCCTGTGCTGACACCTGGGACCCTAAGGCTGGAACAGGGATCTGGAGGTGCCAGGTGTCCTGCCAGTTGGGGGCGGCGCAGGGTCTCTGGCCTCCACCTCAGCTGCCCCCCTGCCTCAGGTTCCTGCGCGTCCTGAGCCGGTCGCTGCCGCTCTTCCTGACGCTGGCCTGGATCTACTCGGTGGCGCTGACGGTGAAGGCGGTGGTGCGGGAAAAGGAAACGAGGCTGCGCTGCACAATGCAGGCCATGGGGCTCAGCAGCACGGTGCTATGGCTTGGTTGGTTCCTCAGCTGCCTTGGGCCCTTCCTTCTCAGCTCAGCGCTGCTGGTGCTGGTGCTCAAGGTGGGCACACCTCAGCCTTCCCGGCTAAAGAGTGGGAGCGCGTGCACGCGCGCAGGCCGCAGGCCAGGGGTGCCTGGCGGAGGGGCGTGACCCTAGGCAAATCCAGGAACCTGACCGGAGCTGTATTTGCCCCATGCAGCTCGGGGACATCCTCCCTTATAGCCACCCGGCCGTGGTCTTCCTGTTCTTGGCGGCTTTCGCCATGGCCACCGTGGTCCAGAGCTTCCTCCTGAGCACCTTCTTCTCCCGAGCCAACCTGGCAGCCGCCTGTGGAGGCCTCGCCTACTTTGTGCTCTATCTGCCCTACGTGCTGTGTGTGGCCTGGCGGGACCAGCTGCCTGCCGGCGTTCTCGTGGCTGCGGTGAGACCTGGGCTGGGCCGAGGGCAGGGCACGCTCAGCTGCGCTCACTCACTCACGCACCTGCCCCCACCGCAGAGCCTCCTGTCTCCTGTGGCCTTTGGGTTCGGCTGCGAGAGCCTGGCGCTGCTGGAGGAGCAGGGCGAAGGCGCACAGTGGCACAACATAGGCACCGGGCCTGTGGCGGACGTCTTCAGCTTGGCCCAGGTCTCCGGCCTTCTGCTCCTTGATGCTGTGCTCTATGGCCTTGCCACCGGGTACCTGGAGGCGGTCGGCCCAGGTGGGCCCTAAGGGGGGGGTAGGGACTTCTCGGCACACCTGCAGAAGGGAGGCTGGGCCGGGGCGCATGGTGGGGTGGGGTGGAGCTTCAGGGCCATTTGGTACCTGGAGACCGTCGCAGGTTGGGGGGAGGGCTTCCTGGCATCCAGGCACAGGTGGCTGCATCGGAGGGATGGCCTGAGGCAGGCCGATGGGGTCTCCTGCCTGGATGCCCTGATCCCAGGCGTATGGCCAGAAGCTGGCACGCTCCAGGGCAATGGGCTCAAGAGGTAACTGAGCACGGCTCCCCCCCCCAGGCCAGTACGGGATCCCCAAACCGTGGAACTTTCCCTTTCGGAGGAGCTATTGGTTTGGACCTCGTTCGCCCAAGGGTTCCTTCCCACCTCCCGCCCTGAAGGACCCGGAGGGTGAGGCACAAGGAGACCTGACAGCTGCTTCCCTGTCTGTGTCCCCCAAGTCCTCCCCAGACCCAAGTTCCTGCAGATCCCAATCCTCTGGGGATCTCCATCTCCCCAGGCTCCCCGGGGCGCCCCTAATCCCTAGAGGCCCCAGGCTAGTAGGTCGCTGACTCCACAGACCAGCCTTCCTGGCCTCCCGGGTCCCCCAGAGTCCCCCAGGCCCCCTGCACCCCCCACCCCCGCGCCGAAGGGCTCCCACGGTTGAGCCTGCCCTCCTTCTGCAGCGCTGATGGAAGAGGTACCCCCGGGCCTGATTCCAGGGGTCTCCATACGGGGCCTGGAGAAGCGCTTTCCCGGCACCCCACAGCCGGCCCTGCGCGGGCTCAGCCTGGACTTCTACCAGGGCCAGATCACCGCCTTGCTGGGCCACAGCGGAGCTGGCAAAACGACCATGCTGTGAGCCGGTCCCACTCCCCTGCCCCCCGGGCCTCAGTTTGCACATCTGCTCAATGGGAGAGGCATCGGGGTCTCTACAGCGGGGGCGGGGCCCCTCGTTCATTCTGGGTACACAATAGGCAGATAACCATGTTCTCTGAGCCTCAGTTTCCCTCCTCTGTAAAGTAGGGACATAATACCCCTTTGGTCTGGGTGGATAGTAGGTGCCTTTTAAGTGCTTTTGCCCTTCTCTGTGTGTCTCCGCTTCCTCCTCTGAAGGGCAGCTGCCCTGAGACCCCCTCATCCCCAGGTCCATACTGAGTGGCCTCTTTCCACCCACCCGGGGCTCCGCCTGCATCCTGGGCCATGACGTGCAGTCCAGCATGGAAGCCATCCGGCCCCACCTGGGTGTCTGCCCACAGTACAATGTGCTGTTTGACATGTGGGTCTTGGAGGGCCTGGGGTGCGGTGGCGGGGAGGCTGGGTGCTCTTGGGGCTCTGCCTGCCACAGTGGCCACTGTGCTCGCCCGTGCCTGCAGGCTGAGCGTGGACGAGCACATCTGGTTCTACGGACGGCTGAAGGGTCTCAGTGCAGCTGCTGTGCGCCCTGAGCAGGCCCGTCTCCTGCAGGACGTGGGGCTCGTCCCCAAGCGGGGTGCGCAGACACGCCACCTCTCTGGTGAGCCTGGCCTCGGGAGGAGCCTCCGGGTCGGTAGAGATGAGGCTGGGAGGGGGGCTGAGACGTTATCCTGAGGGCGGAGTGAGGCCAGAGGAGACACCAGGTTTGGGGGACCCAGAGGGTGGGGAAAGGGGCCCGGAGGAGGCCAACAGCCCCTGCCCGAGAAGGCGGGGGTCATGCTGGGACGCCCACCCCTGTCTCTGCCCAGGTGGGATGCAGAGGAAGCTTTCAGTAGCCATCGCCTTTGTGGGTGGCTCCCGGGTCGTCATCCTAGACGAGCCCACAGCCGGTGTGGACCCTGCTTCCCGTCGCAGTATTTGGGAGCTGCTGCTAAAATACCAGGAAGGTAAGAGTTGGGGGAGGCACAAGGTTCCCCTAGATTCTGTTTTAGGGCCAGAAGAAGTTTCTGATGAGGAAGTCCTTGGAATAGGGTTTTGAGGGATGGATAGGAGTTTTTTTTTAAAAAAGATTTTTCTTTTTTTTTTTAAGATTTTATTTATTTATTTGAGAGAGAGAATGAGAAGAGAGAGAAAGCACGCGTGCGCATGAGAGGGGGGAGGGTCAGAGGGAGAAGCAGACTCCCCAGCGAGCAGGGAGCCCGATGTGGGACTCGATCCTGGGACTCCAGGATCATGACCTGAGCCAAAGGCAGTCGCTTAACCAACTGAGCCACCCAGGTGCCCCTAAAGATTCTTATTTATTTGTCAGAGAGAGAGAGAGAGAGAAAGAGAGCACAAGTAGGGGGAGGGGCAGAGGGAGAGAGAGAAGCAGGCTCCTCACCGAGCAGGGAGCCCGATGCGGGACTCGATCCCAGGACCCCGGGATCGTGGCCTGAGCTGAAGGCAGACGCCCAACAACTGAGCCACCCAGGCGCCCCGGGATGGATAGGAGTTTGATGCACAGGGCAGGCAACTCCTGGCAGAGGCCACAGCTTGCGCGAAGACCTCGCATCCCTACAGTAAATGTGGCCTCGTTTCCCGTTGCCCAGGTCGCACACTGATCCTCTCCACCCACCACCTGGATGAGGCAGAGCTGCTGGGAGACCGCGTGGCTGTGGTGGCCGGAGGCCGCTTGTGCTGCTGCGGCTCGCCGCTCTTCCTGCGCCGCCACCTCGGCTCCGGCTACTACCTGACGCTGGCGGAGGCTGACCCGTCCCTGGCCGCCAGCAACAAGGTGAGGGCTGGAGCTGACCTCCGACCCCCGACCGCCACCATGACCCTGGCTGTGGCAGCTGGTGCCCCTCTGCCCGCAGGGGACCGCTGACTCGGAGGACTGCGTGGACGCCGGGCGGAGGGGGGAGCCAGGCAGCCAGGGCGGCACAACTGGTGAGACCTGGCGGGGCGCGCCCCAGGGAAGGGCCAGGGCAATGGGCTCCATGACGCCTAACGGGACCCTTGACCTCTGACCCTGAGTTGAACCCGAATCCCGGCCCCTGCCTTTAACCCAGCCTGGGCTGAGCTCACACACAGCCCTACCACTGACCCCTGACCGCACGTGGACCTCCGGCCTGACCTCAGGTCACACCTTGCCCTCCGGTGCCTCACCCTAACCTCCCCTGCCTGCAGAGACGGGCTCCTCGGGGGGCCGGCCACACCCCTTCCCCAAGGAGACCGGGCTGCCCACTGTGCCCGCGCCCTTGACATGCCCCACCCCCGTCCACCCAGGTGCTGCCGAGCTGCTGTCCCTCGTGCAGCGGCTGGTGCCTGGGGCGCGGCTGGTGGAGGGGCTGCCGCGCGAGCTGGTACTGGTGCTGCCCTACGGGGGCGCCGCGGACGGCAGCTTTGCCAGGCTTTTCCGTGAGCTGGACCAGCGGCTGGGGGAGCTGGGGCTGGCCAGCTATGGGATCTCCGACACCAGCCTTGAAGAGGTAGGGCTGCTGGGGGAGGGCTGCCTGGAGGAGGTGTCCTTGGAAGGATGAGGAAAGGCCTGCTTAGGGACGGCAGCACACCCCAGGGAGGCGGAGGGGCACCTGCAGGGGACCAGAGGCTGGGAGCTTCTTGGGGAGGCCTGGGGACCCACAGTGTCTTAGGGCTGGGTGGCTCTCTGCTGGGGTTCCCAGGCTGAGCCCCTGCTCTGTGTCCCCAGATCTTCCTGAAGGTGGTAGAGGATTGTGCTGTGGACACAGACCCAGAGGATGCGACCGCAGGTCCCTGTCTTTGACCTCTAACCCTGGTCCAGAGTGGGACTTGACTTTAGGCCAAGTGCCCATCCTTGGTGGAGTCTGGCACATCCTTGACCTCCACCCCTGATTTCTGAGCCCCTCTGTCTGTGACCCTTGACCTTGACTCAGACCCTAGGCTGATCGGTAGCCGTCGAAGCTGACCCCCACCCCTCTGGCCCCACAGATGGTAGCCACAAGCAGCACCCGGGCTCAGGCAGCGCTCGCCCAGATGTGACCACACGGCTCAAGATCCTGCCCGAGGAGTCTGTCCTGGAGAACGGGGAGCTTGGTGAGCTGTCCAGCCCTGAGCCCCTGGCCCTTCCCAGGCCGCGACCACAGGAGCACTGACCCTTCCATCCCCCACAGCTCTGTCCGCCCCAGAAACGCAGGCCCTGCAGGGCTCTGGGCCGGACGCTGCAGGCCGGGTGCAGGGCTGGGTGCTGACCTGCCAGCAGCTCCGGGCCCTGCTTCTCAAGCGCTTTCTGCTTGCCCGCCGTAGCCGCCGTGGCCTATTTGCACAGGTGAGGAGGGCTGGGCACCGGAGAGTGCATGGGAGACCTTGGGTGCCTGTCCTCTGCTCTGGTCGCCCGCTCAGTGGCCTAATTTGACTGGTTAGCCCCAGAAGTCTCCCCCGACCTGAACACCTCTATCAGAGGACTGGGGAGCCATGGATGGTTCTAGAGCAGGAGGAAGGAAGGACACTGGCAAGCCTGGAAGGGAGAGCAGGGAGGGCAGCTGATGGGCCTGTCCTTCAGATCGTGCTGCCTGCCCTCTTCGTGGGCCTGGCGCTGGTGTTCAGTCTCATCGTGCCTCCTTTCGGATACTACCCGGCTCTGCAGCTCAGTCCCAGCATGTACGGTGCTCAGGTGTCCTTCTTTAGGTGGGTATGGACGAGAGGGGGCTGGAGGCCGACGGGCCTGGGGCGTAGACCTGACTCTGAGCTGCACCCCACACAGTGAGGACGCCCCAGGAAACTCAGAGCGTGCCCGCCTGCTGGAGATGCTGCTGGAGGAGGCAGGACTGGAGGCCTACCCGCAGAACAGCTCCACCAGGTGGGGGCCCACCGGCTGACCCTCGTGTCTCTCAGGCCTCAGGTGGTCTGTGTGGGCCCTGGCCGGTTGGCCTTGGGGAGGGTTTGGAGCATCCCTGTGCCCGCTTGGGAGCTGGAGCGTCCACGTCCCTGGGCCTGTGGAAAGCTCAGTGCCCACAGCCCTGCCCCTGGCCCTGCCCCTGCAGGACGCCTGAGTGCACGCTGCCCGCCGACTGCCGGTTTTGGGTGCCCGAGGTGCCTGTGGGCGTCACTGAGGTCTTGGCCAGAGGCAACTGGACCCCGGAGTCCCCGTCCCTGGCCTGCCGGTGCAGCCAGCCCGGTGCCCGGCGCCTGCTGCCGGACTGCCCCGCTGCGGCTGGCGGCCCCCCACCGCCCCAGGCACTGGCCGGCTCTGGGGAAGTGGTGCAGAACCTGACGGGCCGGAACCTGTCCGACTTCCTGGTGAAGACCTACCCGCGCCTGGTCCAGCAGGGGTGAGCCGCCGCCTGGACTCGGTTTGCCCGGCCGTTGCTTGGGCCCCTGGATGAGGAGGTCGGGGCTGGGGGCCTCCCCTCACTTCACCTGGCTCCCTGGCTCCCCAGCATCGCTCCCTGGCTCTGTCCTGCTCCCATCCCCTCACCCCCGTCTCTGCCTTTCTGTCTGTCTCTCCTGCAGCCTGAAGACCAAGAAGTGGGTGAACGAGGTCAGGTGAGGAGGGTCCCATTCCCGCGCCCTCTGCCTGCCCGCTCGGGGGCTTGCCCGCCCCACCCTCCCGGGCCTTCACCTGCTGCCCCCTGACCCCACCGCCTCACAGGTATGGGGGCTTCTCCTTGGGGGGCCGAGACCCAGGCCTGCCCTCAGGGCAGGAGGTGAGCCGCTCGGTGGAGGAGCTGCGGGTGCTGCTGAGCCCGCCAGCCGGCGGGGCCCTCGACCGCATCCTGAACAACCTCACAGCGTGGGCTCACAGCCTAGACACGGAGGACAGCCTCAAGGTGGGACCCGGGGGCAGCGGGCAGCTGGTGGGAGGGGCAGGTCCAACGCCAGCGCCCTGACCGCTCGGTCCTGACCCCTCCAGATCTGGTTCAACAACAAGGGCTGGCACGCCATGGTGGCCTTTGTCAACAGAGCCAACAACGCACTCCTCCGCGCCCGGCTGCCCCCGGGCCCTGCCCGCCGTGCCCACAGCATCACCACGCTCAACCACCCCCTGAACCTCACCAAGGAGCAGCTGTCTGAGGCCGCACTGTGAGTGCCGCGTCCTGCCTCTGCGTGCCCTCCCTGCCTCGGCTGCCCTGTCAGTTTGGGCAGAGGGAGCTAGAACGGCACTCTGCCACACTCCTGCTGTGCGTATAGGCCTGGGGAACGGGACACCATCAGGCCCAGCAGGGTCCAGGCTCCCCCAGCAGCCCATGCACCGCAGCCCTAACTGGCTCCGCTCATCTCCCTAACCAGCCGTGGACCTTTGTCCCGTCAGGAGTGGGCAGAGTTCTCTGAACAGCTCCTGCACCCTTGCCCACAGGATGGCCTCCTCGGTGGATGTGCTTGTCTCCATCTGTGTGGTCTTTGCCATGTCCTTCGTCCCAGCCAGCTTCACCCTTGTTCTCATTGAGGAGCGCGTCACCCGGACCAAACACCTGCAGTTTATGGGGGGCCTGCCTCCCACTCTTTACTGGCTCGGCCACTTTCTCTGGGACATGGTGCGGGCAATGCTTAGAGGGGTGGGGGTCCGGCCACCTCTCACCACTGCCCCTTTCTGGCCCCTTCTGGTCAGGCCCTCGTCCAGGATGACCTGGGGGAAGTCTTGGGGATTGTGGGAGATTCCGCGTCTTGCTACCTGAAACACAGGGAGGTTGGGAGGGGGCACAGGGATGAGGGTGGCAGTTCCCACCCTTGCAAACTGATGGCGGTAATTACCATCTCCAATGCAGTGTAACTACTTGGTGTCAGCGTGCATCGTGGTGCTCATCTTTCTGGCCTTCCAGCAGAGGGCGTACGTGGCCCCTGCCAACCTGCCTGCCCTCCTGCTGCTCCTACTACTCTATGGGTGAGGCCTCCCCAGCCCCTCCAGGGCTGTTCTTACTGACTGCCCTACCTCAACACCTAATACTGTTGAGGGACATGGGACTCTGAACCAACTCCCAAGGAGAGAACGTGGAGGTCTGAGCTGATCCCAGGGGTAATCTAATTTAATGATGTGCCGAGGTGGCCTTAAAAGCCCATCTTCTCTGGGGACGCCTGGCCAGCTCAGTCGGCAGAGTGTGCGATTCTTGATCTTGGGGTTGCGAGTTCGAGCCCCATGTTGGGGGTAGAGTTTACTTTAAAAGAAAAAATGCTCCTCTTGTCTTGACTTACATTAAGAGGTCCATAGCAGGGACGATGGGAGGGGAGATCTGTATTCCTCTTAGGGCTATTCAGCCTGCTGTCAGGTGGTCACCCCTTGACTCCTGTTGCCCCTCAGCTGGTCGATCACGCCGCTTATGTACCCAGCCTCCTTCTTCTTCTCCGTGCCCAGCACGGCCTACGTGGTGCTCACCTGCATCAACCTCTTTATTGGCATCAATGGCAGCATGGCCACCTTCATGCTCGAGCTCTTCTCTGATCAGGTGGGGCCCTGCATGTCTGGGCCTCAGGCTGGGACTGGGTTGGGGCGTCAGCCTTAGCCCCTGATCCACCTACCTCTTCCCGTCCCTGAGCAGAAGCTGCAGGAAGTGAGCCGGATCCTGAAGCAGGTCTTCCTTATCTTCCCCCACTTCTGCTTGGGCCGGGGGCTCATCGACATGGTGCGGAACCAGGCCATGGCTGACGCCTTTGAGCGCTTGGGTGAGAACTAGGTGGGGAAGTGCCAGCCAAGTCCGTTACACAGGGTAGGGACAAACAGCAGCCCCCAGGAAGAGAACTAGAGATCTAAGGTGGCCCCAAGTTTGGGTCAAGTTAGAAGTACAGCAAAGCAGCCATAAAAGCTAATTCTGTCTTGGGTCATATCACAAAAGGTCTAAGGCCCTAAATAAGGGAGATGGGGATATCACTGTTTTCTATACCAATTAGAGCTCAGTTGAGTGGCCCATCCAGTTCTTGTTCCTTTTCCTTAAGAACTCAAGGTGACCTGGATGGGGAGGGGTCCACACCCCCCATGACCTAATTCCTCCTTCCTGTCACCACAGGAGATGGGCAGTTCCAGTCACCCCTGCGCTGGGAGGTGGTTGGCAAGAACCTCTTGGCCATGGTGGTACAGGGGCCGCTCTTCTTCCTCTTCACGCTGCTGCTGCAGCACGGCAACCGCCTCCTGCCGCGGTCAGTGGGGACTGGGTAAGTGGGGGGAGGGGCTGGCTCTGGCTTTGGGCTCACTGACCTCTCTGTCCTCAGACCCCAGCTGAGGTCGCTGCACCCCTTGGGGGAGGAGGATGAGGATGTGGCCCGGGAGCGGGAACGGGTGGTCCAAGGGGCCACCCAGGGGGACGTGTTGGTGCTGAGAGACCTGACCAAGGTGGGTGCAGAGTGCTGGGTTGGGGGGCTCCCCCTGGCCCACCCACCTTTCTCAGGGACCTGAACTCCCCCCAGGTGTACTATGGGCAGAAGACACCAGCTGTCGACCGCCTGTGCCTGGGGATCCCCCCGGGTGAGGTGAGAGCCCAAGGCAGAGTTCCCCATGCAGGGGCAGTGAGAGGCTGCCCCACTGTGTGCACACTGTCCTTTACTGAACACCTACTATGTGCATGATGCCCTTTATTGAACAGCTACCTTGTGCCCGCTGCCTTTTATTGAGCAACTACTGGCCGCCAACATTTGAGTTCCTGTTTTGTGCCAGCAAACTCTCAGGAAGCACCTACTGCATGCTTCTATTTATGGAGCCCTACTGTCTGCAGGAAGATATTAGTAAGCCCCTACCGAGACCAAGCAAATTATTATCGAACACCCAGGGGGCACCCACGCATGTGCCAATAACCTTAATCAGGCACCTACTATGTGTCAACATTTGAGAACCAGTTGTCGAGCCCCCTGTGTGTATATGCATTTACCAGAGGAGTACTGAACGTCACCTTAGTGATGATCGACTTTTTGTCAAGCATCAACAGCCCTTATTGAGCCCCTGTTGTATGTGTACCTGTATCAAGCACTTGCTCACAGCCAATATCTATGAGGCGTGTGCCCTGTACCAGTTCGCATTCAAGCAACTACTGTGTGCAGACGGATGTGCTGAGTGTCGCGTCTCGGCCACCTGCCAGGGCCAGCACACCTGCAGACTCTGGTTCTCAAGCGCCTCCTGTGCGCTCGCCAACCTCTCCAACTTGGGCTGACTGCACCCAGCCTCAGCACTCCGTGGATGCCTCTGTTAGGCACCCACTGAGTGTCGTGAAACTGAGAAATCTCATGCCTCACTATTTATGGAGCACTTGTATATGAGCTTTACGAGATACCTACTGGGTGCTGGAATTGATTCAACACGTCCCACGTGCCAACAACGGTTCCCTGCTAAGTGGCAGGTTTATGCCTATCTGCACACCCCCTGCATTGGTCCTAGGGGTCCTCCTCGCTCACAGCCCTCCTGCAGACACTGGGAAACCCACCCCAAGAATTAGCGGCCCCGGGACAGGGATCTGAGACCTTGCTGAGTGCCGTCTATGGGGCACCCGCAGTGTTTCGGGCTGCTGGGAGTGAACGGAGCAGGGAAAACGTCCACATTTCGCATGCTGACGGGGGACGTGCTGCCCAGCGGTGGTGAGGCTGTGCTGGCAGGCCACAGGTGAGGGGGCTGGGGCGGTCCCAAGCCCCCGTTCGTCCCCACCCCCTGCTCTCCTGTGCAGGGACTGTGCTTCACCAGCATGGTCCGGTCCGGCTGGCCCTGAGCCCCTGTGCCCCCACAAACCGCATGTCCACCAGGCCCTGAAACACCCCCTACCCCCTGTTTCTTACCATAGTGGTCCAGGGTGGGTGGGCCCTGAGGTCCCTGTTTGCCTCCCCCCAGCATGGCCAGGGCCTAGTCAATCCCCTGAGCCCCCTGTCCCCCACCCCCAGCGTGGCCCAGGAACCGTCCGCTGCGCCCCGCCACGTGGGCTACTGCCCACAGTCGGATGCTGTCTTCGAGCTGCTGACCGGCCGCGAGCATCTGGAGCTGTTCGCGCGACTGCGCGGTGTTCCCGAGGCTCAGGTTGCCCAGGTGACCCCCCAACCCCAGGATCGCAGCCCCGCCCTGGCTCTGCTTGGCCAGGCCCTGAGTCCAGGTCCCCCCCCTCGTCACCTGTACCGCGGCTGCCGTTCCCCAGCTCCTACACTCCGTGGATGCAGCGCAGGCTGTGCCCGCCCCTTTCCTACCCCACCTGCACTACCGCGGTGGCGACCCCGCCCACTCTGGCCTTGACCCCACCTCCCGCTGAGGGCTTCCGGCTACTCTGCCCGGGGTCGGGCCGGTCCCTCATTCATCCTGGCTCTGCCCTCTTTATTTACCTTCCCCCGTCGTGGCCCCAGTGCCTCCCACGCTCACCCTGCCCCCTCAGTCTGCCCCCACCCTCACTGCCCCCCACGCTCACTGCCGCCCCAGCCTGCCCCCAACGCTCACTGCCTCCCTCAGTCTGCCCCCACCCTCACTGCCCCCCACGCTCACTGCCCCCTCCCGTTCACTGCCGCCCCAGCCTGCCCCCCCCACGCTCACTCTGCCCCCCTCCCGTTCACTGCCCCTTCCCCGAGACCACCCCCATCTGGCCCCGCCCCTCTCTCACTCCGTCCGCCCCACAGACAGCGAGCTTGGGCCTGGCGCGCCTGGGGCTCCCGCAGTACGCAGACCGACCTGCGGGTACCTACAGTGGAGGCAACAAGAGGAAGCTGGCGACAGCGGTGGCGCTGGTGGGGGACCCGGCTGTGGTCTTTTTGGTGCGTGGGGGCGGGGCCGGGGCGGGGTCCGGGGGGAGGGCTGGGGCTTGGCTTATGGCATCTCCCCCTTGCACCCCGCAAGGACGAGCCGACCACTGGCATGGACCCCAGCTCCCGGCGCTTTCTCTGGAACAGCCTCCTGGCCGTCGTGCGGGAGGGCCGCTCCGTGGTGCTTACGTCACACAGGTGGGTCCCGCTCCGGATGCTCAAGGATGAGGGTCAAGGTGGTGCAGGCTCTGGGGAGGGAGGCGGACCCGGCCCCAGCGAGAGGCTGTCAGAGCACAGGGACACAGGAGATGGAGTGGCCCTGACCTTGGGGGGGGGGGGCGGACACGCCGACGATGGTGACACCCGACCCTTGGACACCCCAGACCCAGAATGGTCTGGGCTCCGTGGGAGTGTCCGGGCTTGGCGGGTGAGGGTCCCCGGCCTGGGGAGTGCAGGAGTTGATGGCGCTGGGCTCCTGACAGCATGGAGGAGTGTGAGGCTCTCTGCACGCGCCTGGCCATCATGGTGAACGGGCGGTTCCGCTGTCTGGGCAGCCCGCAGCACCTCAAGAGCAGGTGAGTGGGGCGCGAGCAGGCAGGTGAGGGCGGGGCTGTAGGCGGGGCCAGAAGAGCCACCAGACACAGGGCCACGCGAAGGCAACTTGGCTCTAACCTGAGGGGAGGCGAGGACCATGGACTGTGGAGGAGACATGAAGTAGGGAGTGGGGCAACCAGCAGGGGTACGTGGCTGATGGGTGACGGTGGCTCTCTGGGGCCGGAGATGGACCTGGGGGCGGGGCCTCGTGTGGGCGGGGCCTGGAGAGGCGGAGTTAGGGAAGGGGTGAGCCTATAAATGGGCGAGGCCGCGCGAGGCCGCGCAAGTCCGCGGGTCAGAAGGGGCCAGGTGTTGGAGGCAGGGCCCGAAACGAGCAGGAGGGTGGTGTGGACGGGTGGCAGGGCAGGGCGGGCCTCGAGCGTGTCCAGCAGCCCCGGACCCGCCCATCCCAGATTTGGAGCCGGCCACACGCTGACCCTGCGGGTGCCCGCCGCGCGGGCCGAGTTGGCGCTTGCCTTCGTGGGGGCGGCGTTCCCAGGGGCCGAGCTGCGCGAGGCGCACGGCAGCCGCCTGCGCTTCCAGTTGCCGCCGGGAGGGCGCTGCGCCCTGTCCCGCGTCTTCGGAGAGCTGGCGGCCCACGGGGCGGAGCACGGCGTGGAGGACTTCTCCGTGAGCCAGACCACGTTAGAGGAGGTGACCGCGGCGCCTGGGTGGAGCTGAGGATGACGTGGGGCTGAGGGCCAGGCGCTGGGGCTGACCTCCTCTCCGGCCACCCACCCCTAGGTATTCTTGTACTTCTCCAAGGACCAGGGGAAGGAGATGGACGAAGAGCAGGAGGCCGGAGTCGGGGCAGGCCCTGCGCCATGCCCACAGCACCCCAAAGTCATCACCGGGTTCCTGGAGGACCCCAGCATGGCCGAGACGGTCCTCTGAGCTGCCCTCATCGGAGGGGTTGGTGGGAAATGCTGGGAGGGCGGGGGGACCCAGGCTCTCCGAGGATCCATTGCCCTGGAGGAAATAATAAAGAGAACTCCTGGCGTGAAACCGTGTCCGTGCGTGCATGCCCAAACACGGCTCTCCTCCCCCGCCTCCCTGAGTGTGTGCACGTGAGAGTCTGGCCAGACCCGCAGCTCACTGAGGGCCTCTGTGCTGGGCTGGGCACTGGGGCGTCTCACATGCACTTGGGGACTTCCTAAGAGCGTGGACACCCACGTGGGTCTGGCGGCTCAGGGCGGTACCTATGAGTGCCTGGTCATGAAGTGGGCATGAGGTTAAGGCTTGGGAATGTTCTGGGCGGCTTGAAGGAGCCCGGGGCGGGTGGCACAG
This sequence comes from Zalophus californianus, assembly GCF_009762305.2. Classification (NCBI taxonomy): domain Eukaryota; kingdom Metazoa; phylum Chordata; class Mammalia; order Carnivora; family Otariidae; genus Zalophus; species Zalophus californianus. The sequence goes on from NC_045595.1 coordinate 575,458, forward strand.
ACCCCAGGCCTCCTGACCAGGACAGAAGCCTGGCCCCAGAGCAATGAGTGGTGGGCAAAGGATCCTCAAGGGACTTCTCAGCTGGGTCTGTGGCTGGACCTGGGCCTGGAGAGCTGGCTTTGGCACCCAGGGCTGTGGTCTGCGGGCCCTGTGCCCTGGAGATCCGCCCCTCCCAGCAGAGGTCAGTGGGGGGCAGTGTTAGGGAGGGTAGAGGGGTCAGGGTTTGGGGATGGAGGGGGGGACTCCAGAAGTAAGGAGAAGCATCTGGGAGAGGGGGCTCTGACGAAGAGAGGAGGTGGTTGTGGGAGCAGGGGAGGAGGCAGGGGTCCCCATGCACCATGGAGGCCCCAGCTCTTGCTGGTGAGTGGTGGCCGAAGGCATGACTCCCACCGTGCCTCCCAGTCCTGCCGCCTGGCGTGCCTGGGGGTCCATGTGCATGTCCCTGGACCGTGGGCACAGGGCCGGGGGGGCGGTGGCCTGCCGTGCCCTGTGCCACCAGCTTGCCAGAGGACGGGGGACAGGGTGGGAGGCTGGATAGCAGGTGTCCATGCCCAGGGTCTGAGAAAGCAGCTCTGGCTTGTCCGTTTCATGGGTGAGCTTCCTGACGTCTGCACACCTGTCCGGGTCCCTGCATGTCATCCTGCCCTCGGCGGCATCCGGGTGCATCCGACTGAGGGTCTGCACCCCTGCCGTCTGCCGCCGTGTGCCCCCGCCATGTGCCGGGGAGGCAGGGCCCGCGCACGTGCAGAGCTCCTGAGAGCCGAGCTGGGGGTGGGACCTGGGACCCCACCTTCAAGCCCGCTGTGTGGAGGGGCAGGCTGAGGCCCGGGAGGGTGGGGGGCAGGTCTGTGTCACCAGTCACCGGCACTGCCTCCCTCCGGAGGCCTTTTCCTGTGGGGGGGGAGGGCCCGCCAATGAGGGCCGGGCCCGTCACGTGGGCCTGACAGCTGGGGAGGGGGTGGCCAGCGACAATGTGGGCCTGAGGCAGCCACTATTGAGCGCTGCAGGCTTGAGACCCCCAGCCTGACAGACCCCAGCCCGCCTATCTCGGGCCCCTGGCCCCAGGCCGCACCATGTTCTCCAGGAAGAAGCGGGAGCTCATGAAAACCCCTTCTATCTCGAAGAAGAACCGGGCGGGAAGCCCCAGCCCACAGCCCTTGGGGGTGAGTGAGCCTCTGTGGGGAGTGAGAGCGGGCGGGGACCTTGGAGAAACACCCAGGCGGCAGGGGCCCAAGGGTGTGCAGTGTGCTGGGGGCCCAGGACCCAGCGGCTCCATGCTGGGCCGGCGGCGGGGGGCTCACACGAGCTACAGCCCCCACCGGGCTGGACGGCATGGGCCACGCAGGACAGTCTGGGACCCTGGCGTTCGGCTCATGGTAGGAGCCCTTTGGGCTGACCACCGCATCCCTCCTCGTCGACCAGGGCTGGCTTGTGGGGCCGAGGGAGGGGTCGGGAGGGTGCCAGGGCGGGGGCGGCATTGGGTCTGGGACCACAGGGTGGTGGTCAGGGAGTCTGGGGGCAGCGGTGCCATGGGAGGTGAGAGCTATAGCTTGGCTAGGGAGCCCAAGGTTTATAGGGCAGCAGGGCACGAAACAAGACCCTTGGGTGTAGGGCTGGGGGCATCTCTGGGGTCTGGAGGGCTACAAGGTTTGGGGCCATCTATAAGGCCTGGGGGTGTCTGTGGAACTTGGGGGTCTACAGGACTCTTAGGGGCACGGGAATCGACAGAAGTGTCTTCACCAGGGAGTAGAGGTGTCTGCAGCAGCCGGGAGGGGGCTACAAGGGCTGAGGACCCCCTCCGGCCCTCCCTACTCCACCAGGAAGTGGGGTGCCCCTCCCCCGCGCCCTCACAGGCCCCACCCCTGGCTGTGGTTTGGGCAGAGACCGTTGTTTGTGAAAGCGCTGGGGAAGAGGATGTTGGGTAACAGGTGTGGGCGGGGCAGGGCACCAAATCTCGGCCCTCTGACCTCTGGCCTTTGATCCCTGTGGGGTCAGGCCAAGGACCTTCCAGAGCCCCCACTTCGTTTCTGGGGAAACTGAGGCCATGCCTGGGCTGGAACACCATCATCAGCTTGCCCCCCACCCTCCCAGGAGCTGCCCAGGAAAGATGGGGCTGATGCTGTGTCCCTTGGACCCAGCCTGGAGCCACCAAGTGCAGCCTCAAATGCCAAGGCCACGGGCACCCTCAAACGGCCCACCAGCCTGAGCCGCCATGCCAGCGCTGCTGGCTTCCCGCTGTCCGGCGCCAGTTCCTGGACGCTGGGCCGGGGCCATCGCAGCCCGCTGACCACAGCCAGCCCTGCCGAGCTCCCCATCGAGGGGCCCTGCCCCGACACTGTGGAGGACATCTCCCAGCTGCTGACTGACGTGGGCCGCTTCGCCAAGGCGCTTGAGAAGCTCAAGGAGTGTGTCCTGAGCGACGGTGAGAAGCGGCAGGACCACTGAGGCCTGGGTGGCAGGCAGGGCCGGATGCAGAGATGTCAGAGCCTGCGGGCTCAAGGCATGGTGGAGGGAGGGAAGCCGGCAGGCTCAGGAGGCGATGAATGGCAGCCAGGGTCCTGAGGGATGAGTAGGAGTTCGGAGGCCAGGAGCAGAGAAAGGCACTGAGGCGGAGGGAACATCACGTATACAGGCTCAGAAACATAAAATGGAGATGCATTTGGGGGAACAAGTTTTGGGGCACCACTGGTGTAGGAAGGCATTGAGAACAGCGGGCTGAGGGAGCCCAACTGTTCTCCTGAGGGCCACGGGTAGCCATAGAGAATGCTAGAGCAGAGGCAGGGCACGCTGGAGCCACGGGGCCTGGCTGGAGAGGGATCCAGGAGGGACAAGGGGCAGGACCAGCATGTGAGCCGCCGGCGTGAGTGGCCTGTTTGGGATGGCAGTTCCGTTTTCTCCTCCATGTGGCGCTGACAGCCCAGCTTCCTGCCGAGTTATTTTCATCTGCTTCCTGTTTGTCCCTGGCACCTCGTGCGCAGCCTGCGGCCGCTGCCTACTCCCCAAAAACCACAGTGCCAGAACCATGCCTGGCGCTCTGACCTGCCCCCCCCCAGGCGCCTGCACTACAGATCAGGAAACTGAGGCCCCTCGTGGGGCCCTGACCCCCGGCTCTCTTGGCCAAGGAGGGGCCTGAGCTGGGGTTTGACCTCAGCCTCCCAGCAGCCTCTCCAGAGGCCTGGCCCCTGCTGGGCGGGAGGTGGGAGCCCCCCAGGGTTATCTGGTCCGGGCGGGGGGCCAGAGCAGCTTCCTGGGGAAACTGTCTAATCTCAGTTCCTTTCCGATCCCTGCACTTCCTTGGAGGCCAGGCCTGGGCGGGGCTGAGCCCGAGGGCGTCCTGTGGGAGGCTGGGACAGGGCAGGGCACTCTTGTACCCACTTTGGGCCACCTGGAAGAGAGGATGTGGGTTGAGTCCGGCGCTTCCTCTGCTGGGCCTCCTCCCCTGAGCCTCAGGTGTCTCATATGTGAAATGGGGCCGTCATGGGGCCTGTGGGATGGCAGACTGTAGCTAGCGTTCTCAGCACTGTGACGGGCGCGAGAACAGCGAGCCCCAAGGTGGGGGACGGTGCAGGGCCCGGCTGGGAGCACCTGGGCTGCGCGGGGCGGGGGGCGCAGAAGGAAGGTCCCGGGGAGGGGCGTGGCCCAGCCTTCCCTGGATTGTGCCGGAGCCTGAGGTGCTGGGGCCGAGCTCTCACCGGTGGGGACCTTCAGCGGGGGTCCTCAGTGCTGAGAAAGGACAGCGTCGTCTATCGGGCACGGGGTCCGAGGGCAGGCAGGTGTCAAGGCTGTCCTCCCAGCTGGCCGCCCCCTGCCCCCCGCCCCAGGTCCCTCTCTGCTGTCGACAGAACCTTGAGCAGCCCTGAGAGGTGGTGGCAGGAAAGGGGCCTGTGGGGCTGCATGGAGGGGGAGGGTGCCAGGGCTGTAACTTGAAGGGCAAGCGGGAGTTTGCTCTGGAAGGACATGAAGAGTGTCCTGAGCAGAAGGGACTGCCTAAACCACGGTCTGGCCTTCGTGGACCTGGCCAGCCGCCCGGAGAGGCCTGTGCCTCCCCTGGGGTCCCGCCTCTGCCTCAGTCTCCCCACTGGGGTCAGGAGCTCTGGGGGGAGGCAAGCAGTCTTTCCCTGGGGCCGGGGGCTTCCTCCCTGCTCACACCGCTCTGCCCGGCAGACCTCCTCGAGGCCCGCCGGCCACTGGCCCACGAGTACCTGGGGGAGGCCCTTCGTATGATGCGTCAGATCATCTCCAAGTACCCGCTGCTGAACACCGTGGAGTCACTCACTGCTGCTGGCACCCTCATTGCCAAGATCAGAGGTCAGCCGGCCCCGGGCACGGCAGTCAGGGCCCCGGGGGCCCCGGGAGGGCTTCCTGGAGGAAGGGACGTCTGAAGCATGTTTTCAAGGGTGCCTAGCAATTTGACAGGCCCAACTGCTCTCGAGCTGCTCCTGGGTTAAGCGCTCCCTTCAGTTAGTTGTGGGCAGGGGTGGTGGCGTCCCGGCGTGGGCCAAGCCCCCTGGTCCTTGTCTCTGCCCACCAGGCTTCCATTATGAGTGCAACAAAGAGTCTGACAAGCAGGAGTTTGAGAAGGCCCTGGAGACCATCGCTCTCTCCTTCAGTAACACGTGAGCGCCGCGGGGCCTGCAGAGTGGGGCTGGGGGTGCGGGGCCCGCGTGTCTCTTGATGCTGACCCTTCCCTGCCTTGCAGCGTGTCCGAGTTCCTCATGGGGGAGGTGGACAGCAGCACTCTCCTGTCAGTGCCCCCTGGGGACCCCAGCCAGGTGAGCAGGGGGCCCGGATGCTGCATGGGGCCAGGCTGGCAGGGGGGCACTCCTGTCTCCTCCATCCAGGATCGGGGTCAGGGTGGGGGGCCCTCCTGTCTCCTCTGTCCGGGGTCAGGGTGGGGGGCCCTCCTGTCTCCTCCGTCCAGGGTTGGGGTCGGGAGTGGCATTCCTGTCTCCTCCGTCCAGGATCAGGGTCAGGGTGGGGGGCCCTCCTGTCTCCTCCGTCCAGGGTCGGGGTCGGGAGTGGCATTCCTGTCTCCTCCGTCCAGGATCAGGGTCAGGGTGGGGGGCCCTCCTGTCTCCTCCGTCCAGGGTGGGGGGGAGGCGTGGCTGTCTCCTGCATGGGGGCATCGAACAGAGCCCAGCACAGGGGCAGACGCACCTGTGTCTCTCCTGAGCAGACCATGGAGAACCTGTACGGACCGGGCAGTGAGGGCGCCGCCCCCAGCGCGGACGACTGTGACGCGGGTGAGCATCCTCTGAGCGGCACATGGGCAGGCGCTCGCGTCGGGGGCCGAGGGTGGGAGGGAGGGCTGGGGGCGCCGGGCTGGGCTAAGCGGGTGCTCTGCAGGCGGCCTGCCCCCCGAGGAGGTGGACATGCTGCTGCAGCGCTGTGAGGGGGGCGTGGACGCCGCGCTGCAGTACGCCAAGAACATGGCCAAGTACATGAAGGACCTCATCGGCTACCTGGAGAAGCGGACTTCGCTGGGTAAGAGCGGCCGGGCAGGCTCTGGTGGGGGCCAGCCCCCACGGCCCTGCACTCACACCGCTCCCCGACCCCCGCAGAGATGGACTTTGCCAAAGGCGTGCAGAAGATCGTGCACAACTGCAGACAGAGCTTCATGCAGGAGGTGGGGTCCCTGGGCCTGGGGGTGCGTGTCAGCCCCGCCCGGCGGGGCCAGAGGGCCGGGCTCTCCCACCTGCACCGGGGATGCTGACGGCCGCGGAGGGAGCCGGGGAGGCTGTGTAGCCCCCACCCCCGTGACCGCCGCCCTCCCCCCACAGCCCCACATGCCCCTGCTGTCCATCTACTCCCTGGCCCTGGAGCAGGACCTGGAGTTTGGCCACGGCATGGTGCAGGGGGTGAGCACACTGCAGACCCAGACCCTCATGCAGGTACGCCGGCGGGCAGGCGGGCAGGCGGGCGGGCGGCGGTGGACTGCGGCTGTACCAGGGCCTCCGCCTGCTCACAGCCTGTCCCCCCCCAGCCCCTGAACCTGAGGCGGCTGGAGCATGAGAAGCGCAGGAAGGAGATTAAGGAGTCATGGCACCGCGCCCAGAGGAAGCTGGTACGCCGGTGGGGGCGGGGGGGGCGCAGGAGGAACCGCACGGGGCTGGCTGCGGTGCCTCTGCCTCAGATGGACGCCAGGCCCGCCAGCCCCAGCTGTGCAGGCAGGAGTGGGGAGACGGGGCGTGGCCCGCGGTCCAGGGCGCGTGGGGTTGGCGGGAGACAGACAGGCTCTCCCGGGTCTGGAGGGTGCGTTTCTCTTTGCCGCAGTTCCGTTTGAGACTTTCCCAAAGCTACTAGATCTTTGCTGTCTAGCTCTGCTGACAGGGCCTGTGGCTTCCAGGCCCAGCGCAGCCGGCAAACGCACCGCCCCCTGTGCCCCCGCAAGGGTTCGCTCCTCCGCTCCCGGCCTTCTACACCCCCTTCCACGAGCCGCGTGCTCGTCCTGGTGTGTCGGCCGCTTGGCTCGTTGCACTAGACCCCACTGGTGGACATTCTGGTCACTGCTGGGCTGTTGGTGTTTGTGACTGCTTGGGCCCATCTGTCAGACGTGCGCCCCGAGCCGGCGGGCTGGGGGAGGGTGTGGGCCTGCGAGCTGATCCCGAGCTGTAGCTGCTTTCGTCCTCCGAACCCTCACTTCCTGTCCTTGGCTCACTTTGGATTGGACGAGGGCCTATTTCTTACTGATTTGCCAGAGCTCTTGACATATTAGAGAACTCAGCCCTGGCTGATGTGAGCTACAGACCCCCGCCGCCCCAGCACCTGGTTTATTGTTTTGACTTCTGATTTCACCTGCGGCCTGTTTTTCCGGGCAGAAGCCTGTGAGCGTCAGCTGTTGTCTTTTCTCACATGGTTCCTGGGTCCTGTGTCACGCGTTCGAGGCTGTGTTTAAATATTCTGCAGGGCTTCTCCTGGTATTTGTACGAGCTCATTTACGTGCAAGCCTCTGATGGTGTAGGCTGCGAGGTGTGGCCCCCACAATACCCGCTTGGTTTCTGACCTAGCGCTCTTCCTGCCAACCCTGAGGGTGCCTGGCTTCCTGCCGGGGCGGCCTCACTGTTCTCCTGCGCACGAGGGGAAGTGAGAGACGGAAGCGTGGCTGCCCCTCTGGCGGGGGCGGGTGGGGCCCTCGGCGGGTCACCGAGCTCGCGTCCCTGCCTCGGGGGCTGTAAGGGTCCTCCCAGGGTCCCACTGTGGGAGTCTCTCCTGTTCTCCGGCCGTCAGCTCTGGGGCAGGGCCCCGGTCGCGCTGTGGGCTGTGGGCTGCGGGCACGTGTGGGCGGCGGAGGGGCCTGACTCAGCCTCTGGCTGGGGGCCGGGGGGGGGGACGCCGGGGGACCGGGCCCAGCTGGACGATGGCTCTGGACCGGCGTCCTCACCCCCATGCCTGCAGCAAGAGGCGGAGTCCAACCTGCGCAAGGCCAAGCAGGGCTACTCGCAGCGCTGTGAGGACCACAGCAAGGCTCGCTTCCTGGCGGCCAAGGCCGAGGAGGAGCAGGCGGTCACTGGGCCCGGGGCCGCCGCCTCCAAGACCCTGGACAAGCGGCGGCGCCTGGAGGAGGAGGCTAAGAACAAGGTGAGCGCGGCCGGGGAGGGGCCGTGGAGGGCAGATCCCGACACCCGGCAGAGGTGCGTCCTGCAGGTGGGCCTCCCTCCCCTCTCTGCGGCCCGGGCTCCCGCGGCGGGCCTGGCGGCGTCCGAGGCCTGTACCGGCTGAGGGTTCTGTGTGCCCCCCGGCCCCCGTCTAGGCAGAGGAAGCCATGGCCACCTACCGGACGTGTGTGGCCGACGCCAAGACGCAGAAGCAGGAACTGGAGGACACCAAGGTGACGGTGCTGCGGCAGATCCAGGAGGTCATCCGGCAGAGCGACCAGACCATCAAGTCGGTGCGTGCCCGGAGTCCCTGCGCTCCGGCGGGGCGGGGTCAGCTGCGCGTCTGGTGTGGCTCACGCGCGCACGCCCGCCCCGCCTGTAGGCCACCATCTCCTACTACCAGATGTTGCACATGCAGACGGCCTCGCTGCCTGTGCACTTCCAGATGCTTTGCGAAAGCAGCAAACTGTATGACCCGGGGCAGCAGTACGCGTCGTACGTAAGCCAGCTGCAGAGGGACGAGGAGCCCGACGTACGCTACGACTTTGAGCCCCATGTCTCCACCAACGCCTGGTACGGCCCCCTGCGCGTGCCCGGGGCGCGGGGCCTCCCCCGCCGTGGGGCTGGCCATGCCGATGCTTCCGTGACCCCCGCCCTGTCCCTCCAGGTCCCCGGTCATGCGCCCCCGGAAGGGAAGCCTCGTCAGTGACGCCACGGGGGTAGAGGCCACCGGCAGCCCTGAGGAGGAAGGTGGGCCCAGCGATGGCGCACTTGCCAAGGAGCGCAGGGGTGAGTGCGGGGCGGGGGTGCAGGGGTGCAGGGTGGGCGTGGCCTCCCCTGGCCCCTCCGCCCCCATGGGACATGCCTCCTTCTGCAGGTGGGCGTGGACACCAGGTGCACAAGTCGTGGCCAACAACCATGTCAGACTCGGACGGCAGCCTGGACCCCAGCCCTGGCTCAGGTGAAGGCACCTGTCAGCCCGGTGGCTGGCGGCTGGGGGGGGGGGGCACTCATCGTGCGGCCAGGGCCATGGAGGGTGTACCCGCTGTGAGCCAGCTCTGGGGAGGGTCCGGCTGACCCGTGGTCTGGGCCTGTGGGCTTGGTGCCTGACAGCCGCCTCCTGCTCAGGGGACTTTAAGAAGTTGGAGCGGATGTCGTCCAGCGGCACCATGTCGTCCAGCGAGGAGCTGGCGGACCAGGAGGGCAGCGCAGGGGCGTCAGCCTTCGAGCAGGGTGAGGGGCCCCTGAGCGGGACATCCAGGGGAGGGGTTCTGGACTCGGCCAGTGGGCCTGGCCCTGACCTGCCTTGCTGAGGCTGACCGCCTGCCCCACCCCCCAGCCGACCTCAATGGCATGGCCCCCGAGCTGCCAGTGCCCATGCCCAGTGGGCCCTTCCGCAACGTGGGGCTGTCCAAGGCCGCCCGCACACACCGGCTGAGGAAACTGCGCACACCGGCCAAGTGCAGGGAGTGTAACAGCTATGTGTACTTCCAGGGTGCCGAGTGTGAGGAGGTGAGTGGGGCTCCGACGGCCGGGCACGCGTGCTCAGCAAGCTCCCTTCAGCTGGGAGCCAGGGGGAGCATGTGGAGACCCCAAGGGCCCTGGAGGGAGAGACAGCGGGCAGAGGTCAGCACTGGTGCCAAGGCCTGGAGCGGGGGCCGGCCGGCCGGTCAGAGGACCCAGGCCCGGGTGGCAGGCAGGGGTGCGGCCCCCATGGAGAGGGGAGGGTCAGGAGGGCTTCAGAGAGGAGGTGGCGGGGGCTGGGGGCTGGGGGCTGACTCGCTCGGCACCCGCCCGCCCACACAGTGCTGCCTGGCCTGCCACAAGAAGTGTCTGGAGACACTGGCCATCCAGTGCGGCCACAAGAAACTCCAGGGCCGCCTGCAGCTCTTCGGCCAGGACTTCTCCCAGGCGGCCCAGAGCACGACCGACGGCGTGCCCTTCATCATCAAGAAGTGCGTCTGCGAGATCGAGCAGCGGGCGCTGCACACCAAGGTGCCTGCCCCGGGGGCGGCAGTGGGGGCTCCGTCCTGGGGGTGGGCGTGGGCCCAGACTGACGGCGGCCCCCACAGGGCATCTACCGCGTCAACGGGGTGAAGACACGCGTGGAGAAGTTGTGCCAGGCGTTTGAGAACGGCAAGGAGCTGGTGGAACTGTCACAGGCCTCACCCCACGACATCAGCAACGTCCTCAAACTCTACCTGCGGCAGGTGGGGCGGGGGGCCGGGGCTGAAAGCACACCAGCCAGGGCAGGGGTGGGGATGCCGGGCCGGGGCCACGGACCCCACCGACCTGTCTGTCACCCCGCAGCTGCCCGAACCTATCCTCTCCTTCCGCCTCTACCACGAGCTCGTGGGTCTGGCCAAGGACAACCTGAAGGCGGAGGCAGAGGCCAAGGCGGCGTCGCGGGGTCGGGCAGATGCGGTCGAGAGCGAGGCCGCGGCCACCGCCATGGCGGGCCGGCTGCGGGAGCTCCTGCAGGCCCTGCCTCCCGAGAACCGGGCCACACTGCAGTACTTGCTACGGCACCTGCGCAGGTGAGGGCCCAGGTGGGCAGGGGCCCGGGTGAGGGCCAGCCGGGTAGGGGCCCAGGTGGGCAGGGGCCCGGGGGGCGTCTGCTCATGCCTGCTCCTGAGTCCACGTGACCCCCAGGATCGTGGAGGTCGAGCAGGACAACAAGATGACTCCGGGGAACCTGGGCATTGTGTTTGGACCCACGCTGCTGCGGCCAAAGCCCACCGAGGCCACCGTGTCCCTGTCCTCCCTGGTCGACTACCCCCACCAGGCCCGCGTCGTGGAGACCCTCATTGCCCACTACGGCCTGATCTTCAAGGAGGAGCCCGAGGAGGTGCCTGGGGGCCAGGTGAGGGTGGTGGCGGGGCCCAGGGCTGCCCACTCTGAGCAGGGGGGCCGGGACCAAGAGCCCTGGTTTCAGCAGGGTGGTCAGGAGGGGCCTCGGAGGCATTTTTAAGCAAAGAACCGATGCGGGGGGCTCAACTCTGGGAGAGATTCACTGCTGGTGCAAAGGCCCCGTGGCCGCACCTCCTCCACCTGCCTCTGGAGCCCAGCCCTGTCTGGCTCCATCTCTGCGCCGCCTCCAGCACGTCCTCAGGCTTGGGCTTGCGTGCTGCCCCGCCGGGTCCACCTGCCACTTACCTGGCTGCTGGGCCACCGGTTCTCACTTCCACAAGCTCTGCGTGCTTGGTTTCCCAGCACCTCACTCTCGTGCTCCGGTCCCCGTGGAGGGTCTGTCATCCCTCTCCAGGGGCCTGTGGGTGTGCAGGGGCGGCAGGACACGCTGGTGTCCACGCAGGACCTCAGCCTGCTGCCCCAGTGCGACAAGTGCAGCCCATGTGCGACACGGGATTCAGTGTCATCACATGTACAGTTGCACAGGGTGCTAACAAGTTTTAGGCTTTTTTAATTTTTAGTCAATTTACAACACAGAACAGAGCTGGGATGGGCCGGAATCCCTGAGCCCTGTTCTGCCATCTGTAGGACAGCACGTATGTGCACAGGGCTGAGGCCATGGTGCAGGTGCCGTACCCAGAGGCGAGTGCGGGGGCCGCCTTCCTCCTGCAGGAGGAGGCTGCAGACGGGGGCCCAGGTAAGCGGTGGGGACAGCCAGGCAGGCTGCTGGGCGATGTGCCTGGGCGCTGCGCGGCTGTGGGTTTGTCTCCCACGGAGAGAGCTTTTCTGACCTGTCGCAAATACCAGCCAAGAGATGCCTTTCTGAGGTGTTGTGTAGACACCGGAGGGGGTACCCTGTGCATGGCCCCGTGCGCCCTGTGCGCAGAGCCTGCCCCTTTGGCTGTGGGTGGGCGGTCCCGGGGTAGGGAGTCGGGCCTGGTGAGGGTGACAGCATGTCAGGCAGTGGGCCCCAGGGCCCTCCTGGTCACGACGTCTGTCTGTCCTGTCTCCCCTGCCCCTGCCCGCGCCCCCCGCCTTTCCTGACCTCCCAGAATCCCAGGTGGCCTCCAATGACTCTGACTCTGAGGTGGAGGAGGCCTCAGACCTGCTGTCCCCAGCGGACAGGGGTGCTGTGCACCGCCTCAGTTTCCTGGAGAAGCCGGGCAGCGAGGCCAGCGCCGAAGAGGGCCAGGGCAGCCGCAGCGGCAGCGAGGAGCAGCTGGGAGACGCGGCTGCGGCCGGGGACGGGGAGGGCCTGGCCCAGCAGCTTTCCGAGTACAACGCCAACCAGTGCAACAACGTAGCCGAGGTCCAGCTGCCCGCCATGAGGCTCCGCGGTGGGCGGGTCGAAGCAGGCTCAGGCCAGGAGAAGCAGCCGGAGTTTGTCTAGCTGGGGCACTGCACGTCCAGTCCCTGTGGATGTCCAGGCCCTGCAAGGCCCGCTCCAAGCCCAATGCACCAAGGACATTGCTGCCCTTTCCAGAAGCTTCTGGGAGCAGGGCTGGGTGAGGCCTGCCCTGTGTTCGCCTGCGTGCTGGGGCTCGTGTGGACGGAGAGGCCACGTACGCCCCTGCTGAGTGGCCCTGCCCTTGGGGCCAGCCACCCCACGGGCCACTGGGCCACCACGGAGGCTACACTGGAAGCCAGATGGCAGGGGCCAGGAGGCAGCGTCGGGCCCCGGGGGTGCAGGCACGCGGTGAGGTCGGTCCTGGGTCACGACGTAGATTTTCAAATGCACATTTATTTTGCTTAAAATAAAGTTTTAGATCTGAGCCCATCTTGTCTGGCGGTGTGGGAGGGGGCCACAGTCGACTTAGCATCTCCTTGGTGCCTTGCTGGCGACGACTCGCAGGAAGAGAAATTCCAGTAAAATAGCCCAGTTAGGGACCTTCAAGGCTGGCCGTGCACACACAGCGTCAAATAAGCACTTCCTAGAAGCTTCTGGCCCAGCACTGCTTGGTGGAACCTTCCAGAAATGCTGTCCATTCAGGCTGTCGGGCTGGCCGCCACCGGCCCCATGTGGCTACTAAGCCCTGGAATGCGGCCGGGCCGAGCACCTGCAGTGCAAATCTCCTTTACACTGAGCAGCCTCAGAGCTGTGGCCACCTTGTGGGGAAGCACAGCGAACCCTCAGCCGGCAGCAGCCGAGGACCCTCCCCAATTCCTCTTACTGACCCCTCACCCCGGCTGTGCTGATCTTGGGAGGGTCAAGGTCAGCTCAGCAGCGGGAAGACCCAACCTTTCATTTGCTGCAAAAAACCAGATGGAATTCACACCCATCAGGACATAAACGGCTGGGGGGAGGGGCTGGCCCCCAGAAACCTGCAGCCCACCCCGCAGCTCAGGTGAGCAGCATCAGTGCCAGACAGAACGCTCTGCAGCAGCTAAGAAAGATCTGGAAAAGGAGGTCACCGAGCCAGCAAACAGTGGCCCAACGCTGGCTAACAGCACACGGCCATGCCCACACGTTTATGCCCTGCCTGTGGCTACTGCTGCCCAAAGTACAACAGGGACCATCTGGCCCAGAACTGGAAATACCGATTTCTGGCCCTTCAAAGAAAAAAATTGGCCGACCCAATATACATCTCAAAAAGGGTCACAAGAATTAACAGATAAAACTCTTTTAACTGTATCCAGTGTTCAGGCTGACAGCAGCTTTCCATTTATGGCGGTTAATCAAATAGCACACGTCACGGAAAGCACCCCCCGAAGCCTGGCCAGGCTTGTCACTAAGGGCTCTGGGGCCATGTGAATATGCCGAGAAGAGTCGAGTCACTGTGTCGTGCACTGGAGACTCCTTGCACGGCTCGACTTCCGTAGTCAGACACGTTCTCTCATGGCTTTGCACGTTTATTTAAAAAAACACAAAGAACAATTAAAACCCCACCGTGAGGTGTAAAGACCAATAACCAAGTTTTTTTTTCTTTTTTACTGTGGTTAGAATACACAGAATATTTGTCATTTCTAAGCACAAAGCTCCGCAGCGTGAAGCCCACTCACTCGGCCCTGCAGCCACCCCCACCCTCCGTCTCCAGAACGTTCCAGTCTCCCCACACGGAGACTCTGTCCCCACCCCCTGCCCCCGCCCCGGCTCCCACCCTCTCCTGTCTGTGTGGACGGGACTCCTCTGGGGACCTCCTGGGAGTGGGGTCCTGCGGGATGTGTCCTTCTGGGTCTGGCTTACTTTGGACAAGCTGACTTTGGAAAACAGTGCATGTGTATTTGGAGGGGGAGGGGACAAGCTCTACCCTTGAACAGGCGGATGGATCCACGGGAGAGGACCTGTACGCATGCACAGGAGGACCCGCTGGCCATTCTACAAAGTATCGAGACCCCAGGCCGTCCAAGGGGAAAGTGCATCCCTGTGTCACACTGGGCCCAGGAGTCAATCGCAGAATTTAAGGCCACGTGTAAACACACCAAACTTATGAACAGGTATCTGAGAAATCTAAATCACAGAACACACCTCCGCCAAGTGCGTATGTGCTAAGAGACCCGCATGCAATACCCATGGCTGCGTGCCGGGAGCGACAGGGACACGCGCGGCCCAACTCCACGGCACGCGAGGGGCCGCGCAGACCTTCCTCCACAGATGACATGCACGTGACCTCTAAGCCAAGAGAACAGCTCACACGGTTAGTCATCAGGGAGAAGGAACCACATGCACAGCCACACCCCACCCCACAGGGCGGCCAGCAGCCAGCACCGACAAGGCCTTGCGGGTCTGACACGGGCCACCAACAGCCTGGCAGTTTCTCCACCGGGTAACCCACTCCCGCGCAACCCAGCAATTCTACGGCTAGATGCGCACCCAGAAAAACTGAAACCACACGTCGAGACAAATGTGTACACGAACACCCACGGCAACATGATTCACAAATCACTGCCAAAAATGGATGAACCCAGTGTCCGTGGAGGGTAAATGGGTAAGTAGACTGTGTGTCCCTGCAGCTGGACAGGTAACACACAGCGTGTCCCCCACGTACGGGAGCGTCCCTCAGCCGTGAGCCGGAGCGAGGCGCCCACACGCGCTGCCCCGGGGACGGACCCCGAGCCCACGACGCTCAGGGAGGGAACCAGACACAGAAGGCCACACGGGGTGTGAGTCCACGTGGGTGACACGTCCGGAACAGACTCATCCGCGGACGGGAAGGGGGCTCGTGGGGGTCCGGGGGCCGGGGAGGGGGTGACGGCTGATGGGGACGGGGTTTCTTTTGGGGTGATGACAAGGTCTAAAATTCATGGTACTTAACCGAGCGGTGTGCTGCAAATGCATACACTGTGGCATGTGAACTAGGTCTCGATAAAGCTGCTATTAAAACAAAAAGAAAAGCAAACCTTTTAACCCAAACCAGGAAGGCCTTCTGAAACTAGACACTATGGGGAAACTGGATAACCTGACCACAAACTTTGACGCAAGAAAAACACCAGGAATAGAGCCGAGAGCGAGCCCAGCAGCACTGCCGTGCCCCACGCTGCCCACCCCCACCACAGACTCTGGACAGGGACGTGCCTGGACGTGGCCACCCTGGGGGGAGGGGAGCAGACCCAGCGTCCAGAGCCTCGAGCAAGGCCACTCGCTGCAGACCTGTCATTCTGCTTTGCTTCTCCAGATACGCCACTTTATTTACACAAATACTTTTAATTTTTAAGAACACCCAGCGTCAAATAGCAGCTTGCTCCCTGCTGCCCCGGGTGTGCTCGGGTGGCCCAGTGACAGCACAGTGGTGGGGGCTGGCCAGAGACTTGAGCCAGGGCTGCCGTGGGTCACCAGCTGCTGCAGGCCTCCCTGAGGCGTCCTGTCTCCTGTCCCCTCCGGAGGCACACACTCACGCAGGGCCCAGGGTGGGGCTCAGCATCCAGGTGAGGTCGCCCCGGGGTCCAGGGCAGCAGTGGTGAGGCTCCTGGGGGGCGGTGGCCACAGCCTCATCTGTCTCCAGGCCGCAGCGTGGGAGAGAGAAGGACGGACGACCACGTGTTACGTCTGCCGTGTGAGGTGAGACCAGCCGAGCAGGAAGTGGGGCTGCCTCCGAGGACCTCCAGGAGGTGACACAGAGGGCTGGGGGCGGGGGGGAATGGGAAGACAGGGCTCACTCCTGGATGGGCCCTTCCCGCACCCCAAAAGGGAGAGGCCCCCCCCCCCCCAGTCCCGTCGGACCCCGTGGCCACGCCTCACCTGGGAGCCGGGCGCTACTGCACCAGCCGGTAGGTGATGTACCTCCCTGCGGTCTCGCTTGGCCGGATGATCTTTACCACCTGGGGACGCACGAAAGCAGGGGCTGGGGCGGGGCTTCCCCGAGGACCCTGGGCCTGGGTGAGGAGCCGGCATGCCCGAGGGCCCTGGCTCTAAAGGGGGCTGGGGTGGAACGTCTCACCTGCCCTCGCTTTATCCCGAAGTAGCGGGCCACCGGGTCTCCGGCCTGGATCCTGGGCAGCTGGTTCTCTCGGAGTTTACTGAGAAGCTCAGTCAGGGAAAAACCCAGGCTCCACTGGCTGGGGTGGGAGTAGGGGCGTGCGGGTGGGAGGGGAGGGGAGGGGAGGGGAGGGGAGGGGAGGGGAGGGGAGGGGAGGGGAGGGGAGGGGAGGGGGAGGGGAGGGGCCCAGGGCAGAGGCCGAAAGGATACTACCGGGCCAGGAGCTCGGTCACCTCCTCCTTGGTCATCACGACGTGCTCTGGGACCAGCTGCCAAGAGAAGAAGCTGAGTCTCCAGGGGTGCGAGGGACCCCACTGTGCCCCCACACAGAAAAGGGCAGCAGGGCGGGCCGCAGGCTGTTTCCTTGGCGTGAACCACCCTCCCGAGGCGCTCAGGGACGTCACAGAGGCCCTGGCTGCAATCCCACGCTGCTGCCGATTCCACACGTGGATGGGGGGCTAGAGCCTGCAGCTCACGCAGACGGGCCGTGGGGCACAATCTGGGGACCCCTGGGGCAGAAGATTCCACCCCCCCCCGTCCCCCAGCTTCCTGACTCGTGGCAGGTTCGCAGGTGATGCTGCCGCTTCCCACCCAGGGCCACACTTGAAGACCCCCGCTCTACTTCCTTTGGCAGATCTTCACCCCCAAACAGGGAGCGCTGCTGCCCGGACACATCCCCATCCGCCCCCCATGATCTGGCGGGGGCCACATCTCTGCCATCCCCCCAGCAGCTCCCGTGCTCAGGCCCCTACCTCGTGCTCTGTGATGTTGATGAGCAGCTCCTGCTGCAGAAACTGCTCCAGGATGTACTTGGGGGCCATGTCTACCAGGGACTGGAAGAGAGGCCGACCCTCATGCACAGCCAAGGGCCAACACGACGCCACCCCATTTCTTCCCCAGAGGCTGATGGCGGGCTGGCAGCCAAAGGGGGCTTCCTTCCACGCGTCATAAATCAGGAAATCCCACCGCTGGTCAGCGAGACTCCTCGAGGAGGAAGAGCCCGCCCCCCCCCCCCCCGACATGTTTCCAAGGCCTCAGCCTGGTGTCACAAACAGTGACATCTGACAAAACGCTCCCACGGTTGTCCCTGTGCTGGTGGGACTGCGAGAACTCTGCACAGGGACGAGACCACTTGCTCGCCCACCATCCCAAACACCAGCCTCCCCTCGGACCTGTCCAGCCCACACTCAGGGATGCGGGCACCCACACGGGCCACCTCACCGCTCTGGCTTCTCCCAGCAGGCATCGGCTGCCACAGCACTGGGCCTGCTTTGGGAGGCCTATGTGGGAGAGCCGCTCCTTCTCGGATGCCAAGCTACCGAGGCCCCATCAGGACATGGGGCCGACACCCCCAGGGACCAGCAGGCAGCATGCCAACCCTGGGGGAAGACTGTACGCAGGGCCCGGGGAGGGGGAACGTGAGGTGCACGGGCTCCCACCTGGGGGAGGGGGGACCACATGCACGCCCACCTGCTTGGCGGAGGGGGTCATGCCCTGCTGCACCACGATGAGGGCCCGGGTGATGTTCTCCTCCTGCATCCGCTGGCAATACACCTTGATGGTCTTGATTCCCACTTTAGGCTCCTCTGGGGACAGAACACGTGGTGGTCTACACTGCAAGGGCCGCTCTTCCCTGGGGGGCCCTGATCCTAGCTCTACCTCTCACCAAGGCGTCCCAGCGCCACTCGGGAACAGGCTCTTCTCTCTGGGGCCTCAGTTTCCCCACGAGCCCAATGGGAACCAGGGTGCTGGTTCTCCTCCACATCTCCTGGGGAGCTGAAAGGTACCCTGCCTCTCCCCACCTAATGGATCCTCTCTGGAACTAGGATCTGTGAACCTGTTTGGTCTGGTGCCTCAATGGTTCCAAGGTCTGCAAACCCCCAGATGAAGCAGTTCGCTTGGTCTAGGTGCCGCCGAGGTGGCTGCACGTTCGGAAGGGACGTGAAGTCAGCTGACCTGAGGGACCACGGTCCCATCCCTGCACGGCCAGACCCACTGGACCCTGAGCCTAGCAGAAGGTCAGCCACTGGCTGCCAGCTCCAGGATGTGTGCGGGGCTCCCAGCCAGGCCTTCATGTGCGTGCAGCACATCTCCTCAGACCCTCACTCGCCTGACGGGCAGGGTCAGGGGCTGAGTTGTCCCCCAAAATCCTACTGTTAAGAGTCTTAACCCCCAGTACCTCGAATATAATATAAATAACAAAGTCTTTAAAGAGACGGTTAAATCTGAACAAGGTCGTTAGAGTAGGCCTTACTCAGACAAGACTGGTGGCCTTCTAAGATGTGAGAACACAGACCCAGGGGGACGATCCCGTGAGGACACAGAGACGGCCGTCTACGCGCCAGGGACAGAGGCCTCAGGAGGACCCAGCCCTGCCGACACCTGGTCTCAGCGTCATGCCTCCAGCGCCGGGAGGGGACCAGTGTGACGTCAAAGCCGCCGGTCCGTGGGGCTCTGTTATAGGAGTCCAGGCGGACTAACACGGCAGCAACCTCAGTCCTGTCCTGGGGCCCATCTGAGAACACGACGTGCCCCTGTCCAACTCGAGGGAGGACCCTGCCACCAGGCAGATTCTGAGGAGGCCGAGACAGCTCCACGGGGAGGCACGTGATTAGGCACCAAGGCTTCCAATAAATACGCCTGACACAGGCTAGGTCCATCCTGCAGATGTTTTCTACCCCCTTGATTCTAGG
The DNA here is from genome assembly GCF_009762305.2 of Zalophus californianus. NCBI lineage: Eukaryota > Metazoa > Chordata > Mammalia > Carnivora > Otariidae > Zalophus > Zalophus californianus. The sequence goes on from NC_045595.1 coordinate 594,070, forward strand.
CAGAGGGCTGGGCCCCCAGAGTGCTCACTACACACCCGGCCTCCGAGCCTTTATGGGCTTTACAATCAGGCCGCCTCAGTGCAGGAGGGGCCAAGACAGAGGAACACAGGGGTCCTGGGACAGCCTGTGGTGGGCTCTCTGCTTGACCTGGAGCTTAAAGGAGTTCCTTGAAGAGGAGGCACCTGAACTCGGGTCTCCGAGGACGACAGATGGACACTGAGCAGGCAGAGCACGGAGGAAAGGGTGTGGTGAGGGGGTGGACCGGGCCCAGAACAGGGTGAGAACCCTGCAGCAGCACAGGAAGGAGCTTCGGGGAATGAGAAGCACGGAGTGGAAGATGTGCTGACAGATGTGGGGTCAGAGAGGACACAGGTGAGTCTGACATCAGCAGGGGGCCGGGGGCCCACCGGGGAGGCCTGTGATAATCCTGCTGGACAGAGAAAACGGTCAAGGAAGAAACAGCGGAGACCTGGACAAGGTGCTCAGAGAAGTTCAGAGGTCAAGGGCATCATCCCCAGGGGGGAGGAGGAGCTCCCTTCCCGGAACGGGCAGAATAAGAGGGTCTGTGCAGACACTGGGTCACTCAGCAGGCAGCTGCTAGGAGCTGACCCCTGAGTAGACCCTTGGATGGCTCTACTAGAACTGTGACCCCTAGGAGACGCACAGCCACCCAGGACCAGCAAGGCCCTCACCTGGGAAGAAGACGAACATCTGGTCAGTGGGGTCGTCATTGTGGGCTACCAGCACCGTGAGGTCTGTGCGCCGTGGCCGCCCCTCACTCGGCTTGTCTCCAAACTGGGCCTTGAACTCTTCCAGTGTCTGGTCCAGCTCATCCTGCGTCACCAGGTAGCCACGGTCATGGCACAGCTGCAGAGAACACCAGCCAAGTGAGCTCGGGGCAGAGGAGGGGTGGCGGGAAGAGCCCGGGCCGGACGAGGCCCCTGCAGAGAATGCCACGGGCTTTGGGGGCCTGGTGCGACAGGTGCACGTAGAGCTCGGAGAGGAATGGGAAGGTGGGGACAAAGACCACGACACACCCCGAGAGAGCGCCTGCACAGAGCCAGCTGCCCAACACAGCTGGTCATCCTATCCTGAGCCTCGGGGACAGGCTGTGACTGGGAAGCAGAGCTATGGCCGGGCACATGGAGGCAGAGGGTGGGAGGGGCGCTGCAGGGCAGACTGGTTGGGAAAGGGCACAGAGGCTGAGGGCCAGTCCTCAGAAGTCAGGGCTCTCCGAGCGCGCGGCCTGAAGAGGACCCAGACGGAGAAAGCGAAGCTCAGAGCTGCCGCTCAGCCCCGCGCCCCCCGCCCCCTTCCCCCAGGAGACCCCTGGCCCGATTCTCGGCGCAGAGCCCCCGGGACCCCCGGCGCTGTCCGCCGCTCTTGGTGCCCCTTTTAGAGCAGCTCTGCCAAGGGGACGCTGCAGGCGGCTGCCTGGGTTTAGTCCCGGGGCGGCTGAGCCGCGGGCACGCACGGACGCTCGGCCAGCGTGCGGCGGCCATCAGTCGTCCTGATCAGCCCGAGAAACTCGAAGCCGGCGGCCGAGACCGAGGAGCAGCCGCCGGACGGAAACACCCCTGGACGGCAGGTCAGGCCGGCTGACCCGCAGGGCTCCTCCCACGCCCCCGGCTCTGGGGCTCCGCGCCAGGCCCCCCGGGAGCACGGCCGAGCGGAAGAACGCGGGTCGGCCGCAGCCCCGCGGGGTCCCCTCCCCGACCCTCCGCTCCCGCCGCCCTCCCGAGCCGCCGCGTGCCCGGCGCGCCCGGCGCAGCGAGGCCGGCCCTCCCCGCGTTAGCCGCGCAGGCGCACCTGCATGATAGTCTTGCGGATCTTCCACAGCCGGTACGTCTCCTCCTCGTCGTCCATGGCCGCCGCCGCTCGCCCTCCACGCGCCGGAGCCCGCGGAAGAACCCGCGCTGACTGCGCCTGCGCCGAGCCGCGGCCAAGCCCCCGCACCGCGCCGTGCAGGGCTGTCGACAGCGAACGCCTGACTCCAGAGGCCTCTTCGGGAGCGGCAGCGCCGAGGGCAGCCCGGGCCTTCCGAGGGCGCCGGTGGGCGGTGCGAGAGCCGAGCAAACGGAACCGCCCACTCTCGCCTCGGCAGTTCTCGCGTGGCCTCGGCCGCGGGGCCTCTCGGGAGTTGTGGTTTCGGCTCAGCGCCCGTCTGGGTAGGGAGTTTGGAATCGGGAGAGGCCCAAGCGAGGTGCGGGCGGGGTCTGCGGTCGGCTCGCCTGCCCCCCCAGAGGCGGCCGGGCAACGTAGCAGGTCCTCCATAAATATGCATCCGTCTGCTGTGGGCCGCGTCCAACTTCATGCCCATGAGCTTCAGTTTTCCCTTCTGTGTAATGGAAATAAAGTGTCCCCGTTTCAGAGAGTTAGCTGAGAATCTAAAGGGACGGAGCTTGGCACAGCCCCTGGGCTTAGGAGGTGCTCCCCGCTCTGTCTGCGCCCTGTCCTTCCCCTGCGCCCCAGCGGGCCTCTGCCTGCATATCCACAGCCCCAGCCCCCGACTGCGCATCCGCCCTTCTCCCGGCTCAGTGCTCGCCCCATTGGAGGCCACCAGGAACTTCTCTTCCAGCGATACGTTCCCAGAGACGGCGAGCAAAACAGGCCAAGGCCCCCTTACATCCCAGGGAGACAAAATAGAAACCTCGACCACAACAAGAGCATTAGAAGGTGACAGTGCAATGGAATACGGGAGCTAAGGCAGATGGGAGATTTTCAGTTTCCAGCGGGGAGGTCAGGGAAGGCGCGGAGCAAGAGAGAGTCTGGCAAAAGGCCGAAGGAGAGGGAGGAAGCTGTGTGAATGTCTGAAGAAAGGTGTTTGGGTCAGAGGGTGCAGTGTGCAAAGGCTCTGAGGCTTCACTTGCCGGGTGTGTTGGCAGCAAGGAGGCCCGTGGGGGGAGGCGGAGGAGAGGTTAGAGGGTGTAGTGGGGCTGGCCCTGGGAGGCCTTGCTGGTTGGGTTGAAGAGCTTGGGTTTTCTTTTTCAGCCACTGTCAGCATTTCAGCAGAGAGACCAGGGAGGGGACAGGGGAGGGCCACCTGGCCACAGATGGGGGCTCCAACTGGGGTAGGGGTGAGCCGTGGGCGGGCTCCTGGTGTTCTGAAGGTGGACCCCACAGGATCTGCCGATGGACAGGATTCGGAGAAGAGACAGAGAGGGAGGAGGAAGAGAGCCGGGACCAGGGCGGACAGACCAGGGAGAAACAGGTGTAGGCGGCAGATAAGAAGGGGGCTCCGAGGGCAGAGGGTGCGGCGGGGCGGGGCGGGGGTGGGGGGTGGAGCCTGGTTGGTTAGGCTTCTGACTTGATTTCAGCTAGAGTCATGGTCTGAGCCCCGAGTTGGGCTCCCGGCTCAGTGGAGAGTCGGCTTGGGATTCTCTCTCCCTCTCCCTCTGCGCCTCCCCCACTCGTTCATGTACTCTCTCTCTCCAATAAGTAACTGAAAAAAAAATAAAAGAATGGGGCTCCAGGAACACCTGGCTGGCTCAGCTGATGGAGCATGAGTTCCAACCCCACGTTGGCATAGATTAAAAACAAATTAAAATTAAAATTGAAAGACAGAGGGCGCCTGGGTGGCTCAGATGGTTAAGCGTCTGCCTTTTTGGCTCAGGTCATGATCCCAGGGGCCTGGGATGGAGCCCTGCATCCGGTTCCCTGCTCAGTGGGGAGCCTGCTTCTTCCTCTCCCGCTGCCATTCCCTCCACTTGTGCTCTCTGGCTCTAACTCTCTGTCAAATAAGTAAAAAAAAAAAAAAAAAAAAATTGAAAGAAAGAGAGAAAGAAGGAGGTTCCTGTTGACCCAAGGAGAAATGTCAAGCAGACAATGGGGTATGAGTCTGGAATCCAGGGCAAGGTCCAAGTGGAGACAGGCATGTGGGAGTCATTGGAGACTGGAGCCTGGATGAGGTCACCAAACAGATCCGACACACTGCCAGCATTCAGAGGCCAAGAGGAGGGGAGGGCCCAGACCCTGAAGCAGCGGCCAATCCTGGCTCCGTGAACCGAGGCACATTACTCAACCCTTTTCTGCCTAAGTGCCTCCCTTCCCCCTGCCTTGTGGGACAGGAATGAGAACAACACCCACTTCACAGGGGACCTGGCTACTGGTTGCCAGCAGTGTTACATGAACCCTCTGAAGTGGAATAAAGAGGTTGCCAGGTGCCCTGCAACGCGGTGAAGAAGGTGTGTCTGGAGGAGGGAAAGCAATCCACAAGGCCCCCCAACAGCGAGTCTGAGCACACCTGAAGATTAGGCGGGGGGTTAGCCAAGCAGACATTATTGGTGACCCTGACGGGGGCAGATGAGGCGGCGGCCCGGCCGGGGTGGGATTTGTGGGAGTAAAGGAGTTGGGAGATGTGGACGTAGGTGCCGAGGGGAGAGGGGGCCGAAGGCGGACAGGGAGAGGGCTAGGAGCGGACTTAAGATGGGAGAAATGGTGTCTGTCTAGGTTGCTGGAGTGACGGGCAAATCTGAGTCAAGGGATTGGGCAGGATTGTTGGAACCTGGGGCTGGGGGCGGCTGGGCCCAAGGAGGGCTGGCCTCGATGGTCCCCTGGGAGGGCCCGGGTATGGGTGGCAGGTGGAGACAGCAACAGGACTGTGGACGTTAGGGAGAGGGGGCAGAAAGGGCTCATGGGAGCAGGTGGGCCTCGGGGGACCGCAGAGACGCTGGCAAGGCCTGAGCATAGTTCCAATGAGTCAGACCAATGTGGCCATACCACCCTGTCGTTCCAAGGAGGCAGAAGTAGAGGGGGACTAGGTGCTTTTTGAGAAACGAGGCTGCCCAGCAGAGACAATGGGGGCTCCCCTCCAAGAGGTGCCGCTGACGACTGGGCCTCTGGTAGCCGGGCCGAAGGTAGGAAGCCCCAGACGGTTGTGCAAGACAAGGAATGGGGAAGCGGCCCCTGGAATGGATTTCCCCATTCCGCTGCCTTTACCACCAAACTTGGCCAGCACTTGGGCAGGCCTGGGTGGGAGGCCGACAAGGGGGGTCTCACTGGCGGCTCCCCCAAGTGAACCAAGCCCAGAGAGTCCTGCCCCTGTAGCCTCTGCAGCCATGCTCCCCAGAGGGTCGGAGAGGGGGCAAGATGCTGACTGCAGCACAGGTCAAAGTCCAGTGACGGCTGGGCGCGGGGGCAGCCGGGCCCGCGGAGGAATTCCTTGACTCAGGTCCCAAGAGTGGGCGGGTCTGTTTTCTGTACCCTGGCCGAATGCCAGAACCTGGAGTGAAAAAAACAACTCATAAGCCCAGAGGTCAAGCACGGCGGCCCCGTGTGCAGGCGGCCGTGCGCCGTGGGGCGCGGAGACGACTCTCTCCGGTGTGCGCCGCTCCTGTCCGGCACACACCCGCCAGGCACACACCAGCCCGGCACACACCTGCGCGTCCTCGTGGCCGCCGGGGCCCGCTAACGGTCACCTGGTTAGTGCCCCCCCCGCTCACGTGCCCATTCTAACGGCGGGCGCTCGCCGCTGGGTGGCCTCGGGCCTTCTCTGGGCCCACGGGCCGGGTCAGACGCCCTCGCAGCGACACCGCAGTCGCGAGTGAGCCGGAGTCCGACCCCGTGTGACTTTATTACCTTTTAAAAGAAAACCTCCAGTGTTCAAAGAACTGGGGCGGTTTTCCTGCGAGTCCGAGCCCCCCACCACGGGTTTCCAGTAATATCTCAAGTTGTCAGGCATCCCGCGGTGCTGAGGTCAACCACCCGGATAACCGTCCTAAACCTATCAACGCGCGCCGCCTGCGTGGACCCGGCAGTCCACCCGCCGGCGAGCATGCGCCGTCGCCCACGGCAGCGAAGCCGCAGCCTGGCCCCGACCCCGACCCCGCCCGCCCCTCGCCCCGGCCTCCCATTGGCTGGCGTCACCATGGGTCCGCCCCGCCCGCGAGTCCGACCAATGAAGGCGCCGGTGGGCGTGGTCTAGGGCGCGGAGGAGAGGCCCGCCCGCGCGCGTCCATTGGTCGGCTCGGCGAGGGGAGGAGCCGCTGCCTCCGGCGCCCCCGCCGCCGCGATGAACCTCAGCCGCCTGTGCCGCTTGCTGAAGCCTGCGCTGCTGTGCGGGGCCTTGGCAGCGCCCGGTCTGGCCAGCACCATGGTGAGCGCGGCGCCGGCGGCGGGCCGACGGGCCGTTGGGCGGGCGCGCGGGGCCGCGGTGGGCTCGGCGGGGGCCGTTCGGGAGCAGGGCTTGGGCGGCTGGCACCCCCGTTGGGCGCCTGCGGGCCGCGCGAGGCCGGCGGCGTCGAGGCCGCGGGGGGCTGGGCGCCCTCGGTCGCTGGCGTCCCCGGCCGGGCCCGGCGAGCGGAGGGCGCCCGGTGGGCTGGAAACCCCGGGTCACGCACCGCGGGGCGTCCCCGCCCTGCGCGGCCCTGGGGCCCTGCTTGGTGGCGTCACAGACGGGCGGACGGGCGCCCTGGTTACCGGCCCTTTTTGTCCCCCGGGCGCGGCCCTCGGTGGGCACAGGCGCGGCCGGAGGCGGTCGGGCATGGGCCGCGCGGCCGCCGGCTCCCCGGGTCGCCGCGGGCAGCGGCGCCGGTTGCGGGGCAGGAGGCGGCGGCGCCGAGTCCCCCGGCGGCGGAAGGCGGGGACTTGCGGGCGCAAGAGGGCGCTCCCTCGGCGGGAGGAGCCCTGTCTCGAGAGGCCAGGGCAGGCGGAGCTCGCGACCCGGAATAGCAGCTGTAGCGCCGAGTGCCCAGACCCGGTGCGCGCGGGGCCCCAGCCCTCTCTGGGCGTCGGTGTCTTCTCTCAAATGTGCACTGTTGCGCAAAGGGGTGCGCCCTCGAGGAGGAGGAGTCCTCAGTTTTTCCTTGCCCCGGGGAGTTGGTTTTCTCGGCGCGGATCCGCCTGGGAGCCCTTCCTCCGGGGACCCCGGGCCGGGCGAGTGGGCCAGGTGGCAGTGGGCTCCGGGCTCGGCGCCCCGAAGTCGCCACGCCGCTCATGCGCCCTTGCCTTGCAGTGCGCGTCCCGAGACGACTGGCGCTGTGCTCAGTCTATGCACGAGTTCTCCGCCAAGGACATCGATGGACACATGGTTAACCTGGACAAGTACCGGTGGGTACCTAAGTGCCCGGTGGGAGAGGCAGGGGAAAGGCTGGTGGCGCTGACCTGGCCTGACTGGGCCATCTCACCTCCAGGGGCTTCGTGTGCATCGTCACCAACGTGGCCTCGCAGTGAGGCAAAACAGACGTAAACTATACTCAGCTTGTCGACCTGCACGCCCGATACGCTGAGGGCGGTTTACGGATCCTGGCCTTCCCTTGCAACCAGTTCGGGAGGCAGGTGCGTGGCTGGCTGTGTCCCCGGGTGTCCCGGTGTGGGGAGAGGGGACCAACGGGAGCGCAGGCCCCTCCTCACTCACCCCCACACCCCTGCTTGCCACAGGAGCCAGGGAGTAACGCGGAGATCAAAGAGTTCGCTGCTGGCTATAACGTCAAATTCGATATGTACAGCAAGATCTGCGTGAATGGGGACGACGCTCACCCGCTGTGGAAGTGGATGAAAGTCCAGCCCAAGGGGAGGGGCATCCTGGGAAAGTGAGTGGGAGGATGGGGGAGGGGAGGGGAGGGGAGAGGGAAGGGCAGTTTCCCCTGCTGGGGCTGGAGGTGGGGGCGTGTGTGGGAGGATCGCCTTTGCCACCGATTCCTCATGACTTCACGTTGCTTTTGTAGTGCCATCAAATGGAATTTCACCAAGGTAAGAGGAGACTGGCAGTTGGGGGGGACGGGACTGTGTCCAGGGCTGGCTCCTGCCCCCGGGGCCCCTGTCTACTCAGCCATAGCTCAGTGCCCGGCTCCAAAGTGCTCCAGCCCTGGGCCCAAACGGGGCAGCAGGTGGGGGGCTGCTTGCTTGCCCCCAGCCCCCCTGGAACCTCCACCCCCCCCCCCCGACTGCTGGCTTCCCCCATTTTGACGTGGCCTCTCTCGGCAGTTCCTCATTGACAAGAACGGCTGTGTGGTGAAGCGGTATGGTCCCATGGAAGAGCCCCTGGTAGGTGTCTTTCCACCGAGCCTTCTGGGGTGGGGGCCAAGGGGAGAGGCCACCCCTGACCCCCCCTTTTCCCCACAGGTAATAGAGAAGGACTTGCCCTGCTACCTCTAGCTCCACAAGTATGCGCCCCCGCCCCCACGGCCCCTGCCCCTCGGAGCCTTCTACCCGGCACCTATGACGGTCTGCCTGAAAACCAGCCCGCTGGTGGGGCAGACCCGAGAACTCGGCGTGCACCCCCCGCCGGAGGAAGGTTCCTCGGCCCGGCTCGAGGCTTGGCGCCCCCCCCCCCCAATCCCTGGTTATCTTGTGGGAATAAAACATACAAATTGACCTGCTGCGTGCTCCTACCTCCCTGGGGTGGGGTTGGGGGGCAGGTGGGGGAGGCTTTTGTCCCGGGCCCCTTTTGGTTCAGGGGCAGGTCCTGGCAACTCCCCAGGCTTTCCCGAGTTCTGAGCGCTCTGGGCTCCTAGGGCTGTGTCTGTCCTGACGCCTCACTGCTGACCTCAGCAGCCCCACCCACTGAGGGCAGGCAGAGCAGATCCTGGAGGAGGTAATAGGATTTACTGGCTTCTACTCCTGGCCCAGGGTGTTAACCTGCGAGGAGACAGCTGTTCAGGGCCTGGTTGGGGCTAGTCTTCCCCAGTGCCTCGAGGGGAAGGTCAGGGGGCCTGGGCCTTGTGGCTCTGCCTACTGGGGGAGCCGGGCACCTGGGGCTGAGCATCAGGCCAAGCTGGTCTGGGCACAGAGCCGTGCCGGGCACACTGGCCTCATTGTTGGACATTGAGTCAGGGCACTCAGGCCCGCCCACGGGGCCTCATCTGGCAGAAGCAGGGGAGTGTTGTCTACACCCCCTCGCCCCAGGAGGGGTGGGGAAATGGCCTGAGGCCAGGAGGGTCCTTCGGATGGGCCCCTGTCCCTGTTCTGGGGGGCCTGGGAGGCTGTGAGCCTCCTGGTGAGGGGGTGGGGAAATGGCATGGCTGGAGACCGACTGAGCCTGCCCTGCCTACGCACCCACCCCCCAATTTCCAGTACCTCCAGTAAAGGTCAGTAGCACAGGGGCGGGGCTGGAAAATTGGAATAACCAGGTTGAGAGCAACCCCAGCCACCCTAAGCTGCTTCCCCTAGGGTCTCCTGGCTCCTCACTTGTCCACGTTCTGGCGGGTGACAGACTCTTCTAACTTCAGGGCCAGACCCAAGTATGCTCCCTGCGGCTTCCAGGAAGGGTCCAGCTCCTGGGCCCCCCTGCACCTGGGCTACCCCACCTGCCTGAGGCAACCTTGGGAAAAAAACCAAAACGGGGACCGCAGCTGCGCACACCAGCGATGGGAGGAACTGGTCCCAGCGCACCACCAGGAGCGTCCCGGGGCGGGGTTTGTGTCTCTAGCAGGCAGGAGGCGACCAGCGTCCGGTCCAAGCCCCCGTAGCCTGGCATGGCTAGTCTGGAAGCAGCCAGCCTGCCACGCTGCTGACAGGATGACAGCAGACAGCGGCCCCTGGGGGACCTGCCTCCTCCAGCCTGGCCCTCGTCCTTAGCACAGGCCTTGGCCTCACATGGGTCTGGGAGAGGAGTGGGCTGGCCTCACCCACCCTGGCTGCCCTGAGGCCACAGGCGACAGCCACCTCATCCGCCTCCGACTGGGGTCACTGCGGGCATCGGCTATGCTCCTGGAGGAGGCATGCCGCGGCCCCCCTCCCCTCCCCGCTGTCTCTGCAGGCTGGAAAAGCAGACAATCTGGGAAGTAGTGAAAAGGCACATATATTTAAAAAAAGATCTCTTTACATATGTACACTTGAATTCATTATAAATACACATAGAAACCAGGGGGCCCGTCCACACCGCCAGCTCCACGGCAGATTCTGGGGCCTGGGAGAGGTGGCCGGGCAATAATTTAGGGAGCAAACAGAGTGGGAAAGAATTGCATATATTAATGGGGGGAGGGGTCTGTCCCATGGAGCCCCCCAGAGAAGGCAGGGCCCTGAGCACCTGGGGTTTCCTGAGTTTCCAGCTCTTGGGGCCACCCAGTTTTGTGGATTTCAGGGGTTCCGGTCAGACCAGGCCCTGTAAGGTGGGTGGGGTGAGGTGGGTTGGGGAGCCCCTGCCTAGGCCTGGGGGGGGCAGGAGAGGACAGAGGCACAGGGAGGGTGGGCCCCCCATCCCCATCCCCAGGCCCTGCCCAAGCCTAGACCCCGAGTCATCCTGAGTGGGACCTGCACTGCCTCGGAGAGCCCGGAAGGGCGGGCAGCATCTTGAGGGGTCTGCCCAGCCGCCGGCAGGGAAGGCACTGCAGAGGAGGCCTCCGGAACTGGAGGAGGGACACCGCAGCCCCCCTCTCTGGTAGTCAGCGGGGGAGCCTGGCCCCGCTACCACCCACGTGGGTAGGAGAGTCCCTGTGGACGTGGTGCGTATTGCAGATAACTAAGCTTCCTCTTGGACACCGGCTGCCGGTCGCTTGCCGGCCCTAGGAGTTTGGAAAGGGGGGGCCGAACTGGATGACGCTCTGCCGCTCAGGGCCCCCCGCCCCCACTGGGCGCCCCTGCTGCCCCTGCGCCCGGCCCAGGGGGAACGGTGGGCGGCCCGGCGTTGAGGGAGCGCAGCATGTCCTCCAACACCTCCTTGAAGTTGATGTCGCGGCCCCTGGTGCGCCAGGGCCGCGGGGTCCGCTGCAGGTGTCCGGGGCGCCCAGCGGCAGGCCACTCGGGGCAGGCGCGGGGTCCGGGGGCGGGGGCGGGAAGGCAAAGGGCGAGGGCGGCGGGAAGGCCTGGGCCGGCGGGCTGTAAGTGAGGTCCAGGACCTCGCCGGGGCCGCAGGGCAGCGCGAGCGGGCGCAGGGCGGGCAGGGGCGCGGGGAAGCCCCGGCACCGCGCGTTCTTGCGCTTGACGTCCGCATCCATGAGCTGCAGCTCCTGCAGCACACGGCGCACGCAGCCCTCGGGGATCTTGATGCCTGGGGGCCGGGACGGACGGTCAGGGGCCCCGCGGCGGTGCCCACCGCCCCCACCCCCCTCGGCGTGCCCGCGCGCTCACCGACTTGCTTCTTCTTGTCCTTGGTCTTGAGGCGCACGATCTGCAGGTAGCTGCTGCTGGTGACGTCGGCCATGACGGCGGCGATGCGGCCCCACACGCGCAGCAGGGCCCCGCACAGCATGTAGTGGTGGCGCAGCCGTAGGCCCTGCGCGCAGTCCTTGCCCTCCTGCACCAGCCGGCAGTGGCGGTTCCTGCGCCGCGCGCGGGGAGGCCAGGCTCAGACCGGAAGCGCCGCCGCGCCCCGCCGCGCTCCTCGCGGGAGTCCCGGACACGCCCCCTCCTGCGCCCCCCCCGCGCCCCGCGTACAGCTGCTCTGTGGGGAGGGCACCCCGCCCGGTCCCACCCTGGCCCTCACCACGCAGTGTGGCTGCAGTGCGTCAGCGACAAGGCGTAGCTGTTTTCCCAGTGCTCCTGGCCTCCTCCGCCGTCACCTGGGGACACGCAGCCACGTGACCACCTGCCCCCGCCGGCCGCCACGCCCCCCAGTGCTCGGCGCCCCCCGGCTGCCAGGGGACCCGCACACGCAGGGCCCGCCAGGGGCACCCGGAGCAAGAGGCGCCCTGCGCCACGGCCGCACCCAGACCCCTCAGCCCCACGCGTACCCGGCGGAACTTCCGGCACAGGCTGTCGAAAGTCTCCAGCTGGCTCTGCCGACCCACGTTAGGCTTGTACACGGTGAAGTGCTTGCCGCGGTTCTGCTCGGCCAGGAGGCAGCTCAGCTTGTTGCCCCGAACCTGGGAAGGCATTCGCATGAGGCGGGGAGGTGGGGGCTGCTGCCCTCCTTCCCCTGCCCCTCCCCTGCCCGCTCCCCTCCGCCGGGGGTCTTGCCCCTGGGGACCCGGGCGGCCACGCAGCCGCCCACCTTTAAGGAGAGGTAGAAGCCATCGTTGGTGCCCGTCAGCTCCAGCGACCTGCATAAGCCTCGTCCCACTTCAGGCCGCGGTCCACACTGATCTGCAAGAGCACGAGGGCTTAGAGCAGCCGAGGGGCCCGGCGGTGGGGCCCGGCCTGCATGCGCTGGGCGGGTCTGTGTCTCCTCACCTTGTAGAAGACCACCTGCCCATCCTGTGGGTGCCCGGGGGCCAGGAAAACCTGCTGGCTCTCCTCATAGATCTCGTCGATGCCTGGGAGCCAGGTCTGTGGAGGACATGGAAAGGACATGCGGGGGGTGAGACCCTCCCGCCTGCCCCCCGCCCCGCCCCCGGTCCTGGCTCGGTGGGTCTCAGCATGCCCTGAGGCCCTGTGTGGCTCAGCAGGCTCCAGGCTCTGGGCTTTGGGGGCTGTCAATCCCAAGTTCTCGGGTACACCCAAGAGATGCCCACCAGGGAGCACAGTGGAGGGTTCCCCCAGCAGAGAGGCCTGGACCCAACCCTACCCGGCATCCTGGATGGCAAGGCGGCCCCTCCAGTGGTAGCCTGGGGTCCAACACCCCTTCCCCCAGCACCTGCTGGATACTCACACTCGGTGTAACTACAGACAACATACAGTCTGCTCTGCATGGCTGTTGTGGGGTGGTTATGTAAGAGCCAGCAAACTCTACCCGCCACTGATTTTATGATAAAGTTTTATTGGCACATGGCCCCAGCCATTCATTTTCCAATAGTGTGTGCTTTCACACAAGTTGAACACTCAAGAGACTGGGCCCCAAAGCTGAAAATACTGACTCTGGCCTCTCAGGAGAGTTTGAAGCCTCTGGGCCCCTGCCGTTCTTGGCGAGGACGTGCTTGTGGGGCAATGAGAGCAAACGTGTCAGGCTTACCACCATCACACGAAGCATGCCAATACATGCCTCCCATCTAAATAAAACTCCCCAGTCCTGGGGACACCCAAGAAGGGGGCCCTGTGGTCCCCCAGCACAGGACAGCGCTCGGCTGCAGTAGCACCCCCTTTCCCTGGCATCTTCATGACACCCCAAGTCCTGTACCTCCAAGGCCCTCCGGGTGGCGTATGGAGCTGGGGACTGCCCTACACGGCCTCAGTCTCTCCGTCTGAGAGGAGGTGGCACTGGGACAGGCGCAATACTGCCAGGCCGCTCCCTGCTCTGCCTGGGGCGGGGGGGGGGGGTGGGTGGGGTGGATGCCGCCCCCACTTGCGGCCCTCACCCCAGGATGCCCATGTCATATTTGCCCTCCTTCTTGTCCATCTCGATGAGGTGGTCGAAGTGTCCGAGAAGTACTGGAACAGCGCGTTCTGCTTGTGCACCTCTAGCCCCAGAATGCGGTTCAGGAACTTGGTGATGGAGCAGTCTGGTGGGCAGGTGGGGAGGGGGCTCAGGCCGTGTCAGGAGGTGTGGGGCCTTCCCGCTGGGGGGCTGCGTGCAGGACCTCACCCTTCTCCACATCCAGACAGCCGACCTGGACTCGCGCCCACCCAATGCCAACGGACAGCAGGCCCTGCTTCATGTCTGTGGGAGGGAGGGCCCCAAATGCGTGCTACTCACCCACCTCCCTCCCCAGCCAGCCCGGGGTCCTCCTTGCCGCGGGTGCCCCCTCGGTAAATGTGTGCGGGAGGAGTCCTTGGACACAAATCCAGTCTGCCAATTCCAGTGCTCCAAAGAGCTCAGGGCCAAGCTGCCCCACACCCAGAGACCCTCACTTGCCCCCAGCTCACCCCGGAAAAAGGCGGCATCTCCTCCGGGGTAGCCCTGGGGCAGTGGCACCTTGTTCTCAGTCTGGCTCAGGATGGTGGTGAGGACACAGCTGAGGGCCCGGGCGCCGTACTGAGTGGAGGGGTGAGGGGGGGTCAGGAGGGCCCGAGTCAGAGGCTGGCCTGGGCATGGGACATGTCCCCTGCTGCCCCCGGCCCTCCCCAGGTACCTTGTTCTCAAAGTTGTACTTGCTCAGGTCACGGGACTCAGTAGCGCGGCGGTCCCCATGGGTCAGAGCCCCCTGCTCGGGGTGGGGGTGGGGAAGGCTGTCACGAGCTGCCCCTGCCCCTCCCGCTGTCCCGCCGCAGCCCTCCCTCTGGGAGTCGCCCACCCACTCACCAGGCTCTCCAGCCGTTTCGCAACAATGGAGGCAAACCTGCGCTCCCCAGCCAGCTCGGAGATGAGGAAGACGTATTCGGGGGCAGAGACCTGGTTGGACCTGTGGGTCCGGCCTAAAGGCAGAGAGGGCTCTCAGGGACCAGCGGCACAGGGCGGGGAGGCCCGGGGCAGGGCGGCCTGGGCTGGGGCTCACCAAACTGCTGGATGGCACGGTCAGCGCTCCAGGGCAGCTCGAGCGTCATATGGACCCGGCGCCGCTGGTTCTGGACGCGGCGGTCAGCTTGGAGGGAGATGCCGGAGCTGGAGGCCTCGGAGATGATCGCCACGAGCTGGGGGGATGCGGACGGGACAGTCTGTGCCCTGCAGACCTCGCCTGGACCACCGGGGCTCGTTCAGGGCAACCCACACAGAGGCTGACGTGTGTGCCCATGGGGGAGCCCATGTGGGCTGAGAATGGAGTCTGGGCCACTCCCGGCCGCCCCTGGACGGAGCAGAGCAGCCTGCTCTGCCCACCGCAGCTTTCCCAGGAGTTTCAAGCGGGGGTCTCAGAGAAGCCACCGGGCAGTGACGGCACAGGTGACAGTGCCTGAAGGCTGGGACGGCCAGGGCGACCTGTGGGGGCCCCGGTCAGGCGCACACGCACATGCACACCCACACATACCCACAGTCACAACCACACACGCACGTGCACGATATACATGGACCCAGCAGAGGCTGCAGTACTCTGGTCCTGGGGCCAGCCCCTCAGGAACCCCGCACCTCCCGGGCCCCCCAGGGTCCTCACAGGCTCCCCCCGACACCGGGGGGACACCTGTTGACAGAGCCCATTCCCCGGGCCCCCCAGGCCCTCCAGGCCCCACCTCCATGGCCCCCACCTTCTCCCCACTCATGAAGCGCTCCTTCTCCCTGAGGTTCACATGGTCGATGGAGAGGCCTTGCTCTGCCCGAGACTCGAAGGCCACTGTCCCGTCGGGCCTGGACACCACGCGGCCCTTCCTGCCAGTCATCTGGGGTTGGGGAGAGGGAATGGAAGCCAGCTGGTGAGGCCATGCAGGGACTGGTCCCTGCAGGCCTGTTTCCCTGCCTCCCCACCTGTGCCCCCGCGGCTCCTGAGTGTGTGTGTTAGGGGGGCTTCGGACCCTGGGCCAGGACACAGCCTCCGCCCCGGGCCCCGGGCCCCGGCTGCCCATGGGGCAGACAGCAGGATTTTCACTCCACCCTAAGTCTTCTATTGTAAAACGGCTGCCTGAGGCAAAAACAAACCTGGGTTGTCACCACCGGACATCCCAGGAAAGGGTCCAGTCGTACAGCTGGAGAGGACAGGGAGGGGACACAGGGGGACAGGCCTGGGACCCAGGAGCGCCCCCAGAGGCCCAGGGGCACATGAGGGTGTGTGGGGAAGGTGGGTGCAGAGCTGGGCTGGGGAGCAGGGGGTTGGGTGTCCATGGCTGAGGGAGGACAGTCGTCCGGCTACGCAGGCTGGACGATGGATGCTGGACCCTGAGTCCTCCCCGCCCCAAGCCCACCGCACTGTGCAGGGTGGGGACTTGGGGTGGCCACCAGGGAGGCTCAGAGCCTGCATCTGGGTGGGGGCCCCCAAGGAGCTCACCTCGGCCACTCGCTCCGGACCCCCAAGCTGGTCGATGAGCTCATCCAGAGTGTTAACGGGCAGCTCCCGGGCCAGCACTCGCACCTTGGCCAGCAGGTCCTGCTTTAGCCGCTCAACACGCTCCAGGATGCCGGGGCCGTGTGGGTCCCGCTGCAGGGGGCACAGGGGCCCTGCAGGGCCGGAGGGTCAGGGGGCACCAGCCGGCCCACCTGCCCACAGCCCTGCTCGTAGCAGTGGACAAGGGGGTCCCTGGGGGGGTGGGGCACAGCTGGTGCACGGGAGGGGTAGGGGTCCGGAATGTTCTCCCTCACCCCAGACCGCTGGCGTGAACCCGCTCTGCCTCTGACCAGCAGCATGGCCCTGATGGCTCTCTGAGCCCGTCTCCCCCATGTGACCCTTACCGCGGTCATCGGCCGGCAGCCCGACAGCATCCAAGATGACCACGTCGTCGTCTAGCACGGACTCGGGGGAGGAGTGGAAGTCACTATCCAGGCCAGCGTCTGACTCCGTGCTGCTGTCGTCACTGATGCGGATCACGCCTGCCGCCTCGCATGCCAGCCTGGGCGCCTTGACCCCGCGGCCCCGTGGCCGCCCTGCGCACAGACAACCAGGCTCACTGAGGCCCGGCCCGCTCCTCCCTCCCAAGGGGCCCAGCTCATGGTGACTCCCCACGTGGGGAAGGGGGCCATCCGGGGCCAGGCACCATGTGCTGGGACGCTAGCAGCCTGAGCCTCTGGTCTGTCCAGCTTTGGGCTGCCCTCCTGGGCCCTGCTGTGCACCAGGGCATGGTGGAAAAGGGCAGTTTTTAACATCCGCCTCCGATTTCCTAACACTTCAGTTTATTCTTGGCTGGTGCCTGGGAAGGCCACATGCCTGCCCTTGTTCACAAGGCTAGCCTGGGCGGGCTGGCCAGAGGATGCGTCCAGGTCCCAAGAGGATGGTGGTCCAAGTACCTTACGCGCCCTGCCACAGTCTAGGATGCCCCAGAGGCTGGTCCTGGGAGGCGAGAGGGGGACTGTATCCCCCAGGTCTGGCTGTGTGACCTCAGGTGAGTTGCTTGCCCTCTCTAAGCCTCACTTCCCATGATGAGCTGATGCTCAGCCTCTGCCGGAAGGAGGATAACCTCCCCATCCTGCGACGCTCTTCACGAGCCCCATCGTGTCCCACGCAGCCGGCATGGTTTAGCCGCAGGGCTGGCTTCCACCGAGGAAGCACGAGGCTGTGTACTGGAATCTTAAGCTCCCCCGACCCTGTCCCCATCTGGGGGTGATGCTGGAGGCCACGGGGTGTTGCTGCCTGAGGACGAGCTAAGCACACCAGCTTGCAGCACTGGCTTCTTGCCTCTTGCTAACTTGGCCCTGCAGGGATCTGTGTCTCCCAGACACGCAGTGCAGCCTAGAGGCTGCTGCCCGCCCGGGTCTCTCTCTCGGGAAGCTGCGCTGAGCTGCCTCTGTGCCTGTCCTCCCCTGGACAGATGGGGTGGGTGTCACGAGTCAGGCCTGCAGGGAGACAGAAGCCCCCAGCCCGGCAGGCTGCGCAGCAAGCAGCAGAGAGGGGTGGCTGCTCAGACAGGAGCCAGGCCGGAGGGACACCTGGCAGGGCCATAAGCCAGGCTATGCATGGGTCAGGGGTCAGAGGCCGGCAGGGGGGGGCGGGGGGGCTTACGTTTTCTCTTACTGCCTGCTCCTCTCTCGCGCTTTCTTTTGGTTGAAGGAAAGTGCTTCTGAATTAGTGACAGAAAGACACCCCTGAAAGCAAAAAGCAGAATTTATTCCCACCGCAAGGAGGGTCATGCTATCCAGCGGGAGACGCGGAGTAGCGTCGGCCCGGGGGCTAGCTCTGCGGGGGGCACCCAGTGCCCGGGGTCCAGAGAGGGCAGGCAGGGGCAGGGAGGCAGCTGTGCGGACTGTGGAGGAGGGGGATATGGGGGCGAAGGGTCCGAGGCTGCAGGGGCACAGTTTTACTGGGAAGGCCTGAGTGTGGGGCGGGGGCTGGGGTGAGGCTCCCTCCTTCCAGCCATCAAGGGGCTCTGCCTGCACAGGCTCACCACCTCTGAGGGATGCTGGGCCCAGGAGGCCTTCCCAGACCCAGGAAGGGAGGCCTGCTGCTTCGGGGACCCCAACATCTGTGCAGTCCCTGAAACAGCGCCACACCCACTGTGGGGGGTGGGCACCTGGAAGCCTCGTGCTGAAATCCCGGGTCCCTCTGCCAGCACCCTCTGAGCCCTGGGGTCCACCCGTGGCTAATCTTTCTGGTTTTAAAACTGCAGCGTGGCCCATAGTCTCTGGGGGCTGGGGCTGGTGTCTGAGCAGATGCACACCTAGGCTCCCACGGCTGGGGTCACAAGACACGGGCTGTCACGTGGGGGGAGTGGGGGGGGGCTGACCCAGGAGTGGCTGCACCACCCACCCTGGGGGGCTGTGAGCATCACTCACTCAGCAGCGGAGACAAAGCAGTCGAGCTGCCCATCCTTCTCGTCCAGCACCTCCCGGGTCCGAGCCTCGCCTGTGGACTGCAGCCCGATGACCACACACTTGGGGGGGGATGGGGGAGCACAGGTGAGCTGCGCTCTGGGACCCCCGCCAGCCATCTCTGGAGCGTGGCCCCAGAGGGGCCTATAGGGAAACCCCAGGCTCCCAAGCCCAGCCCCTGGTAGTCAGAAACCCAGAGTTGGCCTCAGTTTCTCTCTTTCCACCCTTCTGTCCTGCGGGCCACCAGGCCCCCAGCACACCCAGATCCACCCTAGAACTCCATACAGCAGCGGACAGCCGCCCTCAGCCCTCCTGGACCCTCTCCCTTATTCTCTGCCCTGGCTCCTGCCCAGTTCTTTCTGGGGACTCGCCAGGCCGGTCTGGACATGAAGAACCGGGGGCAAGGCCATGCCTGTCACCTGCTTCAGGGGAGCTGGGTCAGGCAGGACCAGAACCTTCTGGGCCTCGGCATCACCGGTGCCACACCCTGTCCTCATAGGCTCAGGCAGACACACGAGGGTGCAGGGGTCCTGGCGTAACCGCAAAGCTCTCGAACGGACCGGGGCAGAGCGTCCAGGCAGCCCTGCAGGTCCAGCCACTGCGTCTCCCAGCTCACCTTGTCCTGGGCCAGCTCCTCTCGGGCCAGCTCCACCAGCCGGTGCACTTTGGCAGCAACGCAGAGATACTTGAAGAAACGCTGGTGAGCTGACCAGAACTGACCCCACAGGGACTTGCGAGACTCGAGACCAATCCAGTCGGCTGCCTGCTGGAACACGCCCAGGGCCTCGGCCCACTGCAACGACATGCCCGGCTGAGCCTGCTGCTGCCCACGGCCACCCAACTCCCACCCTGGACCGCCAGCCCCCACCGGCTGAAATCCATGGCCAGGGGTGCAGGGATCGGAAGCTGAGCAACACAGAGGCACTGCTGATACCTGACAGTAAGTGTTAACAAGCCGAAATGTGTGATGCTGGCAGGGCCACGGTGAAGGTGGCATGCTCACGCAGCACAGGGGAGTGGACGCTGCTTTCAGAAAGGGGTGCGGACATCCGCAGTGACCGCCATCTGCCAGCAGCCCCTGGGCCCTTGATACTGCAGACCACGGCGGCTCACCTGGGGTACCCCTGCCCCAGGGGCCCAGGGCCACGTCGGGGGACAACTGTAGCATTCACAACGGGGGTGCTCCCGGCATCAAGGGGGTAGGACCAGCACAGAGAACAACCCCGCGGCGTGCGGAGATGGCCCTCCTTCGGTTTGAACTAAGAAAACCATCTACAGCACTGTCAGGGCTGACGCTCAGGGCCTGTCCCAGGTAGGGGACCTGACGGCGAGAACAAGGGAGCCCATCCACACGCAGGAATAGCAAAGGTGAGGCCAAGCCACAGGCACAGAGACGTGGACGCCGAAACCTGCCCCAAGCTCTGGGAACAATGAGCTCCTAACATGGTGGGAAGGCTTGCTGGGCGCCTGGTCACACGCCAACGTTAGTCCAGCCACAGAGGAGCTCCCCACACGATCACGACGCTGGTCTCCAACCAGAGACCAGACGGGCGGGCCAGCTGCTTCCTCCTTTCTGTGACCCAACAAATGCCCGTGGCGCCGAGAACAGATGCTGAAGGTGAGGAGAGCCTCATTCCGATGGGAAACGCACGCGTGCGTCCACGCAGTCACGGCCCGCCGGCCGCCCAGCTTACCAGCAGGGCCGCACGGTTGTAGACACGCTCGAAGGCTGGGGCCAGTGAGATCTCCTCGATGCGGAAGGTGACGCCGGAGAAGCTGAGCTGGCGAGCGATGTACATGCCGCTGACCTTCATGTCCATAGCCACAATCTCCATGGCGCCCACACCCCTGTGGACAAGGACAGGGCCGCCCGGTCACGTGCTGTGTCCCACTCAGCAACAGAGTGACTTGAGGAGGGGCCGAAAGCAGGAGCTGAGGGTGAGGAAGGGCCAAGTGCAGAGGGAGTGGAGGGAGCATGTGCAAAGGCCCCATGCTCTGATCGCCTGTGGAGGGGGGCGGGGCGCAGGAAAAGCGGGGAGGGGCTCCTTCCCCTAGAGTGATGGGAAGCACTAGGCAAAGAACGATGAGATCCCTCTGGTTGCTAGACGAACGTGGGCCAGGTTGTGGAGCCGGGCCCCAGTGTGTGAGGAGCAGCGCCCTCTGTGGGTCCCTTGCCAGCGCGTCTTGGGCAGGGAAGGGCACCCACCTCTTCTCAATGGCGTGCAGAAACTCCTCGAAGGTTCGGAAGGGTGTACCATCGCCCCAGATGCCCAGGCGGCTCATGTAGATCATGTTCCGGGGCTCAGAGGCACCTGGGGTGGGGAGCTGCTGTCAGCGCCTCTAACCCAGCAAGGCCAGGGCCTGGGACGCAGCCCCAGAAGTGACTCAACGGCCACATGCAGAGCCCGCCCCCACGTTCCCACCTGTGGCACTGGCATAGACCACCCTGGCCAGGGGCAGCTTGTTCTGCAGATCCAGGACGGCCTTGCCCATCTTCGTGGAGCTGGCGTTCTTTGCTTTGTGGCACTCATCAAACACGATCTCGTGCAGGCAGGGGTTAAGGACTGTCCCGGAAGGCAGGCAGCCCCACAGGCCCTGGCCCGATACCCCAGGGGGAACTCAGCTTGGTGCCCGGTGGCCATCAGAGCAAGTGGGAAACAGCCTGTGTCCCCCGCCCCCCACTGCTGACAGACACCTGATGGGCGACGGCTTGGGGAAGGCATTAAGAACTGCACACCAGTGAGCACAGAGAAATGGGTGAGAGGTGCTGGGTTCTCTGTGTCACCTCCCGCACATACTGAGGATCCTGAGCAAACAGACTACCGCATGGACAGAGAAGTGGGGGGAAGCGGGGTGCAGGCAAGTGTATGGATCATGAACCTTTTTGAACAGCCAGGGGCGTGACTACACACACGTGTGCTCACATGCAGACGGTACGGGTAGGTTCACGGGGGGATCTGTGAGCACAAGACTGAGAAGCAGGAATGTAGAGGCAAGCACACAGCCCTCCGGCAGAGCGCTGCCGTGGGGGTGTTCTGCAAGCTGTCATTTGCCCCAGGCCATGCCAGTGGCCTCTGGTCCCTTCTCTGGCATGTGGGAGCTGCTCTGGAGGACAGCAGGATCTGGCCACAGGACACCTGGGAACTTGCCCATATGAACTGAAAGGACACAGAGGGCCAACGTCCCTCTTCTGATCTGTGACTGGACCAGGAGCGAGAGGGACTTTCGGAGAGTGCCGGGTGGCCTGGGGGCCAGTCACCCCAGTTCTGGGAACGGGCCCAAGGAAAGTGAGAAGGGGTGATGGGGCATACAGGCCGGGCCGGATCACTCAGGGCTGTTTAGAGCAGGGAGGCTGGAAACCACCGGCATGTCCCTGAGATGGGGCAGGCTGGCATGACATGCGGTGATGAGCAAACATTCCCGGCCTCTGGCAGGGTGGAGAAAAGTGACGTGCCAAGGTACACAGGGGACAACCTCTGGGGACAGTGCACAGGAAGATGCCCCAGAACCCTTCAGTGAGGGCCAGGCCCTGCCCCAGAGCACCAGCAGCAAGTGCAGAGACAGCCATGCACACCAAGGGGTAGGGTCCCCTGCTGTCTGAAGCCGGGAGGACCCTCGATGAACACCAGTGCAGAAAACCCCAGGAAACGCTGTGGACCCCCACCTGATGTCTCACTGGGGGAGACTGATGGAGTCTGCTTGCAGGGTGCTGCTGAGCCTGACATGTGTGATAAACACGCAGTTAACACACGACCCACATTGGACTGTCCTGCTTGTGCTGGGACCTTCTCTAAGCTGCCAGGGAAACTAGAAACCCCTCCAATCCTGGGACTTTCTGTCGGGAAGGGCCTGGAGCCCATACAGATTCCAATACGGACCAACCGGTCAGTAGAGCCCCCCCCAGCCCCAGCCGCGCCAGCAGCCCGGCCTTTGGCCCAGCTGTCCCCTAGCTGCCCCAGCCTGGCCTGCCCACCCCCAATGAGCCCCGACAAGTGGAGGGGGAGCAGGGGAGGGAGAGGAAGGGTTGGAGGCGCTCTTTGCCCCAATCCTACAGCCACAGGCACCTTCCCACCCTTGGGGCCCCTCCCCACGCTGTCACAACAAATACCGCCCCCACGCCTGTGGCCAGGGGTCCAGCTTGCTGGAGCCGGGAAGCCGAGCCCGACCGCAAGAGGACAACAGCGGTCAGTGAGGGCGAGCCTCCTGCCGGGAATTCCTCCAGCTTCCGGGCTGAGGTCCCGGGATATTCCAGGACTGGGCCCCTCCTTTCGACCCCACTCCCCCTTCCAGATCCCACCTTCTCGCCTTCCCGCCCTCCTGTCGGCCCCGCCCCCCTCCTTTAGAACGCCCCTCCAGCCCCCACCCCTCCTCCCTCTCCTCGCTCCCTTCGCCCCCGCCCCGGGCCCCTCCTCCGGCCCCGCCCCCTCCAGACCCCCGCCCCTCCGGCCCCGCCCCTCCGCCCCGCCCCCTCCAGACCCCCGCCCCTCCAGACCCCCCCCCGGGCCCCTCCTCCGGCCCCGCCCCTCCGGCCCCGCCCCTCCAGACCCCCCCACCCCTCCGGCCCCGCCCCCTCCGGCCCCCCAGCGGAGCCAGGATACGACTCCGTCGAAGGCCTCCCCGCACCACTCCAAGATCTGGCGGATGCGCGTGCGGTGCTGCCCGCCGGCCTGGCTCTCCCCGATCAGGGCGGAGTAGGTTGCGAAGAGGACGCCCTCTGAGGTAGTGTTGTCACCGTACTTGATCTGGAGGAGAGGGTCGGGTGTGGGGGCGCGGGGCCGGTGCTCCGGGACCCCACCCGAGGAGGGGGCGACCCCACCCACCTTGCTCAGCGCGTGCACCGCGATGCCCGGGGCGTCGATGTCCCGCAAGTCGCGCTCTGCGTCATACTTGAGATCGTTGGAGACGCTGAACCTGGGGGTGCGGGCTGGTGGGTGCCACGGCGCCCCTCCCCTCCTTGCCCGCCGGCGTGGGGTGGGGAGAGCACACTCACCACAGGGACTTCTTCCGGCCCCGCAGGTAATTCTCCAGGATGATGCCGGCCACCGTGCGCCCCTTGCCCACGCCGGCGCCATCGCCAATGAGGAAGCCGGCCCGCTGCCCACTGGGGAGCAGGACCTCGTGTTGCTGTGGCCAAGGGAGGGCGGTCAGGACCTGGCAGGCTGCCCCTCCCCGGGGCCTTGGGGGCACCCCACGCAGGATGTGGGCTGGATGGGAGACCCCAGGTCACCTGGCAGGCATAGGTGATGGCCTCTAGCTGCAGGGCGGACAGGGCCCCGCTGTCGGAAGCAGGCAGGGCAAGGGTGTAGGTGATGTCTGGCGGTGGGACACTGGACAGCGTGCTGGTCTCCACCACGCGGTCCGGATGCTGCTTCCCGATCTTAGCTGGAGAGGCATGGCCAGGGGCACGTCAGGGGTGTGGCCAGGGTCTCAGGGTGGGCTGCGAGGGTCTAGGATGGGCTGGGAAAAGCTCCCAGAAGGCAGAGGGGCAGAGCAGGGTCCAGGGTAGGGGCCCCTCAGGGGGGGGCAGATCCATAAAATCCTGCTCAGGGAAGAAGGTGGGCTTACTTTTCATGGTACTCCCTGGCTCTGTGGCAAGTGGGGATTACAGAACTGCCCCCAAGGCCAGCCCACAGCTCCCAAGCCAGCTTTGCCGCTCCAGAATCTGGGACCCAGCCTGCAACCCCCACCCCTGCCCCTGCTACGGCTGGAGCCCGCTGGGGTTATGCAGGCCTGGCAGCGGCTTGTTAGGGGCTCGGGCAGTGCACTCACATTTGGATGGCACGTAGTCGGCGTAGGTCTCTGTGTGGCCCAGCTCCTCCCCCTCATCCTCCTCTGCCTCATCTTCCTCCTCAGGCTGACTCTGAGACTGAAGGTCAGTGCCGGAGGTGTAGTCAGGGCTGGATGGCCCTGTCCTGCCCCACATGGCCAGCCTTCCCCCAAGGGGCAGCCAGCCCGGTGAACAGGGTGGGGAGTGGCCCACCTGACCCCCAATGCGGTGCCTCCCCAGGGCCTGCTTCCCCATCTGTAAAACGGGCAGACCCTGCTTCTATAAACAGGTGCCTCTGAGTGTCCCAGTCCCTACAAGAGGCAGGCAGGACTGAGGAGGGGGCCCAGCTTACCTGGTAGCTGACAAGAAGTGGGGTGCTGGAAAGGGAGGACACGGGGTCCTCAAGGCCTGTCCATGGCCCACTGGGCAGGAGCAGCTAGAGAGGAGAGTGGACATGAGCCTGCAGGCAAGATGTGGGGAGGAAGCGCCCCTGTGGGCCTCCCTAGCCTGGCCTCCAATGGGGTTCTCACACTATCCTCATGCCCCCCAGCCCACGGCCAGCTGCCTGCCTCCTTCCTGCTGCCTGGCGGCTGGCTCTTTTGAGCAACAAGCTACAACCCCCATCACGCAGATAAATGTAGTAAGGACATGTCCCAGATCACAGTCATGCCCTGGGGAGATCGATCACCTGCGTCTGGTCCCAGGGGACCAAGAACCTGGGGGACAAAGCCGATGCCTGGGGGGTGTCCATTGGCCATGGGGGCATGAGGCCCACCTGGCGTCAGAACTCATGTGGCATCCAGAGTCCACAGATGGTCCAGGACAGGAGACCCAAACCCTCGAGGACCATGTCACACCTGGCCCTCCACCTACCCTCCCTCAGGGGGTGATCACACTGAGACCGGGTGGGGTGACTGCTCTGCCCCTGGACACACAGGAAGGACACACAGGGTCCCGACCAGATCTGTACAATTCCAATTAAAACAAAATAAAAATCTTAAAATAAAAATCACAAAAGTAGCGTGGCCATCCTAAAAACCACGAATGTGAAAAACAAAATAGAAATGAAGAAATCCCTTCTAGACCCCGTCTCCTCTCGGACCCCACCATCCCAAGGCCTGGGACTGTGAGCGCCAGGTGCCCATTCCTGAGCACACACGGAGCTCGGGTGTCCTCTACTGTCATGGGGGATAACAAGGGTCCCCAAGGCACCCACTTGATTTTTACGACTCCCGCTGTTTTCAAAGGTTAAGAACATGCCAAAGTTTTTTTTTGAAAAGGAAAATGAGATGAAAGTGAGATACCAGAAGCCAGAAACCCATACTCAATTCCCTGTCTTCTTTTCTTCTAATTAACAAAAACAAACAGCCTCGGGCCTGGGTTCCTGGAAGGCTGAGTCAGGGCTCCTGGTGGGCTGGCGAGCAGCAGGCTGTGGGCGTTGGGTTTCGGCCGCCCTCCTGCTGTCCACTTCATGCGGCCTCTGCCTCACATTCTCCACCAAGGAGCCGGGGGCTGGTCAGAGGCCCTTCAGCCCAGACACAGGAAGGGGGCCTGCGCTGCCCACCATGGCTATAAAAGACAGGGACCGCACCAGGCTGCCCTGGGCACTTCCTGTCCTTCTGCCAGCCCCACGCCGGGCCCCAGGCCTTCCAGACCCGTCTATTCTACCCCGCCTCAGAGGGGCCAAAAGGTGCCGAGGAACCTCAAGGTAGCTGGGCAGGCATCGTGTCCACTAGCGTGTGCCACCAAGCAGGACTCCGTGGGTCCACCCAGCTCTGGATGGAAGAGGCTGCTTTCCCTTAGACGCATATCTCCAATGCCGCCTTTCAGATCCTTGAACCAGGATTCTGGCTCTCAAAAGCTAGGGGCTTCTCTTCTGGCAGAGAGCCCTGGATGGGGCCTGGGTGGGGCAGGGGCTCCCCAAGCCTGGCACTGGGCCCCCTCTCCCTCACCAATGTGCCTGCTGCCCGGTCCTGGGAATGAGCTAGAGTCTGGGCCTGGCACACCTGGGGACCCCTCCCATCTGGCCTCATGTCACCCACACTCCCCCGTCAGGGTCCTGCACAAGGAGCTTCACAGATGCCAGTGCAGCACTCTGGGCTCCCGGGCTCCCACCTACTCAAAGCCAGGAGCACCCCACCCCCTCCCCCCGGCAATGCCTTCAGACATTGCCCAGGATCACCAGAGTGAGAACCAGTGCTGGAAGCTGCTTTTTGCTCGTCTCCTGGTGAAGCCCGTATGCCCAGCAGAGCAGGGCACGGAGACTGAGCCACCAAGCCTGTGAGGGCAGTGCCTGGTTGTGACAGGGCCTTTGGCAGGAGTGGTGAGGAGCTCAGTACCGGAGCTTTCCTCCCCCACCCCCGCCCTGCATGTTCTGGGCCGAGCAGAGAACAGGAGGACCCCTGACCGACGAGCTCACTGGTGTCTCTGAACAGCCTGGGGCTGGGGCCCTGGGACAGCTGCCCAAGCAGAAGCCTCAGGGTGAGCTGACCTTGTCGTGGGCGGAGGGGCCGGTGCTCACATCCCAGATGGTGGGCACCTGGCTGAGGCTGTCGGCCGGCAGGAAGTCAGGTGTGTCCGCGATGTCTGAGAGGGAGTCCACAGACGAGGAGAAGATGGAGGTGTTGGAGAGGTCGTCGAGGTACACAGAATCCTGGAAGACAGGCAGGATGAGAGGCAGCCGGTGCGTCTGGGGGGCCTAGGCACACGATGGACCCTCCTGCCACCAGCAGGAGAGGTGCCCATACCCACACGCGCGGCCCCGGGGACCGACCCCGAGCCCACGACGCTCAGGGAGGGAGCCAGACACGGAAGGCCACACGGGGTGTGAGCCCACGTGGGTGACACGTCCGGAACGGGCTCATCCGCGGACGGGAAGGGGGCTCGGGGGTCCGGGAGGGCTGGGGAGTGACGGCTGATGGGGACGGGGCTGCCTTTGGGGAGACAGAATGTTCGGGAATTACGTGACACTGGGACATGTGACCCCAGTGCACAGATGTCAGGACATGAAGAGCCCCACACCTGCAAGGGGGGAGTGTGCTGTGTAGGTTACACACAGTTTAGAAACGTAAATTTAAAAAATTTAAATGCCAGGGATGGTCCCATGCTGCCCTCCCCCACCCCTGGGTCACAGACACTGAGCACCTGTGTGTACCCGGCTTGCACCGGACACCGGGGACACTCGTAGACCAGCCCTGAGGGCTCCTGGACCAGCAGGGAGTGTGCCCCCAGCCCAAGACCCCCACATACTGCCAGGCTGGGTGGTGGTGTCCACGCCACCGACCACCAGGAGAGGGCAGTAGGTGTCCACTTTACAGACAGGGACCCTGAGTGCCTGAAGCTGGAGAGGGGGCAGCCCCTTCCAATTCCCTGAGCCCCTGCAGGCCCAGATCAGGGGGTGAGGGGCACAGCCCTCAGCCGACTCCTCATGGGGAGGGAGCCCCCACAGACCCTCCCAGATGAGGCCCTTCCAGGCCAGCCTCCACAGCAGAGGGCCTGGAGCCTGCCCTGATGCACCTGGCTCAGGCCCCAAGACCACAGGTAAGCTGGCTTCTGGGGGTGAGGGTGGCATCCCTGCAGCCCCCAGCCCACTAAGAACAGGCCCCCGGCCTTGGCCAGTGCTGGGGCTGCCCCACTCCACCTGTGAGGGCTCCCCTCCCATTAATCGTGTTGGAATCAGATCCCTATTCCTTGGTGGTGGTGATAGTGGTGGGGGTCCCCGGGTGATACCACCCAGCTTCCTGAGGGTCTGCTAGGACACCAGAGCGCACACAGTCCCAGGATGAGGCAGGTTCGGGCCTGTTGTGCAGTGCCCCTCGGAAGGTGTGGGCAGGGATGGGGCCAGGCTTCCCTGAGGGTGACTGGATGCAGGAGTCTCTCTACTGGATGGGGTTGGTCCCACAGCCAGGCTAGGACTCAGGGTCTGTGCAGGAAAGACCACCCTTGGCCCAATCAGCTGGTGTGAGGCTGGGTGCCTGGACTGGATGCTTCCTGCCACCCAGAGGTACCCCGGTGGCTGATGGCATACGGGAAGCCAGAGGGGCACCACTCACTCCTGGCCCCAGGCCGCGCCCAGCCTGGACCCATGGGAGCAGACCCTGGCAGGATCTGACAGCCTGGGCAAGTCCGGGCGAGGAGGCAGATTCTGGCTGGCAGGACCAGCTCAGGCAGGCAGTGGCCTGGGGAGGTTTATAAAAGTCCACAGCACGGGGACAGAGGCAGGAGGGAAACACCAACCCCAGGGTGGGGAAAGGTGCACCTCGACACTCCTTGGGATGCCCAGCACCCTCGTGTAAGAGCCCAGCAGTTCCACAGGTCAGAGCAGCGATCTACGGGATGGGGGAGGCGCTCAGGGGGCAGAGGGGGCCCGTGATGGGACGAACGCAGCCTCTGGCCCTGCTGACCATGAGGCCCGCTCACCATTCCGGGGCAGCTGGGGTCAGAGGTGGGAAGGCTGGGTCATGGAAGCTGGCCACTCGGTCCCCGTGAGGCAACATGGAGCATGGACCCCTGCGGGCTGCCTGGGGTGGGGTCTGGGTACGGGTGGCCGGCTGACTTTGCTAAAATCCCTCTGGAACCACATCTGAGCGTGGCCTTCCCAGAGGGCACCACGCAAGCCTGGTCAGAATGACAAGAGCTGGGTGCCTGGGTGGCTCAGTCGGTTGAGCGACTGCCTTCGGCTCAGGTCATGATCCTGGAGTCCCGGGATCGAGTCCCGCATCGGGCTCCCTGCTCAGCGGGGAGTCTGCTTCTCCCTCTGACCTTCCTCCCTCTCATGCTCTCTCTCTCAATAAATAAATAAAAATCTTTAAAAAAAAAAAAAAAAGAATGACAAGAGCCCCTGAGCCCATCAAGCTGGCAGCCCCAAGACGCCCTGAGGGGTGGGTCTGCTTCCTGAAGGTGAAGCAGTCACAAGCAGCAGGGTAGGCAGGTGGGGAGGAGCCCTGACCAGGGCCAAAGAAGAGGAATGGCACCTGGCAAAAGGTGGGTGCTCGGGGGCCCCACCCCCCCGCGTGGGCTGCACACAGCGACCCCTTCCCCCGAGGACGGACGGCGTGGCCCCGGCCAGGACACAGGGCCAGCGTCCGCAGGGAGGAGCCGCGTGGGCAGTGGGGGGCCCTGATGGGACGAGCGCAGCCTGGGGACGTCCTGCGGGACCCCAGCCAGCCCTCCTCCGACAATAACGGGGGGCCCGGGGACCAGCCTGGAGGGGCCGAAGCAGAGTGACAACCGAAATCCCGCGGTGTCAGGATGGGGTCCTGGCACAGAGCGAGGATCTCTGGTGAATAACGAGGTATCAGTGTCTGCTCGTCAGCTCTGACGAAAGCACCACGCTGATGTGACGGGTGAACAGAGGGCCTGGGCGTGGGGCCCGTGGGAACTCCGTGCTGCGCAGTAACTCGGCACACAGACCTGCTCCAAAATCAAGGGTATTTAAAAAGTGGGAGGGTTCTACCCACGCTGGGGATGCTGCCTCCACCAGATTCTTGGGTCAAAGGGAGGCAGGGCCTCACGCGAGCACCAGGGGTGCCTCCCAGCCCCACTCCCGATACGGCATGGGTGTCAGGATGGGGCGAGAGCTGACCCCTCCCACGTGGGCTGCTCACCATCCAACGGGTCAGGACCTGATGCCCAGCAGCCACCAGCAGATCTCCAAGGTGACCCAAAATCAAAATCACCCTCCATGGACACCCCTCCTCAGACCCCAGGCCCCAACCCTACTCCGTCAGCTGCAGCCCCTCAGTGGGGAGAGAATGGGGTGGTCACCCTGACAGTTGTGGGAGACCAGGGAAGTCACAGGGTCGCCTGCTGTGGATACTGTCTCTCAGCATTTTGGGGTTCCCTGGGCCAGGTGAAGACCTGGCGGGATCAGGTAGAGCTGCCAAACAGTGCCCTCGACTCCAGCCACAGACCAGGGAGATGGGACAGCATGGCCCCCACCCCAGACCGCACTCTGGGCCTCCCTTGGGGGAGCTGCAGCTGCTCAGCACCGCTCGAACCCCAGAAACACCCTCCAGAGACAGGTTCTGTCCCACTAGCCCTGGCTAGGGGCGGGACGCCTTCCTGGATCCCTGGGGAGCCCGAGGAAGGACGGAGGGATGGGGGCCGTTCCTACCTGGCCATCCGCACTCCAGCTCTACCCCGGCCGCCCCGGAGACTGTCAGGGTCCAACCGCTGAGCCGCGGGGGGCCGGCCGTTCTTGGGGCAGCTGGGCACAGAGGGGAAGGCGCTGCCGCCGTGAGAGGCGCTCCGGGGCCGTGCTGCGCGCCCCGGTCCCCGCGGCCCTGGCTGGCTGGGAGCTCCCGCAGCGGGGGCTGGCCGCCAGGCGGGCGGGAGCGAGCAGCGCGGAGGGTTACCTTGTTGAGGGCTGCAAAGTGCAGCCAGAACTGCAGCTGGGACATGGCGCGGCCGCGGCGGGTCCCCTGGACGGCGGCAGCGGCGGCGGGCGGCTCCCTCATGACCGCGGCCGTGCGGGCCGCTCTCAGCCCGGCTGCATTTGCATGTTGGTTTAGTCACCGCCAGCGCCTACTTCCCCTAAGGCGGCTGACTTTCAGGAAATGATGGCTGCCTGGGAAGTCAGGGCGATTACTGGCAGAGCGAGAATTCCTGTACTGGGCGTCATCTAGCCACAGACCTCTCCACGGCGCTGGGCCCCCACCCGCCGGCGCGCACTGGCCCTCGCCTCGGTTTCCCCAGACCGGAGTTCTGGCCAGCTGGGCCTGGCGGGGACCTGCCAGTGCTGCTCCTGGGGAGCCCAGAGAATGAGGGCCACAAGCCCCAGTGCCGCTGGGGGAGAGGAAGGCCCGGCCCGCCCCTCAGGCCCCTCCACGCAGCCCCCTGGCATGCACTGGGGGCCTTCACCCGCTGCCCCCAACCACCCTAGAGCCTGTCTCCGGGGCCTTTCTGAGATCCCCCAGGGCCTCTGTCATGCTGCGGCCCCAGCTGGGGTGCCGCCCTGTGGGAACCCGAGCCCCCACCCTGCTCCTTCTCCTGGAACCTTGCCAAGGGGTGTGTCTGTCCCTGAAACCCCCCTTCTTTCCTCTCCCTGCACCTCAGCCCCGCACAGAAAGCAGCAGGGCTGGTGAGCAGGGGAGTGCAAAGCCCTCCAGCACCCTGTGGGGTCAGAGACCTTGCATGAGTATCCCATGGTGCCCTGTCCCATGGGAAACAACAGCTGCATGGCTAGGCCAGGCTCCCTGTATGTGCTTGGGGTCAGGGACACCTGCGGGGCTCTGGCTGGGTAGGGACCCCGGGGCTGTGTGCCTCATCAGGGACAGTGAGGGATCACGGGGTCCAATGCAACAAGGCCACTGTGGCGTTCCCGTCCCATCTGCACCTCAGAGCCTGCAGGCAGCACAGCCCCCCTGCCCGGCCCCAGCACTGCATGGAAAAGGGAAAGCACCAGCAGCAGTGAGCCGGAGAAGGACGTTCAGCACTGTCGGGCAGCAGGGAAATGCAAACCAGAGCCTGGAGACACCACCTCACGGCGGCCAGGACGGCCCGACTCCAACACACAATGACAAGTGCCGGCGAGGACATGGAGACCTCAGAACCATCCGCCATGCCGGCGGGGACAGTCACGCGGTTCCTCGAAAAGTTGCACACGGAGTTACCGGACGACCCTGCAATTCCACGGCTGGGTACACGGCCGAGACACGAAAACGCACGTCACACCAAACCCGAAAACGCACGTCACACCAAACCCACAAATGCACGTCCACAGCGGCCCCACTCACGGCAGCCAAAAGGTGGCAACAGCCCCAGTGTCCGCGGGCAGGTGGATATGGCCCACCCACGCAGGGGAGCGTCCCGCGACCGCAAGCAGGAGCCAGGCGCCCTCACGCACGGTGCCGGGGACAGACCCCGAGCCCACGACGCTCAGGGAGGGAACCAGACACAGAAGGCCACAAGGGGTGTGAGTCCACGTGGGTGACACGTCCAGAACAGGCTCATCCACGGACGGGAAGGGGGCTTGTGGGGGTGGAGGTTGGGGAGGGGGAGATGGGGAGCGACAGCTGATAGGATGCGGTTTCCTTTCGGGGCAAAGGAATGTTCTGGAACTGGACAGAGGTGGTGGTTGCACAGCCTGTGAATTTACCTTAAAAAGGTGGATTTTATTTTATTTTTTATAACAGTTTTATTCACTCATTTTGTTTTGTAAATAGTCTCTACACCCAACATGGGGCTCGAACCCAAGACCCGGATATCAATAGTCACATGCTCTCCTGACTGAGCCAGCCAGGTGCCCCCAAAGCATGGATTTCAAGACATGTGGATTTTGACTCAGTTTAAAACAATCACTAGGAACCAAACTAGAAAGATGCACAAAGTACACACCCGAGTTCTCATGATTAGATTAAACTGCCATAAAGTCTGTCAGGTTTGCAGCACAGTTCCTGACCTTTGACAATCTGCCCCCCAAATCTCAGCGCCAGACAGCTGGCTGATGGGCAAGGGCGGGCTTGAGGGTACAGGGAAGCCAGCACCCAGTGGGCACCTGGGCACCTGGGCACCCTGCCCCCCCTGCTGGCCACAGGCGGTGGGTCGGCTGCGTGCCTGGATGGAGGCGGACGGGCTGAGTGGGACCTGGGCAGAGGTCCGGTGGAAGTCAAACTTAGGGACCCAGGCACGAGCGTGAGCAGGGCTGCCACCAAGGACATGACTGGCCCCAGCCCCATTGGGCTGCCTTGTGGCTGTAGGGCTGTGTGGCCCAGGGCTGACCCTCTGTCCTGTGGCCAGGCAGGGTGCAGAGGGGTGGGCATGGCCCAGCTGTCCTGTGTTTCCCAAGAACCCCCAGTCTGTTATGGGGCTCTCCCCTCCTTGCCTCCCCCCCTCGCGGGCCCTCACAGCAAGCCTGTGCACAGGTGGTCTTTGGGTCACCCACTTCTGGTGAGGTGGGGGTAGACACAGGGCAGAGGGTGGCTGGGCACTGCAGGTTCCCCTCAGGCACACCCCACTGCTGGGATGTTCCTGTTGGGTGAATTATGTCCCCCAAAGAGACACGCTCAAGTCCTGCCCCCCGGGACCTGTGAATGGGACCTTATTTGGATACAGGACCTTCGCAAGTACAGTCAGTTCAGGTGAGGCCGTACAGGAGGGGGGAGGCCGTGCTGCAGCGATTGGTGTCCTCGGAAGAGGGAAATCTGGACGCAGACGCACGGGGACGCAGCCACGTGCCACCGAGGCAGGCACTGGGGCGATGTGACCGCACATCGAGGGACGCCTGGGGCCTCGGGAGCTGGGAGAGGCAGGAGGGACCGTGCCCTGGAGCCTGCGGAGGGTGCGCGGCCCCGCCACACTTGGATCTGGGACGCCTGGCCCCGGCACCGTGAGGGCATGTTCTCTGTGGCTCTATGTCACCCTGTTTGTGGTGCCTTGTGGGCTCCCCAGCTCACACGGCCCCCTAAGAAACGGCTGTTAGCCTCCTGCTGTGGGGACAACTGGTCCTGAGCGCCTGTGGTGTTGCAGTTGGGAGGGGCTGGACCCCGACCCAGGGCTTTCTGCAGGGGCCACTCTCCAAGCACCTGGCTTCCCAGCTCTCCCCACCGACTTCCTCATCCCCTGGCTCCTGGGTGTCTCAGCTTCTGTGCAGCGACCCTCTGGAGACACCCATGCTCCTTCTCCCACTGGTCTGTGGCCCTCAGAACAGACCACAGAGCGGGGGTTGCTTGGGCGTGGTGCTCAGCATAGACCACGGAGCTGGCGGTGGGTTCTCGGCTGCAGCTCAGTGTGAACCAGGGGGCTTCCTTAGAGAAGAAACGTCTCGCTCGCTCTTCCTGCCAGTGCCAGTAACTACTGGGGGCCTGGTGGGGGTGCGCCAGGACCTCTGATCCTGCTGAAATCCATTTGCAGAGCAGTTGATGCTGCCCGCCCCTCAGTGGAGAGCTGCTGAGAGTTTGCAAAGCACTTTTCTGAGCTGTGACCTCATCCTGGCTTCCCAGAAGCCCCAGGCCGGCAGACACAAAGTGTCCTCACTGGGTGGATGCAGGACCCACCCGAGATGCCTGGAGAGACTCTCAGGGCGGATGCCTGCCCCACTGACTGCATGAGGTGGCCCTCTCCCAGAGTCTGGCCAGGATGTTCGGGATCCAGGTGGATTTGGGGGGAGGGGTCAGGGCAGCTCCCAGGGAACATACATGCCAGGCAGCAGCGAGGGAGGGCAGAGTGGCCACGCCCACAACCAGGACCCCAGAGATGCCAGGGTGGTGAGAATGCAGGGGAGGGCCTGGAGGCACGAGGCATTGGGAGGGGTAGTCTGCAGTGCTGAGTCCTTCACCCCCAGCCTTGACCTCAACATGTCCCCAAATACCCGCCCCAATCAGATTCAGCCAACCCAGAACACAGGTCCACACAAAAGCCTGTTGATGGATGTTCACAGCAGCATGATTCACAATCACCAAAATCCCATTGTGGGAACCACCCAGATGCCCATCAGCTGAAGAGAAGATACACACAGTGTGTCCCCCACACACGGGAGCGTCCTTCAGCCGCGAGCAGGAGCCAGGCGCCCACATGTGCTGCCCCAGGGACGCTCAGGGAGGGAACCAGACACAGAAGGCCACACGGGGTGTGAGTCTACGTGGGTGACACGTCCACAACAGGCTCATCCACGGATGGGAAGGGGGCTCACGGGGGCCGGGGGGTGACAGCTGATGGGGATGGGGTTTCCTTTTGGGGTTGATGGAATGTCCTGGGGTTACACAGAGGTGATAGTTGCACAGCCCTCTAAATTTGCTAAAAGTCACTGAATTGTGTGATATGCAAATCACATCTTAAATCAAAAGCAAGGAATGAAAGAAAAGCCATGCCCTCACACCCAGGGGTGGGAGACCCCATGGGGGGCCCCTCAAGTGTTGAGGGCACCAAGGAGAGCCATAGGACTTGAGTGGCTCCATGCCAAGCACAGTCAGAAGAGGCTTCCTTGGGGAAGCAGGTGGGGTGAAGGCTGAGGCGGGGTCTTCATGGACTGAGCCTGGGCCATCCCTGATGGTCATGAGGGGGATATGGAGAGACAGGCACTCCCAGCGGCCTACGCAGAAGTAGTGATTAGCGCAGCACCTGACTGTGACCCATTGTGTCACAGACAAATGACCGAGTAAGGGGAGGGCCGGCTCTCCCTGTGGAAGACCTCCAGTTGATTAACAGAGGGGCCGGGCAGGACAGCAATGCCTGCTAAACAGACACCGTGGTGATGGTCACTGCAGGCCACATCCCCCAGTGCAGGAGGAAATCCATTCCCGTCCCCACCACAAGGGACCAGGGTCCTGGACAGCCTCGACGCACCCCTCCCCCGGGGAGAGGGGAATGTAGCAGCAACCTGACCGTGGACGGGGGAGGGACCCGGCACTGCCACCCTGACCAGGGCTCAAGGTCAGCACCGTCCACAGGAAGACACATTGAGGGGGGGGGGGGGGAGGTGCAGGCATGCAGGGGACGCCCGATGAGGACGCAGTGTCCCACCTGTGGGACTCCTGCCAAGAACACAGAACCCCTTGGAAGCGCAACGGCCCCAGGCCAGTCTGCACCGGGGGCCAGCTCCCTACAGGGGCCTCCGTGCTCCAGCCCAGGCACTCTGGTCTGCTCATGAGTGCTATGCCAGGCTACCGGCTGCATCATGATGATGGACCACAGTTCTATCAGACAATAACGTGCCAGGAAACCAGGTCAATGAGTGACAGCGTTTGAGGAGAGCAACCTCCCTATAGACCTGAAGCACCGTAAAATTCATTTTGTCACAAATTCACACACACAGAAAAGAGTATCAGACCTGAAGTTTTAGATAACCCCTTGGTGCCTGTGCCCTTTCATCCTGGAACTGGGTCCCTGGGTTCTGGGCCACTGTAGTGGGTCCGGGTGTGACCACCAGGACCACCCGGGGGGGGGGGGCAGAGTGGCCTCAGAGTGAGGATTAACCTTGACCTTCTGCATTCCTGAGAGCAGGGTCCCGCAGGATGTAGGCCCCACCCAGGTAGCTATAAAACAGGAACCCCAGGGCGCCTGGCTGGCTCATCGGTAGAGCATGTGACTTGATCTCAGGGTCATGAGTTCAAGCCCCACTTTGGGCGTAGAGTTTACTTAAAAATAAAATTAAAATTAAAACATAAACAAAAAACAAAAAAACCTGGGGACCCCATACAGAGGCATGGTCAACCTGCCACCAGTGGTCCTGGGTCTGGGTTGGCTCCTGTGGGGGAACCAAGGGAGGAACCCAGTCCCCCTAGTGTTCAGTGACTCAGCCCTAGTCACAACCTGAGGAACAAAGGCCCTCAGACAGCAAAGCTGGAGCCAAGACCAGGCACAGGCCTGGGAACCAAGTCCAGATGTCCTCCCAGGAGAGATGGGGGAGGGATGCTGACCCCAAGGAACTGCTCCGTGCCCCAAAGGAAACTGGAGAGAAGCCTTCTTTTACAGGCAAAAAGAGTCACACCACTCATCTCCTTTCTCTTTTTGCTTTGGCTGCCAGGAAACTCAGAGCACAGGTTTAGTCAGCAAGAGGTATATTAAGGCCTGTAGGTTTATGTCCACTCCTGGCTATGGCCCAGCCCCAGTGCCTTCTGATTTATAGCACAGTGGGGAACATTTCTAGAATGTGCCACGGGCCACATGGGGGCTTCACATGGTATATCAGTCTCCTCTTGCCACCATAATAAGCTACCACAAACCTCACAGCTTAAAAGAGCACACATTTATTACCTTATGGTCCTGGAAAGCAGAAGTCCAAAACGGAGAGCTATGTTCCTCCAGGGCCCCCGGGAGACCCGGCTCCGGCCTCTTCCTGGCCCGCAGCCCCCCCTCCATCCTCACCGCCAGCCGCGCGGGGTCTGCCCGTCTCTGGGACTCCCACCCTCTGCCTCCCCCTAGGGAGGACCTCGTGAGGACGCCGGCCCCCCCCCCCGGGAACCCAGGGTCACCCCCTCCTCGGGGGCCCTGACAAGGTCACCTCTGCCGCGTGAGGGGACACGTCCCAGGTCCCGGGACCAGGACGGGGATGTATTCGAGGCTGTCACTGTGCTGGTCATTGTGGTGATGTCATTTGGTCAATCAGGAGCAGAGGGGTGTGTGTGTGGCGGGTCCACTGGCTGAGGCCCAGCTTGGGTCTGGCCCCCTTCCTGGCGAGGGCCGCAGGCCCAGGGGTCACGAGGGAGGTGGAGGAGGCTAACGGGGCCTCAGGACCCTTCACCCGGAACTGAACTCTGGTCTCACATCTGTCTAACCCCACACTTAGCACCGGGGTGAGATTTTGTTTGAAAAAGGTTCCACTGCTTTAGAAGAAAGATCTGGGTCCAAGTTGCCCCCCAGCAGGGTAGGCCACTGCCGTGTTCAGCAGGAGCTCAGTAAACGTCTGTGGGCCGGACGCGGCCAAGCTCGACCATGGATCGATGACCGGCAGTCCCCCCCCACGCGGTGAGACACGGACGCCGTGGCCCCAAGAGTGGGTTGAAGGAACCGTGCTGGTTCTGGGCAGAGCCGAGAGAAACAGCACAAGCCGAACGCAGGCAAGAGAGCCAGGGGAGTGGGGACGGCTGGGCGGCCCCCGGGGGCTGGGGCTTCTGCGCCCACGAGCCTCAGCTGCCTCGCCTGGAGAGCAGGTGACACCCCAGCGGGGGAGACGGCATCACGAGATGCCAAGTCTGGACGTGGAGCTGTGTCTAGGACCCGTGTGGAGGAACTCGATCAGAGCGCAGAGCAGGCACGGCAGGCTCAGGGAGGCTCTCGGGCCGTGGACCATCGGCCGCACACCCTGTCGTGGAGGCCAGGTGCTCCCCAGGCCGGGCAACAGCAGGTGCCAAACCAGAGCGAGCAGCGTGTCCTTGTGGGTCGGTGGCCGATGGGGGAACCCCAGCACGCCCGGAAAGGCCGGAGGGACCTCCTATCCCTCTCCAACTGACACCTCCCCCTGGGAGAAGTGGGGGCCAGCTGAGCCCGCTGAGCTCCCATGTCCTCCAGGCCCAGCCAAGCCGCTTCCTGGGGGGCCACCACAGGGTCCAAGATGGAGAGGGAGGGCTTGAACCACAGACACGCACGCTCCCGTGGTCCTGCAGGGCAGACGTGCCAGGTGAAGGCATCCCGGGCCGCGCTCCCCAGCAGGCTGCAGAGGAAGGCCCTTCCTGCCCCTCGCGGCTCCCGACATCCCTCTCTGCCGCCGCTGTCCTGGGCTTTCCCCTCTGTGTCCTCCATCTCTTACAAGGACCCACTGGGTTTAGGGCCAGCCTGCTCCACAATCACTTCATCCTCAGCTTTAATTAAGTGACATCTGCAAAGACCCTGTTTCCAAAGAAGGTCCTGTTCTCGGTGGACTTGGTTCCAGGCCCCTGCCTGGCGCTGCATGGACACTGGCCAGGCTCCCTGAGGAGGGAGCCAATCTGAACTGACCTTGCCTGGGTCCAGTGGATTCTGGCTGTTGGGTCTGAGCCTCTTCCTCCCGGACTGCCACCCGGCAGGCCCCACAAGCCCCCACTACACGGGGGGAAACTGAGGTTCCGGGGAGCCGAGGCCCTGGGGCTGTCCAAGCTGGATAGTTCCCAAACTGTGTGCTGGGGTAGCCCCAGCCGCGGCGGAACCACTGGCACCAAGGACTGCACCTTTCTGAGTGAAACTCAACACTGCTAGGCTGCTGCCAGCCCCCGCCTCAGACCCCACCCGGGCTCCTTCCCACAAATCATGTCTTTGCGGCGCCTGGTTTTCGGGGCCTGCTGTGAGGAGATGTGTGCCATCAGACACTTGCCAGAGAGGGTCCACTCGATTCCTCCCCAAAAGGAAACACACGTATTTCTTTCTTTGGTTTGGGTGGGTTACACTCTTCAAACGGCCGCTGTTTGGGGACATAAACGCCAATGACGGGGTTTGCACCCGACATAACATGGCTCTGGCCAGGGGCACAGGGAACACGGCAGACCCTGGCTGAGACGCTAAGGTGCCCAGATGGAGCAAGCACAGGGGCCTGTGCCCAGGAGAGGAAGGCGCTACAGTT
Organism: Zalophus californianus; assembly: GCF_009762305.2. Classification (NCBI taxonomy): domain Eukaryota; kingdom Metazoa; phylum Chordata; class Mammalia; order Carnivora; family Otariidae; genus Zalophus; species Zalophus californianus. The sequence continues at coordinate 632,881 of NC_045595.1, forward strand.
TGGGTAAAGTGGACCTGGTGCTCCAAGATGCTGCCCCGCAACCCGGGCCGGGGGCGAGAGCGGCAAGTTGACGGGGGTGCGGCCTCCCGCCCAGCTTGTGCACTGTGGGGGAAGCCACCGTGACAGACCCGCACAGGCACGGCTGTGATCTGGGAGCTCTCAGGCCGGGTGGGGGCCGAGGGGGCATCAGCTCTTCCCAGGTACAGGCCACGGCTCCCCAGGAGTCTGGCCAAGGCTGCCAGTGCAAGGCAGGGGCCCCCTGGCTCACGTGGGGATGGAAGGGTGACTGTGGCTTGAGGTCCTCACCTGAGGAAAGTCGCCCGTCTTTGGCAGGAAGCTAGGGGTGGTGGTGGAGGGTCCGTAGCTGGTGTCTGCGCAGGGCTGGCTGGCAATGAAGGAGGTGGAGCTCATGAACTGGCTGCAGGGAGACCGGGGAGAGGGCAGCCGTCAGGACAGGAGTGCGAGCCACCCGCCCGAGGATGAGCTCTGGCATCCAGGAAGCCCAGCTCGGTGGAGAGGCCCGCGTGCCCGCCTCCCATGACAGTGCCCTGCAGACACCACGCGCTGCCGTGCCCCCTCTGCAGGCCGTTCCTTGGCCTGGCTCTTGGCCTGCTCCCCCTCCCCACCCCCTCAGCAGGCTCCTACTTACTCTTTAAAACCTTGCTTGCTGTTGCCCTCTGCAGGAAAGTGCCCTCAGAGTTCTCACCCCCCACCCGGAGGGCACCCACGGAGCCCTTTGCTCTTTTCCCTGGCAAGCTCTCTCTCAGATGGGCCACAGCTGGTCAGTCTCAGCTGCCTCCATGTGGCCAGGGCCCGCCCACAACCCCCTGAGCAGGATGCTGAAGCCCTCTGTGGGCCACAAGCTCTACTTTTGTTCCAGCAATGGCCGCAGAACCTTGAAAGCCCTGGAGGGCACCATGGCCACCGGGCAGGGCGTGGCAGGGCGAGCTCAGACCCCGGAGGCCAGAGGGACTTACTGGCTTTCACTGGAGAAGACTGGGTACGGCGTGGGCGAGAAGGTGCTCCACCACGGGTAGTGCAGCATGGCATTCTGCAACAGAGCGAGGGCGTCAGGGAGCACACACCGGGGTGGGGCTCGGGCAGCAAGGAGTGAGGCCTCTGCTGCCCCTGCCGGGGTAGGAACTGCGCCCTGCGGCCCCCCAGCTGGGTGGTCTGGGAGTGATGTCACAGCTCCGTGCCTCAGGCTGCCCATCGGCGCGGGAGCGCCCACCGAGGGGACCGCAGCGAAGGTGGAAGAACCCATCCATACATATGAAGGGCTCGGGCCAGGGCCAGGCTTGCCGGGAGGCTCAGGAACCACCATACACCCACCTGCGGGCAGGCGGGATGGGGCGGGGGCATGACCCACCTGCAGACCGGGCGCACCCCCAGCATCCATGGAGGGCCTGGGGAGCCCAGACTGCTGGCCCACCCAAGGGTCTGACCTGGGAACCCGCATTCCGCACAGGACCCAGGTGTGCTGCAGGGCCGGGGACCCTGCCTGGAGCTCCCCCCTGACCCACCCCCCCCCCCCACTTCCAGAAAGTAGATGGTGGGACTGGGGCACCTCCTGGTCCAGGCCCAAAGGAGGTCCATGTTGCCAAGAGGACTTCTCAGAGGGGCTCCCACCAGCACCATGGGCCAGCCCCTCCCAGGGGGATGACAGCCTGGCCTGCTCAGAACTCCCTCAGGCCAAGCCAGCTTGGCCCAAGAGTACAGCACAGGCAGGGGTTCTGGGGAGCCCACTTTGAGAAACATCAACGGGGGCTGGAGGGGTGAGCCTGAGGCCAGCGGGGGCTCGGGGGTCCCTGACTGGGCTTTGACAGCACCAGCTTGGGGATGTGGGATGGTGGACACTCGCACCCCCTGCATGGCAGGCTTGTCCCACCCTGATGCACAGGCCTGCCGAGTGGGGTCCCTTCCCCTAACCCACGCCGTGGCCTGTGTGGGAGCACGTCGGGGAGGCCACCGCTGGGGAAGGGCCTGATGGCCACAGTCACCGCCCCCACCCGTCCTAGCTGGCTCTGGCAGGGGGAGGAGCAGCCCTCCCGCTGGTCCACCAAAGTCCCGCTCCTCCGTAAGGCCTCCAGAAACACGGCCCCAGCCACAGCCCCCTCCCTCCCCGCAGGACTCACCAACGGAGGGCTGGAACCAGCCCAGGTGGCGGGGGGAGACCAGGTGCCCTTCTCTGGCCCTGTGTCTGGGGTCTCTGGCCCTGACTTCCCATCACCGCACGCCCCCCGCCCTGACCCTGCAGGGCTGTCAGGCCCCAGAGCACCAGGACAGAGAGAGGAGAGGGAGAGACGCGCAGCGAAGGGGTCCTACCTGCTCTCCCAGTGTCGGCACAGGCTGCAAAATAACGATGTGAGAACAGTGGGGAGAGCGACACGGGGCCCTCCCAGCATGAAGGCTGGTGGCATGTCACTTATGGGCAGTAACTGTGGAAGCCTCCAGAAGGCCCCTGCTCCAGGGCAGCAGGGTGAGGCCAGCCCAGGGCCCTGGTCTGGTGTCAATTCTCCGCTCCAGCCCCATGCAAGAAGAGCAACCCAGGGGCGCCCGGCCGGCCCAGCCCGTGGAGCATGAGACTCTTGGTCTCAGGGTGTAGCTTCAAGCCCCACGTCGGGTATGCAGATGACTTAAAAATAAAATCTTTAAAAAAGAAAGGAGAGGGCGCCTGGGTGGCTCAGTTGGCTAAGCGACTGCCTTCGGCTCAGGTCATGATCCTGGAGTCCCGGGATCGAGTCCCGCATCGGGCTCCCTGCTCAGCGGGGAGTCTGCTTCTCCCTCTGACCCTCTTCCCTCTCGTGCTCTCTGTCTCTCATTCTCTCCCTCTCAAATAAATAAATAAAATCTTTAAAAAAATAAAAAAGAGAAAGGAGAGAACTCCAACTCAAGAGAGGAACGTAAGCTTCCCAGGGCCACAGGCACTCCCAGGATATCTCATGAACTAGTATAAACCAGGCACCGTGGGCCACTCTGGGCACACAGCAGGCAGAACCAGCCTTGAGGGGGCTTCCAGGCTGGGGAGGCCATTGTGCGGGGGTCTCATTCACCCCACCTTTCCTGCTCTGCCCAGAGCCGCAGGTCTGCCAGGACCGCAGACTTCACCCGGGAAGCCAGACGGCGGGAGGTCACTGTGCTCTGTCTACCCAGCGCCCGCACCCCCACCTCCTCCCCCAGCGCGCGGCCCTGCCAGGCTGCCAATCAAGGCCGCCCCAGCCCTACTCTAAGGGGTGCCACCACCCAGCCAATCAGAGCCTTCCTCGGGATTTTCCACATACAGTCAGAGGCGCGTCTCTCTGCCTTTTGAGGGCAGGCCCCTGGGACATGATTGATCTAGAGATGGGCGCCTGACCCCTACCAGCCAATGCAAGCCTGTCTGGGGACTTCCCAGGTGGAGACAGAGAAGCTGGCTTCTCCTGGGGAGACACACGCCCTGGGACCTATAAGCCGACGTAGAAAAATAACACTTTTGCTAGGGCAGCAGATAGAACAGGGCATACAGATAAAATACAGGGTTTCTAATGAAACTGGAATTTCTGATAAACAGCAAACAATTTTTAGGGGCGCCTGGCTGGCTCAGTGGGTTAAGCAGCCGACTTGATTTTGGCTCAGGTCATGATTTCGGGGTCCTGGGATCGAGCCCTGTGTCAGGCTCCATGCTCAGCGGGGCGTCTGCTGGAGATTCTGTCTCTCCCTCTCCCTCTGCCCCTCACACTCTCTCTCTCAATAAATAAATGAGATCTTAAAAGAAAATACAGCAAACAATTTTTAGTGTATGTATCACATGGGACATACACACTAAAATATCATTTGTGAGGTTTTTAAATTTTTTTTATTTTCTTAAAAAGATTTCATTTATTTATTTCCGAGAGAGACACAGCAGAGGGAGCACAAGCAGGGGGAGTGGCAGAGGGAGAAGCAGGCTTCCTGCGGAGCAGGGAGCCCAACGCAGGGCTCAATCCCAGGACCCTGGGATCACAACCTGAGTGGAAGGCAGACGCTTAACCGACGGAACCAGCCAGGCGCCCCTAAAATATCATCTGTGTTTATGTGAAACTTAAGTTTCATTAAATGCCTGCATTTTTATTTGCTAAATCAGGCCACCCTTAGTGACAGTGGGAGTCCTGAGGGCAGGTCTCCTCCTCCGGAGCCTGATTCAGCCCAGCCAGGACGGAGGGGAGGGGAGCAGGATGGGGCGTCCCGGCCACACAGGCCGTGCACACTCCAGCGTCAGCATGGGCAGGACCCAGCTGGCCTGGCGGGGGGTGCCCGCGCGGCTGGAGGCCTGCGGGACGGGCTCAGCACACACCCGGAGGGGTGGCCCAGCCTCAGGGAGCACCATGGAGAGCGCTCTGCCGAGTTCTGACGGCCCGAGGAGGCTCTGGGCCAAGGTCCTCCAGGCTCCGAGAGGCACCTCCCTCGCCTCAGGTCCACATCGCGGCCCCAGCGGGCCCCTCCACACCCGCTTCCGAGCATGTCTGGTCCCACGGGCCCTCCAGGGAGCGCTGGCACCCCAGTCATCGACACGGGCCACCATGAAGGGGGCGTGGCAGGAGCACGTCCCCTGTGGGACAGCCCTGTCCTGGGCGGCCCTACCCTGGACTCCTTCAGACCCAGGAACTCTGATTCAGAAGGACACCCCCAGCCTAATCCGAGAAGGGGGGAAACACAGTGATGCTATTTATAGCGGCAGAAAACTGGAATCACCCCAAAAGCCTGACAGTAGGGAAACAATTAAGCGAATTATGGGATGCTGACAAGAAGGAATCCTGCAGCATTACTGGGAATGACAGGCACATGCTCTGAGACTACAGAACAGGGTGAAATCGAGCCCTTGGAACACACACCTAGCGCCACGGGCCAGACGGCAGGAGGGGAGCGGCAAGGCATTGGCCATGATGGCGCGGACGGAAGTTCAGAGGGAGGCGGGGGACACGGAGCGTCAGAGCACATGTGGACACAGCTCCAACAGGAAGGGGAGAGAGGGCAGGCGCACAGTGGCGTCTGGGGCCCTGGCCAGAGGCGCTGGACACCAGCCAAGGCTTGGACATGGACTCTTCAGGGGTAACTCGCGTAACTTTGTATTCCGTGCCTGTTACATTGGGTTACCAGGGGGGCACACCTGGACAAAGACTGAATTCTGGGTCCACACACACCCAACTGCTTTCCAACACTCCAGTTATGGACCTGCGACACCTCCCGATGGTTCCGGGCATTGGACCCAGAGCGGCGCCTGACCCCAGTGGCCCACTTCCCGGCCCCTCTGAAACCAAAGCTTGATTCTCGGCTCTCTCCTGCTGCCTGGCCTCCTCCCAGCCCCAAGCCAGCGGGACCGAGGGGAAGGAAAAAGCTGACGCTTCCCTGAAGGAGGGCCCCATGGCAGCCCCAGCCACGTGTACCCCGACGACTGTGCCCTGACACCCCTCCTTCCCCCTCCTGGCAGTTCAAGTCTCCCTACTGATAAACAGTTTGCTCTTCTCCAGCAGGAAGAACCCCGGCTCTGCCCCAGGAAAGGCAGGCTCCAGGCCTGACTTGCTGCAAAATTCTGGACCCTCCGTACACTCTGCCATATGAGCAGGCTGGACTGGAACCTATGTGGCTTTCTTACTTATGATACTTTATCACAGCTGTCAAAACTCAGCAGCAACTGGGATGCCCTTCGTAGGCGAGTGGATAAATGTGCCGGGCTCCACCCGGACGAGGGAATATTATCCAGCCCTGAAAAGAAATGAGCCATCGAGCCAGGCAGAGACACGGAGGCACCTCAGCGGCACGTCCCTGGGTGAGAGCAGCCGGGCTGAGAAGGCCGCACACCGTGTGGTTCCGGGTCTAGGACGTTCTGGAAACCGAAGAACCACAGAGGCAGAATGAGGATCAGCAGTGACCGGGGTTGGGGAGGGTGACTGGGCGGAGCACGGAGAGTCAGCAGGGCCAGGAACTGCTCTGTGCCACGCTACGATGGTGGATCACTGTCCGTGACATTCATCCAAACCCACAGGGTGTGTGGCACTGACAGTGAGCCCTGGCGTTACCTGCAGCCTGTGGTTCATAATGTCCTAATATTGACCCATCAGCTGTAACAACTTAGCATGATCATTAATGCAAAATGTTGGGGCGCCTGGGTGGCTCAGCCGTTAAGCGTCTGCCTTCGGCTCAGGTCATGATCCCAGGGTCCTGGGATCGAGCCCCACATCGGGCTCCCTGCTCCACGGGAAGCCTGCTTCTCCCTCTCCCGCTCCCCCTGCTTGTGTTCCCTTTCTCACTCTCTCTGTCAAATAAATAAATAAAATCTTTGAAAAAATAAAAATTAAAAAAAAACGCAAAATGTTAACAATGGGGAAAGGGGGGTATGTGGAAACTTTGCGTTCCATTTTCCTATAAATCTAAAACTGCGTAAGACATAAACTTTGGGGGGCACCTGGATGGCTCAGTCATCAGGCGTCTGCCTTCGGCTCAGGTCATGGTCCCGGGGTCCTGGGATCGAGCCCCACGTCGGGCTCCCTGCTCCGCAGGAAGCCTGCTTCTCCCTCTCCCGCTCCCCCTGCTTGTGTTCCCTCTCTTGCTGTGTCTCTCACTATCAAATAAATAAAATCTTAAAAAGCAAAACAAAACATAAACTTTGGGGGATGCCTGGGTGGCTTGGTCGGTTAAGCGTCCAACTCTTGATTTTGGCTCAGGTCGTGACCTCAGGGTCATGGGATTGAGCCCCACGCTCAGCAGGGAGTCTGCCTGAGATTCTCTTTTCCTCTCCCTCTGCCCCTTCCCCCCCAAATAAATAGATCTTTTAAAAGATGTAAAGTCCGTTAAATTTAAAATAAAAAACCTTGAAATAAAATAAATGTCATGGAAATCCCAGCCCTTGTCCTACAGGTGAAGACAGCAGCGAGGCCTGAGCGTCTCCCTGAGGGCCAGTCATGACCTAGGCAAAACCAACCTGGTGGCTCACGTTTGCGAAACTTGGTGGCAGCTGGGCACCCCCTGAGGGCCTGCAAAGCTGGGGGCTGGGACATCCGCTCGAGGCCCTGGAAGGGGGGGCTGCAGCCGCAGCCACAAGGGCAGCACCCCATCCCAAGGCCAACCCTGGGGCGGCCAGCACTCACCTGGACACTGGACCCGCACAGCGGGGTCTGCAGGGGAGGTGGGCTGTATAGGATGCTGCCCGCTGGTGGGGGCTCATGCTGAGGAAACTCCCCGTCCATGGTGGGCCCCACTGCCAGCATCGGGTGGCTCCACGACCCAGGCCACGGGGGCGTCTATCTGGGCTTCTTGCTCCTCGGTGGTGGCATCATGACCTAGGGAGAGACGTGGCACATCCCGAGATCACCCTGTGAGCCCCAACAGAAGAGGGCACACCCCCAGGGACAAGGGACAAGGGCGAGTGGGCTGAGGCCAGACCTGCACAGAGGGGGTAGGGTCAGGGCAGCGGGCTGCACAATCAGGAGGGAGGGTGGGAGCTGAGACTCCCCTAACATTGCAGTATTACAGGGCGCCCCTCTCAGTCCCCAGCCTCTTCCCAGGGGCTGTGCTAGGGTGGAAGGGGGCCTCTGTCTCAAGTGCGGCCTGAGCATGCTTGAGCAGCCTCTCGGCCTGGGCTCAGCCCACATGCGCCAAGCACTGGGAGGCCCCAACCCTTGCCTGACAGCCCCTCCTGGGGACTGGACTTCTGACCACAGGTCCCCCCCAGGCAGCAAGGGCCACACAGTGGGGCTCCTGGCCACAAGGAGCAGTACCCGGGGCAGAACGAAGATGAGCTTTGGGGACAGACCTCCAGGATGGCGGCAGCCCTTCCAGTGCGACTGAGCCGCTCCACCACATTCCCCCCTGCCGTCCACATGACCATCTCAGGCTGCCTGGCCCACCAAATAACAAATAACTCAGGCCCTGGGGGGCTGCTCCTGCCACACACGAAGAGAGCCATGGGTCCTGGTGCGAGCAGCAGAGGCTCAGCCGATCCCAAGGCCTGGCTTTGTGAGGCTGGGAGGCCAAGTCCAACCCAGCAGGCACCTCCAAGCTGAGGGCCGACCCTGTCCCTCTGTAGCCAAACTAGGCTCGCAGGAGGGTCTCTGGGCGAGTCGGGGCCAAGCTGAGCCAGGAAGGGGTAAAGACACACAGCATACCCGCCGAGAATGTCCCTGTTCTCAAAGGCAGGCAGAGCAGGCCCGGAAAATGCCAGAGGGGCTGAGAACAGATGCACAGGATTTCCCACACGATTTCCATCTGCCCCGTGGCCTGTGCCCTAGGCTCCCCTGGGCCCCGCCCACAGCCGCCAGGAGCCCAGACTCAGGCTGGCCCGCAGGCTCCTCAGGCAGGCTGTGGCTGAGGACGTTAATCACCAAGGGAGGCAGGAAGGGGAGGCAGCTGCCGCTCCCGGCCAAGCCCTGGATGAAGAAATCCTCGGGACTTCCAGTAACCACTGTCCGCACGCCGGCAGCTTATGCAATCCCTCAGGGGGTGGGGAGGGGCTGCCTTTACCCAGAGCTCCTGGCCAGAAAAGGGGCCACAGGCCTGAGGTCCAGCAAAGGGATGTGTCTGGGCCCTGAAGCCTTGCTGCTGCCCTGCTCGGCTGTGCGGGCTCACGGGCTCACACCTGCTGCTGGGACAGCACCTCCCCTGGCCTCGGTGGCCTCGGTGGCCCCGGCCTGCCCCTGCCCATGCCCTCCAGGCTCCTGCAGGCCGGGGCCAGTGGCACACAGCCTTAGAAGCCAAGAGTGGAAAATCCTGAGGTCTTCCTCGATAAACACACGGCTAATGGGTGATTCAGGGTCTCGGCCATTCCTTTGAAAGATTCTGGGGTCATGCAGATGGGGTCAAAACCCAGCTCAGCCTAACAACTGATCATTGTGCAACAACTCAGGGGCACCTTAGCTTCTCTGAGCCCCAGTTTTGCTCATCAGGAGAAATGGGATATTTGGAGGTCCATGGGCAAGGCTGGTCAGGCACTCAGCAGAGCTAAAGGCCTCTAAAATCCAGCGACCACTTAAGTGACCACTGCCTTCACGGAGGCCCCAGAAATTTCCTGGATTTGGGGGCTCCCTGCAAGGGGGCTCTGTTCCCAGCACCTGGAGAGATGAAAACACGTGTCCACACAAAACCTGTCCACACATGTCCACACCGGCAGGAGTCGTAATAGCCAGAGAGCAGCCCGCGTCCATGCGTGGGTGAAAGGATGACCACAACGTGGTCTGTCTACACACGGGCACGTGATCGGCCGCGAGCAGGAGCCAGGCGCCCCACGCGCCGCCCCGGGGACGGACCCCGAGCCCACGACACGCAGGGAGGGAGCCAGACACCGGAGGCCACGCGGGGTGAGTCCACGTGGGTGACACGTCCGGAACGGGCTCATCCGCGGACGGGAAGGGGGCCCGCGGGGGCCAACAGCCAGGTGACGGCCGATGGGGATAGGACTGCTTTTGGGCTGACGGAATGTTCTGGAATTACGTTGTGGTGATGTTTGTATAACACTAGGAATACAGTGAAAGACACTGAACTGTACACTTCAAAAGAGCAAAGTCTGTGTTGCATTAATCTCACTCCATGCCCACCACCACCCCATGCCCCCAGAGGCCACCCTACAGAGCCCCCCCCCCCCAACAGCCAGGTCCAATGTCACCTCGTCGTCCCCCCGGCCAGAGCCTCCACAGGCTCAGGCTTCCTGTTCCCCATTCCCCCAAGGCACTGGGGCAGCCCCCCTTCTGTGTACCCTCAGGACGCCACCTGCCCGGCCCCTCGCTTTGCGGCCTCTGCTGACCTCCCCCACTCCACAGTGCTGCCCGTTGAGCCCTGCCCGAGCCCCCGAGCCCCCAAGCCTGAATGTGTCGTCCCTGGGAGCTTCCAGCTGCCTCAGGACCAACCCCAGTGGGTACCAGACGGGGTCTCAGGACACGGAGGGACGTAACTCAGACCGTGCCTTGCTGGGACAGAGCTCAGTGCCCGTGCAGAGGGAACAGGGTGTATTTTTAGAACATCCCACGACAGGTGAAGCGTGGGTGCTCACACAGGCCTGCGCTTCACAATCGTGGTTTACGTTCACACAATTTCCTTTTGAGATCAGGCTTTGAATGAGTCATTGTAAAAGAAAAAGAGCAAGGAATTAGTGGTCCAGATAAGACAACTGGGCAGTGCAGCATGGGAGAGGCCAAGGCCTGGGAGAGCCTGAGCCTGGACATACCCCTGGCCGGCAGGCACCTGCAGGAACCTGGCCTCTCTGCTGACCCCCACAGCCGTCAGCCCAGCTCTGCTGGCCCAGCCCCCCAAACATGGAGCAGGCTGTCCTGACCCCGCTGACCGCCCGGCCCGCCACTGCTCGGTCCCTCATCTGTACCCCGCCAGGCCAGGATGGGGCCGCCCCCGGAACTGCATCTCTGGGCAGCAGGGACTTGCTGGCCTCCCACTGGGCAGAGGATGGCAGCCTCTCTGGCCACCCTTCCACCTGGCTCTGAGGGAGGGTCCTGGGATCCAGGATGGGGCGGGGGGTGGGGGAGGCACACACAGAGGAGATGGCCGTGTGACCGCGGAGGCAGGCACGGGAGTGACGCGGCCGCACACCGAGGGATGCCCGGAGCCCCCAGGAGCTGGGAGAGCCAGGAAGGACCGTCCCCCGGAGCCCCCAGAGGGAGCGTGGCCCTGCCCCACCTCGACCTCCGACTTCTGGGCTCTGGGACGGGGAGAATGAAATCCTGTGGTTTAAGCAGCCCAGTGTGTGGACAGTTGTTAAGGCCACCCCAGGCCTTGGACTAGGACTGGAGAGGAGGCAAACCCCAGCTGGAGCCACCCCAACCCTCAGCCCAAATCCCTGTGACCCCTGGGGGCCGGGAGCACTGCTGACCAGGAGCTGCGGGCGAGGCTGGCACCAAGCACATGACCTCGGATTTCCACAGAGTTCCCAGGAGGCATGTGGAACGCAGCAGCTCTGGGATGCCAAAGACAGGCAGGGGCCCTAGCCCCCTGTGCACAGGTCAGGCAGGGCGGGAAGGGGGAGCCCCTCCATCTCGGACAAGAACAAGGTGGGCGCACCCAGAATCCCCATTTGAGAGCACAGCCGCCCAAGGGTTGGATTTCCAGCTCTGTTCTCAATGTAGTGAAAAGTGGCCTGCAGGACCCCAGAGGGCCCCCACAGACCCGCCCCCAGGAGCGGTGTCTCAACTGATGGGGCTCTTGCAAAACCCCCCATCCAGCTGGGACATAAAGGAAGTACCATTCTGGGGACAGGCATGGGGGCAGGGGGACACTGTAGGCCACGGCACAGGTGGTCGCCACGCTGGGCTGGGCAGGGAGACCCCATGTTTCTTCCACACCAGAGACCTCAGCTGTGGCCTGGCCCAGTCAACACATGGCTGAATGCAAGACCAGTAAGCTGACGGTGAGCAGAGGTGGCCCTGGTAGGAGGACCACCACACGGCCCATTACCCCAGCCCGACCCCCGAGAGCTTCTAGAAGTGGCAGAACTGGACCACGTGGGGGACACCCAGAGGGCCCTGCACACCACCCCAGGAGCCGAGTGCAGGGACAGGCACGTGCCTAAGACAGACCCAGACCCCGCAAACACAACAGGTGCTAGTGCTCTCATACACGGCGGAACAGGGAAACAGAACCAATCCCAGATGGATTCGACCGAGGGAGTGGTAGCAACCCCCGGGAAAACACGGGGAGCCTGCAGCTGGGCTCTGGAGACAGATCTGGGGTCGCCTGTGGCTCACTGTCTGCCTCTGGCAGCCGTGGGCCCACAGACCCATCCGCTTGTCCAGGAGAGACCAGCCGCCGTGACGGCCCCATGACGGGCAGGGCAGAATGACACTCCAGCAGCCCTATGGTGAGGCGGGTGCTTGAGCAGGCCACCCTGGAGTTGAGGAGGGCATGCCAGAGGCGTGCAGCCCCAGGGGGCCAGTCACTGCATCCTGCCACCAGCCCCAAGGGCACAGCTTCGGGGGCACGTGGCCCAGAGGAGATGGGGACCAGAACATGGAGCTTCCTCAGTCGCAGCTGGGGGCACTCGAGCCTGGGTCTCGGGGGTCCACGGGCCCTCCCACGTCCAGATTTAGTTCAGCCTTAGCAGGGAGAGCCGAGTGGTTTCCCAAGGGGGCGGTGCCGACCCGCCTGCCCACTGGCAGGGACAGGGTCCCAGCTGCTGCACCTGCTAACCCACCCTCAGTGGTGGCAGACCTTAAACTTCTGCCCACACCAACACTTCCTACAGGCGCTGAGCACCTTCCACGTGGCTTCTTCTGGGAAGTGTCTACTCGGGTCTTGTGTTTACTCACGGTTTTTAAAAGGCATTATATACACTGAGCTTGTGGTCTCCGCTGACACCCACGTCTTCTTCCCCTGAGCAGGTTTGGGCCAAATCCTACTGGCCCCAGACATCCTGGTCCTTTGACACCAATGTGCCCTACTCTGTCTGTCTATGCAGAGGGTGGTCTGTCCCCGCGGGGGCTTGCTGCCATTCCCTGCTTGCTGTTGGGCTTGCTTCAGGCTGGCTGGCATGCCACGTCTCTCTGCCTAGCCCCTCAGAGAGCCCTGAGCAGGAGAGGGGCTACCGCCACCCATGGCTGGGCACACCAGTCCTAGGTGAGCAGCCTGACCAATCAGCATCCCTCTCAGCCTCCTTTAGTCCAGCCTGGTAGCAAGAACATCACAAGGGACCTTTGCCCAAACCCAAAGAGCAGCTGGTATCCTGCAGGAGGAGGAAGACTCCTCCCGGCTCCGGGCTGGCCTTGGGCACAGCAACTGTGCTAGACAGTCTCACATGCTCCATCCCTAGAGAACACCAGCACTGGGCTGGACCCTGTGCCCACTGCTGGGAAGAAGCCAGAGGCCCCCACGTTGCAGTAGTGGGTACCCCAAGACCTGCTAACAGAGCCTGGATCCGTTTCTGTTTCTCCCGTGGCAGACGACCACAACTCAGCAGCTCACAGCGGCACCCCTGAACTGTCTCACATCCCACAGAACAGGGGTCCAGGCTGGCTTGCCACCCCTGCTCTGGGCCTCACAAGGCCTGGGCTTCATGCCGGGTGCTCTGCGGAGAGTCTACCTCCAGCTCATGCAGCTGTCAGCAGGACAGAAGGTCCGTGTCCTTGTCACCGGCCACAGACACAGAGGCCCACTCAGGCTTTAAGTCTCTCACTCCCCTTCGGCCTCCAGTGGAGAAAGTTCTCTGCTTTTGAGGACCTTGTGAGGATGCTGGGCCCCTGGGGAGTCCGGGGTCACCCCCATCTCAGGGGTCTTGAAGGACCTGGTCTCGGGGACCATCACTGAGCCGCCCGCAGAACTCAGGTAGTGCGTAGTGCATAAGCGGACCAGCAGGCAGCAAGCCTGGCCCTGCCTCCCCCACACTAACAGGTTCTGGGAAACAGAAGCCCCCAGCAAGCCCTTCTCAGGGGAGCTTCCCCAAGGCCTCAGAGGAGTCAGGTGGGGGTGGGCCCAGCTGGGGCAGCACGGCCTCCACTATGCAGAAATGTGGCCCAGGGCGTCCAGATGGGCTGGTTCTTCAAGAGAAGTGGCAGATCTAGATTTGGGGGTGGCAGCCCCTGATTTCTCCAAGTTGGCAATCCAGCCATCAGGTCCACACCCTCCCTGCATGCGGCGCCTTCCTCCAGGTTCCCACGATGCTGGCAGTGGGGCCACCTCGCCCCCCACCCCCACCTCGTGACAACCTAGAACCCTTTCCAAGGCTGTTCCTGAAAGCCTCTCGACAGCGACCTGGGGGCCCATTCCGTCTGAGCCCCAACCTCAGAACAGTGAGCCGAGCTCCTGGAGGGCCAGAATCTGATGAAAACCCCCTGAAAATGCCCCTGGCCAGCTCGTGTTTGCCTGAACGACACCAGGAGAGGCGCCAATGGCAAGCGCCAAGCTCAGAACCACGCTGGGACCAGGCGGGGGAAGGAGGGGGTCCTATACGCCCACTTTACAGCTTCCAGGGCAGGTGGCCGAGGAGGACAATCCAGACACCCTGAAGCCGTCCCAATAAGCACCTGGTGCCTGTGCAGACCCTGCACAAACCTGGCCACAGACAGATCCGGATGCCTGTGGTGCCCCAGCAGGGGAGACAGGGGTTTGAACAGGCCAAAGACCCCACCTTCCCAGCTCCACACCCGACTCTGGCAAGTGCATCGGGGGTGGGGGGGGGAGCTTTTCCTCAGTCTACCTCACGTACGGAGGAAGACACCTTCTCGCTCTGGCTAGACTCTGGGCTGCAGGTTGGGGGTGGGACACCGGCCACTCCTAGCACCCCTGGGCCACCCCGGGGGCAGGGATGTTTGCCCCACCTGGTGAGTCAGTGCCATAAAAGTTTACCGCCCGTTGCAGCCCTGCAGCCGGACCCGCCCCTTCCTCCTGCCACCCCAGTACCCTGTGTCAGTGGCCTCTGACCCTCTGGGCGGTGACTACAAGGAAACAGGGGTGACCTGCTTCCCAGAACGTGGCATACATGGATCTTGAAACACAGCAGGACTTGGAATGAGGGCAAGGAAGGCCTCTTTCAGTTTCACTCGGGGATTTGTTCCTAAGGTGACAGAGGCTGATCCTGACGGGGAATCTGGGCGTCGACTCTCAGCGCCACCCAACAAGGAAGGACACAGCATCCGCAGCAGTTAGCAGCCCAGGGGGCATGTTCTGGAAGGCATGGGAACCTTGGGAACTGTGCGCCCAGAGTGCCAGCGGGTCAGGAGACCCTTCCTATAAATGGTGGTGGCGCCCCTGCTGTGGGGCTCCAGGGGCGGGAAACTTGGGAGGGGTCTGCAGGCACCCAGCTCTGAGGGGGTACCTGAGATGCACAGACAGACCACAAGCCCCCAGGGAGGTAATGAGGCCAAACACTTCCCCCATCACACAGCAGGGGCCAAATAAATGCCCTTCCCCGACAAGCGCCTTGTTGGCTTCCCTAGGCCATCGCCCTGTCCAGCACGCTGTGGACAGCATGGGAGGGGGCCACCGCTGCAGCTGACCGAGGAGGTGGGACCATCTGGCATGAAGTCACTGGGGTCACCTGGCCTCATGGGGGGGGGTCCCCAGGCAATCAGGGCCCACCCAAGGCACCCCAACCCCAGAATTCCAAACGCCCCCAGGACTACTTCTTACAGAACATCCTCCACATCCACCCATGGCAGTGGTTTGGGGCAGAGCTGGAGCTTGGTGAGGGGCTCCCAGCCCCCACACAATGGGAGGATGGCACTTCCTCTGTCCTTCTCCCGGGGCCAGAAGATGCCTGACAACCGAGCAGTGCCTGGATGAGCCGGCAGCAGAAGGCCATGCTCGGGACCCACTCCCAGACATCCGCTCACCCCAAGCCACAGCACATGGGCATCAGAGCGGCAAGGACAGGCCCTGCCTTTTTTTAAACGCTTTCTTATTTTGTGAAGGCACAATCCACAAACCATACACTTCACATATTTAGAGTACACAACTCAGTGGTTTTCAGTACATTCAGAGTTGTGCAACCATCATCTCTACCTAGCGCCAGAACATTCCATCAGCTCAAAAGAAACCCCGTCCCCATCAGCTGTCACTCCCCAGCCCCGGCCCCCATGAGCACCCTTCCCGTCCGCGGATGAGCCTGTTCTGGACGTGTCACACGTGGACTCACACCTTGTGTGGCCTTCTGTGTCTGGTTCCCTCCCTGAGCGTCGAGTTTGGAGGTCCATCCATGTGGTAGTACATAAGCAAATGACAAGTCTTATCTCTGCCTCCCCTGGGGGACTGACAAGCCAGAACAGCAGGCAATGGGGCCTGAGCATCAGAAATCACAGTCTTCGCCCTCACCCAAGTCACCCGCCTGGCAGCAAGGGAAGCAGGGGACCTGCAGGCTAGCTGTCCCCAAGGGCAGGAAGATGAAGGAAGTTTGCACGGCAGGAGCGGGGGAGGGCTGTTCCAAGGGACGGGGAGCGGGGTCCACTCAGGGGAGAGGCACGCCACAGACACCAGGACTCGAGGTTGCACTCAGGTCCGGGCAGAACAGGAGGCAGGCCAGGCCTGGAACGGTCTGGGTGACCACGCTCTCTGGCTCCCTGGGGCTCTGCTGTGTACCCAGCCGCCCCCGCCCCCCACCCCGCCGATTGACCACATGGCCCCTGGCTGCGGAAATATGGCTGAGACAGTCCAAACCTGTGTGTGACAAATCCCGCACACGTGATGCACATGTACACACAAAGGCACATGCAGCACAGGAGAGCTCACTCACACGTACGTGCATATGAACACAGCGCATGGAGGCAAGAGCAGACAGACACGCACATGCATGTTCACGTGACACACACATTCACGTGGACACCCTCCCATGTGGGTGCACATACTGCATATGTGTATGCACAAAACAGGTGCTTTTGCACACACACGTCCACATGTGGACACCCTGAGACCGCCTCCCCACTCTGCATGTCAGCCCCGCAGTGTGTTTACACTTTTAGATGACGGTACCCCCCACCACCGCATTCAGCACTGGAGAACAAGCAGATCCCCACCCCCGCCCTGCAGCCCTAAAGGCCTCTTATCCAGAGGAGGCCATCCTGGGAGGGAGGCGGCCTCTGGGGACTAGACACAGTTGCCTCTTTATTCCCGGCCGAGCTCGCTCGGTCAGCGTTTCCGGCCTGGCCCTTGCTGGAGGGGCCTCTGACACTTTGCTAGAACTAAGCTGGGCCAGCCTGAGCTGGTCTTGCCCCAGCAGGGGCCAGGCCCGCAGAGTATGGGGAGCCAGCCTCGGTGTCCCTCCAGGTCTGGGCAGTGACTGAACCAAGGTCACACAGCCGGAGGGCTCTGGCTCTGGGCTGCCTTGCTCTTTGGGCTTGCTCCACCCCACCCTGGACTTCAAAGGAACTACCTCCTCTGCACTCCGACAGGCTCTCCTGGAAATCCGGTCCCCTACCCCTCTGCCAAAACACAGATGTCCCCACACAACACACACACACACACCACAGCACGCACACACACACAGCACACACACACACACAGCACGCACACACACAGCGCACACACACACACAGCACACACACAGCACACACCACACACACACAGCACACACACACCACATACACAGAGCACACACACAACACACACACACACCCCACGCACACACAGACACCACACACACCACACACACACACACACCACACACACACACACACAGCACACACACAGCACACACACACACACACACACACACCACACACACACCGCACACACACACACCCACACACACCACACACACCACACACACACACACCCCACGCACACACAGACACCACACACACCACACACACACACACACCGCACACACACACACATCCACACACACACCACACACACACACACACAACACACACACACCGCACACACACACACACACAGCACACACACCACGCACACATACAGCACACACACACACAACACACACACACAACACACACACACACACACACACACACACCACACACACACCGGGCAGGTGCTGGCTCAGGCAGGTATGAACAGATGTCTGCTCCAATCCTCAGAGTTAAACAAAAGCGCCCTCCCGCCCTCTGAAATCCCAGCATGCCTCCCCCTACTCCCCACGGTGGCCTGTCCCAGGTCGGCACCCTGCACTTCCGGGGCTCCTCGGGGGTCTGTCGGGTGCCTGGCTGCGTCTTCCCCACCATGTGGGGCCCTGGGGCCACTCACGGACCCTGCCTTCCCTGGCCCACCCACCCGGTGCCCAGAGTTCATAGTCTGAGTTCTCTCTGAGGACTCCGGAGATGGATGTCCTAGAGGGACTGTGGTCCAGAGCAGAAAGCTCTGAGCAGCCATCACCCACCTCTGGGGTCTCCCCTGGGAAAATCCAGGGGGCTTGGGAAGAAAGAACACAGACAATGGGCCCCAGGTCTCGGCCTCCAAGACAGGGACGCTCAGACACCCTGCTCACAAGCGCCCCCCACAGCCAGGCAAGCAGGGAAAAGTGAAGCGCAGGGTCAGGTCCAGCCCTCTCCACCGGCCCGCCTGGGGGAAGGGCCAGGCCTCCCATCCCAACCAAGGCTGGCCTCAGAACGTCTCTGGGGTATCGTGCCTTTGACAGGTGGCCATCTTTCTTCCCTCCAGGGTCTGCAGCCCCCAGGGCCCCAGCCCCATCTTCCTTGAGTCTCTCCAAAGCATCTGCAGGGAAGATCCAGCATGCCCGGCAGCAGCTAGAGTCCTTCAATACCAGCCCCGAGCCATGCCGTGGAACACTCACCCCCCCCCAAACTGCCAGCAATCTTCACCTTGGCCAGCTTCGGGGCCAACACCCTCCGTATGGGGCGCAAATACACGGCACAACCTAGCCCGGCTGGGCGGTGGACGGGCAGGAAGGACATTCAGAGCAGCTGGGACTAACGTCCATTCTGGGAAGCAGAAGCTGGGATGCCCCCGACACACTTCTTACAGACTCTGATGTTCTTCCTTTTCATTCCACTCATAACGTTATGCAGACAGACACCCCACCGCCTCCCAGGAGCTCCTCCCTGGCTGTCCACAGCCCTGCTCCCTGACTCCAGACCCACCAGCCACCCGCTCCACGGGCCTGGGGGCGGGCATCGCCGCCCCCGCCCCCACCCCCACGGGCGGCCCTCTGCATCTCTGCGGCCGAGGCCACGTCTGCCCTGCTCCTCTCCTCGCGCCCCCGCCCCGACACCAGGTTCCCACGCAGGCACAAGGCAGCACTCCCACCCAACGTGCTCGGCGGACTCCGTCCACACCGGGACGGCTCCCATCCCAAAGCTGCGGGGATCAGGAGCGTCTGCCCCTCCCGGAGCGCTGCTGGCCGCAGCCCGGGCACAGAAGCCAGGAGAGGAGGAAAGGGCAGGAATCGCCAAGGAGCCTGGGGTCAGGAGCCGCCGGAAAGGAAGGGGCCGGGGCCCCGGAGGTGGAGGGTCACCAGAAGGGAGGGGTCGGGGAACCACGGAGCAGCGGTGACGGGGGCGTCACACACGGCGCCGGACGGTCACCGAGAAGTGCGGGGCAAGGGTCACCAAAGAAGTAACGCTCGGGGGTCACCGGCGGGAGGGGTCAGGGAGTCACTCCCGAGATTCCCCCCATTAGCGGGGGGGTTACGGAAGGCGGAGGGAAGGAAAGGGTGGGGGGGCGCAGCGGCGGGTGGGGTCAGGGTTCACGTGGAGGAGGGTCGGCGGGGGTCGCCGAGGAGGGCGAGCTCGGGGCTCCCGGCCCAGCGCGCGCACGGGGCTCCCGGCGGAGGGCGGAGGGCGGGGTCGGGGGAGGGGGGGGGGGGGGGTCGCACAGGAGGGCGGGGGTCAAGGCTCGCGGCGCGGGGCGGGTCGGGGGTCGCCGGGGAAGGCGGGGATACGCCGCCGCGCTCCCTCCGCCCGCGTCCCCGGAACCCCGGCACCCCCCGGCCCGGGGCGCGGGCGGCCGCGGCGGGCCAGGGCCCGAACCGGCCGGGCGCGCGGCTCGGGCCGGGCGGGGGCGGCGGAGTCGCAGCGAGCGTCGCGCCGGACGCGCCTCACCTCCGACCTGGGTCCGGCCGGGCGCGGAGCCCGCGGCGCCTCCGTCTCTCCGAGCTTCGCCTCAGCCGCGCTCACTTCCGGGTTTCGGGCGCCATCTTGGGGGCCCCGCTCACTTCCGGTCATGCCGCGGGGCGGGGTCTCTGGTGGGCGGGGGCGGGGCGGAGGCCTGACGCCCTCCCGAGGGACTGGGGCTCAGTGGGGCCACGGGTTCGCATCCCAACCCTGCCAGTTTCTTTTGGGACCCTGGCACGTAGCTTACTTGCGAGCCTCAGTTTCCTCCTCTGCCAACGTGAAGGTCGAGTTGAGTCTGGCCCACCTCCAGGCCCACCCCACCGTGCACTCTCACGCCTGACCTTAGGCCGCTGGGGTTCTCGCATAACCCAGATCTTAGCTCTGAAGCCCGCCTCCTCAGATCCTCCCTCGAAAACCCTCTGAAACGGCGCCGCCCCGTCGTTCTCTCCCTTAACTGCCTCTCCACCAATAGGTGTCTGCTTGTTAATCTGTCTCCACCCCAGTAGGAGTTCTGGGACCTAGGGGACCCCCCTGACCATGGAACCCAGCGCGTGGGAGGGGGCGTCTGGTGAGGCCCAAGAGCCAACCCAAGAGAGAGGGGCTTCCTCTCAGGCCGGGCCGGGGGGGGGGGGGGGGGGATCCGGGTTGCTCCCCACCTGGCTCCCTCCCCATTAGGGCTTCCCAGGGCCTGATGCAAATGAGGCTGGGATTTGCCGCACTGCCAGGAAGAGGGTAGGACTGGTGTTTGGCACAGACAGTAGATTTCCTGTGACTTGAACCCATTGGATCCACCGTGGGGTGGGCCAGGCCTGTTCAGGCAGATCCAGTCTGGGAGGCACCACCCCTTCCCTCTGGGTTTTCAGTAGTGAAAGCCCTGTGACCATGTCCCCGCCTCACCACCAGCCCCCTGAAACGAGAGGTACCTCTCCATGTGCTTGTTTGCTTATTCAGTGAACTCTGAGCCTGGCCTTGGGCTGGACACAGCTGGGGACCCAAAGGACTCAGTTCTCAGGCCTGCCCTCAGGAAGCTCCCAGTCTAGGGGAGACAGAGCAGGACCAGATAGTCCCATCTGCCAGATCAGGCCTGGGCTCAGGGAGGGGTTGAAGTCTCTGCCTAATGAATTATGGAGGAGGTGGGTATTGAAGCTGGGGCTTTGAAGTTCAAGTAGGAGTTTGCCAGATAGACACGTGTAGGAAGAACAGTCCAGGCAAATAAAAGCAGTTCACAGACCTGTAAGGGTATGTAAAGGAGATGAATATGTTTAAAACCTGTTTGCCCCACAAAAGCCAAGCCAGGGACTCCCTGTAGCCAAACCTGCAAGCACAAGGGAGCAGATGGGGAAACTGAGGCCCAGAGAGGAGAAATGATTTATTCAGAATGAGCTTTGCTTCGGTATCTGTAGTTTTTGGCAATTTGGGCTCTAGCCTTGACTTTGAAACTATTTTTCATAGCTAATGAAGATAAGCCATATTGAGCAATACAGTTAGGATTCAAAAGCACGAATAAGCTGACATGGGGGATAGATGGCTTCCGGTGGCATTTTCCCATTTCCTGTCACAGAGGACAAGCCACATAACTTGTGGCGCCCAGGGAGAAATGAAAACGGAGAGCCCCTCATTCAAAAAGTATTCAGAATGTCAATATGGCGACAGCAGAGCCCCTGGGTGCGGGGCCTGGGCGAGGCCCTGAGTCACACACCCACGAAGCCAGCCCTGTCCCGCCGTGACCTTCCTAGGCGGGGACCACTATTACCTGTGTTTGGCTGGTGGGCGAACGGCACTGCAGAGCCGTTGAGTAGCTGGCACAGGGTCACGGAGCTGCAGGGAGGCATGGACTCGACCTCTGCCACGTCCACCTAGAGAAACCACAAGGTCCCTATGGGTAAGTTTGCCTGAGATGGGGGCAGTTTGCCCAGGCCGGGGTGGGTCCAGCCATCTCGACAGGGAGCAATCTGCCAAGTCTGGGGATGTCTAGGGAATTAGTCAGATTCGGGGATTTCCAGGGAATTGCAAGAGGCGGCCTGGGAGAGCAGAAGGGGCACAGCTCCAGAGCTGGAGGCCCAGGCTAGGGAGCAGCTTGGCGGATGCGCTGTGTGACCCCCAGAGAGTTACATAACCTCTTTGTGCCTCCCTTTCCCCACCTGTAAAATGGGTATGGTAATAGTAGCTACCTTCTAGGTTACTGAGAAAGCAAAATGAACAAGCGCCTCGCATCTGGCTGTTACGAGTATTTCCAGATGAGCTTCTGGATCTTTCCTCAGAAAAGTCCACCGAGTCACCTGAGTGAGTGTTGAATGAGATGATAATCATGAAGAAGGCTGAGGCTGGAGAGGAGGGATTTTTTTATAAGGAGATGAAAGGCAGGGATGGGGGCCCTGGGCAGCCCCAGCTCTCTGGCTCAGGCTGCAGAAGGACTCCCTTTGAGGGTGGGGACGTGCCCTGCTGGTCAGATGGGCGCCACATCCCCTCCTCTGCTGGGGACCAGGCTCACGGAAGGCCGGAGGTCTGTCTGCAGGAGGGTCAGAGAGCCTCCCCCAAGCCCGCCCTCTGTCCCGGTACCACGCGGGGACCCCCTAAACCTCCCCCAGGCATTTTGACCAGGCTTGAGAAAGTAGGGCCGCCAGGTAAAGTGCAGGGCACCCAGTTATATTCGAATTCCAGGTAGACGAAGAACAATATTTTAGTGTTTAAGTATGTCCCAGGTGAGATCTGGGATCTACTTACGCTAAAGAAGTAGCGTCTGTGTATTTAAAATCCACATCTAACTGGAAGTCCCGTGTTTTTCTTGGCGAGATCGGGCAACCCCATGTGGGGAGACCACAGGCAGAAATGGGGTCCCAGAGCCAGGCCAGGACCCCTCTCTGCACCTCAGTGCTCTCACTTGCCAAAAGGGCACGGCCATGGGACCGAGCACGGGGAGCCGCAGAGGTGCGCTCACCGTGCGCATCAACTCTTGCTGTAATCGTTTTGAACAGCAGAAAACTTCAGGCAGACCCGAAAGTCAGGCCCCCTGGGGGCTTCCCTGTGGGTCGAGGGGGAGATTCTTGGGCTACCCCTCAGTTTCCCCATCTGGGGAAAGACTGAGGAGACCCCTGACCTCAGTTTCCCTCCTGGGAAGCACTCCAGGGCTATGCCCCTCCTACAGCCTGGGAGACTGAGGCAGGCGGAGGGCTCAGCCAGGGAGGAGGAGTGGGGGCCGCCTGCCGGTTCCAGCAGAGACCCTCCGACCTGGGCAGGTGAGGTGGGGCAGGTGGGCCCGGCCTGGTGCTGCCCTGCAAGTGGGGGCGGGGATGGAGCTGCTTCCTGTTTCTCCACATTCTGGAAAGCCCCGGCTTTCCCCAGCAGTGGGAGCACCTCCCTGCCTGCCTCCCAGCTCTGGGTCCCTCACCACTTCTCCTTTCTGTACCCACTTCCCCTGGCTGCCCCCCAGCCCCCGTGGCTCTGCTCCCGCCTCCCCTCTTCAATCCCTTCTCCCGAGCCCTCGTTTCTCTCCCCCTCCAGCCCTTCCCAGGGTGTAGAAAGGGGAACGGAGTCAGGGACAGGAACATGCCTGTACCTCCGGCTCCATCACTTTCTGTCTCTGCCCCCAGGTCTCTCCCTCTGTCTCACCCTCTATCTCTGCCTCCCGCTTGCCCAGCTGTCTTCCCCAGCGGACCCCACCCTGTCCAGCCCCCTCCCTGAAGCCAGGCCCACCCACCACTGCCCCACGTGTCCTCAGGCAGCTCTGGCCGGCTGGCTCCAGGGCCCCACGGCTCCCTTGTCCCCATCCTGAACCTGCCTGTGCCCAGAAGAGGATCTGGCCCAGCCCAACCAGGGCGGCCTCTGAGCCACGACACTGCAGGGAACAGCAAACCTGTCCAGTGGGTTTGAGGTCCGCCCCAGACAGGATTTCCCACCTCTGCGCTGGGGCTGGGACACCCCAGCTGCAGGGGTTAAATGTAATCCCTGAGCAAGCTCTCCCCACCTCCCCCAGGTTACCAGGTTGTGGAACAGGCAGGAAAGAGAAGGAGGATCAGCAGTCCACCCCATGGGGGAAGGACCATCAGGGAGAGGGCACAGCATGCGCAGGGGGCCAGGGCAGCAAGGGCAGTGAGACTGGGAAGGGGGGACTGGGCCGAGGCGGGGCCTGCAAAGCTAGGGCACGGCCCTTATCCTGGGGGCAGAGGGAAGCCGCTGAAGGCTGTGGAGCAATGGAGTGGTGCGGTCTGGGGCAGGGGAGTGGGGGCTGGAGTTTGCTCCATCAGCCTGCATGTGCTGGGTGGGGTGGGACGGAGGGGCCCCATCTCAAGCTCATCTGGTGGCAAGACAGAGGTCTGAGGGGGCTCAGCTGCTGCCCGGAAGCCAAACAAAGGAGCCGGACTTTGAATTTCTTTCTGTCAAGGGGCTGCAGTGAGCCAGGCTTGAGCTGGAGAAGAGTTGGGGGTCCTCACCCGGTACCCACCCCCAACCCCAAGTCAGAGGGGGACTTGGCTTGGCGTTATCCCCAGAGTAATGGGGAGCCGTGGAGGATGTGGAGCCCCCCAGAGATGCCGCTGGGGCAGGGCGGGCCTAGAAGGGGCTGCAGGTGAGTGCAGGAGGGAAGCGGGAACGTGGGGGGTGGGCAGGGAGGAAGGTGGTGATGCATTTGTCAGGCACCTGGGGGGGGGGGGAGCAGAGAGCAGGGCATGCCCGGTGATACTCCCAGCCACAGTATGGACACTAGGACACCCTGCCCAGTGAGGGTCTGAGCAGCTAGATGAAACCCCCGCCCCCACCCCACCCTGCCCGTCCTTCCTGCTTAGTGCCAGCCCTGGGCTCTGATGTCACCTGTGCTGGGACTTCCGGAACCTTCACCTTGGATCTGCCCTGCCCTGAAGGGAAACTCCGGGGCAGCTGGGGCCTGGCTGACTCACATCCAGGTCCCACATACACCACAGGGGCTAGGCTCCCGAGGGATGAGGGCTGTCAGGGGCATTTGGAGAACTTCATGGGACCCCACCACCCTCCACCCCCACTGGGGCTTGGGACGAAGCCAGAATCCCCAGCCCTAAGGCAGACGTCCCCATCAGAATCTGCAGGGCAATCTGGGTTCTAACAGGTGAGAATCTGGGGGGGAGGTATTGGAGCTGGTCTAGGTTCATCCACCTCTGCTGGTCATCTCCTGCCCCACGGGCAGAGGGGAGCTTTAGCTGTAGAGCACCGGAGATAAGACTTCCCGGGTTCAGATCTTGGCTCTGCCGCCCAGTGGCTATTTAATCGCTCCGTGCCTCAGTTTCCCCATCTATAAAATGGGGATAACCGTAGTACCTCCCTTGGAGGGTTTTTGTGAGAATTTGGCAAGAGCCACTTGAGCAGGGCGTGGGGTATGGTGAGGACTTTATAGTAAAAAATGTTTAAAGAAAACAAAACACTTCTTTTTTCTTTTATTTATTCATTCATTTATTTATTTATTTTTATTTTTAAATGTTTTATTTATTTATTCATGAGAGTCAGAGAGAGGCAGAGGCAGAGGAAGAAGCAGGCTTCCCATGGAGCAGGGAGCCCGATGTGGGACTCAATCCCAGGACCCTGGGATCATGACCTGAGCCGAAGGCAGACACTTAACCATCTGAGCCACCCAGGCGCCCCGAAAACAAAACACTTCTTGGTGGCATGGTTCATAATAGCCAAGAAGTGCAAACAGATGATACACACACGGTCCCCCACACATGGGAGCATCCCTTGGCCACGGACAGGAGCCAGGCGCCCACATGCACTGCCCCAGGGACGGACCCTGAGCCCACGACGCTCAGGGAGGGAACCAGACACAGAAGGCCACACGGGGTGTGAGTCCACGTGGGTGACACGTCCAGAACAGGCTCATCTGCGGACGGGAAGGGGGCCCATGGGAGCGGGGGCTGGGGCGAGGGTTGGGGAGTGACAGCTGATGGGGACTTGATGTTTCAGGGACGATGGAATGTTCTGGAGCCGGGGAGCTGGTGGCTGCACAGCTCTGTGCTTGCACTCAAAGCGATTGAACTGTATCATTGAAAATGCCTGATTTTATGTGAATTTCACCAGAAGAACAAGAAGACAATCGGGGGGGTGCCTGGCCAGCTCAGTCCACGGAGCATGCGACTCTTGATCTTGGGCTCATGAGTTTGAGACCCTCATTGGGCGTAGAGTTTACTTAAAAAAAAAAAAAAAAAAAAACCTTGAAAACAAAAAGGCAGTCGCCGCCGACAGTCAGAGGGGTGATAGATTTCACAGCAGGCTCAGCCTTGCTCCCTCGAGCCACAAACACGCTGGTGGGTCTGTCGCGGCTCAGTGCGCAAACAGTTCTGTGGCCATTGACCCAGCAGCTGTGTGGACAACAGGGGTCCCTGAGAGGACCGGATGAGAAGGGCATCTGGCCTCTGTGGTCTTCCTCCAAACCCGCCCCACCCCCCCGGTCTAACCCAGAGAACCACATTGCACAAAATCCATTCAGGAGATATTTTAAAAAATACCTAATGTCAACACTGGCCAGTCTTCAAAATCAGGGCAAGTCCGGTAAACTATCACATCCCAGAGGGGCCTAAGGAGATGTGACAACTGAGTGTCGTGTGGGATCCCAGTGGGGTCCTGGGGCAGAAAAGGGACATCAGGGAGAACTACAGAAATCTTAAACAAACAGAGGAGATTAGTTACTAGCATATGGATGACAAATGTCCCACACTAAGATGAGAGGTTCTCAGCGAGGGGAAGGGTGCCAGGCACACAAGGGTCCTCCACGCAACCTTTGCAGCTTGCCTACGGTTCTAAAATTAAGCCGATAACAAATTAAAGCATGGGCCCTGACCCCTGTCCTTCCCCCATGCTATTGCTCCTGCATGGAGGAGCCCACCCAGGGCCAGCTGTCTGCACATCCATGTCCAAAACCCCCTGCATGAATGTCTTCTCTCCCAGATTGGTTAGAATCTTTTGGTTGCAAGTGACAGAAACTGCAACTGAAACTAGCTTTTTTTTTTTTTATTTTGTAAATGGGAATTTTTTTGCTCATGGAACTGAAAGATCCAGGGATAGATCTAACTCGGGGTTCTCCCCATCAGCACTGCTGACATTTGGAGACAAATGTTTCTTTGCATCAAGCAACCATCCTGGGCACTGGGGGGCTGGGGGGGAGACTGAGCAGCATCCCTGGCCCACACCACCTCCATGCCAGGAGCTCCCCCAGGGTGACAAGCACAGGTATCCCCAAACATCGCCTGGTATCCCCTGGGGGGGCAGTGTCACCCATCCCCCGGATGAGACCCATTGATCTGACTGCTTTCAGGCTTGGCTAGATCCAAGACCTTCAAAGAGTGTCACCAACCTCTGTCTAGCACCTCTTGGCTCCTTCACATGGGCCTCTGGAGAGCAGCTGAAAGCTTGGACAAGATGGTGTAGCTGCTTGGAGAGGTCTGCAGGCCAAGTCCAGCCTGTCACCCTTCTTTATATACGCAGCATGGCACTGAAACAGACTTTTATGTGGTTCTTTTTTAAGGTTTTATTTATTTGACAGAGAGAGAGAGAGAGCACGCACAAGTAGGGGGAGGGGCAGAGGGAGAGGGAGAAGCAGGCTCCCAGCTGAGCAGGGAACCCGATGAGGGGCTCAATCCTAGGACCCCGGGATCATGACCTGAGCTGAAGGCAGATGCTTAACAACTGAGCCACCCAGGTGCTCTTGTTTGGTTTTGTTTCTTAAAATAAGCTCTGGGGCGCCTGGGTGGCTCAGTCGGTGAAGCGTCCAACTCTTGATTTGGCTCAATTCATGATCTCAGGGTCATGAGATGGATCCGCACGTTGAGCCCCATGTCGGGGGGGGGGGTCCCTGCTCAGCGGGGAGTCTGCTTCTCCCTCTGCTCCTTCCCCCGCTCATGTTCTCACTCTGTTTCTCTCTCAAATAAATAAATAAATCTTAAAAATAAATAAATAAATAAATCTTAAAAAAAAATAAAGTAAGTTCTACACTCATTGTGAGCCTTGAACTCAAGACCCTAAGAGATCAAGAGTCACATCTCTACCAACTGAGCCAGCCAGGTGCCCCAAGACTTTTATGTTTCTAAGTGGTTGAAAAAATCAGAAGAAGAATTATTTTGGGACACATGAAATGATATGAAATCTCAGTGTCTGTCTGTTAATAAAGTTTTATTGGCACAACCACATGTGTTCATTTACACGTCAGCCTTGGCTACTTTCATAACACAGCTGGCAGAGTTGAACAGCTGTGACTGAGTCTGTTTGGCCTGTAAAGCTGAAAATATTGGACCTCTGGCCCATTGGAGAATAGGTTAGCTGACCCCAACTCCAACTCTACGCGGCCCTATGTCCCTTGACAATGACACAGGCATCTCTCCAAGCCCGGGAGTCTCCTCTGTTGACTGAGGATGGTGAGAAGGAGGAAGGACCTTGCCTCCGGGCCAGCCAGCAGTGAACTTTGGGTCAGCATTTGTCAACCATGATTATCATTGCCACCCTTCAGGTGGCCTGGAGAGAGGGCCTCCTCTAGCTTGCCCAGGAGGCAGGTAGGAGAAGGCAGTCCTTGTGGGTGAGAACCATGGCGCAACCTTGTACAATCGTCTTCGGTAGGGTACATCGGCAGCATGTTGCACCCTGAGTTCATGGGGTGATGTGTGGGTGTTGGGGTGGGGAGTGCTTAGCCAGGAGGGTCAGAGGGGGTGCTTCTGAGGAGGTGACAATTCAGCGGCAACCTGGACCCTTGGGGGAAGCATGTTCCAAACCGTGGGAACAGCAAGTGCCAAGGCCCTGGGGCAGAAAGCACATATCTCCGCTTACAGAAGATGATGACAGGACTATGAGGCTGTAGTATAATGGCCCCCAGCCTAGGGCCACATGCTCTGGACCACCACATGCAATTAGGTGATAGTGGCCTGGCTACACCGAGATGGTGTGACCCTCATCCCTGACCCGGCCACCCAGCAATCTGGCCTTCCCTGAGTTCCCCAACTATAGAATGGGGACTTACACCCAATGATGTTCTGGAATCTCAGTTCTGCACTGGCCTGGACGTGTGTCCGGCTGGCCATCACGTGTCTCTGAGTCCCAGGCCCCATCTGAGTAACGGACCTCTGGTCCCAGGGGGAGGCGGGCCTGCTCCCTTCCGAGCACCAGCTTCTGGTAAGGTTGCCCTGAAGCCCCCACCCCTGCAATTCAAGTCAAGAGGCATCCATATGAGTCTGGGAGTCTCTGGGAGAGGAGAGCCCTAGGCAGGGTGGGGACAGCTCCCCAGGGACCCCCTTCGGCCAGGACCCCTGGAAGTGCCCTCTAGGCTCCCATGAGGGCTGGCCATATTATGAACATTTCCAAATGCAAAGAAGACTTGAAAGGATTTTGTAGCAAAAGATCAATACCTCGTTCCTTTTTTTTTAAAATGATTTTATTTATTTATTTGACAGAGAGTGCATAAGCAGGGGGAGCGGCAGGCAGAGGGAGAGGGAGAAGCAGGCTCCCTGCCGGGCGGGGCTCGACCCCAGGACCCTGGGATCATGACCTGAGCTGAAGGCAGACGCTTCACCGACTGAGCCACCCAGGCGCCCCTCAATACCTCGTTCTTATGACTAACATTTTACTGTATTTCCCATATGTGCAAACATCCCTCCTTTCTTGTATTCAGGCACAATTCAGTGTGTGTGTGTGTGTGTGTGTGTGTTGAACGGTACAACAAAAGCCCCCAAACGGACAAGACCAAGTGTTGGTGAGGCTGCAGGACAGCTGGAACCCTCAAACGTCACGGGCGGAGGCTGCGGATACCCAAGATGTTCGACCCAGAACTGCCCAGTGACCCCGCCACCCTATTCCTGGATATTACCCAAGAGGAAAGGAAATTTCCATCCACACAAAAACCTGCACACACCTGTTCACGGCAGCACAACTCACAGTCGCCAAAAACAGAAAACACCCCAAATGTCCCTTGACCGGCAGAGGGACCAGAAAACCGTGGAACGTCCACACAGGGGAATGCCAGGGGGCGTAACAAGGAGCGAATCTCTAACACTCACAAGAACATGGCTGACTCTCCCAGGAACTCTGCTGAGCGAAGACGCTGACCCCGTACTGCGTGATTCCAGGTGTGCGACCCCCAGAAAAGACCAAGGGGTAAGGGACAAATTGGATCCTTTCCTGGGAGGGGCTGGGGGCAGAGGGAACAGGTGTCAGGGGGCTTTGGCCGTGAAGAAAAGATATTATTTCTTTTTTATTTTTAGGATTTTTAAAAAAGATTTTATTTATTTATTCATGAGAGAGAGAGAGAGAGAGGCAGAGGGAGAAGCAGGCTCCCAAGGAGCAGGGAGCCCGATGCGGGACTCGATCCCAGGACCCTGGGACCATGACCTGAGCCGAAGGCAGACGCCCAACCCTCTGAGCCACCCAGGCGCCCTATTTTTAGGATTTTAAAAAAAATGTATTTGAGCGAGAGAGGGAGGGAGGGAGAGCACAAGCAGGGCGAGGCGCAGGGAGAGAAACAAGCTGACTCCACACTGAACGTGGAGGCCAACGTGGGGCTCAATCCTCCAACCCTGAGATCATGACCTGAGCCGAAACCAAGAGTCGGACACTTAACCGACGAAGCCACCCAGGCGCCCCAAGATTTTATTTCTTGATTATGGTGGTGATTAAAAAGCTACATGCTTTTGTCAACATTCACAGAACTGTCTACTTAAAAGGGTGAATTTCTCTGCAATGAGTAATTCTCAATAAGCGTCTGTGTTCTTATCCTAGGACGACTGTAACCAATGGTCACAAACTGGGTGGCTTGAAACAATAGAAATCCATCGTCTCCCAGCTCTGGGGCCAGAAGCCCGAGATCCAGGTGTGGCTTGCTACGCTCCCTCCGGAGGTCCTTCCTACCTTGACCAGCCTCTGGGGGCTCCAGGCACCCCTGGGCTTGAGGCCACAAGACCCTCCATCTCTACCTCCATCCATACCTGGTCTTCTCTGTCAGATTTCCCGTGTGTGTGTGTGTGTGTGTGTGTGTGTGTGTGTGTGTGTCTTATAAGGACGATTGTCATTAGATTTAGAGCCAACCTAAGCCACCTAGGATGATCTCATCTCAAGATCCTTAACTTGATTAACAAGAGCAAAAGACCTATTTCCAAACATTCACAGGCTCAACCCAATAAACCCTACTTAAAAAATAAAAACATGAGGGGCCGTATCAGGACACTTTCTCCCAAATCCTTCAGCTGGTACATTCTGCCTAGGAATATTTTGAAGCAAAATCCTAGCCTTTCATCCATAGACGTTTCGGTGTGTGTCTCTAAAGCAGATTCCCACCTGGGGACAGTTCTGCCCCCAGGGGACACCAGCTTATGTCTGGGGAAGCTGGTGGTTGTCAGGGCTGGGGGCACTCTTGGCATCACATGAGTGGGGGTGGGGACACTGCTCAGCGCCCGTAGGGTGCAAGACCCCCAAAGAGGATGACCCCCACCCTCTGCCCCCACAGTGCCCTCAGTGCCAGGAAAGCGGGAGGGACCTGGCTTACAGGGAAGCATGTGTGACTTTGGGCATCCCTGTCTGTGTCCATGTGTGTGACAAGGTCCAACAAGGGGGGACAACCGCGATGATCCAGGGTGTCCCCGTCCTGAGGGATCAGGAGTGGTCCTGAGCGCTTCATTCACACACAGAGACACGCACTGTCTCCCCCTACCTCCCCCCACACCACACACACACACACACACACACACACACACACACACACACACACACTGCCACCGTCAGGGGGCCTCGGCTGCAATCCCTGCCTGCCCCCTGGCGGCCACAGAGGCCGACACACGCACACACACACACACACACACACACACACACACACACACCCTCTGCCCCTCCCAGCCACAGAGGCCGACACACACACACACGCGCGCGCGCGCGTACACGCACACACACACACACACACACACCCTCTGCCCCTCCCAGCCACAGAGGCCGACACACACACACACACACATGCACACACGCACACATGCACACACACACATACACACACACACACCCCCTCTGCCCCTCCCAGCCACATCCTCACCTGGAACCATGGCTGTATCCCCAGTGGGGGCTAACCTCACTTTGCAAGGACGCCTTCGGCCTCCCGGGGCCCCTGCTCTGTGGGCATGGGGCTGAGCTGGGTCCATGCAGAGGCGTGGGCCTGGGGTCAGGAACCCCATGTGGAAGAGAACCATTGAGCAGAAGGAAATCGGGGATGGAGCAACCAGCCAGGAGACTGGTCAAAAGGACCATTGGCTTCCTCTGTCCTTGGTTTGGGGGAGGGGGCAAGGGGAGTCTTGGCATCAGAGCTGGGAGACGTGAGAAGGTCAGCGGGGGGAGGGGGACAAGGGGGTCAGCTGGGCACAAGTGTCTGGGGGGGTCATGGGGCAGGCAGGAGAAAAGAGAGGCGTGAGGGATAGAGTGTGGGGAAGAGATGAGGGCCGAGGCGAGGCCCAAGCCCTGGAGGGGCTGGTGGGCCCCTGCCTGTTCCCTGGATCCCCGTTATCATCTGGGGCTACCATTTATAACCTGGAGCCCTCATATGTAAGCTGGGGCTGCTGTCTGTAAATCGGAGTACTCCATTTATAATCTGAGGCTGCTACCTATAACAGGGGTCCCCCACCGGTAAGTTAGGGCTTGAGCCTATAATCTGGGGCTCCCACCTATAACTGGAGGTCTGCCACCCGTGACCTGGGGCCCTTTATTTGTAACATAGGAGCTGTAACCTGGGACCCTCTATAACCTGGGCCCCCACCTACAACCTAGAGCTTCCATGTATAACCTGGGGTCTCCCGCTATAACCTGCCTCCCCATCGCCCATAACCTGGAGTCCCGGCTCCACCATGGACCTGGATAGGTGGTTTCCTCTCTGCAAACCTCAGTCAGTTCATCTGTGATAGAACATTCCATCACCCCAAAAGCAACCACGTCTCCATCAGCAGTCAGTCCACACCCTCTCCCCGGCCTCCATGAGCCCCCTTCCCGTCCGTGGATGAGCCTGTTCCGGACGTGTCACCCACGTGGACTCACACCCCGTGTGGCCTATGTGTCTGGTTCCCTCCCTGAGCGTCGTGGGCTCGGGGTCCGTCCCCCGGGGCCGCGCGGTGTGGGCGCCTTGCCCCTGTTTGAGGCCGAGGGACATACTCGTGCGTGGTGGACACGACGTGTGTATCCATTCACCTGTGGGTGGACATTCTTTTTTTTTTTCCCCCACTTCTGTCTGTCGTGAATTGTGCCGCCGTGAACGCACAGTATACGAGTTTCTTTGTGGACATGTGGGCCCAGGCCCAGGATAGGAGTAGCCGGGCCACATGGAAACACTGTATTTAACTTTTTGGCTTTTTTCCAAAGTACCAGATTTCCAGTTTCTCCACATACTTGTCAACACTTATTATTGTCCATTGTTTTCGTCACAGCCATGCCCGTGGGTGTGAAGCGGTTCATTTTCATAACATGTTTCTTTTCATCTAACATATCCAAGATTGTCATTTCATTGTGCAATCAATGTAAATTATTAACAAGGTATTGTATACGTTTATACCTTTTCATGCAAAGCCTTGGAAATTGTGTGTAGTCACACAGAACATCTCAGTTTGGACAACCACATTATAAGAGCTTAACGGACACACGTGGCCAGTGGTACTGTCATGGATGACACAGCTCTCATTGCCGAGGACACAGCAGTGACCAAGGCAGATCCACCCCTGTTCCCAGAGAGCTCCCAGTCTAGTGCCAGAGATGGAGGAAAAATGGGTAAAGCAGTACATGAGACGATTTCTCACGGTGACAGGTTTTGAAAAGGAAGTCAAACTGATCGGGGCTGTGTTCCATTGAGTGACCCCGAAGGCTTCTGAGCTGACATGGTGCCTTCAAGGACTCTTTCTACAATGGTCACCTAACATGTCCTGAGTCCCTTCCATGGGGCCTGTCCATCACGAGATGGGGGTGGGCTCTGAAGGAATGTGAAGCCTACAGACACCCCGATTTCAAGCATTTGGGGTGTAAGCCAGCAACCACAGCGATGGAAGACACCAGAAGGATTTGAGTCAGGCAGCAGGCCCTCCTGTTCTGTTTTCCGGGAGAGATCGTCTAGAACCAATGATACCTCTTCCTGAAATGTTTGGTGGGAATTCACCACTGACAGGTCGAGGTCTTAATCGTCTTTCTTGAAACATCTTTGTCACTACAGGTCTTTCTCTGACTATGCTGATTATCTATTTCTTCTTAAGCGAGCTTTCATTTTGGTGTCTTTCAAGGCGGTGTTCCACTTATGGGCATAGAGTCGTTTCTCGTATGTAATCCTTTTTAATCGCTCTGGGGTCTGTAGTGACGGCTGTTCTTTCGTTCCTGACGTCGGTCATCTAGAAAGATGGTCTTGGTCAATCTGCTTAGACTTTTGTCATTTTTTTCAAAATCTCTTCAAAGAACGATCTTTGGGTTTCACTGATTTTCCCTGTTCTTTTCCTCTTCTACTCCCTTGGCTTCTGTTCTGACCTTTAGGATCTCCTTCTCAACAGAGGAGTGTGGGGGTTGCAGTCTAGCTGATGTGGCTTGTGCCTCCCTCCCCCCCAAAGCTTGCACCAATCGCCCCTCGGGTCGTTCGAGACTGTGATGAAGCTCATGGTCGCCAACAACACGCACACGGGCATAGGCGATGCCGCACGTACTTTGAGGGAGTTCGCAGGTGTTGGGCTCAGAACCCCCCAGCCTGGAGCCCACATCCGATGCCGTCAGCTCTCAAAGTTCCCTCTTTTTGCCTGGGGCGAATCAGGAGCCTCACGCAAGACTAGCAGTTCGTTCGGCCAGGATCATGATGGAGTGCTCAGGAGCAGAGAGGCAGCGGCGTGCGGGACTGGCGCAGGGGAGCGCAGTTTTGTCATCCCTTCTGACCCATGGCCTGGCATTGGCCGCTCTGGGCTCCTTGGTGATTCATTTGTCTTTGAGGTCATCTCCACGCCCAGCGCGGGGGTCGAGCTCACGACCCCGCGGTGCAGACTCGCAGGCGCCCTGGCCTGAGGGGCCCCGAGCCGAGTGCCCCGGCCCACGAGGGCTCCGCCCGCCCCACAGCCGTTTTCAGGTGGCCGTTGTCGCTCACGACTCCGACCCCAGCCCCGAGCCCCTCCGAGGTCAACACCGCGGGTGCATCTCCCCGCGCCCGCTTCCCGCCAAACCCCCTCTCCCCGTGAAGGGCGTCTCCGCGGGCCAATGAGCCCAGCTGTAGCCACCCCCGGGGCGGGGCCGAGAGCGAACCAATCCCCGCTTGGGCGCCTGCCTGGGTCCAAACGACCCAATCGGCAGCGGCGGCGGGTCGGGTCGCGGGGCGGGGCCTACTGGCTCAGCCAACGGGCGGGCACGTCGGCGGCGGGAGGGGCGGGCTCCGCGGCGGGCGTGCGGCGGCGCCGCGGCGCAGGGCGGGGGCGGGAGGTAAACAAGATGGCGGCGGCGTGTCGGGCGCGGAAGGGGGAGGCGGCTCGGGGTGTCCGCCACTGAGGCGGGGCGCGGGAGGCAGCGGCGGCGGGCGCCGGCCGGCTCCGCGCCGCCTTGCATGGGCTGGGCCCCCGCGCCGCACCGCCTGCTCCACACGTGCGGCGGCTGCGGCGGGGGCACGCGCCGTCCGAGCCCCGGCGGCCTCGGGAACCCCCTGCCCGGGCCTTCGGCCTGCGCCGTCTCAGGCGCCCGGAGCCCTGCGGGTCCCCGCGCCCCGCGGCCCGCGGCCGACGGCGTTCGCGGCCGAGAGCGAGCGCGGGCTGCCGTTTGGGGCGGGGGGCGGCCGCTCCGGGGTCCCAGGCCGGTGTGGGGGAGCCCCGGCGGCGGCCGGCTCCGACGGAAGTTGCTCCCCGCGGCGGGAGGGCTCCGGGCAGCCCCCCGGCCCCCCGACACGCGCCCGGGGCTGGCGGGGGCGGACGTCGGTGCCCCCCGCGCGGTCCGGATAGGCACCTGCCGCTGCCGCTGCCTCGGGCCCCCAGGACGGCGGGCCCCGCCGGGAGCCGCCCCCAGCAGCGCGCCCGGCCCCCAGCGAAGCTCGGCTGCGCAGCCTGGGGCCCTGGGGCCGGCCGGCCGCCGCGGGGCCCTCTTTGGGCGCGCGCCACGGCCCGCTGGTAATGCCCATCCTGGAGAAGACTTGGTTTGGCCGCACCGGTGTTTGTCCGAGGGTCTAAAGTCCCTGGAGGATGACCTAGCACTTGGAAGCCCCACCGGCCTACTGAGGGCCCCCGTGGATGCGCCGGCCCGACCCGAAGCTGCGAGGCGGGCAGGCACCCAGACTTGCGACCCTCCGCACCCTCGGGTGCCAGGGTTCTGGGCCAGGCGCGCCTCTTGAACTCCCGACTAGTACAATCGTTTCTTTTCGAAGAAGGGTTTCCTCTTTTTTTTTCCCCCCCTTTCTTTTTCTTTTCTTTTTTTTTTTTCTTTGCGTTTTTGTTGACTTTTGGTTTTGGGTTGTTTTTTTTTTTTTTTTTTTGAGAAGGGAATTTTAGGGGGACAAAAGGAAGAACCGTGCGTACCAGGGGCAATAGATAAGGGACCGCCGGCGAGAGTCGGAGGCGTTGGGTCCAGGATGGATGTGGCCGACCCGCAGCAGCTGGGCATGTTTACAGAGGGGGAGCTGATGTCCGTGGGGATGGACACGTTCATCCACCGCATTGACTCCACGGAAGTCATCTATCAGCCCCGGCGCAAGCGGGCCAAGCTCATCGGCAAGTACTTGATGGGAGACCTGCTGGGGGAGGGGTCCTACGGCAAGGTGAAGGAGGTGCTGGACTCAGAGACGCTGTGCAGGAGAGCTGTCAAAATCCTCAAAAAGAAGAAGTTGCGAAGGATCCCCAACGGGGAGGCGAACGTCAAGAAGTAAGTGTGGGCTTTCTGGGTCAGTGTGCGGCCAGCCAGCAAGGTTGGTCACCTTCATTCCTGCCTGCCTGCCTGCCTTCCTTCCCTCCCTCCTTCTCCCTTTCCTTAAAATTTGGAGGTGACCAGCCAGTTCCCATGTGGTGTTTGCCAGGGAAAGTGTTGTTGGAAACTGCTGAAGGGCTCTGACGAAGTCATGCTGGCTTGTTGCAGCTGGGTGTCCCCTTTCTTCAGATGATGTTGTCAAAGCCTTTTTTGGGGGGGGGTTGTGCCCATCCCCTTTCACCCTCCCAGCTGTCCGAAGAATTTAGGTGCCCAGTAGAACCAGCCAATGTTTATTTGGCCCTGAGAATTTGTGTTCCTGAACGGCCCTGGCCGCCACCAGCAGGTTTTCTGTGCAGAGTGCAGCTGTTACTAGGGCCCAGCGAAATGCGATTTGTTTACCCTGTTGGAGGGGAGCCCTGCGGTTGCCAAAAATAATTGTTTGCGCTGGCTTATCGGTCAGCAGGGGGTAACTTAGCCCTTTCTTGCTCACTTGGGCTGTGACACTAGACACATCCATGACTGCAGGCCCAGGTGACTCCCTGGGAGAGGAATCAGCTTGTGTCCTGGCTAACTTTTTACCCAAACTTCTTCGGGCATGTGTCAGCGCCTGGGCATCACAGAGGTGTTGGAGTCCGCCTGCAGGAGCCTCCCCGACCCCCGAGGATGGTGGGAGCCCTGTCTCCACCCCTCTTGCTGGGTTCGGGAGGGGGCGCCCCTCCTTATGGGCTGCCACTCACTGGGACCCCGCCCTACCTGGGCCCATGCTCCTCCCAGCCTCCAGTTTCCAAGAAGGGGTTTATCTAATGGGCCAGGCGGGCCAGGCAGTCCAGGCGGCAGAACTGACTGACGACCTTGGACGTTCCAGCACGTCCCAACATTGACCCTGCCTCCAGGCCCATCCTGGAAAGTGCTGCTCCCCTATCGGCTTTCAGCTCCCCCCTTCCTGGCGTAGCCTGCACTCACACATAAGCTGAGCTGTTTTCACTTGCTCTGTTCACTTGCTCTGGGCTGGCTTGGGTCTGGGTGTGGTGAAATTGTGGATGGAACGGAGAACCGAAACTGGGCTGGCTCTGGTGTTGGTGCCCCAGCTGGTCATAGCAGTTGGCTTCCAGTGTGGTCCAAAGGCAAGGTGGGAGGTATTTTGAGGCCTCTTTAGTCTTCGTGCCCCAGCCTGTGGACATGGAGCAGGGATGGCCGGGTGCGGTAGGGGCCGTCTCTTACCTGTGAGGTGGGACTGGGCAGGGGCCCCTGTGTGCTGGGGGAGACTGAGGCAGGGGGCAAGCCGGCACCCTCCTGAGGTCCACACGACCCCTCACCCCAGTCAGAAACCCCCACTCAACTGCTGGCTTCTAAGTCTTGTTTTCTCATTAAGCAAGAAGCAGCTGGGGGTTATGTGGCCTCAGGCTGCTGGTCTGCCACCGCTGGAGGTTGAGGGGCAGTGAGCTCCTTCTTCCTGGCTTCCTGGATCCTGCCCCTGGAAACAGAGCCCTCTCCCGATCTCCGGGGTCCATCTTTGTCCTGCTGGTTCCTCTCAGGTCTCATCCCCTGATACGTCTGGACAGCAGGGTACTGGTTTCTTCCTGCGTGGTTGAACCTTGCTCATTGGAGGCAGCGTGGGTCCGTGGAGGTGTTCTGGCTGGCCATGTTGCTCCGTGCTGCTCTGGTACCCCAGGCCCCAGCCTCTTGGGAGCAGCACCCCGAGGTTCCCAGAGTCCCCAAGTCCGTTCAAGGGCCCGCACTGGGTTCCAGCACCAATTGATGTGTGGCTAAAGGCACTCAAGCCCACTCTGCTGGCTCTCCTGGGGCAACTGGTGGGAGCAGAGTGGAGCAGGTCCCAGAAGTCTGCAGACCCCTGCTGCGAAGGTCGGGTGCTGTTGAGGTGGGCAGGTGCCTGTCTCTGCCGAGGCACGGGGTACGTGTTGCGGAGGTGCTCATTCACGGGACGCATCACAGAGGTGTTGGAGTCTGCCTGCAGGAGTCTCCCTGACCCCCGAGGATGGTGGGAGCCCTGTCTCCACCCCTCTTGCTGGGTTCAGGAGGGGGCGCCCCTCCTTATGGCTGCCACTCACTGGGAGTGAAAGGTCAAGTTAGAGGAAGGTTTGCCACCTCCAGGAGTTCCCTTGTGCCCCATGGGAGGCACAGGTGACCAGAAGGTGACCGGAGGGTTGAGGAGCACTGGCGCCCCAGTCTCCGCTTTCCTGAATGGTCAGCCCGGGCCCCAAGAGCTTGTGGAGACATCTGGGTGTGCAGTGTTGGGGCTGCAAGGAGCTCGGTCCTGCAGCGTCCATCAGAAGAACCTGAGGGGAAATTGAGGCCCGGGAGACCGAGTGTTGGGTGTCCCCAGCTGGCAGTTAGCATTAGGTGTCACAGCTGCAGGGCTCTGTGCCCGTTTCATCAGCTTAGGGCCCGGCTCTCATAGGAAGGAAAGGGGTGTCCTTGCAAGCGGAGGTCCGGGCTCCCCGGCCAGCCTTGCCAGCCGGCTGCAAGAAAGAAAGGCTCCTTTGTCTTGGAGAGGCTTAATAAACTCCACTAGCTTTTCTCCAAGTGAAGTGTCCGGAACCTTCCAGACAGGCGTCAGGAGTCCCGACTTGGATCAGAAGCTTTTTTCTTAAAGAATGATGTCTGTGACCAAGGTTGGGAGGGGGCTCAGGACGTCCCCCCTTCATGTGGTTTCCTCCCAGGAACTGCCATGGGCCTGCGCTTGCCCCCTCTCTCCTTCACTATCCTTTAAATTAGCAGGTTCTTGTTGTAGAGCAAGGAAGTTTCAGAGAGCTTCAAGTAAAGAATCATTCATGATCTCAGAACTGACCCATCTTGCCACATACCCTTCAAGTCTTTTTTGGTTTTTTTTTAATCTGTGCAAACACTTTTTATATGTCCCTATCATTTTTATTGTATTTTTATCCCCCATCGTTTTTAGAAAATCAGTGTACTTGTCTTTCTGACAGGCAGTAGAATCACACGGACTGACCCCGTAAAAGTTGGGAAGACGGTGTGTGTGGAGTCTCCCTCGGGGGGGTGCAGAGAGGGTCCTGCCGCAGGGTTTTGTGCGGGGAGAGCAGACCTGCAGGTACTCCCCGGGCGGCTCAGTTCAGAGGGCAGCTAGGGAATCGGCTCAGCCATACGGGCCGAGCACACCGAGCATCCGTGCGGGAGCGGTGGAAAGACGGCCGCCGGCAGCAGGTGTGCCCTCCACAACGTTCGATGGCGCAACTCTCTTTTCAGAGTCTAATGCATCACAAGACGCTGTTCCCTGTGGGGTTTTCTTCCATCGATCACTCATTGCTCACCGCCCTATGATCGCTGTTACCGTCACTGTTGCCCCTCAGGCCGTGCTTCTTGGACCCCTGTCCTTCTGCCTGAGTCACTGCTTTTCTAACGTCCTGTTTCCAGGTCGGGGGTCCACGGTGGTCTTGTTGGGGGTGGCAGGGCTCCATGGCTGGGTCTAACCTACCTTGTGCTCGTGGCTCTGTTTGCTGTGGTGGTGAATTACTTTGTGTCACGGTCCCATGATAAGTGCAAGGGTATTTGAAGGGCATGTCCCACAAGTGGAGTTTTGGGTCAGAGGGAGCATGTGTACATTTGATAAGCTACGTCCAGACTGCCGGTCCCCCAGCCTCCCCAGCCAGTCTCGTCCAGCCAGCTTCTACGTCCTGAGGGACCACCAGGAGCACTGGGTCCTCTGCAGACGGGCGGCAGCTCTGTGAGCAGGTGCCGGTTTCCAGGCTGGGGCCTCAGTGAGGCTGGGGCCGCCTTGGTGATTGGCGCATAGTTGGATCTGGGTAATGAGTGTTTGGGATTTGAGTGTGTCCCGAATCAGAGCTCTGGACTCTGTTGACTCTTGCTCTTGTCCCACGTGGCCTCTACGGCGTCTGTCCCTCCGCCACCCTCATATTGGGAAGGGTTCCACTGTGTGCCCCGGCTGGCTGGCCTCCAGAGGTGGCAGCAGGAGGGTGAGGCAGCTCACCCTCAGTGAAGGTCCCGGCGGCCGCCCTGATGTCTGGTCCTTCCCTCTCGGGTTGGGGTGGGGCTGAAGTGTGGAGCTTGGGGCCACACTGGGCTCTGGGGGCCGTCGGGACGTATATGCCAGTCCTGGGAGTGTATGGAACGCTGCAGAAGCTGCCCTTTACCCTGGATCCACCATGTGGCCGAACTGTAGCTTATTCCTGCAACAGCTTTACGGGTACATAGCTCACGCACCGGACTTCATAGCGTGAAGGTGTAATTCAGTGGCATTAACCGGGTTGTGAAACTCAACACTGCCTAACTGCAGAACATTTCAGCTCCCCAAAAAGAAACACCACCCCATCAGCCGTCACTCCCCATCCCCCCCGGCCCCCACAAGCCCCCTTCCCGTCCGTGGATGAGTCTGTTCTGGACGTGTCACCCACGTGGACTCACACCCCGTGTGGCCTTCTGTGTCTGGTTCCCTCCCTGAGCGTCATGGGCTCGGGGTCCGTCCCCGGGGCCGCGCGGCCACAGGACGCTCCCGTGTGTGGGTGGACACGTTCTGTTTGTCTGTTTACCCAGTGATGGGTTTTTGGGTTGTATCCACTTTTATGAGTCATGCTGCTGGGGACATGTGGACAAGTATCTGTGTTGAGTTGCACTTTTAGCAATTTCTCTTGTTTTAGTCTCCTTCCTGGACCTCTGAGGGCCTCTGGTCATATGTTTAGAAGCATCAGCAGAGGGGCTGAGGTGAGGGGGGTCTTGTTCAGTGTCCCTCCTTCAGGACTGCCATTGCCCCCGGCCCGCCCCTTGGGCACCCAGCGCACCCTTCTTTGTCTGGAGTGGACTGACCTGTGGGGAGTTCCGTGGGCGGCTCAGTCTCACTCTGGCATGCATGGAGCTGATGCCTCTCAGGGCAGTGGCCACGGGCCTGTCCCTGTGTGTTTTGTTTTGGGCTGACCTGACCGTGGAGGTAGCTTTGTATTTCTCTGTAAGCTTGAATGGCTTTATGACCCTCATTCAGTTTTTCTTCTGGTTAATCAACAAGTGAACTAATAAGCAGTCCACTTTGGTTAGGCAGCAACCCTGGGCAGGTCCCAGGCAGCGGGGTGGAGGGTGGTGGGGGGTGGTGTTAGTGACCACAGCTCGGAGCCCCTGTGGGGGAGGCGGGCCGGAAGGCACCATTTCCTCTGCCTTCACTTCCTGCATCCTGGCTGAGCTCCTCGCTTTTCCTTTTTCTTTAAACATTGTTTTTTTTTTTTGTTTTTGGACCCGAGATATAACTTGTAGGAGACGTTGAAAATACAGAGGTGATAGAAACCCTTCAGTACACCCCGGAGGTCACTGGGCTAATGGCCGGGTGCACCCTCCTCCCGCGTTTTCTCTAGTGAAGTTCTGTGTGCGTGGCTCCCATCGCCCCTTCTGTTAGAGTCTGGCGTTGTGTCCATTCTTTCCTGGTGTGGAGAAGGTGGCTTACGCGCTTACACACGATGCTTTTTTTTTTTTTTAAAGATTTTATTTATTTATTTGACACTCAGAGAGAGCGAGAGCGAGAGAGAGAGAGAGAGAGGGAGAGAGCACGAGCAGGGGGAGCGGCAGGCAGAGGGAGAAGCAGGCTTCCCGCCGAGCAGGGAGCCCAATGTGGGGCTCGATCCCAGGACCCTGGGATCATGGCCTGAGCTGAAGGCAGCGGTTCAACCAACTGAGCCACCCAGGCGCCCCACACACGATGCTTTGATCACAGTTACCCGAGCAAACAGATGAGCAGTTCAGCACACCCATGGTGGGTCAGCCTGGTTCTGTTAGAGTGGGGCCTTTTTTTTTGTTGTTTGTTTGTTTGTTTTTAAGATTTTATTCATTTGCGAGAGAGAGAGAGCACAAGCAGGGGGAGAGGCAGAGGGAGAGGGAGAAGCAGACTCCCTGCTGAGCAAGGAGCCTGATGCGGGACTGGATCCCAGCACCCTGGGATCGTGACCTGAGCCGAAGGCAGACGCTTAACCATCTGAGCCACCCAGGCGCCCAGGGGTTTTTTTTTTGAAGAACATACTTTTCGGGCAATGGAATAGGAGTCTTGAGCTGTTCCGTTGCAGAGGAAGGGGTGCTGCCCTCTGCCTTGGTTTGGAGTTCATGACATGAACTTCTCACAGAGGATGAACGTTTATTTGGTGGTGGTTTCATCCTGATGGCAGTGGGCAAAGGGGGAGACACGGCCTGGGTCGTCTTGAGACAGGAGAAGAGAATGCAGAGCCGTAGGCTCGCCCTCTTACCAGTAAGGACCTAGGGTGCGTTTTCCAGGGGCCGTTGACTTGCAGTGGGGGTCCCTGCTCCCAGAGCTGCTGTGCAGTTTTGTTGGCTGGCTGTTGGGAGTTTAGAAGTGTGGTCGCAGGCACGGGTCACCAGAGGCTCATGGAGCTCAGCTGTAAACTCTCCAGTCCTGCTTCCTTGGCACCTGCCCCCCCCACAGGTGGCTGCCATTCAGCTGGATAGAGGAAAGGCCTCCTTGTCCCAACATGTGTGTTTTGTTTTTACTTTTGTAATTTTTATTTTATTTTATTTAGTTTTTTAAGTAGGCTCCACGCCCAGTGGGGGCCTGAACTCACCACGCTGAGATCAAGAGCCCCGTGCTCTACCGACTGAGCTGGCTGGGCGCCTCATCAACACATGGTTTTAGTTGTGTTGCACCTCAAGTGATCTCTTTCAATGAAGAAAAGTGCTCTGAGGTTGGGAGGTTGGTGTGGATGGCTCAAGGAAGTTGCTGGCTCCCCAGGCTGCCGTCAGCTGACCTGAG
The DNA here is from genome assembly GCF_009762305.2 of Zalophus californianus. NCBI lineage: Eukaryota > Metazoa > Chordata > Mammalia > Carnivora > Otariidae > Zalophus > Zalophus californianus. The sequence goes on from NC_045595.1 coordinate 675,952, forward strand.
CTGTCCCAGCATGTTGGGGAGCCTCATTCCAACGCTGGGTGGACAGTTCCCAGTCCTGTGTGCCGTCCCAGGAAGCTAGAGCCAGAGGAGTTGGGTTCTGTCTCTGAGGCTCACCCTGCAGGGCTTGCTAGTCTAGCTCAAGGCCTGTGTGGATGGCCTTCTCCTCTGGGGCTTTCTCACTGCTGCGCCTTTGCTGAATCCGCCCTGTGACAGGTGCCCACGCAGCTGCCTCCCCGGCCTGGCTGCTGACCAGGTGGCTCAGTGGGTGTTGGCCTGACTGGTGGACAGCAGGTGCTGGACAGTGGTCTCCGAGAGGAGCTGCTCTGTACTCCCACCAGGCAGCACATGGTGGTGACGCCCACGGCCGCTGGCTGGGGGCTGACTGGGGGCCAGGCCATGGAGATGGGTGTTGCTGCCACCATCTGTCAGGTGGAAATGGGGTGTAACGGGCCAGTGCGTGGAGAGTCTCTGGGTCATAGGTGGGCTCTGGGCCCTGGGCGCAGGGCGGGAGAGTCAGGGCAATGGGATGGTTTGGGTGGGGGAGGGGTGGAGGAAGGAGCGAGGGAGGAAGGTGGGGCCTGGGTTCCAGGGACTACTTGCCCTGGTCCAGAGGCTCCAGGATCTGCTCCAACCCATCAGGGACCTTCCTGATCCTTTATCGCAGAACTCTCACCCGACACTGTCCCGCCCCCAGAGGACAGTGGGCTATGTCTGGAGATGGCTGTGGTCGTCAGGACTGGGGTTACTCCTGCCACCGAGGGGGTGAGGGCCAGGGATGCTGCTGCCCCCCCACCACAGAGCCCAGGAGGCCCCCACAGAGAGTGACCTGCCCAGAATGTCAGCGGGGCCAAGGGGGACAGACCCTGCATTAATTATTTGGAAAATATAATGGTCTGACCCCTGCTCACGCTGGAAACCAGAGTAAACCCCCAGGGGTCAGAGGGGACAAACCAGGGCGACCCCAGGGTCTGTGAGTCACCCCCACTCAGTGTGTGTAGTGAAGTGTGTGCAGCATCCCGGGAGCTCAGGAGTCTGCTGGTCAGGGTGCCGTCTGAGCGAGAACCAGAGTAGGATTCTTGTTGCTCCCGGAACCCTCTGGTGGGGTGGGGTGGGTTTCTGTTGGTGAGTTTCTGGGAAAGTGGCCGCAAGGCTGTCTTTGTTCTGCAAGTTGATGGCTGTGGGTCTGGGGTCTGCAATCTGGGGTGGGGGCTGTGCACAGATGCCATTTCTGGGGCCCTGGCAGGTGTATGGCCATAGCTGCTGGGGGGTGCAGGCTTCATGGCCCTACAGAGGGCCTGCACCCAGGAGGGTGAGTGGTGTCGGGCCCAGGATTCATGCACTGGGAGGGGGTGGCTGTCAGGAAGGGCCTCCTGGAAGAGGCAGCCTTCTTCCAGAGCCTGGACAGCGGGACAGATGTGACTTCAGTCTCTCAGGAGGACGGGGCCTCCCCTGCCCAGCTGTTCTTAGGTCCCATGCTTGGGCTTCCTGGTGAGGACTTCTTAAAAAACTTTATTGACACATTATTCACAATCATACAATTTGGTGGCATTTAGTGTATTCCTAGGGAACCCCTTTATCTTATTCCAGAACATTCCATTTCCCCAAAAGCAACCCCGCCTCCATTAGCTGTCTCCTCCCCCATCCTCCCCAGCCCCGGCCCCCGCGAGCCCCCTTCCCGTCCGCGGATGAGCCTGTTCTGGACGTGTCACCCACGTGGACTCACACCCCGCGTGGCCTTCTGTGTCTGGCTCCCTCCCTGAGCATCGTGGGCTCGGGGTCCGTCCCCGGGGCCGTGCGTGTGGGTGCCTCGCTCCTGGTCGCAGCTGAGGTCACGTGTCCGTGTGGGGGGGACATGCTGTGTTTGTCCATCCGCCTGCTGATGGACACTGGGGCTGTTCCCACCTCTGGGCTTCTGTGGATCATGCTGCCGTGAACATGCTCATGCGGCTTTCTGTGTGGACGTGCTCCGGTTGTCACGGGTGCGTACCTGCCGTGGAGTTGCTGGTTCAGCTGGTAACTTGACCAAACCCTCCCCCAACACCTGCTGCGTGGCCCTCTCTGCTGCTCAGACCCTGGACAGGTGAAGCATCAGATGGCCATCTGCGGAGCAGGCGGCACTGGGTGTGGGCCTGTGGGCAAGGTTGGTGCCAGGTGGGCAGCTGTGCCGTGGCAGCCATTCTGGTGGGGCTGGTGGGGCTGCTTTCTGCCCATGCCTGGGCTGCAGCAGCTGAGGTCTCCAGGGCCCTTGTGGGAAGGGCTCCCCATCCTTCCTGCAGGGAGAGAAGGGAGTCCTCATGGAGACATGGGTCCAGCTGTGGTGCAGTGCCTGGGCTTTGTCCCTACGGAGAGGCACAGCAGGGATGCTGGGCAGACTGGGGTAGCCTGGCCTTCCTGGGTAACTGAACCCCAGCTCCTGCACATAGTAGGTGCTCACTCCACCCTTCACCTGCTGTCCGTATGCCCACATCGCTGTGGTCTTTTATAAGGAAAAGCTGTTCCGTTAAAATGTTTAAAAAGCATCCTGATTGCATTGTCCTGTTGAAGTCCCCCAGACTCAGGGGGAGACCTTGTTGCTGTCACTGGATGGAGCTGCTTGCTTGGAAGGGGCAGCAGAGAAGCCTCTCCTGGGTCTCCCCGTGCCCGCCCGCCTCAGAGCCCGGTGTGTCCTCTGCACGGCACCCAGAGGGCGAGCTCTCCCTTCTTACCAAGCAGAGCAAGCTGGGTCTCTGAACAAATATGGCACCAGCCATTCTCACTGGCAGGTCGGCTGATGCCTCTGTTTTCTGTCTTTAGGGAAATCCAACTTCTGAGGAGATTACGGCACAAAAACGTCATCCAGCTGGTGGATGTGTTATACAATGAAGAGAAGCAGAAAATATATCCTTATGGCAGCTGATCTGCCAGAGCACCAGGTCAGGGCCACACTGGAGGAGGAGCAGGGGGTAGGGCTCAGAGTGCTGTCTCCTGACCCTACACCTGCCCCTTTGTGACTCTGGCTGGTGGACTAGCCAACCCAGGAGCTCCTAAGGCAGCACCAGCCCCGGTCAGTGGTTGGCCTTGTCCAGCTAGTGCCATCAGGTCACCTGCCAGGTCCCCATAGTGTCTCAGACTTCCTTTACTTTTGTGGATGCTGGGGTCCTCCCTTTACCCTATGCCCCAGAGTGGGAGTGCTGGGTCTAGGTGACCCTGGCTGGGTCTGGGGGTCTCGTGGCGAGGGCTCTCCTTGCCTCTGGCGTTCAGGCTCCCGTCTTGCCCTTCAGGGCTGCTCTGTTTGGGGTAGGACATGGGGTGGGGAGTGTGTGATTCTGCAAGAATGCTTCCCTGGGAGTGTCCTTGGCTTTTGCCCTTTACTCCCTGGGGATGGGCTCCATCTCTTCAAGGTGGTGTGGCTCTGGTCAGCTCCAGGTCTAGGGAGCAGACGTATGGGGCCCCTAGGTCTAGCCAGGGGGCTGCCGCCTTCCCACAGCAGTGCTGGGCATGGGGTGATGGGCTTTTCAGCACGTGGCTCCCCTCCAGCTTGCTCTCGTGGCCACCTCTGCCGGAGACACAGTGGGGGCTTTACCCTTCTCCCCTGCTGGCCTGAGACACTCAGCCACTTCCAGTGTGGCCTGGCCGCCCCCAGGCCTTCGTCCCCTGGCTCTGAGGCCCACATCCTCTTCCGGCTCGGAGCCCCTCGTCCCACCTGCCCCTCCCTCCTGTCCTGCAAGCCTTGTCTCCTCATCTCCTCTGCGGCTGGGGGTGGGGCTGGAGCTCCTCAGGGTGTTGGATGCCTGGGGAGGGCTTCTTGTGGGTCCGGAGCACTGAGCCCAGAGGAGGCGGCCACAGATCTCTCTGAGTTGACTCTGGGAGGGTCAGTGGAGGGGCAGAGATGCCCTGCAGGCCCTGTAATCCCTCTGGTCTTTCTTGTTGTCTTTGGGCACTGCTGCCTGTCTTTGTTAATACAGCCGTCAGATGCAGTCGGGGTCTTCTCCCCCAGGCCCTCCCCACGAGCATCTGCCATCTGTTCCCTGGGGATAGGCCCTGCCTGGGGCGGGGGTCTCTGCCAGTCCATGGCTTCCTTAGCACCACACGTATATGGTGATGGAGTACTGCGTGTGTGGCATGCAGGAGATGCTGGACAGTGTGCCGGAGAAGCGCTTCCCTGTGTGCCAGGCCCATGGGTAAGTGCCTGCTGCTGGGGCCCCATGGCCACCCCTCCCTCCTGCAGGGTCGCCCACCGGCCCATGGTCTTCAAGGATCCAGTCCCATGTTCAAACGAGGTTCTTTTTCTTTTTCCTTTTTTTTTTCCCCAAGAGTGAGAGTGGGGTGGGGGGGACAGAGAGGGGGAGAGAGAGAGAGCAAGTGGGGGGGGGCAGGAGAGAGAATCTCAAGCAGACTCCCTGCTGAGTGCGGCACCCAGCGTGAGGCTTAATTTCACCACCCTGAGATCATGACTTGAGCCAAAACCGAGAGTCAGACAGTTAACCGACTGCACCACCCAGGTGCCCCTCCAGCAGGTTTTCTGATCACCAGTGAGATGAAAACTCCAGTGTGTGTGTTTTTTTTTTTTTTAAGATTTTGTTTATTTGACGGAGAGACACAGCGAGAGAGGGAACACAAGCAGGGGGAGCGGGAGAGGGAGAAGCAGGCTTCCCGCGGAGCAGGGAGCCCGATGCGGGGCTCGATCCCAGGACCCCGGGATCATGACCTGAGCCGAAGGCAGACGCTTAACGACTGAGCCACCCAGGCGCCCCAAAAAACTCCAGTGTGTTTTATTTATTTATTTTAAAAAGATTTTATTTATTTGAGAGAGAGAGAATGAGAGAGAGAGAGAGCACGAGAGGGAAGAGGGTCAGAGGGAGAAGCAGACTCCCTGCTGAGCAGGGAGCCCGATGTGGGACTCGATCCCGGGACTCCAGGATCATGACCTGAGCCGAAGGCAGTCGCTTAACCAACTGAGCCACCCAGGCGCCCTCCAGTGTGTTTTAAGCCTCAGCTTTAGGGGCTCAGTCTGTAGCATGCTCAGCCCAGCTGCTGGGAGAGCAGCCCCTTTGCATACGTCCCTGCCCTGCGTGCCCCCTGCCTCAGGCTGTGAGACGTCTTGGTCCCTGAGAAGTTCCTGAGCTGTCACAGGCCAGCTGGCCCTCCTGGGGGGGTGGGGGTGGGTCAAGCGTCCCCAGCCCTGGGGGGCACTACCAGGGAGGAGACATGGTTACGTCGAGCCAGACCGATTGGAGGACCCAGCATGGCCATTGGGCTCGTGGGGAGCGTGACAAAGGGCTGCCTGGGTGGGGGGAGCTGCTGGGGGCCGGGGAGCCCTCCTCTGCCTTCCCCAGGAGGCTCAGGTTGGAGTGGTCCATAGGCCTTGGGCAGGAATCGCTTGGCTGGGCCACCCGTCCCGTCATTCCTGTTTGCCTGGTTGTGAGGACTCCCGTCTTTGGTCCTGCTGGGTTGATCCCAGGTGGCTGCTGTGCCAAGGGGGCCCCGATGGACAAGGTGGAACCTCTTGGTGGGGCAGGTTACGGAGGTCCCGCCCCCGCAGGTACTTCTGCCAGCTGGTGGACGGCCTGGAGTACCTGCACAGCCAGGGCATCGTGCACAAGGACATCAAGCCGGGCAACCTGCTGCTCACCACTAGTGGCACACTCAAGATCTCCGACCTGGGTGTGGCTGAGGTAGGTGCCCATCCTTCAGCACGCGGGGGTGGGGGCAGCCCCCCCAGGGCTGCTCCCTGAGGGCCACCTGCTGCTGCTGCAGGCCCTGCACCCCTTTGCCGAGGACGACACGTGCCGGACGAGCCAGGGCTCCCCAGCGTTCCAGCCCCCTGAGATTGCCAATGGCTTGGACACCTTCTCTGGCTTTAAGGTGGACATCTGGTCAGCTGGGGTCACTCTGTAAGTGCCCAGGGGCCTTGGTCTCCCTGCTCTGCCCCCTCCCCCAGGGGCCCCTCCTTTGCCCACCAAGGACTCAGGCACCCTCTTTGGGCTCCAGCCTTCTAGAACCTGCACCTCTTAATGGGTCCCCCAGACACCATTCTGGGGTGTGCTGGGTGGCCGGAGTGTCAGACAGACTGTGGAGCCAAGATTCAGAGCCCCCTATGGGTAGGAGCAGATGGAACTGCTTCCCACCTTGTGGGGTCCTCAGGGTCAGAGACCTGGTGTAGGGGGGTGCGCACACAGACTGGCCGTCCTCCTTGGGCCCCCCCTGGCCTTCCGCCTTGGTTGCTGAGGGCTCGTCCTGGTCTTCCCACTGGATTACATGGGAGGTTGGAGTGTTGCTCAGCTAGCCGCTAGGTGCCCCCCGCCCAGATTCTGCTTTCCCATCCAGCAGGGCACAGCCCTGAGCACTCATGCGTGAGCCGTGCTGAGTGGGCTGCAGTGTTCTGTGGGACCCGAGTTGGGGCCTAGCCCAAGCACTGACCAGTGCAGTCCAGAACCTTCCATCCTGGCCCCGCTTGTGGGACAGCTGCTGACTGGCGTGGGTGGTCCATTTTACTTTATTTTTATTTGGTGGATTGGTTGGTTGTAGGCTCCACACTGGGCATTGTGGAGCCCGGCACAGGGCTTGAACTCAGCGACCCTGAGATCAAGACCTGAGGATGAGATCAGTTGTCGGACGCTTAACCGACTGAGCCATCCAGGTGCCCCCATTTTATTTTATTGAGAGAGAATTCACATACCACAAGATGCACCTTTTTAAGACATACAATGCAGTGGGTTTTGGTATTTTCAGAGTGGTGCAGCCCCCACCACCATCTATTCCAGAACATTCCTGTCACCTGGTATGAGGCCCCACAGGTGAGGGTGGTTTAAGGCTCCTGTGCCGGCGGGTTCCAGGCCGGGGCTGCAGGAGAAGCCCCAACTGACAGGGCCTCTCTCCTTCCCGTCGGGGGCGAAGCTATAACATCACGACAGGCCTGTACCCGTTTGAGGGGGACAACATCTACAAGTTGTTTGAGAACATCGGGAAGGGAGACTACACGATCCCGGGTGACTGCGGCCCCCCGCTCTCGGACTTGCTGAGAGGTGAGGCCCTCAGGACGGCGCCTGGGGCTGGACGTGTCGGGCACGGGCTGCCAGGGGGCGATGGGAGTCCTAGGGGTGTCGTACCAACCACGGGCTTCTGGAGAGCTGGGCCTCCTCTCTGCAGCCAACCCCCCCCCCCCACCCCGCCCAGGAATGGGCCCGGTTAGTGGAGAGCGGCTGAGGCTGGGCCCGGTTCACACGGCCCTACTGTCTGCTTTGGGCCTTTGCTCCGCCCTCTTCCGACCCCCACCCCCCAGAGGGAAACAGCAGTTGTGCCCCAGCCTCGGCGCCCCAGCGCCCCAGCCCCCCAGCCCGGGCCGGGTCCTGGCTCCGGGCTCCTGAGTCCTCGGGTCTCTTCCTGCTGCACAGCCTGCGGTACGCGCCGTGCAGCCACAGCTGCGGGCCTGTCCAGGGTTGGGCCCAGCGGATGTGGGCTGGTGGGGGGACAGCCGCAGCGGACATCCTGACGCTTGGCTGGAGCCTGTTTTGATGGCAGCAGGTGCAGAGCATCGCCCCCACGTGCCCCCGGTACCTGGGAGTCCTCGCAGAGATGCTGCCTCGGCTTCCGCTCTGGGGTAGAACTGACTGCACTCAGTCCCTTCCTAGACTGCACGTAGCTTACCGTGGAAACAGTAGATTCCCGTGACCCCAAAAGTGCTTATTTTCTAATAACAGGGTCGGGCTGGTTTTTAAGTTTTGGTGGGAGTGAAGTAGAGCTCAAGATGGCCTGCTGGTCTGCAGCAGCTGGACTCCACTCCCAGGCACAGGCCTGCATTGGCAGCACCCCCATCCCCTCCCCGGGACCCTCAAAGATGGCTGGGTCGGTGCAGCCCTGCCTCGCCCGCGCTGCGTGCTGTGGCCCAGCCCTCCCACTGCTCCGACCTGGCCTTCAAGTTCTTGGAAGTTCTCAGGCACTCTCTGTGGGAGGGTTGTGGTGTGAGCTGGCCCTGTCCTCAAGTGTGCCCAGAGGGCCCCCCCCCCGAGGGCCGTTCCACTGGGGTTCACTGCAGAGACGGCTACAAGGGGCTCGCTCTCCTGACAGGCGCTGGCTGGCTAGTGTGTTCTCTAGATGAGGCTTTGTTCGCTCAGTCCATTACTACCCTTACTCTTCTCAGTGCTCGAAACAGCCCCGGTCAGGCTGATGACCTAGATGGCAGAGGGCGTCAGGGTCCCTGTCCCCAGATCCAGGCAGGGCAGCCCTGTCCCTCACCTCCTCCACGGATGGCATTTGCCCTAAGGCCGAGGTAGCCAGGCAGGGCTCGTGGTCTGTACATCCCCCTGCACCCAAGCCTGGCCCAGGGCCTTTGCGCTGGGGGTGCATGGGCCGGAGGCTCTTCCCACAGCCAGGACTGGTGGGGTGGCTCCCTGCGTCTCCTAGAACACCGTCCTGGCCCCGAGGCCTGGTGGCCGTCCTCTCTGCCTGCGGCCTGAGTCCTGAGGCCATGGCCCATGGTCTTACCACCTTTTTGGCCCCACTCAGACCTGCAGCTTTTTGAGCCCCCAGCTCTCCAAATCGCCACAGGTTTCCTGGGAACACTGGGTGTTCCCTCCGAGTGGGTGCCGTGCAGAACTCTCAGAGCTGCGCACCCCCGCCCCTCCCCCGCTTGACACTTGTGGAGCTCCACCCTCCTGTGGGGAAGCCGGAAGCAGAAGCTGTGGGCTCTGGGGCAGGACCTGCCCCTGGGGCCGGGCCCTCGCATGAACAAGGCAGAGCGCAGGCCCGCCTGCTTCGTCGTCCTCCAGCATGTGGACAGGCTGTGCGTCACTGGGATGGGACTGTCCTTCCCAGCAGCTCTGGGGTCTGCGTGAAAAGCAGTTGCTGTCCTTTGGCTGTCTGCCCAACCATGCCCACTGCCTGTGGCTTTGCTCCTTCCTGCCACGCAGCCCCCTGGGGCTGCAGGGCCTCGTCTCCTCACAGTTAGGGCTCTGCGTCTTTGCCGCATGCCCAGGTCTGCCCTGTTGGTGGAGGCCGGGCTCATGGGGGACCACATTGTGGGGGGTGGAATGCCTGGAGCACTCTGAGCTGAGGCTCCACTCCTCCATGCCAGTGCCGCCTCCTCCTGGGGGTGTCCTCTGTGCACAGGCTGACACGGGGCAGGGCTGGGCCATGTGCCCAGCGATGACTCCCCACAGCCTGCTGGTCTTCCGTCAGGGATGCTGGAATACGAGCCAGCCAGGAGGTTCTCCATACAGCAGATCAGACAACACAGGTGAGTGTCTGTGTGGGGCCCAGTTGCGGGGGGTCGGGGTCCTCGTGGTGGGAGTAAATGGGGAGGTTCTGGGGGTGCAGGGGTGTGCATGATGGGATTGGGTGGGGTTGGGATGTGAGGGTCTGGGGTGCCAGGGGCCTTCCTGGCCCTCACTCTCCTGCCCGCCCTCCCCCTCCCCATATAGATTTTAGGGGTGGGCCCTGAGGTCGAGACCTGCGTAGGGAACTGGGCGAGCCTCCGGGCTGTCCTGACTTCTGACTTCCACAGCTGGTTCCGGAAGAAGCACCCGCCAGCTGAGGAGCTGGTGCCCATCCCGCCGAGCACGGACTGCAAAGACCGCTGGCGTGGCATGACGGTGGTGCCCTACCTGGAGGACCTGCACGGCTGTGCTGATGACAACGGGGACGAGGACCTGTTCGACATCGAGGATGACATCATCTACACTCAGGACTTCACGGTGCCCGGTGAGCACAGCTTCACAGCCTGGCCTCCATGTCCACCTGCCTACGTGGCAGAGCTCACATCCCCGATGTCCCGACCTGACCTCGGAGGGCCTGCCGAGGGCACAGACAGCCGTGGGGGTGTGGCCGGCCCTCCCGTCTCCCACGGAAGCAGGTGGGGATCCTGGAGGGCAGAGGCCACCCAGGGCACCCGCCTGTGTTCTGGGGAGTGCACGTGACGTCCTGCTGGCGGTGAGAGATAGGGGAAGCCCCTCTGATGGCCCTGAGAGGGTCCAGTGGCCCTCCTGGTGCCTGGCTGCCTGCCCTGACACGTGTCGCCTTGCTTCCCCAGGTGGCGAAGAGACGTCTGAGGCAGGGCTTAGAGAGGAGAGAGGCGCCCAGAAGAGTCAGTGCTCAGACCTTTCTGGAGAGGAAGCTGAGGCCGGGGGTGCACAGGAGCTCAAGGCCATAGTGTAGCGCTGCTCCCGCCCCTCCCCCCGTGCCACCCCGTGCCAGAGAGGCCAGGCCTCAGCACCCCCCACCGGCCCTCCCTGACCCTGCCCAGGTATCTGAGGGTGGCCAGGGCAGCTGCCCCCCCCCCCCCACCCCCCAGTGTTCACTGTTCTGTTCTGGGGCCAGTTTCGCAGGTTCCCATCATAAAGATTTGCCCCGAGGTGCATGTGTGGGTGATGCTTGTCTCCCTTTTCCCTGGCTCATTTGCCAAATGTTAGATTTCTGTTGTAGAACAAACTGGTGTTTGGGGGTGGCCTGTGTGGTGGGTGGGGCCCCTGGGGACACCCCACTAGGCAGTAACACTATGGGCCCAGCACTGTTTTCCTGGCAGAGCTGGGGCGGGGTTCATGCATCCCATTCACGCAGGGGGCATGCTTGGGGGTCAGTGATGCCCATTTTGGAGGTGTCACCTGCTGGACCCCAAGCAGCTGTGGCTTTGGCTCAGCTGTTTCCCTGTAGAGTCCCGGGAGGTGATGTGGCCTTGCAGAGGCCTGTCCCCTATGTAGAACAGGAAAGAGGTGTTTTGCCTCTCAGAGGTACTGGGCTGTTGTGTCGGGTCCTTGGGAATGACGCTCGCTGGCAGGCCGTCTGCTATCCCAGCAAGGTGGAGTGAGGACTCTGCCAGATCCCCAGAACCTTGCCAGACCACTGAATACGTGTGTGAGAGGCCAGGAGCTGCCTTTCATGGTTGGGGAGGGCTCATGCAGATGCCTGGCCTGAGAGGATCCGTCCACAGTGGAAGTAGCAGAACTCTGCTCCATCCGGCCAGCAGGGAGGTGTGCTGCAGCCAAGTCCCTCTTCACTGCAGTCCAGTGCTGGGGTCGCCCTCAGAGGCTCTCAGCTGCTTGGCCTTGGTCTCCTGGGACTGTCCCCCCTGTGGGGGTCTGCCTCCCACCGAGAGCTGGGTGCTGGGCCTTGGACCGGAGGTGGGTGGTTGTGGATGATGCTCCAGTCCTTTGAGGATAAGGAGGCCAGACCCTGTACCCTGCCCCCTGTCCCCAGCCACAGTCGCTGTTCCAGTAGCTGGGCTCCAGGTGGTCTGTGCAGAGCTGTAGTACTTGGTGCCTGCGAGGCCCCTCCTCCATCAGGGCAGGGCACCTGACCCCTCTCAAGACCTCTCCCCCGCAGGAACCGGTCAGCAGTGAGGAGCTCTGACCTAGGATGCTTCCTGTGTGCATAGGGGTGGCTCACAGCAAGTTCTAGAAGCTGCTGAGTCAGATACTGGGGACCGTTGGGCTAGAGGGGGCTCTGTGCTGGTGAAGAGGTGGACTAGAGGCAGCTGAGGGCAGCTTCCCACCAGTGTCCCAGAAGGGTGGGCCATGGGCAGGAGGCCGATTTTCCATGTGCACTGAATGAGCTACATGGGCCCTAGCAGATGGGCGACCCCTGCATGCCCTCCTCCTCCCCACTGCACCTCAGAGCACAGGAGTGCAGGCAGCCGTGCCGCCCCAGGCCTGTGGCCCCCGGAGGCCTGCAAGGGCTGGTGCTGCCTGGTAGTGAGTAGGGGCATGGCAGGCCCCTGGCTCTGATCTCTTCATCCAGTGCCCAGTATGGGGAGCTGAGGCTGGCCTCAAGGGGAAAGATGAGTGTTGCACACCTGGCCTGAGCCCAGCCCGTCCCAAGCCCCACAGGGCCCAGTGAGGTCTGGCCTCCGCACAGGTGAGCGGGCCCAGGATCGGGCCCTGTGCCTTCACCGTGTGCTGGGGTGAGGGTGAGCAGGGCAGCCCAACCACCTGCGTGAGAAACCAGGCTCACACATGAGCAGGCAGGTGAGCATGGGCTGGGCCCCCACCTTGGCTGGCCGACTCTGAGGCCCTTGCCCCTTCTAGCCGGATGAAGGGCCCCGCAGGCAGGACCTAGACGGGACAGGTGGGGCAGGTGGTGGAGGACCCTGTGCCTGGGTGGAGAGGCCTGGGGAATGGGGTGGGGTGGGGGGGGGCAGGGGTGTTGGTCTTGGGCCCCCATCAGCCCACACTCGCCCTCTCCCTCCTAGGACAGGTCCCAGAGGAGGAGGCTGGTCAGAACGGGCAGAGCCGGGGCCCACCCAAAGTGGTGTGCATGAATGGCACAGAGTCAGCCCAGCTGAGCACCAAATCAAAGGTGGAGCGCCGGGCCAGCGCTGCCTCCAACCCCACTCGCAAGGCCTGCTCGGCCAGCAGCAAGATCCGCCGGCTGTCGGCCTGCAAGCAGCAGTGAGAGCGGCCACCCACAGGTAGGCTGCTGTGGGGGCCTGTGGGAGTGGGTGGGGGCCGTACCGCGGGCACTGGCAGCACCCAGCCCAACTCACAGCTGCAGCCACTGCTGACCAGGGCCAGTTCTGTCAGTCTGCGCCCACTGCCCCCAGGACACTTGCCAGTCGGGTGGGGGTTGGGCAGCAGTTCCCACGTGCAGGAGGGGGGCCCCCTCACACTGGTGGCCTGTCCTGCCAGCCCTGGGTGATGCTGGACTCAGCCCATGAGACGTGTGGGTGGGTGGAAGGTTGGGATGTCTTCAGCTTGGCCCAGGCTGTCATCCTGGTGGCCGCTCGGCCCCCCTCTGCTTCCTCTTCCCACCGCTGCCTGCCACAGTCCGAGGGGTGTGTGGTGGGAAATCAGGCCCCAGGGGTGCTGGAGATCCCATCATCTGCTCAGGATGCAGGCGGGGTGCCCTCTCCTGGGGTGCTGCCCCCTGCCCCCATGGCCCTGTGGTGCTTATCTGCCAGCATCAGAACCAGCCAGGAGAGCTGGGAGCCCGGCTTCCTCCGTGGAGGCGGGTGCTTAACTCCACTGGGCAGAGTGAACTACAGGGTAACCCCAGGAAGCAGCGCAACCTTCCCTGGCCTCTCTGGACATCTCACAGCTCCATATGAGCAGGCCTCAGTTTTCCCCACCCTCTCAGCAGACCAGAGGGTGGGTGGGGCCTGCCTCCTGGGATGCAGAGCCTATTTGCTGGCTGAGGAGTGACCTTTCTATTCCTGTCTGCAGCCCGTCTCATGGAGCCCCAGCCAGGTGCCACGGCCCAGGTCCTGAGTCTTCCCGCCGACTGCTGGCCCATGGCTGCTGCCCAGGAAGGCCACCACCACACCCTCCTTGCCGACTGCCCCTCGGGAAGCCAGGGGTCTTGGAGGGCCGTGGCTGGGGGACAGCAGGGCCTGGGGCCTGGCCTTCCCCTCATGGCCAGTGGACACGCCCTCTTGTTGACTTTGCAGCCCTGTGCCGAGCCCCTTCCCCTGGCCAGGGGAGGAGGGAGCACACCGGCTCACGGGCCCTGTGGGAAGCCCTTGCCACGCACTTTATGTTCAGACTACTGGTTCTCTCCCCAGCCCTGACTTCTTTTTACTCTGCTCCACGTTAGCGCCTCCCACACCTAGTGATGTGTTCAGACAAACCACAGCCACAGCAGGAGCCGGGATGAAGAACAGGCCTGTCAACCAAGATGCATGCCCAGAGCCCAAGGGAGCCAGGCGGCTGCCTTGTTTTTGTTTGGTTGGTTCCTTTTTCTTTCTTTTTTTTTTTTTAAAGAAAAAATAAAGCAGGTGGATTTGAGCTGTGGTTGTGAAGGGTGTTTGGGAATTGTTGGGTTGGCACCGTGTCCTGCAGGTAGGGGATCTGAGTCCAAGCACCCTTTGTGGACCTACGGCCCAGGAGGCAGGCTGGGGTCTGCAGGTCTGGCGGGCGGGTGGTGGGACCTGGGGCTTCCGTGGGGGTCAGCCTTTGGCCATGCTGGACAGCAGTCCTCTCGGTGGTGACCGGTCTCCCCAAAGGTCAGCAGGGCCCTCTGCGCAGCCCCAGGGCCCACCAGTCCACAGTGCAGCAGCCGGGGAGCTACCTGATCACAGGACCCTGACCCTCTTTCCAAGGTCTCTGTGCTCCTGGGTCCCCAGAGAAAACCCGGACTAAGCAAGAGTGTGCAGTAAATGTTTATAATCAACCAGAAAACAAACACAAGAAACTCCATCACTGGATGGTACACAGACGGCACGAAGCTCCGAGGGGCGGGGCGGGGTGGGGCGACTCGGCCGCAGGCGAGGGCTGCCCCATCTTTTGGCAATAAATAAAGCTTGGGAAACTTGAAACCTTGGCCGTTTGGGTTTTGTGTGTCTCCAAACATTAATGAGTTCTGGCAGCTCTTTGGACGGTGCAACTGCGGGGCGGGCAGGTGGCCCACTCACATGCTTGGGGCGGGCGCGGGGACTTGGACACGGTGGGCGGGAGGGGGCGGCGGCGGGCTGTGGTTTTATTGCTCGGAGGGGGCGCGGGGGGGGCAGACTGCCGCGAGCACATGCCGCGGTGAGGTAAAACAGCTTCAGGGGTTTGGCGGCTGCGGCCTCCACCCAACCTGCCAGCCCAGAGCGAGCGCGCCCGTCGCCCGTCTCCCATGCCCCCGCAGTCCGGGTCCCCGCGGGCTCGGCGCAGGAGCCCCGCTGCAGACTCCGGCGCGCGCAGCCTGGACCCCCTCAAGGCTCCACTGGCCCCGCTAGGGGCGCCCTGCGCATGCGCCTCACTCTGCTCCTCCACGCGGACCCTCCAAGGTGCGGGTCCTGGGCGTGCGCCTCCTGGTGCTCTGTGCCCAAGACGCCCCCACCCAGAGGCTGCTGTCTGGGGCCAAAGGCAGATGAACGTAGTCCCCAGGGGCTCGAAGATGAGAACCTGTCCCGCTCCCTCCAGTCCAGCCCTGCACTTTGAGGAGCCACAGACGGATGCAGCTCGGTGACCAGCGGGGACTGTGCGCGTGCGCACCAGAGGCGGCCCGAGGGTGTCCCGAGGACATGAGCATGCGCACCTGGGGGGCGGCTAGAGGACGAGCGCGTGCGCGGCCCCACGGGCCCGGCGTTTGCCCACCGGAGCGTCGCGCCCCAGGCGTGTCCGGCGGCGGAGGTCCCGAGCGGCACCGGAGAAGCTGACGAGGTGGGTGCGGGACGCAGGGCTTAGGCCGGGCTACGGTCGGGAGACGTCGGCGCGGCGGCGGCAGCGGCCAGCGCAGGAGCCGCAGCGATGGGCTGGGCGAGGCGCGGCGGGAAGAGTCTGTCGTCGATGCCAGCCGCCAGCTTGTCCAGCAGTGTCCCCGGGGACCCGACGCACAGGCCCGAGCCGGGGCAGCTGCCGCTGCCGCCGCCGGGCTCCTCCTCAATGACAGGGATAGCGGGCGCAGCCGGGTCATCGCCCGCGCGGCCCTCGGGCGGGCAGTCGACACTGTCGCCTCGGCGCAGAGGCGCGCGTGTGGGGCGGGCGTCGGGGCCGAATGTGAGCGCAGGCGGGGCGGGGGTGGCGGCGCGCGCGCCGGGGTCGCTGTGCTGCCGGCCGCGCTGCTGCCACTGCTTGCGCGTGTGGGGGTGCGGATGCGCGCGCGCGCGGTGGCGGGTGGCGCAGGGCAGCGCATTGTCGAAGTGCGGGTCATGGCGCAGGAACTCGTGGAAGAGCGCGTCTGTCTTCTCGTCAATGCTGTAGTCGCGGCGCGGGGCGCGGCGGGGCCAGGCGCGGGGGCTGCGGGGCCGGGCGGGCGCCTCGGTGGGCGCCAGCGCCCCCTCGAAGCTGCTGCCCACAGTGGCCGTGCGGCCGGCGCTGGTGAAGGAAGAGCGCTTCTCGGACGCGCTGGGGAGCCCGTCCTCGCCCGCGCCGCGGCCCTCGATGCTGGCGTAGCCGCTGTCCATCTGAAGCAGTTTTCGCTGACCTCCCGCCTCACTATCCGCGGAGCGAGGTGTGGGCGGCGGCGAGGGCGGTGGGAAGGTGGGCACAGTGGTCCCGGAGCCTGAGCCCGAGCTGTCTCCGCTGCGCACCGAGTCGCGGTCGTTGCCACTGCTGCTGTGGTCCGAGGCGGCTGCGGCATGCAGCTCTAGAGAGGCACGCAGGCTCCAGATATCCCGGTAGATGGTCTGGGCCTGCTCTGGCCCCGAGTCCCGCTCACCATCAGATTCCTGCTGCCGCTGCTCAGGCCCCACACCGCCGCTGCGCTCTGGGGGAGACTCGGGGCTCGCTCCTCCCGTGGCGCCCACCTCCTCGGCTGCCTCTAGCCTGCAAGCCAGGCCGCAGCAGTCAAGAAGGCTGTGCGCGCCCCTGCATTTGCTCCCCAGCCCCCCGACTCTGGGTCCGGAAGGGTGAGCATGGGCAGGGACCCCCTAGGTTTGGCCAGAGTGCGGAAAAGGAATTTTTTAAAAAAATGCTGCCAGTCCCTGTTGCAGGGTATGTTTTCTGGGTAAATCTGAGCCTTCCTAGCACCTGCTTTTCAACCAGGTCACTTTTCACAGTGTCTGTGGCTGGCTCTTCACCTAGAGAGAGTGAACATTCTGCTGGGAAGCTACTTTCTTCCTAATGTCTTAGTGTAGAAGGGACTCGCATGGGAGGGACTGGACCAGGTGCAGTCCCACTCAGCCTCTACGTCTGGACTTCACCACCCCACCATCCCCATCCACTGGGGGGGTAGTGGGGTGCTGCGGGCAGAAGGGGTCAGTTTCTGAGAAGGGGCCATGCAGCCCTCAGGAATATGAGCAGGTGGAAAGGAGCACCAGGCCCCAGCAGAGCCCATCAGGCCGTGGTCTCCACCAGGAAGCGATAACATCCAAGCAGGCACATACCCCTGGCAGCCCTAACTGAGCAGACATCCCGTCTTGGGTACCCTGGGGCCATCGTCCAGGGCCCCACCTGCCCCTCCGCCCTTACCCTGTCTCCCCCGGTTTCCCTCTTGTGATGCATGCTGGAGAGGGGGCCCCAGTGAGGCAGCCTCTGGGAGGGGTGGCAGGACTGGAGGACTGTGACCGCACGTCTGCAGGGTGGGGAGAGCCCTCCCCAGGACGGTGGGGCGGGGACTGGGCAGGGCTGGGGCCCACGGGTCCACCCCTGGCACTTCTATCTACTGAAAAATACCTGCCGAGAGTGGGGGATGGGCTGGTGGGGCTGGCCAGAAAGGGGTGGGGGGGCGGGAAGGCCACAGCGTCGCCTGCGCTGGCGATGTACTGGATGAAGTCCCTGTGGGGGGCGTCCCCCTCCTCCTGCTCTGTGCTCTCGCTGGCGGCTCGCTGCCGCTGGAAGTGGTGCCGCTTGGGGGAGCCTGTACAGAGGAAGGCGCGTCAGCCCGCCGGAGTTCCGCTCAGCCTGGGGCCCCACTCCCACCCTAGAGGCGAGCAAGGACCAGCCTGGTCCAGGTGAGTGGGCACCCCGCTCTGCAAGGGGGAAACCGAGGCCCCGAGAACAGAAGAGCTAGGGCAGGTGTGAGTGCAGTGTGGAGGTGGTGCCAGCACCCAGAGCAGCTCTGGCCAGAGAGGTGTGGCCAGGGCCAAGATGTGCCCTGAACACCTGGCAGCAGGCACAGCTGGACTAAAGTGTGGAAGCTGGAATGTGGGGGAGAAGGGACAGGCTGGTGGGCGCCAGGGCGACACTTGGGTGGGAAAGCCCCAGGGGTGGGGAGGCTAGTCAGCCAGCAAACAGGTTCTGGGCACTTCTGCGCCTCCGTTCGGCTCTAACCACCCTCAGGAATCATGGGCTCCATGTCTGCTCCTGAAGGCAGTGGAGTGGGCCCCTCCGCTCCCTGCACGAGCTGGAGCCAGGCCCCAACAAGGGGGTTTGTGCCGTCAAGGCCATGCACCTGCTTATGCTCTCTCTCCTTACCTGTCCCGGCACTGGACCCACCACCTCCACAGGGCAGCAGGCACCCCCTCAGCCTGTCCCGTCCTGGCTGACTTCCCCCAGTATACCTGGGGTGTACTGAGTATACCCTGAGTACCCCTGCTTTGGGCTGAGGATAAGGAAGCCCTATATCCAGGGCTCTCCATGACGGGCGGTCTGCGGGATCGAAGGGCTGCTGTCATTAGCTCGGGGGTGGGGATGCTCTGGCCCAGAGGCCAAATGGGCCTGCAACCTACTGTTTGTAAATAAAGTTTTATTGGCCCAACACTCATTTATACCCAGTCTACAGCTGTTTCCACGCTGCCAGACCAGACTGACCACAGATCCAAAAGCATTACTGTCTAGTGCCTTACCGAAAAAGTTCACCAATCGTGGCTACGGTCTGCCCACCCCCCTGCTTTACTGGGGCACAGTAAGTGACCCAACCAGCTCTGAGCCCTTGGGCAAGATGCCCACTGGCAAATGGGTGCTGCTGGCCAGCAGAGGGCAGGAGCCTGGGGGCCCCTCAAGAGCACGGACTCCTTCCTGGTGCGGAACCTCCTGCTCTAAGGCCGCCTGGGGCAGCAGCTGGAGCTCTACCCCCTGGGCTCTGGTTTCTGTCGAGGCCACAGCTCACCTCTAGTGTCCAGACTGGATGCCCGTTGGCTGGGGTCCAGCTTCCATTTCTTGACCTTAAAGTAGGGGCTGGCCCCATCCAGGCTGGCATGGCGCCGCAGGCGGGTAAAGAACTGCAGGACAGGCCCGGCCCCGGAGCCTGGGCCTGCCTCTCGGGGCCCTGTCGTGGCCCCTGGCCCGACAGGCTTAGTGCTCCTGGTACCTGCCTCCAGCTGGAAGGAAAGAGGAATGCTCTCAGGCACGAGGACCCTCTCCTTGCTGCCCCACATGCTGGCTCCAGCTTGGGCCCCAGCTCTGCACTCTAGGGGGCGGCCTCCACCCTGGCAGACGGTGCCGACACGCCCCGCCCAGAACGCAGAGGAGCAGTGAACAGCGCTTGGTGGCTGGGTGGAAGCTATGCTAAGCTCCGGGGTTCAGCCTGGCTCTGCCCAGCTCTGTTCTCCCAGCCCGGGACAGAGGAGTTTCTGAAGGTGAGTGTCCAAGCGCACTCATGCCCTGGCTTAGGCTGTGCCCTGACCCTACCCTCTCCAGCTGTGGGAATGCTCTGTGCATGTGGGGGATGGCTGTGTAGTCTATGTGCTGCCTACCCCTCTTCCTCCCATGCAGGGGGATCAGGCAGGAGCAAGGGGAGTTAGGGTCAGGGGAGGCCACAGGCTGACCTCTGTCCTGGAGTGGGGCAGGGAGGGGAGGGGCCGCTCGGGGGCCCTCACCCAGGTGCCTTCCCCGGAGTCGCTGGATGCCAAGGGGCTGATCTCGAAGTCAGCAGGGCCCACGGCTGAGTTGTAGGGGTCACCTGGCAGGGTGGAGCTGGGGCCCACGGAGCGGCCGGTGAGGGCCTTCCCCGGGGGCTAGGGGAGGAAGCAGTAACAGGTCAAAGAGCACGGGTGGGTGAGGGGAACTACTGGACCCACAGCCCACTGTGCGCCCCAGCCAGGCCCCCCTCCCTGTCCTAAGACGAGGGGCCCAGCCCAGAGAGTGGGGAAGGGGCCACCTACAGGGTGGGTGTCTTGTCCACCGAGCCCCAGGCCGGCTGCCACCGGTATACTCACCTGGAATATGGCGAGGTTGGCCTTGGGGGGGGTGGTGGTGCTGGCTTCACCCAGATCGCACTCATGGATTGTGATGATCTTGAGAGGTGGTAGGTGCAGGTGAGTGAGGCGGGCATTCTTCAGGTGGTGGAAGTCCCCCTCCGTCAGGGTGTACCTGTGCCCAGCATGGCTACCTGTCACCACGCCAGCCTGTCTCCATGCTCAGCCCAACCCCCCAAGCCCACACCTGCTGCTGTCCCTGGCTCCACCATGGGGGAGAGCAAGGCCAGCACCCGCCCCGCAGTGAGCCCAATCACAGGGCATCAGGCTCTGTGACCTCCCTTGGGGACAGGGTCCCCTCCTGCTGCGCCGCCCCTTACCGGCGGCCCTTGTCCTGTGACTTGCGGCTCTGCTCAAACAGGGCTGCCTCGTTGAAGGACACCCGGCGGCCGGTGTAGCTGGTGGACAGGAAGCGCTCCGTCTCTGCATCCTGGCCGTCAGGGTCCTCCCCCCTGAAGTCGGGGTCTGCGAGGAGAGTGGAGAGGGTGGGCCCCGGGCGCGCCGCGCCTGGCGCTGGGCAGGCGCTGGGCGGGCGGCCGGCTGGGGTGGGTCGGGGAGGGGGCGAAGGGTGGGGCCCGACTGAGGGCTGGGACCGGGCAGGGGGCAGGGTGGGCACTCACACATCCGCTCACACACTCACTCGCTCAGCACGCGCCTGTGAGCACCTACGCGCGGGCTCTAAGGAAACAGAGATGAGTCGGAATCGAGCTGCGCCCAGTCTGGTGGGGGAGACAGACAGACACAGCCCGTCAGGCGGCCCGAGGGGGCGGGCGGGAGGGCGGGCAGACGGGCTGGGGGCGGGCCTGGCGGGGCGCCGCACCTTGGGCCGGGTGAGCACCATTGTCCAGGTAGGTGGTGGTGGTCTTCTCTGCTTCCTCCGTCGCTCTGGGGAGGGACCGCAGGGCAGCAAGGTGGGACGGAGGGCCCACCTGCCGGGACCCGAGCTCATCGGGCTAGGCCCCAGTAGCACACCGTGCTCCCCAGGCACTTAGAAGCAGGCCCCCAACACCATACAGGCTGACAATACACGCCTGCTAACAGCGCGCACGCGCGTGCACGGTCACCCGGCTCCAGGCGCGCACGGGCCCGGGGGAGGCCGCTGGGACGGGCGGGCTGCGCACCTGTTGAAGCGCCGGTGGGCCTCCCAGCAGCGCCTGCACAGCAGCAGCACGCCGGACAGAACCACTAGCGCACCACCGACGAAGAGCGACATGACCACCACCAGCAGCGCGTAGTTGTCCAGGATGGGGTCAGGCTCCGCCTGTGGGCCAGCAGGGGTCAGGACCGCGGGGCGTGGCCTCTGGAGGCCCGCCCGGCCCAGCCACCCACTCCATCCCCCTCACTCACGGTGGGGCTGCCGGTGGCGTTGTCCCACCTCGAGGTCAGGGCAACCGTGGCCGTGGTGCTGGCGGCAGGGGCCATGGTGGGCGTGGGCTGCATTGTGAGGCTAGGAGGAGGGGCCTGGGGGGGCAGGGCCTGCTCAGACCAGCTCCTCTGTCCCCTCCCCCTCCTAGCTCCCAGGGAGAGGGAGGAGTCCACATGGGGCAGTGACTCACGGAGAGGTGGAGGAGAGCCCCGAGGCAGCCCCACCCCGCTTAGATCCACGCCGGGACCTCCGTTTCCCCGTGTTTAAAACGGGGGAGGTGTATGCTATCCACCACCTCCCCAGCCGGTGGGGCCGGCCCAGCAAGGTCGCAACTGGCCGGGAACCCTGCCCAGAAAAGGGCAAGCACTCCTAGGGGGAAGAGGGACACTGAAGATGTCAGCGCACTACCGTGAGCCCTCAGGGGCCCTGCCAGGGGACAGGAGGGGGCTGCCGTAGCCCCGGGAGACTGGTTCTACGGCGAGTGGTATCAGGATGGTGGAAGGGGGCGGAGGCACTGAGCTCAGTGACTACCAAGTCACGACTCCGGAGGTAGCTGCTCCCCTCCACCCAGCGCTAGTGGGAGCGAAAAGGCCAAAGAAGGCGCATCTGTTCCCAGCCCTGAAGAATCTGGTTCCCATGGCGACTGTGCGAGCAGGCCGAGCGGGGGGGGGGGGGGTGTTGCCAGGGCGCACTGGGGAGAGGAGGGGGCGCGGGGGAGGGAGGCCTCCTGCAGGGCGGCTTGAGCCGGTCCTGGGCGGCAAGATGGCTGCTGCAGCCGCCTCCCCGCCAGTGCCCAGCACGGGGCCCTGCGCCTCCGCGAGCAGCTTCTCTGGCTGAGCAGGCCAACCTCCACGTTTGCTTCACGCTAGGGGTAAACTGAGGCCGGGGGAGGGGAGCTCAGCCCTCGGGAAAAGGACTGCTGGACATTGCACCTGACTGCCCCCCCCAACGCCCCCTCCTCCCGGTGGGAAGGACCGGGGACTGCACGCTGGAATCTCAGGGCGCAGAGGCTGGGCCGGGATGACCCGCAGCCCTGAGTAGGCAGGGCGCGCGTTCGGTCCTTCCCCAGAGCAAAGGGTGAGCCAGTGCACAGGCCCCATAGTCCCCAACCCTTTCGGGTTTTAACCCCACTCGACAGCAGGGGAGACAGGGCCCAGAGGATGGGGGTGGGGGAGACCTGGCGAAAGCCAGGTGTTCTCAAGAGTTCCGGTCCGAGAATGACCGTGGCTGCCCGGGATCCTCAAGGGGGATGGGGCGCGCATATGTAGGTCGGGAAATGAGTTCCGGCTGGAGGGGGAGGGGACAGAAGCGCAGGGACCGCGACAGGAGATCAGAAAAGATGGCAGGCAGCCGAGGGGGAAGAGAGGTGGACTCCTAGGGGTAGGCGGGGACCAGACCCGAGGGCGGACGTTCCCCACGGGCCCGCCCCTGAGGTCCAGCCCGTCCTCCCCGAGCTCGCTCGCCACCGCGCCCATCCCCGCGCCCCCAACCGGCCCCGGGGCGGGATGGAGAGCCCTCAAGGAGAGGCAGAGAGCCCGGACTCCAGGCACATCTCCGTTTCGGGCTAACCCAGGAGACGGAGACGCCATCGCCCTCGCTGCATCTCACAGGGGAAACTGAGGCCGGGGAAGGGCGTGGGGGGGGGGGTCCTTCACCAGGCCACTAACGGGGGATGCAGAACCCCGCAGAGTGGCACCCACGCCCGCCCCGGCTCCCCCCACTCCTTCCCTCCGGCCTCGCCGCCTCGCGGAAAGGGCCGGTGGTCCGGAGCCGGCGGCGATCCCATGGGCCGCGCGGCCCCGGCCTGCCCCCGCCCGCCTTGGCGTATCCCCAGGCCCGCCGCGCCTACCTCAGCGCCGGGGCGCGCGGCCCATGGGGGGCGGGCGGGCGGGCGGCTGCGCGGCGTTCCCGGCGGGCTCCGGTGCCCGGTGGCCGCGGAGCAGGCGGAGAATTTATGAATGGAGAGCGCGGCGCGCGGGGGAGGCAGGCGCAAGAGGAGGGACCGCGCACGTGACCGCGTTGGCGGCGAGCCCGCTCCGACCCGGCGGGTGCCACCCGGTCCCGGGCCGACCGCCCCCGCCGCGCTCGCCGCCGCGTCTGGCTCGCTGCGCGCCGGCCACCGCCTCCCCTTCCCTTCCGGCGGGAGTGGGGGGCGGAGCCTCGCTCCGGACGCCCCCTCCTCACGCGGAGCGGCTGTCTCCCGCGGCGGCTGAGTCTCCACCCCCTCCCCTGCAACACAGCTCCTGACCCTTCCCAGGGTCCGGAGGAACGGGGAACGAAGGGAAGGAGTCGGGTCCATCGGTTTCCCTTCCTTCGCGTCCCCCAACTTGGGGGACACCAGGATGCACAGTTTGGGGGGTTGGACACATGCCCCCCCTTTTCTTCCCTAATATGTGGCATTGTCGGGTTCACCAGGCGCGCTGCCTTGCTGGGACAATGAGTGAAGATAATAGAATATTATCTGTGTTGAATGCCACCATGGCCTGCCCAGCCCGGGTGACATCAGGACTACTCTGGCAGAAACTCCATGACTGGTGAACCCCAAAGCTGCTCCCCATTCTCCATCTCAGAAAATCGTGCCTTGTGCTTCTAGATGCTTATTAACCTACACCAGCGTGGTCTGGGTTCTTGCCCAGCCCACCTGACCCTATGTTCACCGCAATGTCATGCCTTTCCCCTCCAGTGAAAATTGACACTACCACTTCAACCTCAGGGCCTTTGCACTTGTAGGTGCTGAGCCTCGCGGACTCTTTCCCCCGCTCAGCTTCAAGATTCACTCCCTGGGGCGCCTGGGTGGCTCAGTCGTTAGGCGTCTGCCTCTGGCTCAGGTCATGATCCTGGAGTCCCCGGATCGAGTCCCACATCGGGCTCCCTGCTCAGCAGGGAGTCTGCTTCTCCCTCTGACCCTTGTCCCTCTCGTGCTCTCTATCTCTCATTCTCTCTCTCTCAAATAAATCTTTCAAAAAAAAAAAAAAAGATTCACTCCCTGGCTTCCTTCAACTCTTTCCTAAATGGTCAAGTGTCAGTGCATCTCCTCTAGGCTACCTTTGGTAACAGCAATTCCCACCCCACACTTCAGTCCCCTGCCCCTTTCCGGGGACTTCATGTCGCCTGTTCTTTGCTCCAATGTGTTGTGTCCCTCTTCACTCCTTCCCTCACTACAGGGTGAGTTCCATCCAAGGCAGGAGTTGGGTTCCCAGGCATGGCACAGGGCTGGCACACTGAAGACAAAAAGTGCTTGTTAAGTGCGTAAATACCCAGGAAAGGCGGGCTCAAGCGAGTTGGAGCTGAATGTGCAAAGGACCTGAGGTACGAAAGTATGTTTGTAGTTCAATGTGTTGTGTTGGAACAAGGAAAGCCGTCTTGTGGTTCCCATCAGGAGAATGACATGATGCCTCTGGCTCTGTGTGAACCGAGCTGTTTGGAGGACAGGGGAGGAGGCTGGGCCATGCAAACCGGTAATAGTGGCCATAGTGGCTCCACTGAGTGGACAAGCCATGCCGACGGGGGTCCACTGGCCATCTCCAGGTTAACTCTAGGTTTGGGGCCTTTACCCATTGGCCACCCTGGAGTAGGAATTGGGAGAGAAATTGTCCAGTGGATGGGTTCGAGAAGCCGACTGATTCGTAGATTGGGCTTGCCTCCATGTGGGGTCCGGAGCTCTGGGAACGGTTGGGACTGCGCACAGGACGCACCCCTAGAAATGCGAATGGGGCTTCTCTCTGCACACGCGCACCCTGGGCCAGGATGCCCCGACTCTGTCCCACAGCGCCGGCCGAGGGGGCGGGGGTCTGGGCACTAAGCCTGGGTCCTTCCTCTGTGTTGGCCGCAGGCGGCCCAGATATTGGAAGGCAGGGAGCCAGGGCGCAGGCAGCCCCCGGGGTTGGGGAGTCACCGAGGCAACACCGCGTCGCAACGCGCCTACCCAGACCAGGGCCCGAGTGCCGCTACCTCCCCTGTGGCCTGCACCTCTCTGCCCTCAGCCAAGGCCCTACCCGGTGTCGGCCCCAGCCCGGCCCAACCCACACTCCGCGTTTTGCCGGAGACCAAGATGTGGGCCTGGGGGTCTGGCCCGAGGCGCCACCTGCGTGAGCGCGGGGGCGGAGTGGTGACGTCAACGGCGCAAGCGAGGCTGCGCGAGCCGAGATGACGTCAGCGGAGCCGCGGGCCGCCCGCGCACGCGTCCGTGCGTCAACGGTGCGCGGGGGTAGGGGCTGGGCGGGGCCGCGGCGAATGCATCTCCGGTCGCGGAGTGCCCTCTGCCGGCGCTCGGGGATTGCAGCCGAGCCGCGCCGCGCTCGCAGCGCGCCGGGCGCTTATCCGCGATAGACCCTCCGCCTAGGATGTCCTTCCCGGCACGTCTGCATCTCTAACAGTCGCAGCCTACCCCATCTTGGCTCCCAAGTCTGCTTTTCTTTTCTTTTTTAAATACTTTTTAACTTCTAATATGCCATATGATTTGCGTATTCGTTACATTGAATGTTTGATAAACGTCCCCACTGCCCCAAACCAGAGCCGGAATCTTGGTATTCCCCTTGATGGACATCCGATGAGCGCCTCCAAAACCTTGAATTCAAATGACCCGTGCTCCGCGGAGGCTTCTGGTCCTCCGCATTGACCCACATCCCATCTTGCCATCCGGCTGGCAGGTAGGACTGGAAGGAAACTACAACCCCCAGCATGCCGCGCGCGGGGCGCAATGCGTCGTTGCAATGTCTTGCGCGGCTCGTTGGGAGTCGTAGTTCGCGCGTGCGCCTTTGCCTGGACTCTTTCCCAGAAGTCCCCGGGCGTCGTCCTCCTCGTCCTCCAAGCTGCCTGCGTTCGGCCGGAGTCCGCTCGCAGCCGTCGCCATGCTACCCGTCGCAGTCCTCCGCCGCCCCGGCCTGCGTTCCCTCGTACGCCGGGCCCGCGCCTACGCCGAGGCCGCCGCTGCTCCGGCCCCGGCTGCGGGCCCGGGACAGATGTCCTTCACCTTCGCCTCGCCCACGCAGGTTCGGATGCCGGTCTGTCTCGGGACCCCGCCTTGGTCGACATTTCCAGCCCGGACCCGTAGTGGTCCGCAGTCGGAGACCCCAGCCTTTGGGTTGTCGATCCCCACTTGTTCCGCGCTCTGTGCTCCTCCCCGGTGTCGTCCGGAATCCGGGCTCCCCAGCCTCCGGGGCCCCGAGGCCCACAACCGCATCTGGGACCGCTGACCCATGCCCCCTCCGTCTCGTTTGGTCCGGGTTCCGAGCCCCCCAACCCCAGAGTGGCTGCCCCACACTCTTGATCTGCGCCCTACGCTCTTTCTTGGCGTCTGGAATCCGAGCCCTATAAAGTCTTCCGAGTTCAATAACCTTTCTCTGGAATCCCAACGCCCAAGGACTGGACCGCCCCGTCCCGCAGGTCCCAGAGCCTCGGGCACTTGTCCTGGGTCGCTGCGCCTTTTGTGCTCTTACAGCATTTCTGTGTGGACGGGCTCTGCGCTAGATGCCGGTACTGAGATGCTGCGGGGGACCGAAACTGAAGTCCCCGCCCCAGCGTGACCGCCTCTGTGTTCCGCATCCGTGTTCCCTCCCGCCTTTGACCGTTGTCCTGCGGGGGAGCCAGTCCCGAGCGCTGGAACACTGGGCTGCAGTGACGCATTCCCTGTGTGTTTTTTGCAGGTGTTTTTCAACGGTGCCAACGTCCGGCAAGTGGATGTGCCCACGCAGACAGGAGCCTTTGGCATCCTTGCGGCCCACGTGCCCACCCTGCAGGTCCTGCGGCCAGGGCTGGTTGTTGTCCATGCTGAGGACGGCACCACCTCCAAATACTTCGGTGAGTCCAGTGGGATGGAGCTGGGTAGGGGCCCCATACTTCATCAGGCTGGTCCCGGTCTCAGGTCACAGAGTGGATAACAGAACAGTACATAGGGCAAACTTGGGGTTAAGGAGCTTGTAGGGAGGCAGGGTCGGGGTGGGGGACAGGTGTCTGAGAGACGAGTCAAATTCTCTGCGGGAGGGGCCGATTAAGAGGAGGTGTAGGATCCTGGATCCCAAGAAGTGCTTCCCCAGCACAACTCGGAGGGACAGCCAGGATTCAGATTCAGCTCCCCGATCGTCCCTGATCCGAGCTTAGCTGATGGACTGGTGGGTGAAGAAACAAGGTTCTATTCTGTGTGTCCGGCCCCCAGTGGGTGCTCCTGGGCCCCCTGTGCGTATTCCATTCTCTCCGGCTGTCTGTTTCCCATGTTAGGTCCTAGGGTCACCTGTGGAGCCACTTCTCTGGTTTGGGGGCGATCGTGTCACCTACGACTGGGTGGGGAGGTCTTACGTCTTTCTCTTTCTGTAGTGAGCAGTGGTTCTGTCACCGTGAATGCTGATTCCTCAGTCCAGTTGCTGGCCGAAGAGGCTGTGACGCTGGACATGCTGGATGTGGGGGTGAGTGTCCCAGGAGAGACTGGTGTACCTAGGAGGCTGGGGTTGTCCTAGAGTTCATGGGCTTCAGGGAAGGGAACTGGAGTTTGGTGGAGGGGCAGGCACCAGGCTGGGTCGCTGCTTGGCTCTCACCCATTGCCCACTTCCTGCAGGCAGCCAAGGTGAACTTGGAGAAGGCGCAGTCGGAGCTGTCAGGGGCAGCAGATGAGGCCTCCAGGGCTGAGATCCAAATCCGCATCGAGGCCAACGAGGCCCTGGTGAAAGCTCTCGAGTAGGCAGTGCGTGGTCCTTGCCAGCAGGGAAACCGAGGCCCAGAACTGGGCAGAGGATGTCCCGGGCAGGCTGAACCAGTTCGCGCGGGTCCAGTCTGACCGTGGGGGGGTGGGGAGGAAGGTCAGCAAGCCGCCTAAAGGGATTTTCGTGTGGAGGGATTGGTCTTGCCAGAGAAGGCCGCCAGGGGGCAGCACGGTTCTAGTTTTCTGCCAAGAGCACGCCCCATCAAACCCAGGGAACAGGCTTCTTGCCAGGGCTGGCAGGCCTGGTGGCTGGGGGTGAGCCCAGAGACCTGCTCTGCTTTTTGAGGGGGGCTGTGTGTACCCCCCCACCCTGGGCTCTCTTCCCACGTTCCAGCTCCCTCCCTCCCAACCTGATGTGCCACCCGCCATCCCTCTGACTCTGTAGACCCTGCCGTGGAGACTTCAGCTCCCAGTTACCTCTGTGGGACAGCTTGCCCCCAGCTTGAGCCCCCCATTAAAAACCAGGGATCTGACTCGTGTATGCTGGTTTTGTGTCTTGTCTGGGACTGTGTCTTCAGGACCTTGCCTGGTCTTTGTCCCAGCTCTGCATTTCCCTGCGGTGGGATAAGGCATTAAATAACAGCCTCAGCCTCCACGGTTTGGAAGCTGGGGCCCAAGGGGTCCTCAGGGGTCTAGTAAACTGGGGAGTGGGGGTGTGCAGGGGGCATAGCCCGTGAAACCAGGGTAGGTGGGGGGCAGGTTGTTTGCCATCATCCCAAGAGGGTGGGGATTGGCACAAGTTGCTGGCCCGGCAGGGGCGTGGTTCCAGCTCCTGGGCCAGGCCTGGGCTGCTGGACAGCCTCCTGGGGCTCTGCCAGGTTTCAGGCTGTGCCGTCTGCCCTGTGGGCACCCCGGCCCGTCCCAGCCACGCTGGGAAGAGGCGGGTCCTGCCTGCTCCCACAGAGGCCCAGCCCTCTGCTCACCCGACCTGTGGGTGGCCCTGGCTGGCCGTGCGCCTCATCCCCGGTGGTGGTGGCACCTCTGTGCTGTCCAGGCCCCTGGGCTGGCCCCAGATGGGGTGGGGCAGCTGGGTGGGGGCAGCCCTGACACTGGGCAGCTTCTGTGCTGCTCCATTTCTTCCCTTTTGCAAGCACAGGGGTGGCCCAGAAGCTTGCTGCAGGTGGCCAGCAGGAGACTTTGAGGGAAGGAGTCTCCTCATCTCCCTTCCTTAGCCCTGGGCCTGAGCAGGGTGGCAGGGGATTCCAGGGGGGTGAGTGTGCAGGAGAGTCTGGGCCTTCCCATGTGTCACTGGCAGCCTGGAGGTGACAGGGAGGCCCTTCCTGGGCATGTTGTCAGCACAGATGGGCTGTGTACTCGTGTGTCACGGTCCCATGCGAGTGACCGTCCCATGGCTTCACGGGCGCTCAGTGTGGCGGGAACTGTGCTTGCAGGGCCTCCAGACCAGCTCACAGCTATGCGGGCTTTCTCTCTGGGTTCCCCTACTCAGGCTGGTAGGCCCAAGGAGCTGGCCGCCACTTTCCCAGGAACCCCCAGGCCAGAAAATGCTGACAGCCATGGGCTCACAGGTGCAGGCCCATTCCTCCCTGTTTGGTGTTTTGGAGCCTAGGTCCTAGAGTTCCTGGTCAGGCCTTGGACCGAGGACAGGGTAGGGGGTTCAAGTGGTGGTTGAGGGAACACAACCACGACAGTAACACTTTCAACCAAGCTACGGGACCGGCACCACCCACACCAGCAGTCCCTCTAGGTGTACCCCTGTTCCCAGAGAGACGTCAGCCTCTGGCTGGGGGTACAGCTCCGGACGTAGGTAAGGATTCTCAGCACAAAGAAGCCTCCTGGGGGAAGTGTGAGCCGTGGAGCCTTAGGGATGCCCACACCTGATACAGGCCTGCAGCAACAGCCTGTGTTGGCCGAGGCCTTGTCCTGGGGTGGAAGCATCCAGGGTGGAGTGGGTCATACGACCAGGAACCGGAGGTTGCAACCCTTTCTTTGAAGGCAGGCTCGCATAAAGGTTTGATCCTGAGGAAGGGGGTCCCCTCGGACTGCATGTGTTCTCACACCCAGGGACTGACTAGAGCATGGGATAAGCAAGGAAAAAAGTAGGAAGTGGATTGACTTAGTGTGTTTCTTCAGTTGGACCTGCAGAGCCAGGCTGGGGCTACGGTCCTTTCCTGAGAGCACTGTCCTATCCCTAAATGTGCATGGACGCTCGGGGCCCCTGTTCTGGGAGGACCAGCTGCTCTGCTGGTAACCTGAAGGGCAAGGTCTCAGACCCACCTGAGATCACGCAGCCCTGGCTACCCTGGCTACAAATCCCTGACCCAGCACCACCTGCTCCATCTGGAGCTCCTCCAGCATGGAGATGCTCCGGCTTCAGAGCGCACAGCTCCCTCTGCCACCCCCACGTCCCTCTGGCAGCAGGGCCCTCCAAGGCCCTGAGCAGTGGCCCCACAACCTAGTCTCCAGGCTCCCCCTGGTGGGGGGGTACACACAGCACCCCCTCAAGCCTGAGCTTTGCACTGGCTGGCTCACTTTCTGGATCACTGTCCTCTGTCCAGCCAAATCCATCCCTCAATCCCAGCCCCCAGCGACCCCCTCCCAAAGGTTTCCTGATCCTGTGGGGCTGGGAGCTTCTGGGTGTGGGTGATGGTGAGCGTGGGAGGGGGCGGGTCAGAGGCTGCAGGAGCAGGATGGGGGCAGGATGGGGGCCTGGAAAGGAACACAGCCCTGGGAGGGGTGCCCACTACTAGGGTGGAGGTGGAGGTGGTCAGACCAGATAAAGTGAGACACCAGATAAATGGACAAGGGGCAGGCGAACAGGTCCTGGGGTCCCCTCCTTTGGGCAGACGGAGCAGGAGGACTGAGAAGGCCCCACACCAATCGGTCATCCTCAAAAAGTTCCCGACCCAGAGCAACACGCTGGGAGAAACGGGACCTGCCGCATTTTCACCTGCTGCTGTGGGGTGTCAGTTACCTGGTCTGTGAAATGGGTAGGGTGATCTGCCCACCCTCGAGGCCCCAGAGTGAGCCACTGCAGCCATGGACCGCCGCAGAAACAGGCTCCGAAAGGTCACAGCGCGGCGGGTGGTGGCTGGCTGCACCAGGCTGGCCTGGCGCAGGTTAATCGCTCCATAAATGCCTTCTGAGGTCACCGTTAAGAGATGCAGGAGGCCAGGCTGCCGGGGCAGCTGGCTGGGGCACCCCCACAACAGGCAGGTGACTCCAGCCTGTTTTCCTGGACCGTGGCCGCTGACTCAGGCACCCCCCTCCCTTGTACACCCCCACGCGGGCGCCCCCAGGCGGAAGCACCGGGCCCTAGAGCGGCAGGGAGGGGGGTGGGGCGGGAGCCAACCTGTGCACCCGAAACCCCGTCCTGGGGATCCGGCCCATCAGTGAAGCCGTTTGTGACCCTGGGTTCAGCAGCGACCCCCAATATACGAGGCGAGGCTTAAGGGGTGGGTGGCCCAGATCCCAAGGCGCCCCAGGGCCCTGGCCTGCAGGCAGGGGCGGGGGCCCGCCTGCGTCACCGGCCGCCCGGCCCTCCGCCCCCTGCCCGCCCAAACTCCACCCCGAGGGAAGGCGGTGCGGATAAAGGCTTGGGGGCCGCCCGCTCGGCCCCAGACCTGCCCCGCCACTGCGCGCTGTCCCCGGACCTGGGTACACTCAGGACTGTTGAGACCTCGAACTGGCCGCGTCCGGTGAGTGCGGGTGGGATCTCGCGGGATGAGTAGGAGGGTCCCCACTCTAGGCTCTTACGGGTGCCCCACTTTTCTTTGTTTTGGGGGCAGGCAGGGTTCGAGGTGTCTCCAGCCCTGGTAAGCCCCTCGGGTCGTGGGATGGGAGGGGCTCGGCGCAAGCAGCACCGCCCCGTCAAGACCTCAGCCCCCGCCCCGCCTCCCGGGCACTCTTCCTACCCCGCGAGTGACCTTGAGCAAGTTGCTGTTCAGCCTCAGTTTCTTCAGTTGTGCGGCCCCAGCCTCCCGCCTTGGAGGCTTCAGACCCCTAGCAGAGGTTCCCACCTCGCCAGCGGTCCCGTAGGCCTCTCCCCGGCCCCGGGGCAGCTTCTTCGTTCGCCCCCTCCCCAGGACTTCAGGCAGCGCTCCCGGGCAGGGCCGGCAGGGGGCGCGCCGGCGCTGCTGACTCACCGCAGCCCCAAGCGGCGCGCGCGGGCGCAGCCGGGGACGCCGCGTCACGTCACGGCTCGGGCGGGCGAGACTCGGGAAGCGGGCCCGGCCCGCGGGACAGGGATGGGACGCAAGGTGGTACCGGCGCGGGAGGGGCCCTCCCGGCACCGGCCCACGTCACCGGGGTGCAGGCCCCGCCCGCAGCCCCACTCCTCGCCGGACCTCACGCCCCACGGGTCGGGGACGCCCGCCGGCCGAACCTCCTGAGAGCCGCCCGACCACGAAGCGCGAGGATCGCCTCCCGCTTCCGCTCGCGGCGGCTTCCCGGACAGACGCTGGGGGAGGTCCCCCGGCTTCCTGCCCCTCCTGGCGCTGGGACAGTGCCCGCCCCCACGCCGCGCCCCCCGGGACCGGGACCCCCGCGCCGCCCCCTCCCCACCCAGATCCCTCTCGGGCCGCCTGCCCTTTGTTGCGGGCCGTATGAATGGCCCCCGGCGCGGGCGGGTGGAGCGCGGGGGCGGGCCAGAGCGGCGCCAGCCCCGCCCCCGCCGAGCTCCCCTTGGCCGCCGGGCCGGGGGCGGGGCGAGGGGCGGGCCCGCGCGGCCACGTGGGGCAACGCCGCGGCGCTTCCCATTGGCCCGCCCGCGCGGCCGACTGAGCGTTCGGCGCGCGGCGATTGGCCGACGCTGGGCCGGCGGAGTAAGTAGTGAATGGGAGGGGGCGGCAGCCCCGCCCCTTGGAACGTTGATACATTATAACTTTTTTTTCTTGTTACTTTCACCCCCAGATCTTTCAAGCGGCGGCGGCGGCGGCGGCGGCGGCGGCGGCGGGGACGGCTGTTGCTAAGGGAGGGGACGCGCGGGGAAGCGCGGCCCGAGCGGCGGACGGTACCGAGCGCGACCGCCTAAGCGGCGCCCCCTCCTCCGGACCCTCCCCCACGCCCAGCGTCCTTGAAAGGAGCCGCGAGTGCAGTCCCCACCCCCGGAAGGCGCCCCGACGAGCCAACGCGACCCCGGAGCGCCGCTCGGATTTTTGATTCTTGATTCACCTTCGGCTCCTGGGACTTTCTCGAAGGGGACGTGCGCTTCCCCTAGGAACCCCGAAGACCCCCGGCTCGGGGAGCCCCCCCCCCGCACTGCCCGGAGGCGCGGCGAGGATTGGCGGCGCCCCGCGGACCCCAGCCCTCCAGCGCCGGCCGGGGATGGAGTCGCAGCCCGGCGGCGCCCGGAGCTGCCGGCGCGGGGCCCCCGGCGGCGCCTGCGACCTAGGCCCGGCGGCCGAGGCGGCGCCCATGAGTCTGGCCATCCACAGCACGACGGGCACCCGCTATGAGCTGTCGGTGCCCCCGGACGAAACGGTGGAGGGGCTGCGCAAGCGGCTGTCCCAGCGGCTCAAAGTGCCCAAGGAGCGCCTGGCGCTGCTCCACAAAGACACGTAGGTACCGCGCGCCGCCCCCGGACCCGCCGCCCCCTCGGGCCCAGGCCCCCGGGCGGGAACAAAGAGCGCGCCGCACGGGGAAGGAAGGGGGCGGCCAGACGGGGGGCGGGGGCGCGCCGCGCGCTCTCGGGCGCCCTCTGCTCGGCCTTGCCTGCCTCGGCCCCCTCCCCCGCCCGGGGTCGCCGCACAAAGGCTGCTGCGAGGGCCGCCCCCTCCCCTCTTGGGAAGGCAGGAGTCCGGGTCAGTTGTGGGGGTCCCGGCAGCGGGGGTGGGGGGCGCGGCCGCCTCCTTCTCTGCCTTATTTCCCGCTGGCTTCCGCATCTGCTCGGTGCCCCCCCTCTACGTCTGGCTGTTTTCTTCCCCTACTTGCGTTTTTCTACCCCCCTTTGTTCTAACCACCGAACACTCCCGCAGTCTCCCCCTCCTCCCTAGTATTTAAATCGCCTCCAGGCCCGGGAGCACTCCCCCCGCGGGCCTCCAGGGACACGCAGTGTCCATCCCCAGCGGAGGGGCCCCCGTGGGGGAGGGGCGGTTGGGGGAGGGTCTCCTTTGTCTGAGCCGCGGCGGCCTGCGCCAGAGAGGGAGGGGGGAGGGAGGAGGGGGAGCCTGGCCCCGCAAAAGACCCTAAAGGCTAAGCCCTGTGGCTCCCACAAAGAGGAGCGCCGGGCCGGAGTTGGTGAATTACAGGCAGAGGCCGGCCCTGGGGTGAGGGAAGGGTGGCAGAGGACGGCAAGGGTTCAGTGGCGCCCGGGTGATGAAAAAGTGCTTTGTTGAGGTGCAGAGGTGGTGCCCCGGTGCAGAGTTGGGGCTTCTGGGAAGGAGGTTTGAGCCACTTGCATGGGGGCCCTCTGGGCCAGATGTTTGACACTCCCCGCTCCCCTCCCCCCCCCACACCACCTTTCTGCTCTGAAGGCCAGGCAGGGAGAGGGGTGGGTAGGGCTCCCGCGTCTCCCCCAGGAATACAGCTCTACCCTGGGTCGCTGCCTTGTCTCCTTGGCCTCACCCTCTTCCTTCCTCCTCCTAGCCGGCTCAGTTCGGGGAAGCTGCAGGAGTTCGGCGTGGGGGACGGCAGCAAGCTGACGCTGGTGCCCACCGTGGAGGCGGGCCTCATGGTAAATGGCTGGGGCAGAGTGCCCCAGAGGCTCTGGCACAGGCGGGCAGCCCCTTCCCCTGAGAACGTGGTTCCCAGCACACACCCTGCCAGGGCAGTCCCGGTCGGCAAGCAGCTCCCCTGCCCTGGCGCCTGGGCCCTCGGACCAGAGCGCACGCTCAGAGCGGCTTCTCTGTTTCAGTCCCAGGCCTCAAGGCCAGAACAGTCTGTGATGCAGGCCCTGGAAAGCCTGACCGAGACGCAGGTAAGACCCGCGCCGGTCCCTCCCAGACCAGGGGGAGGGCCTGGGGGGTGGTGTTTGTGCTCCCAGGAGACCCTCGGGGAGGGAGGGTACGCGCCACCCAGCCTTCCTGCCAGTTTGGCCTGGTCACCCAGCTTCCTCTTCCTCCTCCCCCCTCACACTCACCACCTGACCTTGAGGGCCTTCTCTCCCACGGTGGCTGCCTTGGGGGAGGGGGCTGGGCTTCCACAAGCCTGCCTGAGGGGGTGACCTTGGCCCACGCTCCCACACCGCTCCCACACCAGGGCCTGGGTCCCCAGCCCCATATTGAGGAGCACCCCCCCTACAACCACTGCGGTTTCCCCAGGGCGACCTTTTTTCTTTTTTTTTTTTTCCCCAAATTTCTGTGGGTGGGTTGGGGGGGGCTGGAGGGGCCAGCCTAGGTGACACTCCTTCCGCCTTCTTTGACCCCATTGTAAGGGGTGGGGAGTCACCCCTCCCCCTTCTCCCTTTGGCCTTTGTTCTCTGACCCAAAAGGGGGAGGGGGGCACCCAGCCCCAGGGCCATAGCCTAGACAGGATGTTAGGAAAATATTTAGCAACTGGCCAGGAGCTGAGGAGGGAGGCAGGGACTGGCCCACAGCCGGGTTCCCGGTTTTGTTGCAGCTTTTTTTTTTTTTTTTTTTTTTTTTTTTACCTCCTCCTTTCCTCATTTTTCTGGCGGCGGGGCCCTCCTCCCAGGAGGGTGACACAGGCCTCAGCTATCCGCCCGCTGCCAGGGTGGGGGAAGCAGGCTGCTGCCCGCCCCGGTTAGGGGGTGGGCTGGGCTGGGCTGGCCGCAGGAAACCTGCTCAGCGGCTTCCCTTCCTCCTGCCCTGAGGCCCTCGCCCCCTCCCCGACATGTAGCATCCTGTCCTCGCCAGCTAGCTAGCAAGGAGGAAGAGGGGCACTGGCGCTGGGTGGTCTGCCATCGGGAGGGCCGGTGGGCTGAAGGCAGAGCTGGGGTCCCGGGAGCTAGGTGGGGGGCCGCACTGGATTTCCTGGTGAAGATGTGAACTGAGCTCTCTGCTCATGGGGGGCCTGCGGTTGGCAGGGGGACCAGGGGTGTCTTCGGTTCACATCCGCCCCAGGGTGCCTGCGTCAGGAGGGAGGGGGGGCACTGGGCGGAGTGACTGGGCTCCCAGGGCTGTTTCCCCGCCTGGCACCGAGTCATGCCCCCCTATTCGCCCTCTCCAGGGAGGAAGTTGCAGGGTGGAGGGGTTGGGGGGACTCCCCAGTTGCTCTTGGGAAGCCAGCCCAGGCCCTTCCTGCAAGGGGAGTCTCTGGGGCCGGGGGGGGGGGTGCCATGCAGACCAGGCTTCAGGGTGGGGGCTGCACACTGCCCGCCTCCCTCGCCTCCTCCCCACGGCCCCCAAGCAGAGAAGGTTACGCCAGCCGCTGCCAGCGGAGGGCTGGGAGGCGGTGGTTCTGAGTCATCCCGGCCTATGTCACTTCTCAGAAACCTCCCCCCCCACCACCACCACCATCCTGGCCCCTGGGGAAAGCTCAGCACTGGCTAGGCTCCAGAGGAGGAGCCCAGTGCAGACTGAGCTCAGATGCACCCCCCGCCCCCGCCGCCACCACCACCCACCAGACTTGGGGGTTTGCGTTCGGGCTACGTGGAGGTCTCACAGGACCCAGGCCTCAGAGAACCATCAGGGCCCCCTCCTGCAGCAGTGAAGCCTCCCCCTCAGTCTCAGCCCCACCCAGGACAGATAAATATTTATCTTGAGAAAGCAAAGGTTAGGAAGAAGAATTTGTCCAGGAATTCCCGCCCACTTGCTGCCTGGGTGGCTTAACTGGGAGGGGGTCTGAGATTGGCTCTCCTCCCATATTCACAGGCAGAGAATTGGGGGCTGGGAGGGTGGGGTTATTCGAGGGCAGTGACTGCTGACTGGGCCTTGCCCCCTCTGGCCTCAGTTTCCCCTTGAAAGAACCAAGCTGGCCAGGGAGGGCCAGGCCCCCCCATCTGACCCGCCTCTGTCCCCCACAGCCCCCAGTGGCGCCCGGGCCGGGCCGGGCTGGCGGAGGCGTCTTCCGGAAATACCGATTCATTTTATTTAAGCATCCGTGGCACCGACAGGGACCCCAGAGCCCAGAGAGGGGCGGCGAGAGGCCCCAGGTCACACAGCGCGGGGGGGCCGGGGCTGGGCCGGGCTGGGGGCGCGCAGCAGGCTGGGGCCCTGGCGCTGACGGGGCCCCTCTCTACAGGTCAGTGACTTCTTGTCCGGCCGCTCGCCGCTGACCCTGGCGCTGCGCGTGGGTGACCACATGATGTTCGTCCAGCTGCAGCTTGCTGCCCAGCACGCCCCACTACAACACCGCCACGTGCTGGCTGCCGCCGCTGCCGCGGCCGCCGCAGCCCGGGGCGACCCCAGCATGACCACCCCCGTGTCCTCTCCCTGCCGGCCTGTGTCCAGTGCTGCCCGAGTCCCCCCGATGTCCAGCAGCCCTGCCTCTGCGTCCCCCTCACCTGTCACCGCCGGCTCTTTCCGATCCCACTCAGCTTCTGCCGCTTGCTCTGAGGTGAGTCTAGGGAAGGCTTGTTCTTGGGGTTGGGAAGGCGGGCTGTCCCAGACTTGGGGAGGGGAGGGGCTCAGAGTCCCAGATGTGTGCTTTGTACGAAAGGCCACCGCCAGACTCTGGACTCCAGGGACTCTCCTTGCACCCCACAGCTTACATGCCTTCCTTTCTCCGACCAGCAGATGGACTGTTCGACCCCTGCCAGTGCTGGTACCAGCCCCACTCCCACCCCCGCGGGGAGCCCTACCTCCCGCTCCCGCAAACCCGGTGCCGTCATTGAGAGCTTCGTGAACCATGCCCCGGGGGTCTTCTCAGGGACCTTCTCTGGTAGGTGTCACAGGACCCTTGTGCCACCCCCCGCTCCCCCCAGGGATCACCGGCTGGGGGTGGGGTACGTTCTCACTCATACCCCCACCCCAGGGTCTCCTGGCACGTGTATGACCACGCAGGAGGCTGTGGGCTCCCGTGTGGGGGTGCAAGACCCTGTGTGTCTCACTCTCGCCCCGGGGTCCCACCTATCTACGAGTGTGCCCCGGAGGCCACGTGTCGGTCACGGGAGCACTCAGCAGCGACTCCCCTGCCTCCTGCAGGCACACTGCACCCCAACTGCCAGGACAGCAGCGGGCGGCCGCGGCGTGACATCGGCACCATCCTACAGATCCTCAATGACCTTCTGAGTGCCACGCGGCACTACCAGGGCATGCCCCCGTCCCTGACCCAGCTGCGCTGCCATGCCCAGTGCACACCCACGTCTCCCGCCCCGGACCTCACCCCCAAAACTACCTCCTGTGAGAAGCTGGCGGCCGCAGCCCCGGCCTCCCTGAGCCAGGCCCGCATGTGCAAGCCGCTGGGTGAGTGTCCAGCCGCCCCACCCGTCCCTGGGCTGTTCAAGGCCCCTCTGTGCGCTGCTCAGAGCAGCTGACCCCCGGGGGGCTGGGGGGGCCAGCAGCTGCTTCTCGCCCTGCTCTGCACGGGAGCCGAGAGAAGGGAGCATGTGTGCTGGGGGCACAAAGTGTCCTTGTCCTCTCCTGAGGGGGGTACTTCCTTCTTGCCGCACCCCCCCCACCCCCCAGCACCTTGTCCAGATGGCAGGTGGAGCCTCTGTGAATGGCCGAGTCTGATGAAGGAGGGGGCCAGAGCTGCTCCGGGTAGCTTGCGTCCCCCAGAGACCAGGTTTCCCCCAGTAAATCCCAAGTCTGCCAAATAGTGCCCCTGTTGCATCTGGCTGGTCTGCAGCCCAGGTCACGAAGGGGAAACCAAGGCACCGGCCCGAGGGCCCATGTAGCACCTGAGAGGCGTGTTGGCGGTGTGCTCAGCGCCTGTCCTGGACCCGGCCTAGTCGGCACAGGGACAGGTCAGGGACACCTCGAGTCCCAGGAACTTCACTGCGCCCCGGGCTCCACCACAGACCCAGTGGACTCTAGAGCAAGGCTCCCTCTCTGGTGCACTGCGCCCAGGAAGGCTGGGTTGTGCCTTACACCCAGGCCGGAGGGGGGGGGGTCTGGCCTCTGCCCCGAGGGGCTCAGGGGTCACAATCACTGCCTCCCTGCAGGGGACCGGCTGCGGCAGACGGAAAACCGGGCCACGCGCTGCAAGGTGGAGCGTCTGCAGCTGCTTCTCCAGCAGAAGCGGCTCCGCAGGAAGGCCCGGCGCGACGCCCGCGGCCCCTACCACTGGCCGCCAAGCCGCAAGGCCGGCCGCAGCGACACCACCAGCGGCGGGGGAGGTGGTGGTCCCAGCGAGGCCTCCGGCTTGGGCCTCGACTTCGAGGACTCCGTTTGGAAGCCGGAAGTCAATCCTGACATTAAGTCAGAGTTTGTGGTGGCCTAGGAACCGCGTCCCTCACCTGACCACCCTGGGCCGGGAGTCCCCCAGCATGGCCTGCGCGCGGGAGAGCAGGCGGTCAGGGCAGCGGGGGGCCCCTCCCTCCCCGCCAGCTTCCTTCTGGTTTTTTTTTTTTTTCGTTTTGTTGGTTTTTTGTTTTTTGTTTTTTTAATTTCCATTCTTACCATGGTTTTCCGAACTCTCCATGGACTCGGTTCCTGCCTCCTTGGTTCAGCTCACACCTCCCCGCCTCTTCCTCCCGTCGCCGGCTCCCATCCTCGGCCTGAGCTGGGTCCTTCCCCGCCCACTTCCCAAGCTCCAGATATGTAGCAGTCACTCCAGATGGTTGAGAGTGGGACGAGACGAGGAAGCCGCCCCCACCCCTTCAGGTTTAAGTCAAAAACGTAGATGCCTCATGATGCACTTTACAGACGGGCAGGGCCTAGGAGGGAAGCCCCGCTGCAGCTGCACCCCGGCCTCCAGGGCGGCCGGCTGGCCCCACAGCGACCGGAGACCGCCTGCGCCACCCGCACGGCCAGGTCTCCTCCACATCTGTGCTTTTTTCTCTTGGTCTCTTTTTCCAGGAAAAAAAAGGGGGGGGGGCGCTTCAGTAGGCTGACCCCAGCCTGCCTCGGGGTTCAGGTGGGGGTGTGGGGCCCTCTCCTGAGTAGGAAAGAGAGGGAGGGGGACAGACAGCCGCCAGCCTTCGTGTCCACGCACTGTGCCATTTCCTCCTGCCCCACCCCCTTTTTGTTCTGAGCTTGGGGTATTTATAGACTATTAATTTTCTGAGCCAATAGTGGTTGGGAGTCTCTTGAAAACTCGGGAGAGAAATGGTTGGGGGGACAGGGGAAATAACCCCCAGCCCTCCTTCCTGGCCCGACCGGAGGGATCTGGGCCTGTGGGCTGTGTCTGGAGGCCCTCTGGCGGCCAGGAGGGGAGGGGGTGCTGAGCTGTGAAGCCCCCGGTAGGGGTGACGCTGTGTAGCATTAACCCCCTTGGGGGGGGTTCGCTGCTGGTCTAAATTGGACCCTCCCCACTAGTGCCCTTATTCCCCAGATTGCCCTGGGGCAGAGGGACAAGCCCTCTACTGGGGCCATTTCAATGGGGGTGGAGTTTTTTTCATTCACTTATTTTTTACTGATAATGGAGATGATCGGGCCCTGCCCCCTGCCCCCCAGTCTTGTCCTTGCCCCACCTTTCTGTCCTCCAGACACCCCCACCCCCTGCCTGTTCCTCCCTTCATCCTGTCGTAGGTGAACACCGCCCCCCCTTATGTGTTTAAAGTTAATGGTTTTCAGATGTGAACATCATGTGTTAATTGTAGCTCTGTAAACTTTTTTGTGGGGGGGTGGGTAGGGAGGGGTCAGAGGGTAGGGGTCAAGGATTTGTTTTTTTGTTTTCATTTTCCAAAAAAAAAAAAAAGAAAAAAGGAGTGGGTTTGTTTTTGAAGAACTGTCTTGGATACCTATTTAAATGTGTTCTGTTTTGGTTTTTTTTTAAACGATTTTTAAATAACACCTGTGCCTCCGCGGGTCTGAGGGTGGAGGCCCCAGGCAGGAATCAGCCCGCCCCCCTCTGCCCTCACCAGGGCTCCCCCAAGAAAGCATTACCCACCCTCAGGGTTCGGGCTGTGGGGTCCCAGCACCTTGCGTTGAGTTTCCTGTATGAAAACAAAATTGGGAAAGATAAACCTATACAAACACCGTGATTTCAAGTAATAAACAGAAAATGAAACGAGTGAATGTGCTGCCCACTTGTGGGAGCTGGGGGGGGGGGTCTTGGCCATCACAGGGGACTCCCAGGTACGATGGGTGGTCTTACATGCCTGGAAGTGGCACGGTGGGTGGGTCTTTCCTCTGAGGAGGGGGCTTGGGGTGATCAGGTGGCCCTGTGAGGTGCTGGCTTCTCCCACCATCTCAGGTAGTGGGAGCTGGAAAGTGGGTGGGGGTTGCATCCCAGAACAGTTCCCACGTTCCCTCCCCGGCTTGAGGTGAGGGTGGGCAGGAAGTTGCCCCAGCAGGGGAGGGAG
Source organism: Zalophus californianus (assembly GCF_009762305.2). Lineage (NCBI taxonomy): Eukaryota > Metazoa > Chordata > Mammalia > Carnivora > Otariidae > Zalophus > Zalophus californianus. The sequence goes on from NC_045595.1 coordinate 716,747, forward strand.
GGGCCAGCCACTTCCCCGGTACCCGAGGCCGGAAGTCCTGCAGGGTGTGGGCACAGGGCGGCCTGCTTACAGTGCGCCCTGGGTGGGGCCTCAGTTCCTGGCTCTGGGAAGTGGGCTGGGGACTGACCCCTGGAACTGTCACCAGGGATACCTGACCACACACTCTGGGCCTCAGTTTCCCCAGCCGCTGGCAGGGAGGCTGCTCCAACTGCTGGGCCGGGCAGGAGGTACTTACTGCCTGGGTGGGCCCCTGACCTGAGCCCTCCCAGAGGCTACCAGAGCCCCCTCCTGGGGGCCTGGCCTCCAGAAGCTCTCTGGCGGAAATCAGTGATTCCCCAGGGCCTGAGGCTTGTGTTCAAGGCCTCTGGCCTGGCCGTCCCAGCCTTAGGTGAACTCTCACCCCTCTCTGGCCTCACCCTGGCCTTGCATTCCAGTGCTCCCCAGCCCTGACGGTCATGCATCAAGCCTCCAGGCCTTTGTCCGGGCCGTGCCCTACCAGGAACACCCCTCTCCTGTCTGCCCTTGCACTGCCTAGGGACTAACTCAACTGGCATCTCGCTGAGGGCCGGGCCAGGGGCCAGTCCTCTGGGGTTCCACTGTCATCCACTCTGGGGCTGGGCAGAGGCAGGACAGTAACAGTGTCTCACCTGTCTTTCCTCGGTCAACTAGCACTGCTCCCAGGAGTTACAACTAACTATGGTGCCATCTAGTATGTGAGAAAACTCCATGCCCAGAGAGAAACATCAGGTGCCCTAGAGGATCGGGGTGTCCACCCACTCCTGGGCAGATTTCCGATGGCCCAAGCCCTTGCCCTCCCAGCCCCAGCTCCAGGGACCCCATGGGTAAAGGACACAGGTCCCGTCCCAGGAGTGTCTTGGGAGCATCTCCGGAAGGACCTTCTGCCCCTCTGCCTGCCCAGTCACCCCAAAATCATCGCAAGCCCACGGCAGGAAGGTAGGATGCCACACGTCAGGCTGATCTCTCCAGACCTCAGAGTCAACGGCCACAGGTTGGAGGCGTGGGTGGGACAGCTCAGGTAGAAGATTCCGCCCACGCAGCTGCCTCTGGGGGTCAGGGCCGAGGGCTGTACCCAGGTGATTCCACAGGGCTGGGTGGGGGATGTGGAAGGAGGTGTCAACTGAGGCACCCGCTGAATCACAGGCTGAATCGAAGGCTGTGTGTGCACGCTGAGGGCGGGGGGCACTTGCCCTGCTGCCCGGGAACCCACCCCTCAGGGCGCTGCCTGGCGCCCAGCCCGGGAGTCCAAGGGTCACGGCCCTGCCCTGGGGTCCTAGGAGGACAACACCCCGGTGGGGGCTGCGGGCCATTGGCCTCCTCCCCCCGTAGGCAGGGCGCACAGCGCACGCACCTAGCCAAGGGGCGGTGCCTGACCGAGGGGAGGTGCGGCCAGAGGGGCTGCAGGCTAGGCCACGTGAGAGAAAGGTAAACTGAGGCCCGGCGAGGACTGGGTCTTCGGAGATCGCAGGGGGGCGGTGTCTGCCCTGCGCCGCCCCCTCCTCCCATTGAGGAAAAAGCTGAATGGGAGGGGGTGGCCCCCGGAAACCCGCAGGAATGGAATCGCGGTTTCCACGGCAACGCGCCGCGAATCGGGTCTGACGTCACCGCGGGGAGGGCGCCCCGCTCGCCCCCGTCAGCGCGTCGGGGGGCTCAGGCCCCGCCCACCCCGGGGGGACGCCTCACTGGTGGCCCAGCCGTTCGCTCCTCCGCACGCACCAATGACAGCGTGGCGTTAGCGCCGGAGGGTGGGACCGCGCCCGGGCCGGCTGAGTGCGCAAGCGCGGCGCGGAGGCGGGCGGCCCCCTCCCTGTGGTCGCGCGTCTGCAAACTTGGGGGCGGGAGGCGCGCCGAGGGTCTGACGGCTCGGCAGCGCCCGGACGGAAGAGGGGGCGTAGCGGGGGGCGCTGCACGTGGACCCCCGCACCGGCGCGTTCGCTCGCACCCCTCCTTCCACGTCCAGGCATTGTCTGCTGCCCCCTCCTCCTCGACTCGGTGACGCGACCTCCGGATTGGGGGAGCATGCAGCCCCCGGGCGGGGGGAGCGCAGGAAGGCGAGCGGGAGGAGAGCACTTGGCCTGAGGTTTTGCCAAAGGAATAGGAGTTTGCCAAGCGTTGGAAGAGGGAAGGGGTGCCCCTAGGTGGGAGACAGCGTGCGCAACGACCTGGAGACGTGCAAGCAGGTGTATTTTTGTGTGTGGGGGGGCAGCTGCCAAGTTAGTTGGGGGAGAGAAAACCAAAGGTGGGAGGAAGACGCCGAGGCGAGGACCCGAAAGGGGCGATCCCCCAAGTCTGTGGCTGGGGATTGAGTGGCCCCCAGGGAGCAGAACATTCAGGTGGCTCAATGGCTAGGCCTTCAGCCTGGGCCTAGAGGAGAGGCCTGAGGAGGAACAGATGGGGCACTGTGTGAAGGCGGCCTCGGGTTCATTGCGGGGTGGTTGGCAAGGGGGCTGCGAGGAGCTAGGGGCTTGGAGGAGGGGAGCAAGGTTGGTTGTGACCAGGAGTCCGTTCAGAGAAGGCAGCGGTCGGTGTGACCAGGAGCAGGCTCTGCCAGGTGGGGAGCATGCAGGCCAAAACTTCTGGTCCAAGGTTAGCCCCAGGCTGGGCAGGCGCAAGACTCAGTGGAGGGTCGGGTGGGCTGTGTGGACAGGTGTGGCTGCCAAGGCATGCAGTCTGGACTGGAGGCTTGGGTCCAGGTGGGCAGTGCTCCTGGATGATGAGACAGCCGTGGGCAAGCAGGAGAAGGTCGCTGGGGTCACTGCTTTCTGCTTGAGGCCAGAGTCCCCTGGGGGCGGCCAAATGGGTAATTGGGGCTGGCTCCACGGTTTTGAAATGCCAAAGGCCAGGATCAGGGCCTGCCTTGGGGAGGAGCCGGGCCTCTGGCAAGGAGCCATCTGGGGAGATGGGAACGAGCGGTGCCCCGTCGGAGCCTGCTCCTGCACCCCCAGCACCAGGCGGGTGCCCAGGGCACAGCTGCCCCCACCGGGCCCAGTGGGACCTGCTTGACTCTCCAGGTGCCTTGGGAATGGGAGTTACCAAGCCACAGCCAAGGGTGCTGGGGCCCAACCCAGGAGTCTTGACTCCAGCCCCACCCACGGCTGCCCCGCCCTGGGAGGGCAGGGGACAGGCAGCCTCTGGTGTGACCCGGGACAGGTGAGCAGCCCAGCCCCGGTGTGGGGGCGGGGCTGCTGTCACCTGTGGCCCTGCCCCTGTGCCGGTCCTCCCTCTGGGTCCCTGTCCCTGGCTTGCTGCCTCGACTTCTCCCTAACTTCTCTGCCTCTGCCATTCCTGCCTCTGGCCGGTTCTCTCTTCCTCTTTCTTTTTGCCTTCCTCAGTATCTCAGTCTGTCTCTGTTCCCCTCTGGGTCTCTCTGCTCCACCGACTCCTCCCCTCTTCCGCCCCCTCTCCGGAGGGGGGAGGGGGAGAGGGGCCCTCCCTCACCCCCGGCACACATTCCAGCCTCCACCCCCGCCCGGCTGCCCCTCCCTGGAACCAGCTGCTGCTGTACTGGGTGCCCAGGATGGAGGGAGTGGGCTCAGGCCGGGTCAGAGGTTGGGGTGTGGGCAGGGGCTGTAGGGGGCACCCCCAACTCCTGTGGAATGTGGGCGGGGCCACCCGCGAGGGGAGGCAGTCACCCGCAGGCAGGGGGAGCTGGGCCTCTAGACAGCTGCCTACAACCGGACTGCACGCGCCCCACCCCCCAGACACTGCCCACGGGCCTCCGAGAGAGTCCACGCAACCCCCGACTCCCACGCAGACCGACCAGCCACCAGACCGACCAGCACGCCTTCCTGCCCACGCTCAGGAGAAGTGCACCCCTCAACAGTTAAGGGGTAGATAACGATCCCCACCTGAATGCCAGGCTCCTGGCTCTGCAATACACCCCCCCCCACACACACACACACACTGGCCCCAGCCCACACTTTGGTGCCACCACAACCTCAATCAACACTATGATTCTCAAAACAATGGCACCCCCATTCTCACCCTGGACCAAGACCTCCCTTAAGAAAACCACATAACTGAAAGTCACACCCAGCAGGGGCAGGCACTCAGATCCTCAGAGACTTGTCACCCACGGCAGCATCCTCCCCCAAACACAACCCATCGCTCCAGCCACACACTGCCCACATACCCTCCATGGCTTTAGGCCCACCAGAGGAGCAGAGACCTGCTGATCCGGGTTGGGGACAGGCGGGGGGTGCGTGCACTCACTCCATCCCTGTTGGGACCTGGAAGAAGGGGGCATGAGCATCAGACCATTTTCTTTGTGTCCTGCAACAGAAGAAAAAGCAGAGAACCCCAAGTGCCCCGTGGTGGGCTCTTGTCCGTGGCTGGCAGCCCTTCGTTCACCCACAATGACCCCAGGAATCCCTGCTGCTGCACCCACTTCTCAGATGGGCAGCTGAGGCCCAGAGGGGGGCCTGGCAACAGCAGCCTGCAGAGCTGGGCACCCGGCCATCCCCGACTTTCAAGGAAGGGCCAGTTGTGGGACACCAACACTTGTGACATCGACACATGGGGCTGGGATGTGCACTCGTGCTGGCTGCCCAGGGCCACAGCAGCTTAGCTGTCTTCTCTGAGCCCCTGGCAACTGCCACAGGGTGGGGGCACTCTCCGTTCTGGCCACTCCAGTGTTGCCATGGAGATACCACAAGCCCCTCCTTATGCCCACAGGGAGCCTGTGTGTGGATGGCATCTTGAGTGTGGGGCCAAGGTCAAGTGAGCAGATAGGACACTTGTGGGGGACAGCTCCTCCTACCCCCGGGGGTGGGGAGGTGTGAACCTCAGCCCTTCCCCAGTCTCAAAATCCAGTGGGTTGTGTCCCCCGCCCCCACCAAGGCAAGCCTTGGGGCTTTTGTGAGCACACAGGGGTCTTTGTGTATGCCCGAGCTCTGGCGTTCCACAGACATCTGGTGTACGTTTGCTCTACTTGATGTGTGCTTGTCCATCTGTGCCCTTGCTGCCACACACGTGCCTCTGTTTCCCTCCGTAGAAAGGGAAGGGGTCACTGTCTGGGTCTGTGGAGCCTCGTGAGTACAGAAAGAGCGAACATGCAGGCATGTGACGCCCACAGGTCTCGCCCTTTCACAGGTGGGTTGCAAGTACACAACAGGTGTATCTCTGTGTGTCCCTGGGTCCCGCCCCATAGTCTGTGCTCACCAACACCAACCACGCTGTGCCTGGCCTTTGCAATCCTGGGATGGGAGCCTGGGCAGGAACAGAAGAGTGGCAGCCTCCACATTCTTGGGCCTTGACTCACAGGGGGCTCCACTAGGTGCCCCCAGCCCCTGTCCTGCACATTCTCCACTACGGAGACCCCTTCCTAGGAACAGGAGGGAAACTGAGGCCAGGGGCAACCTCTCCCAGGGTGGCAAACAGCTGAGTTTCCTGTGTTCACAGTTGGTAGCCACCTGGGGCCTCCTAGAGACCTCGGAGGACCCCCACCTCCTCATGCAGGTAGGAACTGGGGGAGGGCAGTTTAACTCTTTCTCTGCAGGGCTTCTGGCCTCCTGTCGCTGTCCTCTGCCCTAGGAGACCCTGGCCACCGCGGACACATAGCACTTCTGCCCAGCCCGGGGGCATGAGTCACGCCACGAACCACGGGCACATATGCTCTGTGAGTCTTGTCCCCTGAGGCACACACACGCAGACCTGTCCGTGACTGATCCCACATCCATATCCCTTATGCACACGTTCTGGAGTCCGTGTACAACCCCCTTGTGTTCTTGCGCACGGAGCACCACGCACACACTTCCGTATCCGCGCGCACACACACAGCCCCCACTTTCCCGTCCACACAGGCACAGTCCCCAGCCATCCTTGTGTCTGTTTACCCACGACTCCCCAGCTCACCGGCACACATGTGCACCACACCTGGCAACACGCACACTCATCCAGTCTCCGCTTCCCCCACCCTGGCTCTGAGCCCTGCGGGTTTGGGCCAGGCGGGCCGGCGAGTCTCTGCCAGGACGGTCCCAGTTGTGCGCCCCCGCCGGGAGGCCGCCAGGTGCACTGTCCTGGCCCCCGCCTGGCCGACCGGGAGGGGGCGATAATTACGCGGCCTGAGGGTCCCCCCCCACACACGCGCCTTTCATCCCGGCCAACGCCCGTCCGGGACCCAGACGCTCATTACCGCCTCCCGCCCGGTCATTAGCCAGGGTCGGGGGAGGACCCGGCGTCCAGAGGCCCGGCCCGGCGGGAAGGCGGAGGGGGTGCCGCGGGAGCGAGGCGGCCCCGCCCTCGTCTCCACGGCGACGCCCGCGGGTGGGGCGCCCAGACGCGGAGGGGTTGGACCGCGGTGGGAGAAGTGGTCCTGGAGGCGGGCGCCCCCTCCGCGGCGGCCGCTCGCGGAGGGGCGATTTGGTAGATACGTCGACGGGGACCTCCCGGCCTAATCCCCGTCCCGCCGGGCAGGCGGCGAGCACCGCGCGGCCAGGCCACGAATAGCAGCCTCTCCCGTGCCCGCGGCTATTTTGAGCCCCATCCTTCCACCCCCCCCGCCACCCACCCCTCCCAGCGCACTGGCAGAGGCGCGGGGCCAGGCCTGTGGGCGGGACGAGGACCCCATCTCACGCTGGAGCTTGCGGCGGGACCCGGAGCCCCCGGCTGGGGTGACAGCGAGGCTGCAGCGCCCCCTCGTGTCCATGGGGGAGAGGGTGGCGCAGCGGTCGCGACAGCGATGAAGGTGGTCCCAGACCCCTGAGCGCCCCCAACACGGACACGCAGATGCGGGAAACCACAGGGACAGAGACAGGCAGCACACCTGAGACGCACACAGTTTCCGTACAATGCCCAGAGCAGGCGCACCTGGCAACAGGTGTCCCCAGGTATGGGTCCTTTCTGTAATGGGAACCTAGGACAGTCGTGGGTATACATGGAAACCAGTACCCAGCAACGGGCTCGTAGTAAACGTTTAATAACTGTGTGCTGGCGGAATGAATGAATGAATGAACAGAGCACTTCACAAAACCAGGAGAAGGCCGACTCAGAACTACAGAACAGTGGGGGCGGGGTCCTAGGGGCAGAGAATGATTCGGGGCCATCGCGGCTGCAGGGACACCGGGCCTGGGCTGGAGCCAGGAGCCGTTGACCTAACTTTGCTAGGGGAGCACATCAGAAAGGGTGGCGGCGGGGAATTGCTCCTGGGCTGGACATACCTGGGCCCCGCCCCCATGCTGGCTGGGAGGCAGAGGGAGCTGAGAGCTGATGTCTCTTTTTGCTCCTTTTAATAACCACCCTGCGTGAGAGGCTGACGCAGCAGCAGGCTGCCTCTGACGGGGAGTCAGTCGTCAGGGAGGGCTGCGGCATGGGGCAGCGGGGCAGGGAGGTGCAGAGGGGGTGGCAAAGAGATCATGAGCTGCTCTGCGGGAAGGGGCTCCTGAACGGAGGAGGGTCCCCGTGATCTTGTCACAGGAGACCATGTCCTTGCCTGAGGGTGGGAGCAAGTCTGAGGCCTGGAGTGGGGCTGGGACTTTTCTGCTGCGGGCAACAAAGTGGGGGGCTCTGTTCCCAAATACCCCCAACTCTTCTGCAGAGGGTCTACTGTCTGAAGACTTTCTAGAGCAGGGTTCTGCGCTAGTTTTTTCCATCCCATGGAGGGGTCCAGGGTCACCAGAGACAACATAAGCCAAAGCCTGCACAGCGGGCAAATGGTGGCCACAAAGGGGCTCCCATAAAGTGGTCTTGGGACTCCCCAGGAGCAATCTTGCGGGTGACGGTTCCTGCAAAGCTGGTTCTCCGGATAGCAGAGCTCTTGGAACCCCCAGACAGGAAAAAGCACAGAGGGAGGAGCAGAGCGTTGCTCACCCCACCATGGGTAATGAGTCTGTTCTTGGTGTGCAGAACTACGTGCTGGCAGGAGGCCAGGCCAGAGCACGTGCTGGAGGGGAGGCCAAGGGTTGAGACCAATGTTGGGGTGCAGTGCTGGCCCCAGTGGTGGGGTTGGGTGTCCAGGTTGGGATCAGCCTGCAGTCTAGCGCTGGAATGCACGGAAGGGTCTGTCTAGGTGATTATGGGGGCGTGGGCACCACACCAAGCAGATCAAAGCAGGTGGTGTGACGTTGGGGTGCCCCAAAGTTGAGACGTAGGAGGAAATGGGATCTCGGAGAATACTGGGATCCATACACGTGGGGCTTCCTCAGTCTTGGGGTTTGGGCGGGCCTTGGCGCGGACGCATGAAGTGGTGTGTTTAGGAGCGTGGGGTCCTGGGAGTCCTAGGGGTCGGTTATGCTGGCAAGTATAGGCGAACGATGTCAGGGTTCAGGTGAACCGACAGCGGGGGCTGCGGTGCGGATGGGGACTTGGCTAAGGTTGCACTGGCGGCGACTGCTGGAGCAGAGCACAAGTCTTGAGTTCGAGCCACACCAGGAGATCCCCTGGAAGTTTGGGCCCTCGGCCTCCAGAGGCCCCTTTGTTAACCGCCACAGGCCGGGAGGAGGGGTGGGGGCGGGCATGCGGAAGTGGGTCAGCCCCGCCCCGCCGCGCGCTGGCCCCGCCTCCAGGCCGCGGGCGGGGGACTGCGGACGAGAAGCGTCCTCGCCAATTATCGCGCCCGGAGACCGCGCGCACGGGAGGGGGCGGGGCCGGGGCCGGCCCAGCCCCCGCCTCATGAATATGAGGTGCGGCTGCGGCTCCCGAGCCCTCGGATTGGCTGGCGCGGGGCGCGGGGCGGGAACCCGCGGCGGCGTACTTAAGGCCGGGCGCTCGGCGTCCCCCCCCTCACTCGCGCGTTAGGAGGCTTGGCTCGTTGTGCTGCGCCTTGTTCCCGCCTGCGTCAGGGACCTTCCCGACTCAGTGGTGAGGGCCCTGGCGGCGCCGGCTCCACGGGCCCGGGGCGGCGAGCGGCCTGCGGCCGGCCGGAGGAGGCGGGACGGCGGCGGCACGCCCCTGGGCGGGGGCGGCGCCGGGGCGGGCCCGGGGTGGAGTCCGCCCCGCCGGCGGCGATGGGCAGCGGGACACCGGGCCAAGCTGTGGCCGGAGGGCGTCTTTCCCTCGGGCCTGGCCCTCCGCGAGCGGGACGCCACCGCAAAATGGCGGCCGCGAGCGCGAGGCTGCGCCCAGCGAAATGGCGGGAGTGCCGGGTGCCCGGATGGAGTGGCGCAGGGCGTGCGCGGGGCGCATGCGCGCGGCGGTGGGCGGGGCCACGCTGCGTGGCCAGGGCCGCCGCTCCGGGTCTCCCGCAGGAGTCGCGCGAGGGCAGCGCAGTTCCGGCGCCCTCCCAGTTCCGCAAGTTAGGGTCCGAGAAGCGCGGTCCGCCGCGCGTTCTGGCTTGTGTTTCCGGAGCTACCTGGCGGGGTTTCTCCCAGCCCGTAAAGAGTCGGCTCAAGTTGGCACCAGCCCCACATGTCAGGCTGCACGTGGAGGCCCCGCCCCGCTCCCCCGCGCCCAGTGCCCAGCCACCCAGCCCTCACGGGCGCCCCACAGTGGACCAAGCACTTTGCCACTCCCCGCCCCGATGGTCAGGCTGGGAGTTGGGTTCCTGCTCACAAGGGGGAGCCCCGAGGTGCGCTCAGCCGGGCACGATGGAGGCCGACGCCTTCTTCGGGTGTCCCGCCTGGTTGCAGCTGTGGGGTCCCACGGCCGGGGCGGCCCTGAGGAGCGCGGCAGAGCCGGGGTGCGGCCCCGGCCGTCCCAGTCTGTGGGGGCGGGCTCTGCACAGAGTAGGGCAAGGGGTCCGGGGCGGGCAAGGGGGAGGGTCTCCTTGAACTTCGCAGCCCCAGGGGTGGATGGGAGGTGGGCGCACAGGGCGTTCCGGCGTTCACCCCCCAAGCCGCTGTCGTTTGTATAAGGGGGGGGGTGCGGTGGAGTCCCTGGAGGATCTCAGTGAGGATTTCAACAGCGTTTGCCACAGGCCGCCATGGCATCAGACGAAGGCAAGCTTTTCGTCGGAGGGCTGAGTTTTGATACCAATGAGCAGTCGCTGGAGCAGGTCTTCTCAAAATACGGACAGATCTCTGAAGGTGAGGCTGGAGCTGGGCTGGTGGCCGAGCAGGGCTGCCTGTGGGGAGGGCTGAGTGCAGACTCTAGATCTCTCCTGTACAGTGGTGGTCGTGAAAGACAGGGAGACCCAGCGATCACGAGGCTTTGGGTTTGTCACCTTTGAGAACATCGACGATGCCAAGGACGCCATGATGGCCATGAATGGGAAGGTGAGCGGCTGCTGCTCTGGGGGTGCAGGAGGTCTGGGTTTGCAGAGAGGGTGGGGAAGCACAGAGGCTAACCCGTGCACGTTTCTGGTTTCCAGTCTGTGGACGGGCGACAGATCCGAGTAGACCAGGCTGGCAAGTCATCTGACAACCGATCCCGTGGGTATCGAGGTGGCTCCGCTGGGGGCCGGGGCTTCTTCCGAGGAGGCCGAGGCCGGGGCCGTGGGTTCTCCAGAGGTAAGTGCTACGCTCAAGGCCTGAGGCCGTCGGGAACACAGCGGGGACACTGCTGGTAGGCGATGGTGCTCAGCTTTTCTTGTCTCTGTCTGCAGGAGGAGGGGATCGAGGCTATGGGGGGAGCCGGTTTGAGTCCAGGAGTGGGGGTTATGGAGGCTCCAGAGACTACTACAGCAGGTGACGGCTGAGGTCTTGCCCAGGGTGTGTGGGAGGCTTCTTTCCGGATGCTGGTGCAGGGCAGCGCTGCTGCAGGTGGCGTGAGTAGCCTGAAGTGTCTTTCTTGCAGCCGGAGTCAAGGTGGCGGCTATGGTGACCGGAGCTCGGGTGGGTCCTACAGAGACAGCTACGACAGTTACGGTAAGTCCCGCTCCGAGGGCACCATGCTGCCGGGGCCTGCGGCGGGAGCTCAGTAAGGCTTGGCGCCCTCTGCGAGCGACACTCAGACTTTGTCACCGTGCTTGCCCGTAAGGGACAAGACTGCGCTCTCGGTCTCTGTGCCAGCAGCCATTTCTACTCCAAAACGTAAAGGCAAAAGCAGACTGACTAAGAAGGAAAGGGAGAGTGAGGGCCCCCCGAGCAGGCAGCATCCGTGCATGTGCGGCCGCCTGGCCCTGCAGCCCTGCCCTCAGCTGTGGGGGGGGTTGGTGACTCCCGAGGCTGCAGGGCCGAGCCCTCCAGGTCTGGACCCGGGAGTGGAATGCTGCGTCTTGTTGCGTGCTTCAGTGCCTTTACACTGTCCCTGCTTCTTGTTCTCAGCTACACACAACGAGTAAAAATCCTTCCTGCTCAAGATCGTCCTTCCAATGGCTGTATATTTAAAGATTTTGGGAGCTTCGCTGAATCGTTAATGTGTAGTGAACACACCTCCTTGTACCCCACTTTTGTAGTCTTATCCGTTCTGATCTTGTCAAACACAGCCTGACTGCTTCTGACCCCCAGATGGCCTCATTACTAGAGTTTTCTTTTTAAGGAAGCGCTGTCCGTTTTTAAGGGTTTTAAAAACGTTTTGAAAAGCACTTCAGAATTTTTTTTTTTTTTTTCTTTTTACCATGAGCCATAAGTTTTTTAGGAAATCATTGGGGGTTGTGTGGGTTTCGGTTTTGGTTGTGTTGCCTTTTTTGTTTCTCTTTTTAGTGGGGTCAGGCCCGTGAAGTTGGGTGCCCCAATTAACTTCTCTTAAGATTGAACGGACTCTGAATCCGCTTTTTGTCGGAAGCTGAGCAAGCTGTGGCTTTTTTCCAACTCTGTGTAATGTTTCTGAGTGTAGCTGGTAGGACCCATCCTGGGGCAGTAGCAGAGGTGCTCTGGCTGCCCTGGGCCTGGCCTGTACGGCCCTTCTGTGCTATGTATGACCCACAGTAGACTTGCAGACGTCCCCTCGAGAGGTTCTTGAAAATGTTTATTTATATTGTCCTTTTTTACTGGAAGACGTATGCATATCCCATTGATGTTGTATTTGAAGTGGTTAAGGAATTCTTGTACGCAGTTTTCTTTGGCTTTACGAAGCCGATTAAAAGGACCGTCTGAAATGAACCTTGCTCTGACAATTTCCCTTCATTGCACAACACACTCCCTGCTGCCGGTTCAAGGCAGTTGGAACTGAGCAGAGCAGTTTGAGAAGGAGGTCTGCCAGCCCTGCCTGAGGCCCTTGGAGAGCTAGACAGGGAAGGCTTGCAGGGCCCCTTGTGACAGCTGACTGCCATGGGTCCCGGTTTAGGTGAGAAGGTGGGTGATGGGGTGGGAAGCTTAGCAGGTACGGTGGACACTTGGGCACATGACGCCAACCCGGACCGCCTTAGTGTAGCGGTAGGCAGAGAGTGGACAGCAGGTAGCGTCCCTGGGCGACCACAGACTGACCGGCTTGTTAGCTAGCTCTGCTGTTGCTTTACAAGTTCTGAGCTTTCACCGCTAGCCTATGGAAGCTGCAGCCCCTCGGAGGACAGAAGTGTTGTGCGCCCAACAGAACCCTCTGAGACGCAAGCTGCTCCCTTGGCTAGCTCATATGTGGAAGTAGCCCTGTAATTCGAGGTAACTCCTTTTGCTCATGTCCGCATCCCTCCTCTTGTCAAGAGCTCATTTGAAAGTAAAAGTTATGTACCTGGGGAATGTTCCTTTGACTGTTTTTCCTTTTCCATTTTTCTTTTTTTTTTTTTTTTTTTTTTAAATTAGCACTAAAGTCAGACCTCGGCCGTTGGCCCTTCCCCGCCTGCAGCCAGGCGAGTGGCCCGGGCAGTCATACCTCCAGAGTAGGTTTGATCCATAAGCAGGATTGGAGACCACCGAATTTTTGTTCATCAATTGACAGTCTTTTCCAGACCTCCTTACCTCAGGCTCCTAACTAGCTTTCTCTGATGTCTGTTGCCGCCATGAGTTTTTCCCAGAGCCCCACACTGTTCTCTAAGCAGCTCCATCCCAATTGGGTAGCTGGCTCTGCTTAAGGGTGGAACGTGGCCTGGCCCATCTGAAAGGCGCAGGCCCACCCAGGGCACACCAGCCTGTGACGGGGCCTCAGCCAGGATGGCCCCGATGACTAGCTTGAGACCCTCCTAGGAGCTGTGGAGGGTTTCGGTGGGCGGGGGGTGGGGGGCAGATGCCAGCTGTGGCCAGGGCGCTGGGCATAACGCTTCTTTGCTTTGGCAGGTTGAAGGGAAGCCAGTGTGACTTGGAAGGGTGGCCAGAGAGCAGCGATGACCTGGGGTCACTGTCCCAGGAGGGCCTTCACCTGGAAGCAAGAGCCAGAGGCACGGCTACCTGGCCTCACACCATGTTACCTGTAAGTGCTATTTTACGTTGGGGAAGAGGGCAGCCTTTTGGCCCTGGCTGTGCCCGGCCCATCCCCATCCAGTGGGTTCTCCTTTCCTGGTCTCCTGCCCCACTGACCCCAGCGGGGGAGGGGGGCGGGCAGTGTTCTGTGGGCTTCCTGCTGGACCCCTCTTTATCTCTCCTGCTGCTTGTTTTCCAGCAGGTGCATCACTGGGGAGGCTGAGGTGCCGGGGGTCATGTTGCTCCGGGAGGACCAGGTGTGTGGCAGCTTGCACCACAGCTAGGACTCGCTGTCAGCAGTAGCGGGACATGGACGTCGGATTTGAATAAAGGACTGGTGTGTCCACACAGAAATCTGAGTTTGGCTTGGGGTGCCGCCGTGGGGCCTGAGTGGGGAGGGATTGTGCTAGAGAAACCCTCTTCTGGCCTTTGCTCAGGGCCCAAGCCGGAAACACCACCTGGTCCCTTGGTTGTGTCCTTGCGCAGTTCTCGTGGGTTCTGAGGGCAGTCAGGGTGCCCAGTGCTGGTACGCCCTGGGCCCCCTCATCTGAGGCAGGCACCTCTCTCCCAGGGTCTTGGTAGAGTGACCCCTGGAGCCTCCCAGCTCGTGTGGCCTGCAGGGCCGAGCTCGCCTCCTGGGCTCGTTGCCTCCTGCCCCGGTCTCGGCGTGCAGAGCACTGGGGCTGACGCCTGGTTGGGCTGACGCCTGGTTGGGCTGCCTTAGGCCCCGGGCTGCTCACCTCAACTCCCAGGAGGCTGGGGAGGATGGTGGCGGGGAGCCCAGAGCCCCGTGAGTGCAGTCTGCGGCCCTCCCGCCGGTGGGGGGCGGACCCCTGCCCAGAGCCAGATGCCTGCCCTCCCGCTCCGGCCCCCCCCCCCACCCCCCGGGAGAACGGCTGCGGTTCCCGGGGCCCTGGCTGGTACGGGGCGTCTGGGGAGCACTGCGCCCGGCGGTCTTGGCCCCCACCGTGCGATCCGGGAGTCACTTTCCCAGGGAGGAGGCGTTTGCGTGTGGGAGTCGGGCTCGGGCTCGGGCGGGGCGGGAAGCCCCAGGGGCGCCAGGGGACCCGCGAGGGGGCGGGGCGTCTGCCGGCCCCGCCCCCGCAGGCCATTGGCTGAGGCCGCCCCCGCGCCCGTGAGTGACAACTGCTCGCGGAGGCGGGGCGCAGCCACCGCTTCCGCCGGGCCATGGGGCCGCGCGTGCCGCCGCCGCCGCCGCTCCTGCTGCTGCTGTTGCGGGCGCTGCTGCTGTGGGCGCTGCTGTGCGGAGCCCAGGACGCCGTGCCCCCGTCGTCGCGCCCCGTGCAGGCCACGCTGTCGCCAACGCCGGCCGTGACGAACGGGAGCCAGCCGGGCCCGCCGCACAACAGCACGTACTCGCGGCCGCCGGGCTCGCCGGGCTCGCCGGGCTTGCAGCTGCTGCGTTCCTTCTACGTGCTCACGGGCTTCAGCGGCCTGGCCGCGCTCTACTTCCTCATCCGGGCGTTCAGGTGCGTCTGGCGCGCGCCGCCCCCGCCGTCCGGGAGCGGCCAGTCGTCGTGCGCCTGGCGCCTCACGTGTCGGTGCGAAGCCCCGCCCCCGGCGCAGCGCGGGCGTCACGGGGGCGGGGCGGGGCGGGGCGGGCGCGTCTCCGGGGCGCGGCTGCCTGCGCGGCGGCGTCAGGAGCGATCGCGGCCCGCCGCCGCCGGGTCCGCTTCCCTGGTCGCGTGCGGCTGGCCGCGCAGGCCTCTCTGCGTCACCCCAGCGCCGGGCGCGCTCGGCTGCTCGCGCCTGCCGGTGGGCCCTCCGCAGGCGCTTTCCCGCCGGGCCGTCCTCCCGGGGGCCTTTGCGCGCGGCACCGAGCGTGCCCGGACACTCCAGACGGCCCCTCCCGGTGCTCCGGTGACCGCGCCCCCAGCACTCGCTGCTCCCGACGCCTCAGCGGGGCCGTCTCCCTTCCCTGCCCCAGGCCGGGGGTCGGGAGCGGGGCTTCTCCCTGAGCCGCCCCTGGCCGGGGGTCGGGAGCGGGGCTTCTGTCTGAGCCGCCCCTGGCCGGGGGTCGGGAGCGGGGCTTCTGTCTGAGCCGCCCCTGGCCGGGGGTCGGGAGCGGGGGCTTCTCCCTGAGCTGCCTCGGCAGAGGGTCGGGAGCGGGGCTTCTGTCTGAGCCGCCCCTGGCCGGGGGTCGGGAGCGGGGCTTCTGTCTGAGCCGCCCCTGGCCGGGGGTCGGGAGCGGGGCTTCTCCCTGAGCTGCCTCGGCAGAGGGTCGGGAGCGGGGCTTCTGTCTGAGCCGCCCCTGGCCGGGGGTCGGGAGCGGGGCTTCTGTCTGAGCCGCCCCTGGCCGGGGGTCGGGAGCGGGGCTTCTCCCTGAGCTGCCTCGGCAGAGGGTCGGGAGCGGGGCTTCTGTCTGAGCCATGAGGACCATCAGAACCATGAAGAGTCACTGTTTGGTAGGACACAAAGGAAACACACAGACTAGGAAGCTTGGTAGCAAGCTTTGAGGAGGGTCTGGCCGAGGAGGCTGGTCACAGGGAAGGCGGGAAGCAGGGCAGGGGGTCAGGCACCCCTGCTCCTGGACGCACTGCCGCGCGGCTGCTGAGCTTGCCTGGCCTGCTTGTAGGTTGAAGAAGCCACAGCGGAGGAGGTACGGCCTTCTGGCCAACACCGATGACGCTACGGAGATGGCGTCGTTGGACAGTGACGAGGAGATCGTCTTTGAGACCCGGACTCTGAGATGGTAGGGCAGCCCCCCCCCAAATTCCAGGGGCTCTTGTCTCGACCCTGGGGGTGGGCCAGGTCGGAGAGTCGGGGGCTGCCAGCGGGTGAGGCCATCGCCGTGATCCTGGTGCTGGCCTTGCAGTTGGCATCTCTGTGGCCTGGGAGCAGGACTCACCCGCTCCCGGCTTCCATCAGGCATTTCTCCAAGGCTGGCCCAGGCTGCGGCGCTTGAACCAGTGGGTGCTTGCTGTCCTCGGACCCTGAAGGCCGAGATCAGTGTCCGAGGTGGAGAATCAGTGGTGGGGGGTGCCGAGAGCCTGGGTCAGCGGTGGCCTTGTGGCCCCAGGCCCTGGAGGAGTATCCGGGGCCACTGGGCACAGAGCCCACAACAGGGCTGGAGCAGGAGTGAAGGCCTGCCCAACCCCCTGAGTGTCTTGGGGGGCGGGGGGTGTGGCCAAGGGGCCAGGGGACAGTTGTGATTTTCCAGGCCCCTAGGAGAGGCATTGGTGGGATCTGGGATCCCCTCTGGCTGGGGGACCTCTCCTCCTCAGGTGGGCCGTCTGGTAGGGCCCAGCAGCTGGGGGAGGTGGAGCTTGGTGGAGCACCGTGGACGGGTAAGGTCTCTGCTTGTCACTTACAGGGTGGGCCCCAGGCACAGTGTGGGCTCACCCCCTGCCCTTCCCTCCAGATGCTCGGGTCAGGCAGGCGGCGTTTCCAGAAGCCCTGGGAAGAGGGGCAGGAGACAGAACCTGCTCCCAGTGTCTGGTGCACTCACTGGTCCTCCTTCCGGCCTGGACTTTGAGAGCTCCTGTGGGTCCTGCCTCGCCTGCTTCTCAGCCCGACGCCACCTCGGCCCTTGACCCAGACAGGACCGTGCAGGATGCTGGGTGGAAGCCAGCGGCCCCGGAAGCCTCCCGCAGGCCTTGGAAAATGGCGGGACTGGGACCGGTGCCACTCAGCCGGCTCTGGGGGCGAGGCGGCTGAGCTAAAGCCCGGTGGGCGGGCGCGGGGGTGAGGGCCCTGTCTGGGAGCATCTTCCCGCTGGGCTGGGGACAATAAAGGCAGCTGTGGATGTGTACCTGGCGCTCTCCTCCTCATGGGGCCCAACCCTGTAGCCAGTGCACGGGTGTCGGGGGGTGCAGTTTCGACCAGGGCTCCACTGGGCCTCGGTTCTCCCATCTGTGACCAAGCTGGGCTTCTTCGGGCTGCACCTAGCTGTCCAAGCTGGGCTTCTTCGGGCTTGCACCTAGCTGTCCAAGCTGGGCTTCTTCGGGCTTGCACCTAGCTGTCTCGGGGGTCCGCTGATGAGTCACCCAGGGGAGGGGACCTGGGGGAGACCTGCCCTCACCTGCCTGGGGTAAAGGTCTTGCTAGTCGTTGGGCAAGGGCCTGGAGAGAACTCTGTTTGTAGGTCAGACCCTCATTCAAGGGCTCCCTCCTCTGTGCTGTTAAACCTGGAGCCTCTCCAGGGCCATGCCCTCTGGTACCCCGCCTGACCTTGCTCGCACCTCAGGCACCTCTGGGAGTGTTTCCCAAGGAGCCCCGGGGCAGAGGTGTAGGGGGGCTGGAGCTCCCTGCGGCCTTGGGACCCCCCGTGCCCACCGTGCCCTTTCCCATCAGGCACCTGCGCAGGCATCCTCAGTGAGGAGTTTGGTTGGCTTCTCTGTGGGCCTGGTTTCCCTTGTGAGCTGCGGCTTCTGGCAGGTTCCAGTTTCTGGCCTGACACCCCCCAACCCTCTGTCAGTTTGATCCTAGAGAGTCAGAGGGGATGGGCTGGCCAGTGGCCGCCCAGCCTGAGGTCCTCCCGAGGCTGGCTGCTGGGCGGGTGTGCATCACAGCCATGTCATTGGGCAGCGCTGCCACCAGGTGGCAGCCTTTGTGCCACCCAGCCTCTTCCCTTGCTGGCCTGCGGGGGGCCTGGAGGGAGGTGTGGCCTGTCCTGTGCCCCAGAGCCAAACTCGGGAAGTAGGCCCAGCTGGGGCCTCCGTTTCTCGTGCCTCATCCTGAGCCCCACCTTGTCCCCATGTCCGTGGTGGCATGGACCGATCGGGATCCGGCAGCCCCGTGGGCCTGTCCACCTCCCAGGCCGGCTGAGCTTCCTACCGTGTCCACTCTGCTGCTGTGGGGCAGAGAGGTGGTCTCCAGCGTGGGGAGCTGGTCCCGCCCCTCTCCAGCTGGGGTCTCTGCGCTGGTTCCTAGTCTGCTTCCCTGGGCATCTCAGTTGGCCTCCTCCCCACCCCAAGTCTGCTCACATTTCCCCTCTTTCTCCCCTGATGGCCAGGTGTTGCCTCCAGGAAGTCCTCCCCGACTGCTCCTCACACCCTGTTCTTTGGGAGGGTCTTGCACTGAGGGTCCCAGCGGGAAGGTCAGAGAAGCGCAGCCAGCGTCCCTGGGAGGCCCGGAGATGTCACAGACCCTGCTCCGTCCGTTCCCACCGTGGGTCTCTGTTTTAGTGCTCGTGGGTCTTTCTCTGACCCTGACCCTCCGCCTGCCTGCTTGTCTGCATCTCTCTCCATTCGCACGGCCTCTCTCAGTTCTTCCTTTCCGTCTGTCCTTCTGTGTCTCCGTCTCTGTATCAGACCCACTGGGACACGCTTTTAACAGGCATGCAGACACCGTCCCCAGCTCCCCCGCCCTGTGATCGGAGCCCCTTTCCCACAGCTCTGAGCGATTTTCCGAGCTTCAAAAGGCACATTAATGACTCTAATGAGGTCAGGAGAGACCCTGCGTTCTCCTATCCGGAGCTGGGAACACACTGCATGTCCCCCCTGCCAAGCCCAGCCACCGCGTGCCCACCCCAGTAGGGGAGGGTGGGGTGCCCCGCCAGCTTCCCGGCCCTTGGCCCTGTCAGCAGCAGTCACCACGCACCCACACCCCCCCCCCCCACGAGCGCTGAGTAATTGGCAGCCCCTGCCAAGGTTAATGCACGATTAGCAGGAAGTTCTCCGCGGCTAAAAGCCAGAAGAGGGGCCTGTCAGCTGGAGATGAAAGGCCCTGCCAGGGGCCTGCCGGCTCCGGGGCCGTGTGTGCACGAGGACGGTGCGGGAGGGGCTTCGGGCGTCCCCCACCTCCCTCGCCGTCCCGCACCCCCGCCCAGGCGCAGTGCACGACACGGGACACACGTGCGCATGGGTATGAACACACACCGGTGGCCCCTGCCCCGCCAGGGGGCGTGCGCAGGCCCACGGCCAGAGCCCTCCAGGCCCCTCCTGGCACCTCGAGTCCCCGCCATCACCAGGCAGCACACACGCTGGGCTCCGCGGGGGCCGGGTGTCTGGCTCCTGGCTGACCTGCTCTGCAGCTTAAGACAGGACCCAACCCCGGCCTCAGTTCCCCATCCGGGAAACGGGTAAGTGGAAGCTGGCACCTCAGGCTGACCCGGGCTGCTGGCACCTGGCCGTGGTCAAAGTGAGGCGTCTTCCCAGGAACCGAGGGGGGCTCTTCTGCTGGCTCTGACGTGGGTCCCCCTCTTTGCCCCGACCGCTAGAACCAGAGCAGGGGCAGACTGGGTCTGATTTATTCTTTGAGAAACTTCTCCCGCTTTGCTTCAGCTTCTTCCCTGGCGCTGCAGCCTTTGAAGGCGAAAGGGTGCTAGACACTGATCCCAAAACACGGGGACTCACCCTGTGGGGCAGCAGGTGGTGGGGGTCAGGGGTGCTAGACACAGGCTAGGAGCCGAGTCTCTGGGCCTGGCCTGGACAAGACCCTCCCGAAGTCTGGGGCAGACCCCAAGACCAGGGTGGACAGGGACAGACCCATCAGAGACCCTATTCTGGATCTGGGCCTGGGGCTGACAGCCAACCTGAATGACCTCTGACCTTGCCTGAGCCTTGAACCCAAGACTGACCCCTGTCCCCAGAGGAACCTGATCTCTGACTCTTGACTCCAGAGGAAGCTTACTCCAGAATGACCCCTGGCCCCAGCTGACCCGTTCGCTGGCTGCGTCTGGAGGCTGGGGTGGCCGCCAGCCCCGGGAGGGGACAGGGCCTCTGAGGTGCCCACAGTTGGCCCCCAGCAGGGCAGGAGTCCCGGAGCAGCTGCCGTTCTTCCTGTGCCCCCACCCCTGCCTTGCTGGCCAGGCCTGGGAGCTGCCCTGCCCCCCCTCCCCAGGGCCCCTCCTCCAGGAGCAGGCCAGCGGGGCGCAGTGAGGTTGAATGGGGGACGCATGCCTTTGTTCCTGTCCCTGCTCTGGTTCTGACCTTGAGAGAGAGACAAGACAGAAGGAAAACAGAGCTTCAGCTCAAATCGCTCAGGCAGCCGTGGTGGTGGTGGTGGTGGCGGCAGCGCTCTTGCCTTGGTGGCCCCTGCATGCAAATGAGCAGGCCCGTTGCCTGGCCTTCGCCGAAGCAGTCCCCTCGGCCTGCGGTGCCCTGCCTGGCTCCCCTCACCCCTGCAGGTCCAAGTCCTGCTGGGTCTGACGTCTGACAGAAGAGACCCCAGCCCCAGCTGTGAGTTCGCATCAAGTCGGAGGACGGAGCGAGCTTCCTGAAGGCCCCTCTTTTGTCGGGCAGGACACGGCACTGGGCGTGCTGGCCGCCCTGGGCTTGTGGCCCTGTTTCCATACTGTGCTCGGGAAGAGATCCCCACTGGGAACGACCACCCTGGTGCTCTCCGAAGAGCCAGACCCGGCAGCCTGGGCGGAGCCGGCCTGTGTTGCTGGAACCCAGGCCCTCACTCCAGGGGTACCCAGAGGGTCTATCTGAAGGCCCCTGACAGGTGACCCGGGGCCCAGTTCTGGGCCTCTCTGGGCCTCCTGGGCCTGCCCCGGCCATGGCTGTGGACAGGTTCCCACCCTTCTCTGCAGAGCCTGGGGCCAACCCTGGCCCTTGGGCACCTGTAGTCAGGTGAGACGACGAGGCCCAGAAGCCAGAACAGACAGGCTGAGTTCCCCCAGAGGGCAGAGGACTGAGAACCTCGTGGTGCTGCTGGGGGCACAGGAAGGACAGGCCTTGGTGGATGAGCAGGATTTTATTTTATTTTTATTTTATTTTTAAAGATTTATTTATTTGACAGAGAGAGACCCAGCGAGAGAGGGAACACAAGCAGGGGGAGTGGGAGAGGGAGAAGCAGGCTTCCCGCCGAGCAGGGAGCCCGATGCGGGGCTCGATCCCAGGACCCTGGGACCATGACCTGAGCCGAAGGCAGACGCTTAACGACTGCGCCACCCAGGCGCCCCGAGCTGAATTTTAATGGCAAGAAAAAGGGAAGGACTCTGAGAGAGGGTACCGCCTGAGCGCAGGTTGGGAAGTGGGGAGGGGGAGAAGCAGCTCGGGACACGTGGGGTACACCAACACCACACCGGAGGTATGTGGCTGGGGTGGGTCTGTCCACCTTGCTGGGGTGAAGCTTCATCTGCCAATCTCTGGTCTCTGATGGTTCCTGCAAGGACTTGCAATAATTCCTCACCTGGGAACCTTCTAGTTCAAGTGGTCTTGGCTCCTGGACCTTGCACTTCACCAGGCCTGGGCCTGTGAAACAAACCCAGAGAGGCGGGACCTGGCTGGGCGCCCCTGGCACTTCCCAGCCAGCACTTGGTGACAGAGTACCTCGACGCCCGAGAGGCTGTGGTGTGGAAGGACAGGCCTTGCCCAGTTCCTTGCCTGCAGTCAGCCCCCCAGGAGCGATGACTCTGAGTTCCCTGAACAGTCGGATTCTCTGGGCCTTTGCTTAAGCTGTGCCCTCTGCCCAAATGCCCTTCCCCCCTTCCTCCCCGTCAGACTTTCCCCTGTGTGTTGACCTATGTGGCTGTTGGCCTGGATCCTACATCAGGCGGCTTGGCCCCCACCTGAGCAGTGCAGGTAGACTACATGTATCCGGGGCCCTGTTATTTGCCCGGCACCCTTAGAGCTGAAGTAGGGACTCTGGTTCCATTTTGCTGAAGGGGAAACAGAGGCCAAGAGAGAACTGATTGCCCTGGAGTCCCCCAGGGAGGTGCTAGTGGCCCGGAGCTTTGGACTTTGGCAGGGCAGGGAGGCAGGGAGTTAGCTCAGTCTGGTATAGGATTTGGGGTCTGGGTCTGAATGACGGAGGGGAGATGGGGTGAGTCATCTCTGTGCCTCCTGGTCCCCGCGTGGCCCTGCAGACGGCCTTGGTGGCCCGACGGTCAGGAACTCAGGGACCCTGCCCAGGCCCTAGTGAGCGTGATAACGGGAGTGGGGGGGGCGCGAGGCCCCGCCGAGTCCGGCGTCTCCGGGGCAGGACCCGGGGGATGCCCGCAGCAGGCGGGCCTCCTGCCTCCACCGCGCGGTTTGGCCTGGGTGGCGGGCGCCGTGGAGGCAGGAGCCCCTCGCCCAGCCCCCCGCGTGGCCGGGGCGCGGCAGGAGGGGGCGCCCGCGGCCCTCCCGGCGCTCGGGCGGGACAAAGGCCGGAGGCCCCGGCCCCTCCCCGGCGGCTGCGGCGGCGGCCGCGGCCCGCGCTGCGAGAGTCCGCGCGGCCGGGCCGGCGCCCCGCCCGCCGCCGCCTGCCTTCTCGGCGCCCGAGGTCGCGCGCGCCCCGGCGGGGGCGGCGGGGATCTCCAAGCGCCGGCGCGCCCTCCTCCCGCCCGCCCGCTCGGCGGCGGCGGCGGCGGAGGAGGCGGAGACGGCTGGCAGGCGGCGGCCAGGCGAGCGCGGGGCGGCCGGACCGGGGCCATGGCGCCCTCGCAGCGCCCGCTGCTGCCGATGCTCCTCCTGCTGCTGCCGCTGCCGCCCGCCGCCGCCCTTCGCGCGCGCCCAGGACGCCGCCCGCGCCAACTCGGACCGCTACGCCGTCTACTGGAACCGCAGCAACCCCAGGTGAGCGCGGCCGCGCCGCGGGGGACGCGGCGCCGGCCCCCCCCCGCCACCGCGCCCCGAGCTCGGGGACGGCCCCTGCGCGCTCCGCCTCGGGAGCGGGGGCGCCGGGTCCCGCGGGAGCCCCCAGGGAGTTCCGGCGTCCCGGAGTTCGGGGGACTCCCGCTCCGCGTGCACCCTCCACCAGCCGCCGCCTCCCAGGGCGCCCCACTGGACGCCCTGTGCGCCCCGAGCGCCGCTGCCCCCGGAGTTGGGGGACCCCCTCCGGCACCCTCAGGAGCTGCGCAGCCCTGAGCGCCTTCCCTGCACTTGGGGGTCCCCATCCTGGGGCCTCTCCGGGGACCCTTGCCAGCATCGGAGTTCGTGGAGATCCCCGGGGAACCTTGTCGCTGAACCGTGCCAGGTGGGGGACCGTGGCCCCTAGGGCAAGGGCACGCTGGGTGCGTCCTGCTGGTGGGTCCCCCACGTGAACTTGGGGAAGTTAATATATTCCTCCCAAGCAGCCCATAACTACCTTCACTCCAGGGGGTCCCCGGTCCTAGCTCTGCAGAGATGGGGAGACTGAGGCACAGAGGGGGCTGGGGCGGCAGTCCCTGGGAGTCTTGACCCGGTAGCCTCCTCTCCCATCCTCCTGGCGCTGATGGGGAAACTGAGGCGCAGGACGGCTGAGTGGCTGGCCTCAAGGTCACGGTGAGGGGTGCAGAGCTGGGGTGGGGACCCCAGGTGCCTCGTGCCCAGCCTGCTGCGGCTGGCTGAGCTGTCCTGCCTGCCCGCACATCCTCCTCGGCATCTAGTGCTAAGTGCAATTTGGGGGGCAGCAGAAGTCCCTGTATTCGGTGTGGGAAAAGTTTGCTGGTGACTGACCATGTCCTGTACATGGGCAGAAGCCTCTGGGCCATCTCTGGCTCTCGAAGGCTGGAGTGGGCTGGAGGTCCCATGGGAGCTGGGGCTCGGAGCGCCTATGGCTTTGGGGTCAGTCCCAGCACTCTGGGTTACACCGTGTTCCCAGGGCTGGCTGGGCTGAGCATCGGAGCCAGGGAGGCCAGTTCCCCGCTTCCTGTCCCTCTGCCACTGGTCACTTTCCCTCCTGTGTCAAGTGCCGGCCAAGACGCCCTCCAGAGCCCACTGTCCCCTGCCATCCCGATACTGTCCCCTGGCGTCCTGCATCCTCGGGCAGAAAGTTGCATAAAGGGCTGTCTTTGAGGCCGACTCTGGGACAAGGGTAGCCAGTGTCCTGCCGTGGGGGGCAGGGAGCGCACCCAGACACCCCCTCAGTTGCCCAGCTGTGGGGTTGGGCCCTGGGGTGGAGGGCAGAGACCCCGGGCTGCAGAGGGACAGCAAGGCCACTGCGGAAGCGGGTTCCCTGAGCCGCCTGGCCCACCGGTCACATGTGGGTTTGATTAAGGGCTCTTCCCTGCGGCTGAGCGGGGGAGCCCAGCGGGCATGGGGGGGCCCCCACCAGGCGGGGGGTGCCCAGTGGGCGGGGGGTGCCCAGCATGCAGGGGGCCCAGTGAGCAGGGGGTGCTGCGGGCGGGGGCAGCCAGTGAGTTGGGGGGCAGCGGGCAGGGCTTTCCTGGCCCAAGTTTTTGGTTTCAGCTTTGGAATCTCTGTCCCAGGCATAGCCTGTCCTTTGTTCTAGCAAACACCAAACACATGGGGAGCCTCAGATGGGGACGGAAGGGGGTGGCTGGGGCTGCCTGCGGCCCCACCTGCCCCCGGGACTGTGGGCAGGACCCCGGCCGGGGGAGGGAGGAAGTCCCGGGTGCCTGGCTCTGGCCGGCCGCTTGGACACCTCCTGTTGCCAAGCTGACAGCCCTGTTCTGGCCAGCTGACCGAAGGCCTCGGTGGCCTAGGAACCTCCCAGGAGGTTTGCCATCCCGGGGTGGCTGGCCTGGAACCCGGGCTGGGGGACAGGGTGTGTGCTGGACACGGGAGGAGGGGTGGTGTTGGGCCTCAGGTCCAAGGGCAGCCAGGAACAGAGATTTCCCGAAAGTGCCGGTCCCGGGGACAGCGGCCCAGGGTGGAGGTGCAGGGTCAGCGAGCAGGCTCGAAGCGGGAGGCCGTCCCATGGGCAGGGACGTGAGACACAGGTCTGGTTGGGCTAGTAACAGATCAGCGGTGGTGGGAGGTGGAGATGGGGAAGCGCAAGGGCAGGGGGGCTGTGCCCAGGAGAGAGGGGCACACACAAAAGGCTGGCAAGGAAGGGGGTCAGAGCGAGGGCTGGGCACACTGGAGTGGGCGACGGGCAGTCAGCGGGGCAGCTGAGGGACGGATGTGCTCCAAGGGGGAGCGGACAGGCACAGGCCGCACTGTGGTGAGGCCGGCCACCCACGCCCGGCTGGGCCTCGCACCTGCACCGAGGTACTGAGTATGTGGCTCTGTGTCCCAGCGACACCCTCCTGCTGCGCGGGGCATTCCCTGCACTCTTGCGGCAGGTGGACGCTGCCGAGGGAGCCCAGCACCCACCGTCGCTGCCGTGGTAGGGCGGGGCCCTGCGGTCCGGTCCAGCCACCAGGCCCCGGCTCCCCCACAGGCTGGCTCTCCGGCCATCTGTCCGGCTGGCCCCCACCTGGTCGCCCCGGGGCTGGCTGCTGGGTGTCCAGGCCGGGGTTCCTGGGCCAGCCGCTCTCCGGAGGGGCTGGTGTGCCGCCGAGCAGAGAAGCTTCGGGTGCGCCCCTCCGTCTCAGGCCGCGTGTCTCTGTGTAGCTGCGGGTTTTTGTCCGGGACATGCAGGGGTGCTGGGGGCCCCAGGAGGTGCAGGTCTGTGTGTGCGGCGCACACTCAGACCCGTGTGGCGGGGTGACACATGTGCTCCGTGTGCACGGGGGCCCTGGCTCTGGCGTGTTTGCACATGTGTCTGTGTGTGGAATGTATGTGGTGTCTGGGGGTGCACGTGCATCTCTGAGTGTGCATATTTGTGCAGAGGGAGCACGGGGCCGTCTGGGGGGCGCACACATGTGTCTTTAGCATATCTGGGAGTGGAGTGCACATGTGTGTCTGCGTGTGCGGCCTGGCCCTGGCTGCCCCAGAGCCTCCACGGAGGGGGCGGACCGTCCACACAGACAGCGGCACGGCTTGCTGTCCCCGTGGGCCCTGCGGCTCCTCCTCTGTCCCCTCCTGGAGCTGGCCGGGTCCTCTCCAGGGGGACGTGCGTTGGTCCCGGGGGCCCCGTGCCGCCCTTGGTGCAGAGGGGCCATCAAGGTCCAGAGCTGGCCCCACGCAGGGCGCCCGCCGCCCCCGGGAGTCCCCCACCCGATTGGAGACCTGCCGCCCGAGTGGCTGCAGAGGTGCTGATGCGGGCTGGGGCTCAGGGCTCGGAGCCCACCCTACCCAGGCAGGCCGGGCTTCAGCCGCCTGCCTCACGTGGGGCTGCGTGTGCCCTTGAACGGGGTTTCGTGTGCTTCTGCGTTGGGGGTGGTGGTGTGGATAGGAACATGGCAACTCCAGAAGCATCTTCCCCACAGCGGAGGTGCCGGGCATCCCTGGGCCCCAGGGCCCTGCAGCCTCGCCTGGGCCTCCGGGGAGAAACGGCTTTGACCGGGTGGTGCCGTATTTCGCTGTATGAGGGTTTTTTGTTTTGTTCGAGAGAGGGTAGCGTGCCTGGCTTTCAGGCCTTGGAGAGCGAGGCCCCGTGGGTCTGGGGGCTCGGGGCCGGAGGGCGGGGCCCGGGGGTGCTGTAGGGAGCCCAAGAAACCTGGGCACGACCTCCATGGAGTGGGGCCGGCAGGTGTGCCACGGCAGCCCATGGAGCAAGGCCCATGTGGCTGGGCAAGCGGCGGCCGTGACCCCTGGAGCTCAGAGGGAAACCCAGGCAGCTCCTGCCGGCTAAAAAGGGGGGCCTCTGGGGCTGGGCCCCACGTTCGCACTGACAAGGACCATGCCGTCCCCAAGAGCAGGGTGAGGGGCAGCAGTGCACGATGGGGTGCGGGATGGGGGTACAGCGCTGAGGCACCCCACCTGCCGGGGACCAGGCAACGTCTGTCCAGGCCTGAAGCTGGGGTGTGTAGGCTCCCTGGGGTTCTGACGGGGGGGGGAGTCCTCCCTGTCCCTAGCCTCTGTCCCTCCCCACCGTGGACCGCCCTGGGCAGCGTCCGCGTGCAGATGAAGACCGAGGCTCGGTGGCTGAGGCCCCGGGGTGCACTGTACATGCAGCGGCTCTTGGTCTCTGCTCGCCTGGGGTGCAGACCCCGGGCCCCCCAGCAGACATCTCCGTGAGGGCTGCAGGGTCCTCAGGACCACGGGTGGAGGTTGCTCTTGGGACGGCAGGTGCATTGATGGCGGTCTGGGAGGCAATGTTTCCGAGAGCCCGTCCCGCAACCCCTAAGCCAGGCCCGTGTTTTCCCCATGACACCCCCCATGCCGCGTCCCCCCTCCTCAGGAAGCGGGGACACGGCCAGCCTTGCCCCGTGCTGTGGCTCTGGGGGGATTTTTCTCTTTTGGAGGTGGGCCCAGAGGGAGGGCTTGGCCGTGTCCCCGCCGCCGGCTGCCGTGCCAGCGGAAGGGTACAGCCGCCTTGGTGCCTCCGCACGGCGGAAAGCCAGGTGCGCCCAGCACAGACGCCGGCCAGGTCTCAACCTTGGCCAGACTTTGAACTCTGGCGGGCCGGCCCTGGCCGGGGTCTCGCCCCCATGCAGACTCTCTTGCCCCACGGGTCAGAGGGCTCAGCCACCATGCCTCAGTCTCCCTACCGGACCTGGGGACCCTGGCTTCGAGGGGCTCCGTCCACCACGTGAGCCTGGTCGTTCCCGCAAGTGTCGCCCGCCGCAGCCCTGCACCCTGTGTGACCTGCCCACCCCGTTATGCGTCTGCCTCCGGGCACTGGGCGGGGGTGGGGGGCGGGGGGAAGTGACTCATCCATGACCGTGGGGAATTCAGGCCCCATCGGATGTCCCCCCCTCTCCTAGAGGCCGCCTGTCTGCAGCTGGCTAAGGAGCACCTTGGGGGGCGGGGGGTGTCCGAGACCCGCATGCACCCGGGCCACAGCCTACCTGAGACCGAGGCCCAGAGGTGGGGCTGAACCTGTGGCCCCCCGCCCCCCTTTTTGGGCCTCACTGGTTTTACCTCTTGCTTCAGGTTGGTTGTCTCCTGCACGCAGGAGGTCATGCCCATCCTGATGCAGGCTGACCCTGCACCCCCTTGGGGCCCACTTTTGGAGGCCCCGCCCAGCACCCCAGCTCTAGGAGAAAGGTGGCCAGGTGTCAGATGGGGGAGATGTCTTCCTGACCCCTCAGAAAGCTAGGGGTGCATGCTGAGGTCTTGGGGGCCCCCCTGGGAGGGGGGAGGCCTGGCCCTGCCCCCAGCCTGGGCCTCGGGCCCCTGCTGCCCACTTAGGGCGGGCCTGGGCGTGTTCTCTGCTGGGATCTTGACACAGGCCTCTGTTGGTCCCTTTGCCGTGAGCCGGGATTGGGTTCAGACCAGGAAGACGGTCCCGAGTGCCACAGGGGCGCACAGGGCCTTGGTGTGCTGCCCGCCTCACCCCTGCCTCAGTTTCTGGTCTGGGGAGGCGGCACAGCCCTCCCCGCCCCCACCCCCATTTTGGGTGAGCCTCCTAATTAGTTGCTTTGCTATTAGCGTCTAATGACTTGACAATGGCCCGATTGAAACTAATTAGCTGCAGGCCCGCGGTTGGCAGGGTGGGGGAGGGTGGCGGGCAGGGTTGGGTCCATCAGGGGCTGGGAGGGCTGCCTGGAGGAGTGCACACTGGCAGGCGGCCTGGCAGGGTGAACAGGAGCAGGGGCAAAGGTGTGGCAGGGGAGGGGGATGGGTGTACGTCTGAAGGCCTCAGGAGCCCTCTGTCTGGGAACCCATCCCAAGTCAGTCATTAACCCCTTAGTGAGAATTGCTGTCTCTATCTGCGGCTCCCATGGAGCATTTGCACATCATGCTTCCGCACTAATGGAGAAAATGCAAGCTTTGTCTCGCTTGCACTGGCTTGGTTTTGGGGTTGGGCCCCTCCCCCGCACAGGCGCCACCCTGAGCAGGGGCCAGGCGCCCGCCCCTGGTTTGCCCGCCAACTTGGAACTGGGAATGCCAACACAGCAAGCCCATCGCTATTTTAGAGCCGGGGAGGGGAAAAAATGGTCCACTTAGGCCGCCAGAGCTTGGGTGGGGGTGCCTCTAGGACCCACCTGCCTGGGGTCCTCACCCCACTGTGGGCCTCTGTTTGCTTCCTAGGACTCCAGCCCCTCAAAGACCTTGAGTCTTTGGGCCTGTGCTGGCAGCGAGGGAAGGGGTGAGGAGGAGGCGGATCCCCATGGTCCAGGAGGGCAGACAGCAGGCTACGTAAAGGGAAAAGTATGATGATGTTGAACGAGATATGGGATGAGGTGCAAGTGGCCGGTGAAAGCATTCCAGGCAGTGGGGACAGCATGTGCAAGGGCCCTGGGGTCGGAACAGGAGCAGCCGGAAGGCAGGTGTGGCTAGAAGGGAGTGAGCTGGGAGCAATCACAGGGCAACCAGGGTGCGGACAGTGGGGCCTTTGGGCCTCATGACCTGGGAGGACTGTGGGTTTTATTCAGAGCAATGGGGAGCTTTGAGCCAGTGGATCACAAGGTCTGATTTACATTCAGGAAAGTGAGCCCTGGATTTTGGGAGGCCAGGCTCCTGGCCTGCCTGGAGGGGCCCATGCACCCAGCCTCTGAACAAGCAAAGCAGCCTCGGTTTCGGACGTTTTTCGGAAGATGAAATGGGAGGGGAGAATGATGTTGGTCCGATGCAGGGGAGGAAGGCAGACATCCTGGGAGAAGCATGGGCAGGGGCGGTGTGGGGAGAGCTGGTGATGCTTCGGCAGCCCCACTCTCCAGAGTCCATTTGTCTTGAGAAAGGCCCTGCAGAGAGCTAAGCTCTCCTCTTTCAAGCTGAGTGTGTATCCCCTGCATCATGCCAGGGATGAGAGAGGAAACTGAGGACTAGAGGGGCCGGGGCCAGGACGTCAGCACCTGCAGCTCCGCCCTACACTCCCTGTCCCGCGCCCCGCTCCTCCCCCTCCCCGCCAACCCCGTGGTTTCCCTATCTCCACCTCCCCTGCAGGGCTGGGCATGGGTAGTCCTGGCAAGCGCTTGGCCACGGCTGTCATCGATTGGCTGATCAATGGGGCTTTCAATGGGCTGGGAAGGAGCAAAAATGACTTTTGAAAAAGCCTGGAGTGGCTTTTGCATCGATCTCGCCCAAGCGGCTGGAGAACACAGCCAGTCGGTGAGACACCCCTGCTTGGCCAGCTGAGGGGCAGCCCAAGGGATGGGCAGGGTCGCTGCCTGACCCTGTCCCAGCCTGACCCTGTCCCGGGGCTGCCCTGCCTCTGTGCAGGGCCTACTGTGTATATGCCTGGAGTTCCCCCATCACAGCCTCTGTACAGCCTCACTGTACAGAGTTGGAAACTGAGGCTTTGAAAATGAACCACGAAAAAAAAAATGAACCACGAGACCTAGCTGGGTGCAAACTTGTGCCTGAACACGGAACTCTCTGCCGCCCCCACCTGACCCCACTTCCGGACTCCCTTTGCTCTACACATTGAATCTAAACACCATCCCACCTCTGCGGGGGTGGGCTGAGCTCCCCATTCCTGGACAAGCTCAAGGGCAGGCAGGGAAGGGGTTGCTGGTGAATCTGCTCCTTCCGATGCTCTGACCAGGAATTCTTGGAGCTCCATCTCAGCCACAGGCCTGAAATCACCGTGAAATCTCTCGTGTCAGACTGGGAAACTAAGGCACAAGCAAGCAAGGTCTCCTGCTTGCCTCACTAGCACCTCTGGAGCCCCAGGAGCCCTCTCCCTGACCTGGTGCAGATTCTCAGGGGCCGCAGGGGGGCCCACCGACACCATCTGATAATCCAGCCACCCCTTCAGGTGCCCGCTGTGCCAGTTAGTATGCCCGGCATGGGGGCCACACCGCCGCTCCCCCAGACTGGGGCGGCTGACGTGGTGGGCACAGAGGCGTGGCATGGCCAAGCTGGGATCCAAGGAGCCGGGGCCCTCCCTGCCGTGGACCCTCACTGGGGCTCAGCTTCCAAGCCTAATACAGAGAGGGAGAAGGCGCAGCCTGGGGAGCCTGCTCCCCAACCCTCCCCTGCTCAGGCCTTTTATCTGCTAATAAGCTCCTCTCTGGAGGCCCCCTTGTCCCCCCTCACATGACAGGGACCCAGGGGACCACGCCTGGGAGATCTAAGGCCTCCTGGCCCTCTAGCCTGAGGCAGTGATGGTGGGGGGAGCTGTCTGTCCCTCTCCCAGCTGACCTCCCTCCTCGGCAGATGAGGCTGGGTCTGGGGGAGGCGGTGGCTCCCCAAGGAAGGGGTGCAGGCTGCATGACAGGTGCAACCTCCAGGGCAAAGGCTGGGAAGCAGGGCTGAGGGGCAGAGGTGTCGGGGGTGGGAGAACCTGGTGGGGTGACCCAAGACGTTGGAGGGGGCAGCTGCCAAATTCTAGAGGCTCTGGGGGAGGGATCCTGGACTTGCTAGGGTCACAGGGGACTGAAGGAGTGGAGGCTGGGGGCCAGCCCAGAGCAACTCTGAGCTGGGCTGGGTTGGCCTTCACGCCAAGCCCTGTCCTCCACAGGGACACTGAGGCTAGGGGAGGGGTCAGAGCTAGCCCCGGGGGGCCCAAAACACCCAGCCTGTATCCCCACACCACCCTGTACCTTCTTGGCAGGCAGATCGACAGAAGGAAAGCTAAGGAGGCTGCGTGTGGGGGGCAGCATGGGGTGCTGCCTGGAGGAGGGGACATGCAGTCAAGCAATAGCATTTTTCCGGAGAGGGCCTTGATGATGGGGGAACAGCTTGTGCCGGCCCTGCTTGCCACGGAAGGGCCCAGATGTCCGGCGTGGGGAAGGGAGAGGGGGTCCCAGTCGCGCGACACCTGCTTGGTGGCCTGCGGTTACCCAGAATGCCTGGCGACCGCCCCTCCTTCCCCAACGGCCACCTGCTTGTGGGCGGGAGGCGCAGGGCGCCCGTGGTGGCCTGGAGCGGGGGTGTGGGGGGGTGTGCGGTGCGGGGTGCGAGGCGGGGCACGTGGGCTCGCGCCCTGGAACTTGTCCCCGTTCTCCGGCCCCCCAGCCCCCACCCCCTGCACTGACCCAGCCCCCCTCCTGCCTCCCTCCCCTCCCCCGACTGCCCCCCCCCCCACGCGCGGACCGCCGGGCCACAGGTTCCACGCGGGCGCGGCGGACGACGGCGGGGGCTACACGGTAGAGGTGAGCATCAACGACTACCTGGACATCTACTGCCCGCACTACGGGGCGCCGCTGCCGCCGGCCGAGCGCATGGAGCACTACGTGCTCTACATGGTCAACGGCGAGGGCCACGCCTCCTGCGACCACCGGCAGCGCGGCTTCAAGCGCTGGGAGTGCAACCGGCCCGCAGCGCCCGGGGGGCCGCTCAAGTTCTCCGAGAAGTTCCAGCTCTTCACGCCCTTCTCCCTGGGCTTCGAGTTCCGCCCCGGCCACGAATACTACTACATCTGTGAGTGCGCGGGGGGCCGGGGGCGCGGGGCGGGGGCGGAGGAGAGCGGGGGGCGGGGGGGGGCGGGGGGGGGCGGGGACGCGGGGGGGCGGAGAGAGCGGGGGGCGGGGACGCGGGGGGGCGAGGAGAGCGGGGGGGCGGGAACGCGGGGGGGCGGAGGAGAGGGGGGGCGGGAACGCGGGGGGGCGGAGGAGAGCGGGGGGGGCGGAGGAGAGCGGGGGGGGGGGAGGAGAGCGGGGGGGGCGGGGGGGGGGGGCGGGAACGCGGGGGGGGGCGGAGGAGAGCGGGGGGGGGCCGGAGGAGAGCGGGGGGGGCGGAGGAGAGCGGGGGGGGCGGGGACGCGGGGGGGCCGGAGGAGAGCGGGGGGGCGGGAACGCGGGGGGGGCGGAGGAGAGCGGGGGGGGCGGGAACGCGGGGGGGGCGGGAACGCGGGGGGGCGGAGGAGAGCGGGGGGGGGCGGGAACGCGGGGGGCCGGGGGCGCGGGAAGGAGGGGGAGAGCGGGAAGGGTGGGAGAGCGGGGGGGCACGGGGAGTGGGGAAGGAGAGATCGCGGGAAGGGAGGTGGGGACACGGGGGGGGGAGGGGGCCAGCGGAGGGGGCTGAGGGGGTGGCGGGGGGGGTGCTGTGGGCGCCGGGGGCGCCGGGAGGGGGGGGGGGAGAGCTGGGGCATGTGTGCTGTTGCTGGAGGAGGAGGCTGGGTATGGGGAGATGGGGTCTGGGCTGGACTGTACTCCTGGGCCGTCCCTCATCCTGCCCTGGCCTTTGTCTCCCTGGGGTCAAGCTCTTGAATGGTCTCATCCTTCCAGCAAGCTCCAGAGGCCTCACTGTCAAGAGTTCCCATTTTACAGATGGGGAGACTGAGGCTCAGAGCAGAGTTGAGAGTCCAAACCCACAGCTTCCCTTCTGTGACCTCAGTCTATGGATCAGGCCACTGGGCCTCTGTCTGGGGGAGCGGATGGCCCCACCGTCAGCTTGTCCCATACTTAGACCAGGGGTGCCGCCGCATTGCAGTGAGGGGGGAAACGGGCATAGGGAGTCTGGTGGGGGAGGGGAGCATGGTCAAAGCCAGCGGGGAGGGCAGAGCCTGTGTTCTGCCCATCACACCCTGGCTCGGGCAGCGGTCTCCCAGGCCCTCCCCCCGCATCCTGCCCTCCCCAGTCTCCCCCCATCAGGCCCACCTGGCCCAAGACTCCCCAGGGACCGTGGAAGCTGCTTTTCAAGGCTTGGGGACACTCAGGCCTGCAAAACCCCATGCTGGGCCAGGCTGAGGGTAGGCTGCCCCCCGGCTCTGCTGTGCATTGGGGGGGGGGGCTCCCAGAGGGCCTCTGTGTTCCTCCCCATAAAGTACCAATGGCAGGGTCTGGGGAGGCAAGAGCACAGCAGAGCTGGGCCTGGGTTCGAGACCGGATCGTGCTGTGGTCTTGGCAGTTCTTTACTCTCCATGAACCTTAGCAGGAACCTGGGGGTCTGGGCATTGCCCCCCACCAAGATGGGGGCCTCTGGGAGCCCATCTTGTCCTTGGGCGGATGCCTCTGCAGAGGTGCGGAAGCACTGAGGGATCGTGGGGGTCTCCATTCCTCAGCATCTGGGGGGCCTCTAGGGAGCCAGGTGGGGAGCGGGGCTCTGCCCCCCGGGGCTGTGGGAGAGGCAGCCCCTCGCCACCCTCGTTCCCGCTGCGTCAGATTAAACTGAGAAGGCCCCGTTCTTCCTTTCTGCTCTATTTGGATTTTTTCCTTTTAATTCAAGGAAGAAGTGGGTGGAGGAAGGGGGAAGAAGGTGTTTAAATTAAGTCCTGGTAATATAAGAAAAATTACATTTTTTCTTTCCTGGACGGGAGTTTCGTAAAGATAATTATTGTGCTTACTTGTTCTCTCTACGACGAATGTTATTTTTATTTTGTGCTTTTTTATCGTCATCTCCCGGTGTGAGGGGCTTTTGGGGGGCGGGCAGGGGGGCAGCCAGCGTGAGGTCAGGCGGGCCGGGCTATTTGCATGTGCGCGAATGGGCTTCACGTGTGTGAAACCGCACTGGCCCCCGCCGGCCCCCAGGCCTCCTGCCCCCTCCCAGTCCTGCACCCCAAGTCCCCGTCCCTCATGACTCGTTGCTGGTGCCGCCGTGCCACCCCCGTCCCCTCCAGGGTGCTTGCCGTGTGGGCCAAGAAGCAGGGAGCAGTAAGGGGAGGGTTTTAGGCATGAGGACCGAACGTGCTTCTGCCTCCCTGTGGCCTCCAGCGGGGTGGGTCCCTTTCCGGGGGAGGCGGGGAAGCAGCCTCTCTCCCAGGGGTTACTGGCTTCTGTTGGCTCCCAGACGGAGTACATCATTTCCAAAGCACTTACTGGGCGACAGATGAGGCCCCGATAGAGGGTGACTTGCCCACAGGCACCAGAGAGCAGGTATTTGATCCCAGATCAATCATTTGGTTATACTGATTTTTTTTGCTGTTCAATCCATTCATAACAAACGTATTTTTGTTTATCACCTTACCTTTGAACCTTGCCCTGTGTTGCCCTGGGGTGAGATGGAACCAGGCGGACACCCCCATTCTCTGGGGTCAGGGTTCAGCAAAGGGAGGGGCAGGGGGAGTGTGCAGGAGGACTTCCTCCTGGGAAACAGAGGACATTGTGTCTGGGGCTTTGATGTATGATTAGGAGTTTTATGGGTGGAACCTCCCATAGCCTTAGTTCAGGGTTGAGTTACCAGTGTGGGGAAGGGGATATAGCCCCAGGAGGTCTCTGGCACTGAGAGCCCCCTACTCCGCCAATCCCCAACCCCCTCTCTTCCAGCTGCCACACCACCCAATGCTGTGGACCGACCCTGCCTGAGGCTGAAGGTCTATGTTCGGCCGACTAGTAAGTGCTCAGGGCGCCGTCCTTGTGTCCTGAACCCACAGAACCCACTCAGTGATCAGCAGAGCAGAGTGCTCAGAGCACAGCCCTGGGAGTCCCATGACCTCAGCAATGGCTGGGGCAGCCCCTGCCCCGAGCCTCAATTTCCCCATCTGTAAATGAGGACAACATTTCAGACATTTAAGAGTGAAGGTGAAGGGCAGGACCTGGCCCTGTGCTGAGGCCATAGCCCTTTTCACCCAAGAGTGAGCATCAGGAAAGTTCCTGAGCTAGACCTAAGGGCCCATGTCCCGAGCTCTTGAAACATCATAGCCACATCCAAAGAAGAGGGGGTCTCCGCAGCCCCTTGTGACTTCACCCAGGTGCCGGGCACACATGATGTGGCACCTGCTGTGTGCCATGCTCTGCACAGGAGGTCCAGCCCCAGTGAAGATGGTCAGAAATGTCCCGCTGAGGTGCGGCTGAGGTTGATAAGCTCCAGGAAGCCGAATGTGGGTGTGGGGGCAGATGGTTAGGGAGGGGGGTGAGGGGGGTTGGGCCACCTGATGACCATTGTCTCTGTGTCCCCCCAGACGAGACCCTGTACGAGGCCCCTGAGCCCATCTTCACCAGCAATAACTCATGCAGCGGCTTGGGCAGCTGTCGGCTCGTCCTCAGCACCGTCCCTGTGCTGTGGACCCTCCTGGGCTCCTAGTCCCGGCCCACCTGGACGCCCCGCCTAGAGACCAGATAGAGACTCCAATTCTCCCATGACTGAGGCTGCCCCTGCCAGGCGGGGGGGCTGTCCACCGCCCCAGGGCCAGCCCTGGGGGTGTGTGGCTGAGGACCCCGAGGCCCGAGAGGCCGGGTAGCTGGCCAGCTCTTCTAGAGTTCTGGAGAACCCAAGAACCTCTTGGCAGTGTTGTTCTTTTATGGCAGAATCAGAAAGACTTGAGTTTTTAATTTAATTTATTCCTTGCTGTTGCCGGTGACTTTGGGAAGGAAACAGAATAGACAGGGCGGGGCGGGGGGTGGGGGGAACATGGCCCCCTGGGGCACGGGCCTCAGGAGACGCCTGGTCTGCTCACTCCATTTGTTGGGTCCAGGCTGGAGCCCACCCTGGACCTCCTACGCACCCTTGGGACAGGCCACTCTGAGACGGAAGGGGTGAGTGGTGAGTGCCCCGCAGGCCCCGGTCCAGGAATCGGAGCCTGCCTCAGACCCCTGTGCCCTGCCCCACCCTCCTTGCTCCTGATGATCCTTTCCCAGAGTGGAAATCTGGGATGTTTCACCGGGGGGCCCCTTCAGAGTCACAGCCCCCCCGAGTCTTAGAACTGCTTGCCGTGCCCCCCAGCCTCACCTGATCACCCCTGAGGCCAAGAAGACATGACATTTCTGTAAATAGAGCAAGTATATACTGTGATTTATTTTTACTGTATTCCTAAGGACGGCCTGGAAAGTTCCTTTTTTCTCACCCCTTCTTGGGAGAGGGGCACTTTTTTTTCTTTTTTTGGCGGGGGTGGGGGGGCGGGGGGACTTTTTAGAGTAGAAGCCACACTTCGCAATAAGCTGGATTGTCTGTCGGAGCCCCTCCCCCTACTCTAGGACCTAATGATGTTTATAAGAGAAAACAGGACAAAGCAGAATGTGGGGGCCACCCCCGCAAAAGGACACCCCCCCGACACTTTAAAGAAGCAAACAGCATTTATATGGATTTCATATTTCTACCCGCCTTTCCTGATCTGTGTTTATATATTATATATACGTATATGTCGTGCGGCCACCATGAGGCTCAGGCACGCCGGGTGGGCTTTCGTAGGGCAGCGCGGGCTCCCCGCTCCGTTACGATCAACTTTGGATTCTGTATTTTTTTATAATAAAACAAGCATAAACCTCAAGGTTGTGCGTGCATGTTTGGGGCCACTGACCCCGATTGGAGGGGCACATGGACCACAACTTTGGAGTTGTGGCTGGACTCCCCTGGGGAGGGGTGTCTTCGAGGAGCATCTGGGGTCAATCATGATGGATTCTTGGGCGGTTTGGAGGCCAGGCCCTGGGATGAGTGTTTTATGGGGCGCTGTCCTTCATTGCCCTCCTTGGCCCTCAGTTTCCCCCCCTGAGAAATGGGAATAAGCCCCCTCTCCCCCCTGGGGCAGCTGGGAGGAGGGGGGAAGAGACCGTGAGCTCAGCAGGAGCAGATTGAAAGCCGGGACCCCAGGGCTGATCAAGGCCCCCCTGCTCCCTCCTCCACGCTGGGGTTGGGGGGAGTGGGGGGCGCTGGCGAATCCTCAGATTCTGTCATGGCTCCTTCAGGATCCAACCACATTCTCTGACCTCTAGGTCTCCGAGCTCTGCTGCTGTGTGACCCAGTTTCCCTAACTGCCCAGGCCAGGGTAGGGGTCTGTCTGTTGCCTCTTAATCCCTTTCTGGCTTTGGAAACGGCATGTATCGGGGGCTGTGGGGTCCCAGGGCCCTTCACCCCAGCCTCACCCCAAATAGGGATACAGGGAGGTTGGGGGCCACCCAGAAGGGCCAATGGACGGGGGTCCTCTCAGCTGCTCGTCCCCTTGGTGCCACCTGCCAGGACCACATCCTCTTGGGCACAATTAGCAGGGAGGGAAGGCTCTCGGCTAATTAATTCAGCCGAGCGGGGCCCAGCGACAGCGACTGCCTCTTAATGAACCCAGTGAGCAGCACAAAGATCCCTGTGTGCACCCCGCCCGCCCTGCCCAGTGTTGCAGGATGGACGATGGACACCTGTGCTGAGCACCATGGAGGCCCTAAGGATCCCCCATTCCACGGTGAGGACCCCGAAGCTCAGAGAGGGAGGAGGCCTCCCTGAGGCTGCTTTCCCAAGACCCCTTGCCACAGGGGACGGACGACTGCACAGGGACCGTGGGGCGGAATCCTAGCAACTGACTGCAGTTTTCTTATTAAAAAAAAGTTATTGAGATGTAACTCGCATACCACACCATCCATTTAAAATGTTAGTACATTCACAGGGTTGCACAACCAGCTCCACTATCTGGGTCCAGAACTCTCACCGTCCCCAAAGGCAACCCTGTCCCCATGATGTCATCCCCACCTTTGCCCCCCCCCGGCCCCCGGCCCCCGCGGGCCCCCTTCCCGTCCGCGGACGAGCCCGCTCCGGACGTGCTGCCCACGTGGACGCACACCCCGCGTGGCCTCCGGTGTCTGGCTCCCTCCCTGCGCGTCGTGGGCTCGGGGTCCGGCCCCGGGGCCATGCGTGTGGGCGCCTGGCTCCTGCTCTCCGCTGCGGGACGCTCCAACATGTGGATATATCACATTTGGGTTATCCTTTCACCAATTCATGGACATTTAAGGTGTTTCCAGCTAGCTATTATAAGGATTTTTTTTAAAGATTTATTTATTATTTATTTTGAGAGAGTGAGAATGAGAGAGAGAGAGAGAGAGAGAGAGCGAGCACATGAGAGGGGGGAGGGTCAGAGGGAGAAGCAGACTCCCCGCGGAGCAGGGAGCCCGATGCGGGGCTCGATCCGGGGACTCCAGGATCATGACCTGAGCCGAAGGCCGTCGCTCACCAACTGAGCCACCCAGGCGCCCGAGTGGAATCTGGTTCTCATCTGCTCTCCCCCGCAGGCTGGGAGCTCCCAGGGGCAGGGCCAGTCCTGTTTGGTCAGCACCGGGACCCAGTGCCCACAGCTGGGGGCTCTCCTTGAACTTGTCGCTGGCTGAATGCACAGTCGCGCTCACCCACGCACACCCCCATGTTGCCTGGTGCTTGCAGGCAGGACCTGGGTCTCTCAGGGACCAGCCCTGTGCGTCGCCAGCCACGGATCCCTGCCTCAGGGACCATGGTCACTGTGCAGGATGGCTGCTCACTCCCAAGGCTGCCCTGGGCACAGTGAGGCCCCTGTGACCAGCACCCCAGCCTCAGCCGGAAGATGGGCACCACCCTGCAGGGCCCCCGGCCAGCCATCCGTTTGCGGGGCCCAGCGGAGGGAAGGGATTTCCCTCCAAGGCTGGTTCCTGCTGCCTTGGTGCCCCGCCATGGGGAGGGGGTCCTGAAGTTCCCCCAGCCCTGACGTCTGCTCTGGGATGGAGCTGGGCCCCTGGTCAGATTTGGGGCCGTCTTGGTTTGGGGGGTCAGGCCTCCATCACATGACAGTGTCCGGTGGCCCCTCTCCATCTCCACTGGAGAAGAAGCCCCAAGGCCCCAGTACCCCTCACCATCAGGACTGACCGGGGCCACCCTGCCTCTAGGGGTCCTCTGGAGCCCCTTGATCGCAGTCCCACAGCCAGAAGCCCCCGCCCCCCTGCTTTCCACAATGAAGGCCACGGTGCCTTCTGCAGGGTTCTCACCCCTGTGCCTCCCGCCGGCACCTGCTCCCTCGGGACCCTCTGCCCCCCTGGGCGCACCCACACCCACCGCTGGGCCTGTGCCCTCTGCCCAGTGCGCCCTTCCCCAGATGTCTCCCCCCCCACCCCCGGCCCACAGCC
Organism: Zalophus californianus; assembly: GCF_009762305.2. Lineage (NCBI taxonomy): Eukaryota > Metazoa > Chordata > Mammalia > Carnivora > Otariidae > Zalophus > Zalophus californianus. The sequence goes on from NC_045595.1 coordinate 756,130, forward strand.
GCCTCCCCAGATCTCATCTGTCACCTCCTCTAGGTCATCAGCTCCCGGAGGGCGGGGATCCCTGTCTCCACAGGTCACTGCCCCGTCCTCAGGGCCTAGAACTCGCCTGGTACACAGAAGGCGCTCCATGAATTCTTGCTGATGGAGCGACCGAGTGTGGAAGCTGCATAACTAGAAAGAGAGAGAATGTAACAGACGAGTTGCTTCCCAAGCCAGGGTCAGCGCCCCCAGCATTTCGGGCTCCTCTACCGTGTGCGGTCAGCGCCCGGCCCTTCCCTGGTCTGCGGGCCCTCATGGTCTCCGGGCCCAATACTGGGGGCACCTATGGGCCATGGGAGGAGGCCACACTGTTGGGGCCCCTGATCCAGGTTGCAGGTGGCCGGGAGGCCACGAATGGACAAATACAAAGCAAATCCACAGCCCAGAAGCCCCAGAGGAACCATAAATCAAAGCAAGATGACATACAAGCCGGAAATTAAGCGGCTGCAGCGGGGCCGGTGTGGCCAGGGGGGCACACTGCCGTGGGAGGGGCTCCTGTCCCCTCCTGGGGCTGCATGTGGCCGGGGGACGAGGGGCCTGAGTGCACAGCCCGAGTGGCACAGCCACCAGACTGATGGGCAAGCCAGGCATTTTGTGGCCCAGTCTTTACGGAGACTGCGGGGGGAAGCACGAGGGTGTAAAGGAGCTGGTCCCAGGAGCCATGGGAGGCTTTGGGGCAGGGCTGGAAGCCAAGGAGGGGTGGGCTGGGGGATGCTGAGCACTAGGACCTAGACTGTCTCCAGGGAGGCTTCCAGGAGGCCGCTGCACACTTCGATGCCTCCCTCCCTGCATAGTCACCTGGGGGAGCAGAGCCCCTGCCCGTGGCCACCGTGGATCCTCTGCACACTTACAGGAACCTCGGGGTTGCCTGCTCAGTGTTGGAGACCAGGATGTTTGGGGTGAGCCCCCTCCCTCTGAGGCCAGAGATTGGGAGAAACTCTCTGCATGGGGGGGTTTGCTGCTTACCTGGCAGCCGCTGACCCCCACCCCTGATCCAGAAACAGGCCCAGAGGTCTAGAGGCAATGGATCCAGGAGCCCTCATGGACAGTGCAGTCTGGGGGGACACTGAGTGGCGGGGGGGGACTCCTCTCCTGTGCAGATGGGGACAGAAGCCCCACCAGGCCCTATTGGTCCTTGGAGTGAGTCCAGGGTGAGCCCCAGGCCTCTGTGGGATCAGGATTTGGATCTGAATGGGGCCTAGGGCAGCCCAGGGAATGAGACCAGGGTCCCCCCACCAGCAGCCAGGAAACATTTGTTTGGTTCCTACTGGGCAGTGTTGGGGAACCCTGGGGCTGCCCTCTCCCTGAAACTCTGATGTACCTGCTTGGGTTTGGGAGCACTGGAGCTGTGCTGTGGGTTCAAGTCCAGACACCTCCACAGGCGGTGTGGCCTTTCCCTCTGGGCCTGGGGCGCTGCCCCGACTCCCGGGGTGGGGGTGGGAGAAGCTTCCAGGAGAGATGTGAGAGTCTTTTCCCAGGATCCTCCGCCCCCGGCCCTCTCTAGCTCCAGCTCCCGAGGGGGCACACTGATGGAGCGCAGGGGGGTGAGGGGGTGTTACTGACGGCGCTTCCCCGAGCCCCCACCCCCACCCCCGCCAAGACTCCTCCCCTGGGGCTCCCGCCATCGTCGGGATGATCGATTACTGACACCTCCGAGGGGCTGCCCCTGTCAGACGAGCGGGAAACTGAGGCACGGGTCAGGCGCATTGCCCCAGCCAAGAGAGGGGTCCTGGGGGAGGAAGAGGAGGCGAGAGGCGGCGGTTCCGGCCCCAGCCGCCCCCCTCACACCAGTTTGCGGGCTCTAAGTGCTTAAAAGCCTATTGCGGTCGCTGGGAGCAGCGGCGCGGGCGCGGGTGGGCACCGAGGCGGGGGCGTCCCTCCGGAAACGGCCCTGGACCTGAGACAGGCAAGAAGCCCAGGAAAGGCCGGCGCCCCCCACCCCCTCCCCAGCTCTAGCCCCGGGACTAGGCCCCACCCCTCCCTTGAGGCCCCGCCCCTCCCCTGCCCCTCCCCATCGCCCTCCCCGGCTCCCGCCCGGGACCAGGCCCCACCCCCCGCGAGGCCCCGCCCCCTCTAACCCAGGCCCCTCCCCCCCCCTCACCGGGGGCCTTCCGCCGGGGCGCCCGCAGGCCAGCCCTTCGCTCCTCCGTGCCTTTGCCCGAGCCGGTCCCCCACCGGGCGCTCTGTTCCCTGCGCTCTCTCCCTTGTGAAAGAGCATCGTCTCCCCCTTCAGGCCCCAGCTCCTCGCTCGGGGCCTCAGTTTGCCCATTTACACACGGAGGGCGTGAGCTCCGGTCTCTGAGAGGAGACTGGAGGGGAGGCCTGGTTTTCTTCTTCCTCCCGTTTTGGCCAGCTTTGTCTGAGTCACCTTACCCCGCAGGACTCGGTTTCCCCACTTGTGTGATGTGATGCATCTGCCACACAGATGAGACCCATCTGAGACCCATTTTACAGATGGGAAAGCTGAGGCCAGAAGGGGGTCGCATCCAGCCGCAGGCCCCACAGCTGGCACCCTGCTGTCCGCGCCTGAGGGGCCCGTTAGCAGGGATGGGGGGTGGGATGGGGGAGGGCCTGATTGTCCTCACTCCAGCCAGGGGGCGGGGCGGGGCCTCCCACCCCAGCAGCCCCGGTAAGCTGCACAGGGGAGTCTGGGATCATTTTCCTTGTAAAGTGATTCAGTGTGGGCTCTGAGGAGCCGGCAGGCCTGTCGGGGGGGGGGGGGGGGGGGGGGGAAGGGCACCTGAGTAGGCCGTGGGCGAGGTGGGGGCTGGACTCTAAGCAGCCAAAATTAGAGCCTGTTACTTTCCTGCCGTGGGGGCACCCCCAGAGGGGCTCTCCACAGCACCTGCTTGGGAATGACCCCTGGCCCCTCTGCGGCTTTGCCTGGCCCCACCCCTGCCAGGCGCCAGAATTACGGTTTTTCCGTATCTCTGCTCCCCTCTGCGGCCTGAGTGTTAATGAGGCAGTGCCTCGGAGTCCCGCACACTGGGGGGCATTGTTAGTGTCACTCCTCACGCCTACCCGCAGGCTGCAGTTCTAGATGGCACTGTGGCCGGGAGGGGAAACTGAGGCACAGAGCGGTTAGTCGCCGGCCCTGGCTGAAGGCACAGCTCCAGACGTCAGACAAATCCTGGTTCTGGTGCAGCCCCCGGTTTGCTCACATGAAAAATGGTGCTATGGTGGCACAGAACGGGGGCTCAGAGCCTGGGATTCTCGGTGAGCTGAAGAGTTGTCCCCACAAGGCCAGGAACTTTGGTTCCTCCCTCCCTGCATAGCCCCAGTGTCTCGCACAAAGTCAGTATCCCTTGCCGAACGTGTGTGGAATGGCCGAGTAAGTGTGTTTTGTGCATGGACTCCAAATCAAGTGCTCTTTGTCACCAGCTGGGTGAGGCTGGAGGTGCTGGCCTCATTCTCCATTGTTCACGCCCTAGGGAGTGCCTGGTATGGGGGGTGGTTGGTGGGGAGAGGCCTCTCTTGGGTGAGGGGGGGCAGCAGGGGCAAGGCAGGAATCAGCTATGCTGGCTGGCAGATCTTGAAATTAAAACACATATATACACCAGATAAATAAACCTGGCCCACATCCTGGTGACAAGTGGAATTGAATCACCCGGTTGGGGACCTGGCAGCGACGGCTGGGGGGTGGGGGGTGAGGACACATCACTGGCTCTCTGTTGTCCTTCCCTGACCCCCGCAGCCTGCTGGGGACCTGGGGAGACACTCGGGGTCAGGAAGTGAGAAGAGTCCAACACCCACATTCTTGAGCCCAGGGGTCCCACAGGCCCGGGGTGGGGTGAGGCCAGCTCCTCAGGTGGGGGGGGGGGGGTCCCTGCACAAGTCATGTGCCCTCATCTGAACCGAAGACACCGTGGTAGCCCTGGGTGTTGGACGTGGGACAGGCAGGTCTGAGCCCGGCCCGGCCCCTCACGGGTCGGCAGCTCCTCCTTGTGAGGTCCTGGCAGCTGCCATCATGCTGGAGGCCAGGGAGACCCCACTCGAGCACGCGGGGAGGCCCCCTGGAGGCCCGCACAGCTGTGGGGTCCTCCCTGGCCCCTTCTCTCCTTCTGAGCCTGGCCCACAGAGGTGGAGGGGCGGGTGGGAAGGGAGTTTTCAATTAAGGAGCAGCTAATCACCAGGTGGCAAGGCCCAGTAAATCTATTATGAAAAGCCTCTAAATGTATGTAAAACCAGCCTCTGACAATCCAGGGATTAGGCCACCAGGAGGGGAAACCGAGGCGAGGGCTGGCCGGTGGATTAACGAACGGAATGGGGTCTCTTGAGGGTTGTGGGGAGCAATCCCCAGGAGTTGAGGCAGAGGGGGAGAGGTCTTCCTCTGCAGAAGCCAGCACCCATTTTATAGCTGGGGAAACTGAGGCCCAGAGAGACCCAGACCCAGCACACCCACTCGGGTGTGCACTTGGGGTGCTGCAAAGTGGACCCCTCTCCAAAGGTGGCCTCGATGGTGTGAAAGATCGGGGACCACAGACGGGAGGCTTTGACCAGACCAAACTGCCGGTGAGCCCCCGCCCCTGCCAGTGGGGAGCCCTCCGGCAAGGCGTGCGATCCCAGGGCTGGGATTTCAGGGTCCCTGGACCTGGCTGAAGTCACCGTGGACGTGCCCACACCTTTGGTCAGCGTTCTGGGAACTCAGGTGGATGCCCAGCTTCGTGGCTGGACGGACAATCGCACAGAGGCCGAGGCTGGGACGGGAGGACGGGGCGGCAGAGAGGGCTTCCGTCTCTCCCTCTGAGGGCGGCAGGGAGCCCTGGCAGGGGTTTTAGCCCAAGTGGCCTTGGCCTCCCTCCCAGCGTCTGCTGTGGGAACACTGACCCCAGTTCCCTCGGGCCTCAGTTTCCCCAGCTCGGGCCCCACACTCCCCCAGGAGGCCTCTGCTCCGGGACGCCAGCCCCACCCGCGGAGGTCCTTCCAGGGACCCAGGTGTGTGGGGCAGAGGGTGAGATGAGACCCCGTGGCCTCATCCAGCAGAGCTCAGGGCAGGGGGACAGTCTGTGGGCCTTCCCTGGGCCCCTGGTCTGGCTCTGGTCCAGCCACCTGTGTGTACCTGCCGCCCAGGTGCTGGGGAATGAACAGGAGGCGAGCGATTCCTGCGCCCAGGCCCCCGAGTCCCTCTAGATCCCTGGGGAGGTTGTGTGGGGGTGGGGAGGCCCCAGGAAGCCTGACCCACGGTCTGGGCCTCCCTGTGTGATGTGAGCGGCTGGGTATGGGCCTCCCCATGACTCAGTTTCCCCATTGCCACCACTGGGGGTGGCTTGAAGCTGTTCCCAGCGCTGGGGGGAGGAAGTTGGGGGGGCCTCTAGCACCCCCCCCCCCCCGGCCATCAGTAAGGCCTGCCGGGCCCCTTCAAGTCGTCACGGCCCAGCAGTGGTCGGGGGAGGGATTATCCAGCCTGTCCAGGGTGGACTCAAGTGGAACCGGGGCTGACGAGCGGAACGCGCCCCCGCGGGCCCAGCCTGCCTGCCTTTGTCTGCCATTGGCCCCCGCCCACTCGCCGGCAGGGACACCATCTCCGCCACTGAGCCGCGGGGCTCATGCTGGCCACGGCCCGCACAAAACCCCACGGGACCCTGACCCCAGCGGCCTCCTGCATGGCGGCCCGCCTGAGCCCCTCTTCCGGTCTCAGCGTCCCCACCTGCAGCATGGGTGCGCCTACTGAGCATCGGATGGAGGCTGTGTGGGCAGAGGCGGCTGGGGGCGCGGACACCCTCCCAGGACTTTCCCAGGGGTGCTTGGCCGCCCGTCCACCCAGGCGCTCCACCGAGCCTTTGTCCGGGAAATTCGAGGTGGCAGGGAGAACGGATCCGCTTGCCGCCTGAAAGAAGCCGCGGCAAATACTGTTGACCCCCGACCCTGACCCCCTAATCCTGGGCTGAGGCCCGCATGGGTGGGGGGGCCCTGAGAGCCGGGTCAGGGTGTGACCCCCGCTCCCGGCGCCAAGGGGGGCTTCCAGGTCAGGGTCACAGGGGCTTCCGGGGAACATGGCTGCCCTGTTGGCCACGTGTCTGGCCACCACCCCGCGGAGGCCGGCAGGGGAAACTGAGGGAAGGCAGGTACCGCCACCTCCAGGCTGGGCAAGCGAGGGCCAGCAGCTGCCCTCTCTGAGCCTCAAAACAGCAAGTTCCTGGGAAGTCTGGCCTGACTGGGAAGGTACCTGGTTTCTGTGCCTCAGCAGAAACTTCTGGGCTAACAGATGGCTATGGGGGGGGGTCCATGGCCTAGCGGCCCCCTCTAAGAAGGCCCGAGGAAACCCTCCCCTGGAGTATAAGAAGGGGCTCTGCCCCCTCCGCCCTCCCCTGCTCTAGATTCCTCTATAGCTCCCACTGTCTTCAAGACCGTTTTTCCCCACCCACCCGGACGAGGTCCACCGAGCTTCGCGGCCTGGGCTCACATCTCCACCCGCCTTCCCTGGGAGAGCCCTCCCCTCTCTGGGCCTCCCCAGGGGACAGAAAGGGTACGGGAAGAGCCACGAGGCGCCACATTAGCCAGGCTGAGCCCAGAGCCAGGCACACAGCAGGCACTTAGAGATGCAACTCGGGGCGGTGCTGGACTACAGCTCTTTCCACGTCCACCGACCCCGCGGTGCCGCCACAGGGGTGCTCCCGGGACCAAGGGCCGAACGAGCGGATGGAGGCAGGGCGTGTCCTCACTTCTGCCAGCTGCCGAACTTAGCCCCTCACCTTCCAGCTCCTGGGAGGCTGCCGCTAGAAGCTTCCACGGAAGATTAGACCATTCTCCACCACTGGCTGGAATGCGTTCGCACGCTCGGGCGCCCCTGTGCTCCCTGGCGGCCACATGTCTGTTCCATCCTGCCGAGCTGTTCCCCACGATCAATTTCAATTTGGCCTGGGCTCTGCCTCTGCAGCCCAACTTCCTTGGGGGCTGGGGCTGGGGAGGGAGAAGCGGTGGTTTCCTCAGCCTACCCTCCTACATGCCGGAGCCCGTCTGCTGATGAGAGGGCTCCGCTGTTGCTGCCCCGTTCCGGGCCTCAGTTTCCCCAAAATGACGGACTGAGGAGGTGGGGAAGGGTAGTCTGGGGCCAGTCCTGTTTTCATCCAACCTCATGCATTTCTGGGGTGCCACCTGTGTCCTCGATCCCATGTAGAAGGCCAGAGACACCGTGGGAACCAAAGTGGAAAAACTTGAATGAAGCAGGGTAAGGGGGCATGTGGGGCTTTCCTGGCAGGGGGAGTAGCATGTGCAAAGGCCCTGAGGCAGCAAGGAGCACAGCGCCTGGGAAGAACACAAGGAGGCCTGTGTGGTGGAAGCCGGTGAGAAGAGAGGAGCCGGGGGAGGGTGGGGGGGCTGGATGACAATGATGATCAACAGTCAACATTTACTGAGCACCTACTACACACCCAACATTGACCTATGGGCTTTACCTGCCTCACCTCCCTGGAACCTCACCACTACCCTATAATTACACCCATTTTACATAGGAAGAAACAGAGAGCATAGCGAGGAGGTTGCTGGCCAGGGTTACAGGGTGGGCGGCAGAGCTGGGGTTTGGCCCCGGCTCAGGTCTGCCCCAGAGTCTGGAGCAGGACAGTGGTGTGGACTGCCCGCTACAGCAGACCCTTTAGCCAACACCCCACCACGCCCCATCCCTGTCCCCCCTCCACTTCAGGTCCTGACTCCAGGCCTCTGTCCATTTCTGGGGTGAGGAAGAGGGACATAAAGGGGGTCCCACATCCCTGGAGTTTGATTGGAACTCAGCTGCCCTTCTGCGCGACCTTGGGGGCACGCCTGCCTGCCCCTTCTGTGCCTCAGTTTCCCAGCCTTATCAAGAGAGACCGCGGGCAACTCCTCTCTGACTAAGGCGAGCTGGGGGAAGGGATGAGGCGCCCCCAGTCATGGCTCTGCACCCCGCAGCCCTGGTCAGGCCCCACCCCCCTGCCCCTGGGGGAGCCTTTCCCCTGCTGTGTGTCCTGGGAGCCCTCTTTGGGCCCCTCGTGGCTCCAGGCTCTGGCCGCCACTAGGTGGAGCGTGGAGGCCAGTGGAGGCTGGGCGCGGCCGCCTTGGCTCCGAGCTGTGGGCCGGCCCCGGGCACTTGTGTGCGTGATCTCCCTCGAAACCTCCACGCCCAGGCCTCTGTCCTGCAGGCAGCGGCCCTAAAAGGACCTGTGTGGGCTGGACGGCGGGGCGGGGGCGGTGTCCAGGGCCGGACGAGGACCTACCCGGGCCCAGCCTTGACCCCGATCCCTGAGCCGGCTGCCGCGTGCGGGAACCGGCCTGGAGTCTGGCAGCGGGGGAGGCTAGGGCTGGGTGCTCAGCCCGTGGGTGGGGGCTGCAGGCATGCTTCTGGGTGAAGGCACAGTGGAGGCTGGGTGGGACTCCTCAGGGTCCTCAGGACACCCTCCTCGCCAGGGGGCCGGGGCTCCGTGCTGGGGTGGATTCGTGGGCTTCTCTGAAGAGGTGATGCTTCAGCTGAAATGTGAAGGGTGAGACGTATTGGGTGGGGCTGAGCATTCTGCACAGAGGAGACAGCTTCGCCGGTGCCCCACGGTGCGGGGCGGGCGGGGATGTCTTCATGCATGGGCACTGGAGTTGGTGAGGGAGGCGGGGCCGGGCTAGCCTTTGTAGGCCATGCGGGGACTTGAGTTTCATGTGGAGGGCACTGGAGAGCCATGGTGGGTGAGGGCAGGAGAGTGATGCCGTCGACAGCTCCCTGAGGCTGCCTCGGGACAGGTTGTTGGGGATGGAGTGGAGGCCAGCAAGGAGCGGGGGGAGGCTGGGTGGGGGGCCAGGTGGGGTCTGGGCAGGGACCTCAGAGATGCGGAGCGAGCTCAGGTGCCAGGGGCGTCTTCAGGCTGTTCTTTGCCTCCCAGAGCCCCAGGGGTGGATCCAGCCCCCAAATGAAGCCCCAGGCCTGCTCCGGCCCCCTCCTCCCCTGCCAGCTGACGAGTGGCTTCTGGCTTTATTCTCGTGGTACACCCGTTTCCACAAAGGGAAACTGAGGCACAGAAGTTTTGGTCACTCACAGCCCATTCGGGGGCAGGAGGGTGCTGTGTGATTAGCACATCTGGGATGGCCTTCTGTGTATCGGCATGTCTGGGGTCCCCCTTTGGCGTAATGAGTACATGTGGGGGCCACTCTCTGTGCCCTGGGCCCCAGAAAGGCCACGTCACTCTAGACCCCATTCCCATGTTCACTGTGGGGAGAAGCCCCTAACCCCGTGCTCCCTTGGATTTCAGTCCAGGATTGGACCCAACCTGAAGCTCTGGGAGGCAGGAGACAGCCTGGGGCTGGAGAGTCCAGCACCGCTGAGCCGTCCCGCTCTGCCCCCGTACCGTGTCCCCAGCCACTTTTCCCGCGTGAGGTCAAGGCGCCAAGAGTCAGGCCCATGCCCTCTCCCCAGGCGCACCGTGCACTTGGCCCCACCCCTCCCCCTTGTTCCCGCACACCCGGCCACCTGTTCCATCTTTGTAATAAACCAATCTTGTCCCTGCCTCAGGGCCTTTGCACAGGCTGCTCCCTTCTCTGCCGGTCCAGCCTTGACCAGCCAGGCAAAGAGCAGCACCCCCACCCCAACCAGCCGCCCACCTGAGCCCAGGTGCGCCCTCCCCCACCTGCTGACACCCCCTGTCAATATTTATTACAAAGGGGTTAGGGATTGTGCTTCCATAGGTGACAGATGCACAGTCCCTTGCTTCTGGAAACTTACATCAAGCACAAGACACGAATTTGCTTAAAAAACATGCAGCGTACACTAACAGAATGAATGAATCAGGTCTCATCCAGAAGAGCCAGTGAATCTTGTTTTTCTAACTGGCGGAAGTTCACCTGTTTAAAGTGAACAGTTCAGTTGTTTTTAGCAAATGCTGTGTGACCATCCCCTCTGTGTAATTCCAGAACATTCTTTTTCTTTTTTTTTAAAGATTTTATTTATTTATTTGACAGAGAGAGCCCCAGCAAGAGAGGGAACACAAGCAGGGGAGCGGGAGAGGGAGAAGCAGGCCTCCCACGGAGCAGGGGGCCCGACGCGGGGCTCGATCCCAGGACCCCGGGACCATGACCTGAGCCGAAGGCAGACGCCTGATGACTGAGCCGCCCAGGCGCCCAATTCCAGAACATTCTAACGCCCAAGAGAGCAGCCTGTGTCCATCAGCCGTCATCCCCACTGCCTCTCCGGCCCCCCTCCGCGAGCCCCCTTCCCGTCTGCGGATGAGCCTGGCAGCTGGATCTGAGCCTTCCCCCCTGGGCCAGCACCCTGGGGTTAGGGTCCCCCCGGGATCTGCCTCCTCCCCACTCCCTGTCTGTCCCACACCAAATAACACAGTGCCCGCCGCCATCATCCCAGGAACTGCCCCCAGCTCCCTCCTTCTCGGGGCACCCAGGGACTTTTCAAAACCGAAGGTCAGGCTGTGACCATCCCCAGCCTAAATCCTCCTGTGGCAACCTGTGGCCCTTGATGTTAGTCCGAATTCCAGGCCATGACCGACGACGTCCCTGCTGGCCACGCCGCAGGCTGGGAGATCCTCAGGAGGGTCCCAGCCTGGCAAGGAAGGCGGGATGCTTCCTTCCAACAGGCGGGGGGCTGGGAAGTAAGTGGGATCGTCCCCATTTCCTGGGTAAGGGTGCTCAGGCTCGGGGTACAAGATGTAAGAAGGGGCTCCAGTGAGTCGTGTTCTCAGCTGCGTGGAGCCATGTCAGCGGGACCGCTCGGTGCCCATGCGCCACTGCGCACTTGGCGATCCTGCCTGGGAGCAAAGAGCCCGTGAGGACGTCCAGCGGTCCCTCCATGGCTCCCGGGGCCGGCAGCGAGGTGGGGTGGGACGTTGTCAGGGTCCCTCTGAGACCCGCAGGAACATCAGGAGCCTAACGAGGGTCCCTAGGGCCCCTGCCCAGCCCTGGTCAGGGGATAAAGGCCACCTCCTCCACTCTGCTGTTTCTCCACCCCCCACCATAATAGGATCGGGATGTTTGAAGTTACTAGGAAGCGGGGAGGCTCCCACATAGAGAAGGGCTTAGAAGCGCCTTTGTGAGCCAGGCGGGTGATGATGAAAGCACCATGAAATCCACGGTGTCACCGATGCCCCGCGACCATGACAGGCCCCTTTACTGGAAGAAAAGGGGAAAAATCCCCAGTTACATGTGTGCATGCGAACATATGTGCATATGCCATGCTCCAGCCGTGGCAGAGGCCCCAGCAGCCCCCGAGGCGCTGGCCCCCGTGTGCCATCTCAGCACAGTGCACCGCCTCAGGGCCCCCCAACACCTGGCAGGAGGGCTCAAGACACAGGGCAGTTTTAGCAGAGGCCAGGGCAGGTAGCCCTGCCCATGGCTTGCTGTGCTCTGCTTGCATGCCTCTGGAGACGGAAACCTCACTAACTCACAAGGCTTCCAGGCTTCCTTGTATGTGGCCCCAGGTGGAGGTGAAGTTGTATTTTACCTGGGAGTGGACTTCCAGAGTCAGGGAGGAAAGGTGACACAGGGCAGGGAGGAAGGTCATGTTTTTATTTTTATTTTCTTATTTTTAAAGATTTTATTTATTTATTTGACAGAGAGAGACACAGTGAGAGAGGGAACACAAGCAGGGGGAGTGGGAGAGGGAGAAGCAGGCCTCCCGCGGAGCAGGGAGCCCGACGCGGGGCCCGATCCCAGGACCCTGGGACCATGACCCGAGCCGAAGGCAGACGCTTAACGACTGAGCCACCCAGGCGCCCCAGGAAGGTCATGTTTTTAAACAGCTTTACTGAGATACTCACCTACCTTCTCATTCATTCATTTTAAAGTGTACAATTCATCTGTTCTAGTACATTCACAAAGTTATATATCCATCAACACAATTGATTGTAGAACACTTCCATCTTCCCCAAAAAGCAAGCCCGTCCCCATCAGCTGTCACCCCCCATCCCCCCAGCCACCGGCCCCCACGAGCCCCCTTCCCGTCCACGGATGAGCCTGTTCCGGTCGTGTCACCCACGTGGGCTCACACCCCGTGTGGCCTTCTGTGTCTGGTTCCCTCCCTGAGCGTCGTGGGCTCGGGGTCTGTCCCCGGGGGTGCGCGTGTGGGCGCCTCGCTCCTGTCTGTGGCCGCGGGACGCTCCCGTGCGTGCGGGACGCGTCATGTGTCCATTCCCCCGTTGGCAGGCAGTTGGGTGTGTCCCCTCTTGACATGTATGAAGGGGTGCTATTCCTGAAAACGCTGTCATCTGCCCACGTCATGGGCGTTAAACCTTCACACAAGGTCAGGACCTGCCAAGGCCAAGAGCAAAGTGCGAGTCCATGCAGGGCTCGAGGTGTGGGGGGGACGGGGGAGAAGCCTCATGGACTTGGCGGTGCGGGCTGGAGGTCTCCCCCGCAGGGTGCTCGGGCAGGCAGCCGCGTCTCCACCAGCCAGAGTGTCTCACGGCGCCTCGCGCGCCCACCTTCTCGACTGCAGACACACCTGCTCCCCGCCTCCCACGGACGGGTCCTTCCTCCGATGGAGGTGGTGGGCAAGCCAGGCTCGAGGAGTGAAGAGGGCTGTGTCCAGCCAGACCCGCAGGAGACAGCTACCCCCACCCCACCCCCGTGGTCCCAAGGACTTCCCACCCCGCCACTACTGCGGGGAGCAGATGATGGGGTTGGGGGCCAGATGGAGGGGGGGCGGACGGCGGGGTGCGGGGGGCGGGTGGTGGGGTAGGAGGGGGCTCCATCCGCACCCCGGCCTGCAGCCGGACGGGTGGTTCTAAGGCCCCCTTGTCCACTAGTTTTGGGGGGGGAGGCAGGTGGCAGGGGCAAGACCCCGCCCTGGAAACTGCCCTGCCCTGCCCTCTCCCCGGCCCGTAGTGGCCCGCGTCCCTCCACTGGACAAGAGAGGGCCAAAGGTCACCCGGCGGGTGGGAGACACAGAGGCTGACAGGTGGAGGAGGCAGGTGAAGGGCTGTGTATGAGGTCTTGGGGCCAGCAGCCTCAGTCCTGGCCTTCCTGAGCCCTCCACCTCGAACCCCGACATCCGTGCTGACCCTGGCCTGCTCTGTGTCCTCAGGAGGCCGCTTGGCTCTAGCTGTGGGTTCGAGGGTGAGCGTAGGCCGCCAGGTCGGGATCTGGGGCCCAGAGGCTGCCTCATGTGGCTCCCGTAGCCCCATCAGGAAGCACCTGCTTGTGTACGTGGTGTGGCCACGGAGACCTGGGGAGGGGTTCAGGCGCCATGGCATCTGCCACAGCTGAGCACCCCAGGACCCCAGGAAGGGACACCTGGCCTGACCCCGGCACTCAGAGGCACTGCCCTCAGAATGCGACGGCATCTCCCGGGACCCTGTGGGGACAGATGAGGAGCAAGGGTCTCAGTGCAGGGGACGGGGGTGGGGGGTGGGGGAAGGGCACAGGCTCACGGACACGCCGCTGCGGGGTGGGATTGTGTCCGAGGCTTGACCCCTTGAGCGGGACCTTATTTGGAAACAGAGCCTTGGAGATGTGGTCAGTTAACACGAGGTCGCTCGGGTGGGCCCTGATCCAGTGACCGAGAGCACGATGTGTAACCTGTGCGCGTGGATCGGGGACGCGCAACAGGGTGTACCACAGCTGGGTGCCGATGCGCAAGAGCAAAACAGACCTGCTCCCTTGGCCTCGGTTTGCACCTCTGACATCAGGGTAACTGGTGGTTGTGGGTCCAGTGAATGCACGTTTGTAAGGTGCCCGGGACAGCGCATGGCACAATATAAACACGCGTTGTGTCTGAAAGTGACATGGAACCGAAAAGGGGAAAATAAGACAGGAAGGCAAGTCTAGTGCCTGTCCTTCGGAAGCTGGAAGCCAATGAGCTCGAAGGAGCAGTCTGTCTCTGTCCTTCTCTCTCTGACTTGTCAAGTACTAAGGGAAGGGAGGGAGGGCTTCTCAGAGGAGGTGCCACTGGAGTTGAGCCCTAAAGAGAGCTGGACTTTCCTGGGGAAGATGAGCATCTAGGCAGAAGGAAGAGCACATGCAAAGGTCCTGAGGCCGGGGAGTGGCCAGGGTCGCTGAGCAGGGGGAGGCGGGGGAGGAGCTTGGCAGTGGGGAGCCACAGCGGGGAGGGACATGATCACGTGGCGTGCCCATCAGAAGGGCCACGCAGGCAGCGCTGCCTAGAGGCAGGGGGGAGGCTCCGGCTAGAAATCCTGCCGAGCGCAGTTCTGGGAGAAAATTCCCTTCTCCTGTCCTCCTTGCCTGTGTCCGCCTGGTCGAGCAATGGTGGAGCAGGGACCTGGAGGGCAGACTGGTGGGGTCCAGGGTCCCACAGCCCCCCCCTTGGTGGGGACCGCCCACCAGCCAACCAGCCTCATCCCCCCTGCAACCCGGGCACGGTGGCAAGCTGGGGCCTGGGCAAGCGTCCAGCTGTGTGGGGCAGCCTTGGCAGGCCCCCCGGTCGCTCCTTCTCACTCCCAGGCAGGAGAGTGCGGTGCGGTCCCCACAGTGGAGTGGCAGTGACTCCGGGCTCAGCAAACGGCCCGCCCCTGGCCCCAGCCCGGTCAGCTTATGCTGGCTGGTCACCCCACCTGCTGGGCCCTTGCAGTGCTCTACCTGACAGACGGGGAAACTAAGCCAGGTGATCACTAGGGCTGCCATCGGACACCCCTTGGCCCTGGAATATGCATGTCTAACCCCTCTCCCAGGACGCTCGCCTTTTCTCAAGTTTAGGAAAGCTGAACTGTCTGGATTGAAATTCTCCGGCTGTGCGAGGCCAGTGGAGAAATCCATAATGCATTGTTTAGACAGATGCCTTTAAACTGCTCCGCGGGTGGGGGGGCCGGAGTGGGGGAGATGGACAGCGATGGGGAGGGGGGCCTGCACTGGGAAGGTCACCCTTTTTTTCTGCACGAAGGTCAGCAGCAGCCCGTTGCCGAGGCAACAGCGGGCTTAAAGATGGAGGCTTAAGAAGAACAGAGCTTCTCCTCCCCGCCCGTTCGAGGGGCCTGGGCCCAGGCTCGGGGGCTTGGGGGCCAGGGGCAGATCTTGGTCCTGCCCTGCCTGGGTCTGGGGCCCAGCTGCGGTCACTGTGAGCCTCAGTGTTCCTGGCTGTGGGATGGGAACAGCGTCCACACGGAGGCAGGGACCCCCTGGCTGGTCTGGTGTTGGGGTCACCTGCAGAGTCCTGGGTCCTCTTGGGGGCGCAGGCTGGGCAGGGAGGGGCCGGGGGCTTGGCCAGAATCCCCCCATCTCACTGCCCACAGCATGCCCACGGCAGTGCCGAAGAGGTCAGCATCGCCTGCGCCCCTTCCTGGAGCCCGGGGCCAGGGACCCAGCAGCCCCTGTGGGTCCGAACCAGAGCGGAAGCTCAGATTTGCAGACGTGGGGGCAGTGATCCCGACAGAGAAGCCCCGGAAGGGAGCGCATGGGCCTGAGACCCTGGTCAGTGGCCACTGCTCCGCCTGCGGGATCTGAGGGCCCCCACGGCCAGCAGGAGGCCGGATGCAAGCCACCATCAGCTCTGGGGACCACGGGCTGGGCTGACTCAGCTTCTCGGCGGTTCACGAGAATGGCATCATCTACACCTCTGTCCCCGGAGGGCGATCTGAACACCGGCTCGTTATTCACCGTCCGCCCCAGCGTCTCCTCCTGCTGTAGTGGACGGTGGCCACATGTCCCTGTCCCCCTGAAGAACAGAACGAGGAAGGTAACTTCTTGAGAAGAAATTCACACAACATACAATTAATCATTTTTAGCTGAGCAATTCAATGGCAGTTAGTACATTCACAGAGAACGGCAACCACCGCCTCTATCCAATTCCGGAACATTCTGTCACCTCAGAAGGAAACCCCGTCCCCATCAGCCGTCACCCTCACCCCCCATCCTCCCCCGGCCCCCGCGGGCCCCCGTCCCGTCCGCGGATGAGCCCGGTCCGGACGTGTCACCCACGTGGACTCACCCGCCATGTGGCCTTCTGTGTCTGGTTCCCTCCCTGAGCGTCGTGGGCTCGGGGTCCGTCCCCGGGGCCGCGCGTGGGCGCCTGGCCCGCTCGTGGCCGAGTAGGCGTTCCCGTGTGTGGCTATAGAAAACTTTTTTTTTTTATTATTTTCTCAGAGAGAAAGAGAGAGAGCTCACAAGCAGGGGGAGGGGCAGAGGGAGAAGCAGGCTTCCCGCGGAGCAGGGAGCCCGATGCGGGGCTCGATCCCAGGACCCTGGGATTGTGACCTGAGCCGAAGGCAGACAATTAATGACTGAGCCACCCAGGCGCCCAGAGAGATAACTTTTCTTGAAAGCCTGTGTTGGATCAGGGTCCCGAAGGCTGACGGGACTCACCACCTGGGCGGGCGGGGATGCCCCAGGGAGTGAGGGCCCCAGAGGTGGTGTTCAGAGCCACAGCTGTCTGGGTCACTGCCCCAGGCTGTCCTGGGGGCGCTAGCCGTGGCAGGGCTTGTGGGCCAGCAGGTGGATTCGGGCAGACATGCAGCTGGTTTTCAGAGGTTTACTGAGCTCCCACTATGTGTTGGCCTTGTGCTCAGTTCCTGGAAATCGGGTCAGTGGGGCCACACTCCAGGGAGGGTCCCTCTTGCCTCCCCCACCTCCTGGGGGTGCCACCATTCTTTGGCCTGTGGCCACATCCTCCAGTCTCTGCCTCTGGGGTCAGGGGTGGTCTCCTCCTCCTGTCTCTTGGAAAAGACACTTGTCATTGAATTTAGGACCCACCCGAATCAGGATGAGCTCACCTTGAGATCCTTCATAACATCTGCAAAAAACCCTTTTTATAAGTAAGCTCAAATTCACAGTTTCCAGGGCTTATAACATGGACAAATCTTTGCAGGGGTCGCCTGGCTGAGCAGAGAGAGGCCAGGCCTGCAGGCCTGGGTCTCCAGGGGTGCGGTGACCTGCAGCCACGACGTTTCAGAAGGCTCCAGGCCCTGTCTAGTTAGTGGGCCTGGACTTGGCCCTTCTCAACTTCCAGGGGCCCAGATTCTTGGCCACCACCCCGGATCTTAGTGTTGGGACGACATAGGACACTCATGTCACCCAGGGCTTTGCTGTGGGTGCTGGGGGTTTCCACAGCTCCTGGGATTCTGCACGTGGCCTGTGGGACCAGAGAAGAGAATGAGGCAACTGTGTGTTCTTGGGTCCACGTTGGCTGCCTGTGTGGCTGGGAACACAGGAAGCCTCAGCCTGGATGAGCAGCTGGCCAACCCTGGACCCATGGGTGAGCACCAGCTGCGGCATCTTTCTTCTATTCACCATCATAACCGTCTCTAAGTGCACAGCTCCGCGGCATGAAGCCCGCTCACTCGGTCCTGCAGCCACCCCACCCTCCGTCTCCAGAACGTTCCGTCTCCCCCCACGGAGACTCTGTCCCCACCCCCTGCCCCAGCCCCGGCTCCCACCCTCTCCTCTCTGTCTGTGGGGACGGGACTCCTCTGGGGACCTCCTGGGAGTGGGGTCCTGCGGGATGTGTCCTTCTGGGTCTGGCTCCTCTCACTGAGCCCGGTGTCCTCGGGGGTCCCTCCGCGTCGTGGGCAGGTGTCAGGGTCCCTTTCTTCCTGAGGCTGGAGCGTGTTCCCGCGTGGGGACGGACCGTGCTGGGTGTACCCTCATCTGTGGGTGGACACTGGGGGGCTTCCCCCTTCAAGCCGCTGTGACTCATGCGGCTGTGAGCACGGCGTTGCAGGTACCTGTTGGAGTCCCTGCTTCCAGCTCCCTGGGGTGTAGACCCAGCATCAGAATTCTGTTCACCTCTGGGGAACTGCCTAGCAGCTGCGTACAGTCCTGGCCCAGTTCATGCGGCCCGTCTGTGCATGAGGTCTGGTTTTGGACGGAGCACTGGGCTTTGTCGAAGAGACACCATGTTTGGTTGCTGAGCCCGTGTCGACTGTTCTTCTGACAAGCGTAGCCATGGGGCCCTGGCCTGCAGTGGTGTCTCCCTCTGCAAGAGAGCCCAACTGGAGAGATACCTGCATGGGGTGAGCTCTGAGGCAGCGTTTCGGAGGCTGCCTCTCGAACGACCCAGCAGGTCAGTGTCCCTGACCCCGTGGTCTTCCTGGAGCTCTGCACCCAGGTCTGTTCTGAGCCACTGAGCGTTCCCTGGGGCTGGGAAAGCGAATGACCACACTCAGGATGGCTTCAAACAACAGAAATTTATTCCCTCTCAGTTCTCCAGTCCTGGAAGCCAAAAGTCCAACATCAGGGTGTCACAGGGCTGCTCTCTCTCCGAAGCCCATGGGGGCTGATCCTCTGGGCCTCCTCCAGAGGCTGGTGGCTTGCTGGCAATGCTCGGTGTCCCTTGGCTCGTGGGCCCCTCCGTGACTCCAGTCTGCATCTCCGTGGACACGCGGCTTCTCCCTGTGCGTCTGCTTCCACATCTCTCTCTCGTGAGGATTCGGGGCCACCTACTCCAGTGTGACCTCATCTTAACTAATCACATCTGCAAAGGCCCTATTTCCAAAAAGGCCCCATTCACGAGTTCCAGGCGTTGGGACATGTGGGGACCTATCTTTTGGGGGACACAACTGAACCCACAACACCGAGGGATGAGAAAACCCGCCTTCTAGAGATTAGAAATAATTCACGTAAATGCCACTGGGAGAAAAAAATCCAGATTCTTTTTTTTTAATTTTTAATTTTATTTTTTTAAATTTATTTATTTGAGAGAGAGAATGAGAGACAGAGAGCACGAGAGGGGGGGAGGGTCAGAGGGAGAAGCAGACTCCCCGCCGAGCAGGGAGCCCGATGCGGGACTCGATCCCGGGACTCCAGGATCATGACCTGAGCCGAAGGCAGTTGCTTAACCAACTGAGCCACCCAGGCACCCAGATTTTTTTTATTTTTTTTAAAGATTTTATTTACTTGACAGAGAGAGACAACGAGAGCAGGAACACAAGCAGGGGGAGTGGGAGAGGGAGAAGCAGGCTTCCCGGGGAGCAGGGAGCCCGATGCAGGGCTCGATCCCAGGACCCTGAGATCATGACCTGAGCCGAAGGCAGACGCTTAACGACTGAGACACCCAGACGCCCCCACATAAATATTTTTTAAATCCCAGGGTGAGGGAATGCTTTCTCACCGCACTCTAGAAGCCAGAAACCATAAAGAAAAGAGGCGTCCGAGATCTGAGCACTGAGAATCCAAAACACACCACACACAGGGACGCACAGCAAACGTCCTTCACATGTGACTCGTCTTGTGAGCCAACAAAGACCAGCAGCCCCGGACAGAATGCGAGCGGAGTCGGTGAAAACACGGTTCTCTGCAGGTGCAATGTGACGGGCGGCACCGGTGAGCAGAGGATTCACCTGCACGGAGCTGGGGTCGGTGTTTCGGGGGCGGGGGCCGCGGGCCTGGCGGAGTTTGGTCGGGCTGCCATGTGTATACGTCCTGCGTACAGAGCATCTAGGAGAGACACACTGATGAAAACAAACAACTTTTCACCAGTGGCCCCTATAAACCTCTTTTGAAGTCTGACACTATGGGATGAAACGAGTCAGGCAGAGACGGGCAAACACATGTGACCTCGCTCCTGCGTGCAACCGATGCCAGAAGCCGAGCTCGTGGGTCCAGAGGACAGACCGGCGGCTCCCAGAGGCAGGGGCGCGGGTGACGCATCCGAGGGGCATCGTCTGGTTATACCGAGAGCAAGTGCTTGGGGCGTGAAGCGCGGTCCTGCTGATGCTGCTGGGCGGCTCAGTGCGGGCTTCCCAGGGGGAGGAGACGGGTAAAGGCGCGTGGTGATGAGCGTCGACCCCACCTGCCGAGATCACTCTCAATGCATGCAGACACGGAGTCTTTATGTTTATGCCTGAAACGAAGACGGTGCGATCGATCGATTATATCTCACTTTGCACAAAAAGGCCACATCAAAGGAAGTTCAAACGCATCGGAAGGCAGGCGGCCGTGCACGCAGATGCCCGTGTTCCCCGAGGCCCAGCGCCCCGTGGCTCTACTTCTGGAAACACGTCGTCCAAGGGGCACTGCATTCAGGGACGTGCCATGTGCCGGGCGCGGCGTCCCCTGCAGCAGCCAATGCAGCCGGAGGAATCCTGAGAAGCCACCCCAAATGGGGGTGCGCGTCCACATCCAGCGACGAGGGGCAGAAACAGCCCACCAGGCAGCGTGTGAAACACTTAGGACACGACCCCGCAGTTGCCATGTTCATCCCTGGCCTTCCTCCCAGAGAGGCGAAGATTTGTGTCCGCTCAGAACCCGAGCACGGACGTGCCGGGCCGCTTTATGCGCGACAGCCCCGGATGGGACCCGGCCCATGAGCCCCTCAGGACACCAGCTGGTCCGTGCACCGCAGAATATTAGTTGGCAAGACAAAGGAAGAAACTATGGCAGGGCCGACACACTGGCTGGACCTGCGGGTGTTGTTCTCCAAAGACACAGAGAGAACATTCTCACGGTGACTTACGGAGACGGACAGCGGTCTGAGGCGTGCAGGGGTGCGGGACGGCCGTGGGGTCGCTGGAGGGAGCGCTCTGTGCTGGCGGGAAGCCCCGCATCTGGCCCGGGGGCAGGGCACACAGGTCTTCACGCCGCCTGCGAGTGTCCGCGCCGGCTTCGTGACTGCCCTACACGGACACACGGAGCGACCCGCCGGGGGGACAGGCACGGCGGCTTCCCTGCCCCAGCTTTGCAAGTTCCTGTGAATCTGTCACTATTTCTAAATAAAGAGTGAAATTAAAAAAAACTGTAAGCAGCATAAAAAAAAGATGCCATTTGTATAAAAGCACAAGGTCCCCGAGGATGTCTGCGGGATGCTGACACAGGTCCCTGGCCTCTTTCCCTTTGTCCATTTCCGGAATTAAACAGTTTTTTTCCAGGGTGTCCGGCCGGCTCCGTCGGGGGACCCTGTGGCTCTTGATCTCGGGGTCGTGAGTTTGAGCCCCGCGTGGGGCACAGGGAGAACTTAAAGCAATTGTTTTTAAGGAGGACGTATTCTTACAACACAAAAAAGCAGTTGAACGTTTTTGGAGGACATAGGCCTAGATTTTGGAAGACGGTCGGATTCTCGGTGTGCTGAACGGACGGCTGGTCGCGTCATTAGCTGTGGTGTCGTTAGCCGACGGTCCGTGATTTCACAGTTGTCACCGTTCCTGAGGGTCACAGAAGGGCAGCACTAACCCAGCTCTGACAGCAGATTAGGGTCAGAGCCGGCCGGGGCTGGGGCGGGCTCCTGGACACCTGCCCTTCGGCCTCCCAAGCCCCCGCGTGCCCGGCCACTCCCTGCAGAGCGCGCCTTGGGCATCGCAGGAAATGTGAGAAACACAGAAACCTGCCCCGTGAAACCGCCACACAGCGGTGTTCACCCCAAGCCTGCACGGGCGCCGAGGCTCCCCGAGCGTGCGAGCCCGTGTGCACACGCTTCACTGCTTCTCTCCCTCCTTCCCTCACGCGCACCTGCACCCCACACCCCAGCCCCCCTGGGCACACTGTCCTCCTCCCAGACGGGGCCCTGCTTTGCGTTCGCCGCCCCCAGGGTGAGCTCCGGACAGATGTCACCTCGCTGCCGCTCGCTGAGGTGACGCGCTGGCCACAGGGAAATGGAGCTGCGCTTGGACAGGTCTGGGGTGATGCGTTCTCCACCGGGGCCGATTTAAAAGTTCCCAAAGGCAGGCTGTGAATCTAAGTGGCAAGTGATTTTCGTCACGCTGAGCTCTCTCTCTCCCCAGGTGCTTCGTGGTCCCTGGGTCTTCCTCTGTCAACTGCTACCCGCCCGGGCTCTTTGCGTCCTGTCTCCTGGGCCGGGTCGGGCTCTTGCGTCCCACGAGGTCATCCCGCGCTGCGTGTGCTGTGGTTCGGGGCGCTGGAGGCGTGGGGCTCGCATCCAGCCACCACAGATTGTGGGGGCAGCGCTCTCCCGGGGTCGAGGATTGCCCTGGACGCTGGGGGCAGACATGGCCCGTGTTGGAAGTGGAGGGAACAGGCAGCCAGGGGATACAGGCGCGCGTTGGCTGCCTGCCCCGCCCCAGGCCAGAGAACCGCTTGCCCACTCCTCCTACAGGCAGGAAATACCGCATTTTGTTCTGAGGTTTTTTTCCCTTTGGCTCCAAGCAAAATCCTGCTTTCTTTGCCCTTCTAGAAATGTTCCCCTGCCAACGATATTAAAGTCTTAAAACCAAGGACCAAAAGCCCCAACAAACCCTCTGCACGGTACCCCGCAGGAAGCAGGCAGGGCCTCCCCCGTGCCCGTGCTGACGGGGGGCAGACACCTGGCAGGAGGAGCGGGTTGAAGTCAGGAGGGTGACATGGGATGACCTGAGGCGGGTTGCCGGTGACAACATGCAAGCCCAGGAGCTCACGGGGCGGTTGCCTTCGGCACCCTGAGCTGCCTCAGGCCAGGGCAGCGACAGGGCCCGACGCTCAGCGGGGCCTTCTCCCAAAATGCCGTAAGACTGCCCGCAGGGTTGATGGGCCCCAGGAGTCCTGGAGGGTGCTGGGGGGGGCAAGGCAGGGGCACAATGGGCCCGCTGAACCCTCCCATGGCCCGGTTCTCCTGAAATTGGATGGACACAGCTGCAGAAGGCCCCGGCCCCTCTCGCGGTGAGGCGACGGCACACAAAGCCGGCTGTCGTCCCACGTTTTCTGCTGCCCCTGCCTTGTCTTCTGCGTCCCCAGGGCCACTGTGCAAACCGGGGGCAGAGAGCCCTTCCAGGCAAGCTGTCTTTGTCCCTGTTTTGTGGGAGACAATAGGGGCCACTTTCCTTTCCAGCCTCTGGACAAGGCCGGGCAGCAGCTCTCGCCAACGGCATCTGGGCACTTGCGGGCTCTCTGGGGAGAAGGGGGCCAGCTCCTGTCCTTGCACCCACGGCACCCCGTCGCCGGCTCTCCGTCCCGTTCTGGCTGTCCTGCCTGGCAGAATCCTGAACTGTGACCAGTGTCTGCTTCCCCGTGGGGTCAGGGGCTCTCCCTCAACGCCGAGTGACCAGCTACGAGCGCGGCTGGACGCAGGAGACGGTCTCGGGCTGAGGGGCAAGAGGTAGAAATGCTGGCAGGTATCCAGGAGCCGCAGACCAGCTGGCCCGACGGGGGTCAGGAGGGAGATGGCTCAGGAACCCGCAGCCCAGCTCAGGGCCGTCCCCTTGGGGCTGCCGGATGCAAAATGATGGAAAACGTGGCGGCGTCCAGCCGACTGGCAGACGCGGCTTGCGGGACTGTCCAGGGCGAAGACTCACAGGCAGCAATTTGCTGGATCGAGTATCTCATCTAAAAAAGCAGCTGCCCCCTGCCCCGTCAGCCAGGTCCCGAAAGCACCAGGGTTTGCACATTTCTCAGCCAGAGCTGCTGTGGGGGGCAGAACCGAGGGCGGATGTCGGCGCCCTGCAGGAGTGCCTTGGGCCATCCCTCCCCGACCCCTATAGCAGGCCCGCAAGCGCGGTGACCACAGGCAGCCAGCACTTCTCAGCGGCTGCTGCTGCGGGAGGCTTTCTGCTATAGAACCTGTAATAGTCACACAGAGCCCAGAGCCATGAACGAAACTCACGGCCCCACACCGGCGTTTCCTCTCCCGCGGGGAATGCATAATCAGAGCAAAACTGTGATCCTCAGCAACAATCAACCATCTGTTGCTCCTCCAGCCCATCCTCACTCGGGTGGGTCTGACAGGTATATGGTAAGTTAGGGATCTGGCCACCCCGTGCCCCCCGTGGGCCAGGCCGTGTTCCTCTGCCTCAGGGCACCCGCATGCTTCATCCAACCCGGCGTGCGGGGCTGGAGGAGAGACGCCGGGTGCGTGGGCCCCGCTCGCCAGCAAGATGGATTTCAGTGCTGAATGGTGGTGGGGGTGCCTGGAAGGGGCTGTGTTCACACCCGGAGTGGTCCCTGTTGGCTGCAAAGTCCTGGGCAGGGGTGTCATGGCCCCCGCCTGGACCCCAGATCGCCCCACCTGGAGGACATCCTCCAGCCTGGCCAAACAGGGCTTTGGGAGGGCGGCTAGTGTCCCCGATCCTGTTGAATGCCTTGGCTCCTGGGACAAATTCCCCTCTAAAGTGGTCCCTGAAGAGATGCCCTGGTGGCTCAGTTGTTAAGCATCTGCCTTCAGCTCAGGTCATGATCCCAGGGTCCTGGGTTCAAGCCCCGCATCGGGCTCCCTGCTCGGCCAGGAGCCTGCTTCTCCCTCTCCCTCTCCCACTCCCCCTGCTTGTGTTCCCTCTCTCTGTGTCTCTCTCTGTCAAATAAATAAAATCTTTAAAAAAATAAAGTGGTCCCTGAAGTTTTCTTCAAAGCCAGGTGAAATTTACATAACAATCCTTTTAAAGTGACGATTCAGCGGCACTTAGTACATCCAGGAGGCCATGCCACAGGCACCTCTAGTTCCAGAACATTCCACCGCCCCAGAAGGAGAGCCGACTGTCTTAGCCGGCACTCCCCCTCCCCCTCCCCAGCCTGTGGCACCCACTAACCCACTTTCTGTCTCTGCGGCCTGGCCTGTTCCAGACATTTCACATCAGTGGAATCACACACTCTGTGCTTGTGAAGGGTTTCTTTGCATAAGGAGGTCCCAAATACCACATGGCACATACTCACACTAAAGGTGATCTGTCGTTTATCTGGAATTCACGGTCTGCTCAGTGTCCCGGGTTCCTCCCCACCACAGTAGGCAGCCTGCCTGCTCCGAGGTTGGGGCTCTGCTCACTGTGGGGCCCTCCCGGCTCGAGTCTGTGCCCCGGGGGCCTGGTCTCAGTTGCTGGAGGCTGGGGGCCCTTCCTGGGGGGTTACTCTTGCTCTGCTGGACGTTATCTGGGAAGGTGCGGGCGTGAGCCTTGGCCGGCCGCATTCTCTGTGCACCGGCTGGGGTGGGGGGCGCTGCACCCGAAGACCCTGGCCTGTGGAAGGCTGGCCACTGCCCGCGGGAGGAGCTCCCCAGTGGCTGTGGTGCAGAGAACACCTGTGTCCACAAAGTGTTTGCACACTCCTGGGAGAACCAGGCTCCTGGCCCACCCAGGATGGACCCAGGTACGCAAAGGGCATCAGAGAAACCTGCTTCCCAAATCGAATGCCCGGAGGTGAAAATGTAAACAGTCTCAAAATTGCTGGGTGACAGGGAGATGGACATCCATGTGCTGCCCGGGGCCTGGGACGCATCACTGTTGCCTGTGGCATGGGGCCACGACCCCCATGCCCAGCGTGCCATGGCCCCACGTGGCTAGTCACCTGCGAAGACAGGGCAGGGAGAAGCAGGTGGCTCATGGTTCTGGGAGACTCGTTGTCCAGTGTAAGACCTCAGCTCTGTGACCACAGCATGTCCCAAAGTGACCCGTCAGCGGCCCCCAGGGACCAACAGGGCCCCCTGCTTCACAGGCCAAGGAATGCCATGCTTTTAAAGCATCTTCCGATCTTTCGTGATAAGTACTATTTTAAGTAACTCATTTTGAGGACAGTCTTATTTTCTGTGGGTACGGAAAAGCCGCACAGAATCCCTGGCCAGCCGCGGGCCCGTGGGGGCATCCTCATTAGCACCTCTTCTCCAGCGGGGCACAGGTGCTGCCCGGGTCCTGACTCCACTCACACGTCCTCAGTGACCCCTGGTGACCCCCTCCGTCCCAGGACCTGCCAGAATCCCACGCGACATCCCCTTAGGCCCCTCTGGGCTGGGACGGTTGCTTAGAGTTGCCCTGCGTTTTGTGACCTGGCCCGTTTGGAGGAGAGCTGGTCGGTGCGTTCACAGGCAGCCGCTCTCCTGGCGTCTGCAGTTTCCCTCACGGTCAGGCTGGATAACAGGTTTTGGGAGGAAGATCAACATATCATACATACTGAGGGTCCATAAAGCATTTTTCAAATTACAAAATTCTTAAAACGATGAAAATTTTTGAGGGAACAAAACTGAGAAAAAACAGTAAATATCCACTAAGCCAATTATACACATATGCACACACACACACTTTTTTGCATACGTATATATGTAAAGATTTGTTTATTTTAGAGAGAGCACACACGAGCAGGGGGAGGGGGCGGGGGGAGAGAGAATCTCAAGCAGACTCCCCGATGAGCGCAGAGCCCCATGTGGGGCTCGATCTCATGACCCCGAGATCAGGACCTGAGCAGAATCCATGAGTCTGATACTCACCCGACTGTGCCACCCGGGCGCCCCTGCATACACGTTTTCAAAAATAAAATATATACTTAAAAAAATTAAGACTGTATGTTTTTTCAGAAACTTGAGATATAATTCACGTAGTATACATATACAATTCAATTGTTTTTAGGATGTTCTCTCATTTTTTGAGAACAGTGGTAGAGTGTGCCATTCGAACTGCCGTCCAGCGTGTGGTTCGGGGTGGGCGTTCCAGCCCCTGTCAGTCGGCGCCCAGCCCGGTCGCACGGCCCGTCTCTCGCGGGAACCGTGAGCACCTACCAGCAATGCAGCAGCACCCGTTCTGGCACTTAAAAGAGGTATTTGACAATGTGGGGTTGTCATTGCCGCTGACCCCCCCCCCAGCCGCCGTGAAGCTGGGGACCCCGGTACAGGGTCTCCCTCAGCAGGAACCAGCCCTGCGACGCCTTGACCTTGGACTTCTGGCTCTGGAGCCTGGAGAGGGTACATGACTGTGCTGTTTCGGCCACCAGGTCGGGGGGTACCTCGTGACGGCTGCCCTCGCTTAACTAGCACAGGTTATTGATTTTTATTATTCTCGTAGAAGACAGACACGCTCCTGGGACCCAGTCAAACTCTCACCAAGTCAGAGCGAAAACCCCGGGCAGAGTGCACACTACCAACAGCTTGGGGTGCAGGAGCACACGGAGGTGCTGGGAGCCGGGCCCTGAGGATGCAGCTGTGCAGAGCCTCTGACCCCGGCCTGGCCCTCTGCAACCAGTGGAAGGCCCTTCACAGGAGCTAAAGAAAGAACATTCCTGCAAACCAGCCCTGGGAGGGAATGACCCACCACGGACACCACGTGACAGCGCAAAAGCTGCTTGCCCCTTTACAAATGCCATGCACTGCCCGACAGGTTCCCCAAAAGGAGAACTGAGCTCAGCTCCAAGAACCCAGCCTCTCTTGGGGGGCCTCTGAGGTCAGCCGCCCCTGCCCCCCTTGCAGGGGTGGTGGTGTGGTTGGACACGCAGGGCCAGCACATGGCCCTTCACACTCACTTCCCCACGGCTTCCCTTCGGCCCCCGTCCTCACCCCTCCAAAGCCCTTCCTCAAAGCCACATTCGCTTTTCTTGTTGCTTTGTGGTAAATGCTGAGTCTTGCAGTGGTTTTCCACGGAAGGAGAATCGTGAAGACAGGAGAGCGCGGTCCCGTGTCCCCTGCACCCAGTCTTCCCTGTTCCTGATGCCTGGCATTACTGGTGCGCTTGTCACGGTTAACAAGTCAGTATCGACGCCACCCCGGCGTCCTGTCTCCTCTCCTCCTGACGGGGCCCGTGCGGCATTCAGTGCTCGTACCTCCTTCGGCTCCTCTGGGCTGAGACAGCTTCTCAGCCTTTCTTGATTTGGGTGCCCTGGGCAGCCGTGCGGAGGACCAGTGCGGAGCTCTGTAGAATGCCCCTCTGCTGGGGCTCGGCGGGTATTTCCCTCGTGGTTACACTGGGGAGGGGGCTTTGGGGGGGATCCTTGGTCCACACCTGTTTCTGTGGGTTCTTCTGGGAACTTCTCGGGGCACCCAAGCGGCTTGGCTGGATTTAGGTCCTGGGGTTAGGGAGGGTGTGAGGACACACCCAGCACTTCTGCTGATAATGGAGGCTCTTTGGTTTTCTAAAGTTATTCGGTTTTGGAGCTTTGTGCTTTACTCATATTTATGACCTTTAAAAATCAAAGGATATCGCCCCCGTGTCTGTAATCCTAAATGAAATGTCTACTTTGCCCTGGTTTTCAACTTCAAATAAAGGGAATCATACTCCGAAAAAACAAAGGAAAACCTCAGATCTCAGAATCTAAAAACAAAAAGTAACATCTTTGTGTCCTTAAACATACACTCAAATGTTCTGGTCATTCATATAGAGACTTTTAAATGTACGTCCTTTCTGAAATTTCAGAAGTAAATACTTTCAACAGCTGGTGGCTTCTCTCAAGGACGATTTTTTTTTTTTTTTTTTTTAGGACCTTTTAAAAAGAAACTATGTTCTTTTTAGCTGGAAAAGGCAGGACATCTGCCGAGACCCCTTAGTGGAGATGTGCCCAAAGCAGTGGTGCTCCGGGAGCAGTCTTGCTGCAGGGACAGAATCTGGGACAGCTGTGGTCATCGGGACCACGGAGGGGTGGGGGCCCGGGACTCTGAATGGCAGCACTGTGAGGCCGACTGAGCGTCCCCCGTGTGCATCTGCACCCAGATTTCCCCTTTTTATAAAAATACTCATTGGATTAGGGGCCCCCCATGCTCCAGCAGGACTTCATCTGAGCTAATTACACCCTATTCCCAAACAGAGTCCCATTCTGAGGTCTAGGAGTCCAACCTCTGAACTCAGAGGTCTCAGCTGGAGCCCCAAACCCACTGTCTCTTGGTGTGGCCGGCCCTGCCCCTGTGCCCAGCTCGTCTTCTGGGTCAAGGTCTTTCAGAGCCCAGTCCTATCTCCTGGTGCATCTCTGGGTGAGGACCACTCACTTCGGGAGGAGGGTACAAGGCCAAAAGGCTTCCTTCCAATTCACCACCTCCAGCCCGGGAACGGTACTGTGCCAAGAGCCAGGAAGGACCCGGAGTTCTTGGAGGGCACAGTCCTGCCATGACCTAGGCCTGGTGCCTGCTACCTGTCCTGTCTCCCCCTCCCCCCACCCCGGGACAGAGACAGCTCCTTCAGGGAGCCACCCCACTGCTGCCTGATGCTTTGCAATTCCCAGGCCCCCCAAATGAGCGTGGGGTGTGGCAGCTGCAGGACCCCCTGGATCCGGGGTGCCGCGAGCTCAGGGGGACCTCGTTTTAAGCCATGGCCCCTCTCAGCTGTCACCTCCTCTCACCCGGACTGCGGGTTCCATTAAGCCTGCATTTCAGGACAAACAGCATTTTCCCGATGCTTCCGGAAACTTTGTCTGTCTAGTAGAAAGGAACACCCTCCTTTCTTCTAACAAGGACACAGGAAGTCTGTCTCCCGTGTAGCAGACTCTGGCCTTGACACGGGTTTGCAGAAACACAATGTTCGGGGCGCCTGGGAGGCTCAGTTGTTAAGCATCTGCCTTCGGCTCAGGTCATGATCCCAGGGTCCTAGGACCGAGCCCCGCATCAGGCTCCCTGCTTGCAGGGAACATGTTTCTCCCTCTCTTGCTCCCCCTCCTTGTGCTCCCTCTCTCGCAGTCTCTGTCAAATAAATAAAATCTTAAAAAAAAAAAAAAAAGAAACACAATGTTCTGTGGATTGGGTTTTTTTTTTATTATTTTTTTTTAGTAATCGCTACACCCAAGGTGGGGCTCGAACTCAGGACCCTGAGTTCAAGAGTCGAACCCCCTTCCCCGTCCCAACAGAGCCAGTCAGGCGCCTCCTGTGGGGTTTTTAAATACATCGCAAGGCTTCTGTCCCTGATGAGTGGGGGGGCCCCATCAGTGAACCACAGCCTGTCCTCTGGGCTTGTCACTTGCTGTGTCTGGGCAGAGGCTAACGTTCTGGGAATAGTTTGGCTGGGAGGGGTCTCTGGCCAGGTAGCCAGGGCTGCTCCGAGTCCTCCCCAGCCCCCCAGACAGGAGTTCGCTGGCACCTGAATGGGCTGTGCACAGGGGGACACAGAACGGGGCAGCTCTCCAAACGGGAAAGACCTGCCGGCCTCACCTCACTCCCTGCCCTGCCGTGGGTGGTGCCAAAGCCCTCCACGTGGTGCTGTGGTCTCACCGGTGCCTGTTCACCTCTGTCCACAGTGCAGCCCTGCCAGTCTGGGCAGGGGACGGATTTCTGGAACACTTATCTTATCTTGTTTTTCTGTTTTAATATTTTATTCATTTATTTGTCAGAGAGAGAGAGAGAGAGCGCACAAGCAGGCAGACAGGCGGGCAGTGGGAGAGGGAGGAGCAGGCTCCCTGCCGAGCAGGAAGCAGATGCGGGGCTCGATCCCAGGATCCTGGGACCATGACCTGAGCCGAGGAGACGCCCAACGACTGAGCCACCCAGGCGCCCCTCTTATCTTGTTTTTTTACGTGTATTTTTAAATGTTTTACTTTGAAAGTTACCGAAAGGCAGAGAGAAACATACGGGGAAGTCCAGTGCCCACTTGACGTGCACCCCGTCCAGTCAGGTCATAGGGTGCCGCCTTCCATCCCGAGAGTCGGGAGCCGCCTCTGCCGCGCGTGCTCGGGGGGCAAGGCAAACTCCTTTTTTTTTTTTTTTTAAGATTTTATTTATTTGAGAGAGAGAGAGAATGAGAGATAGAGAGCACGAGAGGGAAGAGGGTCAGAGGGAGAAGCAGACTCCCTGCTGAGCAGGGAGCCCGATGCAGGACTCGATCCCGGGACTCCAGGATCATGACCTGAGCCGAAGGCAGTCGCTTAACCGACTGAGCCACCCAGGCGCCCAACAAGGCAAACTCCTGAACCAGCACACAGCGTCAGCCCAGCTATGACTTGGGGTGCGGCAAATGTACGCTGTGTCCCCAGAGAGCTTTACTTCCATTATTTTTTCTGGCGTTTCCTTTGATGCCTTATGTTCTGATGTATCGTGCTGCTGAAAGCAGGTGTCAGAGTCTAGGGTTTTCCTACAACCAAGAAAGAGAGGGAGTGTGCACGGACACATCTCTGGCCATACTGTACCAGGAGAGAGGATGAGAGCCGGTGAGCGGTGATATGCAGGTAACCCAGCAGCCAGCCAGAGCGTCCGTGTTCCCATCCAACATCCTAACACGGATGGAGGACCTCAAATGACGGGATGGATGTTCAGCCAACAGACCCTATGGTGGCTGTACCCACAGCACATGGGGGACTGCAGACACCCCCTTTCTCTTCCTGACATTCTCATTGTCATTTTGGAAATTTCAGTTTCTTCACCTTCTGTCACTCTAATGCAGAGTTATGTGGTTTTCTTTTAAGATTTATTTTGGAGAGAGTGCACACACACGTGCCCAAGCGGTGGGGGGCAGAGGCAGAGGGAGCAGCAGACTCTCCGCTGAGCGCAGAGCCAGACATAGGGCTCTCCATCCCAGGACCCCAAGATCACAATCTGAGCCAAAACCAAGAGTCAGAGGCTCAACCCACTGCACCACCCGGGCACCCCTGGGGTTATGGTTTTTAGACATTTTTATTGATCAGTTTCACATTCTGAGAATGCAATTCTGGACGATAAGGAGACCAACACTCCTGACCAGGCACCGCACTTCATTTTAGGAAGACTGTAGAGTGAATTCATCTGGTTCTTATTAAAAGAACCGAAAAGCCTAATACACTAGAGTTTGTAACACAGGCTGTGCCAACGATAAACCAGGAGTCACGTCAAATAAACGCTTGCAGTTCTGATTTCTGGCCCGACCTGCGCTGGAGCTGCCCCGCGGAGGCGACAGGCAGAAGAACGTGAGAAGTAGAGCCCAAGTTTCCAAACTGCTCCTGCGGGTGGGGGTGGTGCATTTGGGCGCTTGCCAGGGACAGAGTCTCCGTGCGGGGAACGTTCTGGAGACGGCAGGTGGGGGTGGCCACGAGACCGTGTGAGCGTGCTTCATGCCGCGGAGCCGCGTGCTTAGAGATGGTCACAACAGGACATTCTGTGTTACACGTATTTTGCCACCACGTTTAAAAATCGCCCTGTGTGAGAATGAGCATGGAAACCCCCGATTCCCTGGAGCGCACTCCAAATTGGAACTGCAGACAGAAGCGCACCTGGTGGCAGGGTGGAGGCGCTGGTCAAGGCCATCAGGTCCAGCCCGGGGGCAGTCCATGCTCTAGGGACTCTGCACCGAGCTGCTGGCCGCGAGCCCGGAGCCCAGGAGTGGCAGCTGAGGCTCGAGGCACTTAGGGAGGCAGACTCCCCTCTTGGGGATGGAAGGCGCCGCAGGGATCCTGCAGGAGGGCTGCGTGGCGTGGGCTGCCGCTGCACGCGGGCGAGCCCCGCACAACCTGCCGACTTGTCCAACCACATGCCGCACACCTGCAGTGGACGTCGCACCCCGCACCTGCTCTGCTCCAGTCACTCACACACTCACACACACAGGAAAATCCTCGTTTCCACTCAGTGTCTTGGGTGGAGACGAAACAGGGCGGGGAGACCCTTAGGGTGCCAGAGGAGCAGTGTGGCCGCTGGGTTGGGGGCTGGCCACCGTGTCCCTGCAACCGTCTGGGAACAACGTGGGACAATATGATGGAGGACCTTGAAGAAAACCAATAAAAGCAGCTGCAGATTACCCGCCTGGGAGAAGAACGAGGAAACAGAAAAGAGGGAGGAAACAAATCTCCCCAGCGGCACTTGTTTGAAATGCAGATGACACTGCACAGCCTGCCCTGAAATGCCTAATAGTGGAAATGAAAGGCTTTTTTAAAAAAATCAAAGGCAAACAGGATGGGAACTCAACGGGGCCTAATCCTTGACTCTTTGTTGAAGAGACACTGCAGCGCAGCACGCCCTTCCCTGGTCTGGGAATGCAGGTGTCTCGCTGGAGAGAGGACGCGGCTGCGGGGTCATGTTCCTGATGGGGTGTCTGTCGCCCTCCGACCCCAACAGAGAACACGTCAGGAAACATCCCACACGGCGTGGGAAATGCCTGGCTTGTAGGAATGGGGTTTAAAATTTTTTTCTTAATGTTGTATGATACACATAAAATTTACCATCTTAAGCGTCTCTAAGTGCACAGCTCAGCGGCATGAGGCACACTCACACGGTCCTGCAGCCACCCCCACCCTCCGTCTCCAGAACTTTCCATCTCCCCACACGGAGACTCTGTCCCCATGAAGCATGGACTCCCCACCCCCTGCCCCAACCCCCGGCTCCCACCCTCTCCTCTCTGTCTGTGGGGACGGGACTCCTGGGGACCTCCTGGGAGTGGGGTCCTCGGGGTCCCTCCACGTCGTGGCAGGCGTCAGGGTCCCTTCCTTCCTGAGGCTGGAGCGTGTTCCCGCGTGGGGACGGACCGTGCCGTGTGTACCCTTCATCTGTGGGTGGACACCGGGGGGCTTCCAACTTCTGTCTACTGTAAATTCTCCTGCTGCGAACGCGGTGTGCAGATTATCTTTTTGATATTTCGATGCTTTCAGTGTTTTTGGGTAGATACCCAGAGTGGGATTGCCGGGTCATATGATCCTTCTATTTTTAACTTTTTGAGGAACTGCCAGACATGTTTCCACAGCAGCTGCACCATTCTCCCTCCACGCCCACAGCTCAGCCAGCAGCCAGGTCTGGCGGGGGGTAATTCCAGGACAGGCACACGTGTGGCAGGGGCACCAGGCACCGAGTCGTTGTGGTGGCGGGGGCACAAATATAAGCTGGTATCAGTTACCCAAGGCTGCTGTCTCTGCCTGCTCAGCCTGCCGTCACGAAATACCACGCTGGGGGAGCTAGACACCTCTCTCCCAGTTCTGGAAACCGGAAGTCTGAGGTCAAGGTGTTGGCGGGGCTGGTTTCCCCTCATTGTGTAGACAGCCCTCTGGTCTCCTGTGTCCTAATCTCTTCTTATAAGGACACCAGTCCTACTGGGTCAGGACCCACCCTCGTGACTTCATTCTAATGGAATGATCTCTTTAAAGACCCTGTATCCACATGCAGTCACATCCTGAGGATTAGGACTTCAACATTCGGATTTGGAGAGGACACAATTCAGCCCGGAACGGCGGCAGAATCAAGTTAACTGCATGCTGGGTGATTAAAACATAGATTTTTTTTTTTTAAGATTTTATTTATTCATTTGTCAGCGAGAGAGAGAGACCACAAGCAGGGGGGAAAAGCAGGCTCCTTGCTCAGGAGCAAGATCTAGGATTCGATCCCAGGACCCCAGGATCATGACCCAAGCCAAAGGCAGACGCCCAAACGACTGAGCCGCCCAGGCGCCCCCTGGAGATTTATATCTCACAGCTCTAGAGGTCAGAAGGCCCCAGTCATGTTCACTGGGTCAAAATCGCCAGGCCACTCTCTCTGGAGGCTCCAGGGAGGGTCCCTCCGGCCTCTTCTGGCTCCTGGGGGCCCCAGGGGTCCCTTGGCTTGTGGCTGCATCCCTCCAGTCTCTGCCTCCAGCTTCACGTGGCTTCTTTATGTGTGCGTCAAATCCGCGCCCCCCAAATCAGGGCCCCTGCGATGACACCGGGACTCAGATAATCCTGGATCATCTCCCGTCAAGGTCCTTAACTTAATCATATCTTAAAATGCCTTTTCTGCTGGACAACGTTCATAGGTTCCAGGAATTAGGATATGGGTGTCTTTCTGTGGCCATTTTAGCTTATCACACCACACCGGGGACTGTTACTCGGCTTTGAAAAGCAGTGGAGCGCCACACGCGCGGCCCCGGGGACGGACCCCGAGCCCACGACGCTCAGAGAGGGAACCAGACATGGAAGGCCACACGGGGTGAGAGTCCACGCGGGTGACACGTCCAGAACAGGCTCATCCGCGGACAGGAAGGGTGCTCGTGGGGGCTGGGGAACAGGTTGAGGGGGCGGTGAGTGCTAATGGGGACAGGGCTTCTTTTGGGGTGATGGAATGTTCTGGAACTAGACAGAGGTAGTGATTGCAAACATTGTGAATAAATATCACTGGATCGCACGCTTTATTATTTTTTAATTTTTTAATTTATTCATTTGAGACACAGAGATACAGAGCGAGCACGAGCAGGGGAGAGGCAGAGGGAGAGGGAAAGCACGCTCCCCGATGAGCCAGGAGCCCGATGTGGGACTCGATCCCAGGACCACGACCTGAGCCGAAGGCAGATGCTTAACCATCTGAGCCACCCAGGCGCCCCTGAATTGCACACTTTAAATGGGTACGTTGTACGCAAATTTTAACAGCACAAAACCACAATAAAATTAGTTTTAAATGTTTGATTAAAAAGGGCAACCAACATGTTTTTAAAAATATTTTATTTATTTATTTTGAGAGAGAGCGAGCGAGCACATGTGAGTGGGGGCAGAGGGAGAGGAAGAGAATGTCAAGCAGACTCCCCGCTGAGCAGGGAGCCCTGCATGGGGCTCGATCTCAGGACTCTGAGAGCATGATCTGAGCTGAAATCAAGAGTCGGATGCTCAACCAACTGAGCCACCCAGACGCCCGCCCCATCGTGTTTTAAAATCTGTATCTCATAACCAATTTTCCTGTTTCTGGAGGCTTCTGTACACACTCATACACACACTGTTGAAAGCATCCCCGTTATTCAAGACAAGACTCCAACTGCTACAAACCAAAGGTTCTTGCAGAAATAGGAAAATCAGTATTATGTTCCTAGAAGTTCCATTTGTCCCTTTGGAGAAAAGTCTATAAATCCAATTATTAAACAGGGTTGCCAGATTTACCAAATAAAAATACAGAACACCCAGTTATCACTGAAATTTATATATATGACATATACTTTTAGGATGTTAATGGTTAACCTGACTAAATGATCAACTGTATGTTAATAACGTATCTAACGAGCATTTTCTATATGTATAACACGTACCCCATAATCTACACCTAATGTATACCTAATAATTTAATCCCGTATTTCACCTGGCAAATGGTAATGTGTAAGACTGCTGCTCACAGCACTGAGCACAGGTGACATGGTGAGGAACTTGTTAAGTGTGATGTTTTTATGGGTTGAATGTGTCTCCCAAGGTTATGCTGAAGTCCTAACACTCAGGAACTCGTGACTGGGGCCTTATTGGGAAATAGGGTCTTTGTAGACGTTAGTAGTTAAGATGAGGTCATACTGGATCGGAATGGACCTAGATCCAACGAGCAGTGTGCTTATAAGATGAAGGGAATTTGGACACAGACACACAGAGAAAAGACTGCATCCATAAACCGAGAGATTCCAAGGCCATGAGAGGCTGGAAGAGGCAAGAAGGATGCTCCCCAGGAGCCTCCAGAGGGAGCATGGCCCTGTGACACCTTCAGTTTGGATTTTTGGTTTCCCTAACTAGGAGACAGTAAATTTCTGTTTGTAGTACTTTGTTACAACAGCCCTAAAAAAGTAATAGACATATGATCTATGCTCTGTGCAGAAACTCCCACCGGGCACCCCAAGCTGTCCCGTCCACATTTCATCTTGATTTGTTAATCCTGGGCACATGCCAAAGGACAGCCCCTCTGGACCGCACCAGGTCAGGAGCCCTGTGGGGAAGAACCTCGGACGTGCTAAATGCAAACAGCCAAAATCAGATTCAGCACGCCAGGAGAGGTGAAGGACAAAGATGGGGCTTCTCCCTCCTCCCACAGTGGCCCACCACCCAAAGGGAAGTCCTGATGGGCAGCAGGAAGTTCTGGAGGAGAAAGCCTCGTGCTGTCAGGGCTGTCTTTTCTTTCATTTCTTCACACACCAGGCAGTGAGCCCATACTGGGTGCAGGGCCAAGCCTGTCCCGAGGATACCCCAGGGCGCAAGCTGACCCATTCGAGGCTACCTCCAGGAATGATGGCAGGGATGCAATTAGTCTGTGGCCATGGACCTCATCCGGGGGACCCTGCCCGCAGGGCACACTGGGCAACGTCCGAGGATGTCTGTGGCTGACATGACCAGGGGCGCTCCTGGCATCAAGTGGGTGGGGACTAGGGATGCTGCTCAAGCCTCCGTGGTGCCCAGGAAGGCCGTAAATGGCAGCACTACCGAGGAGAGGCTGGGGCATGAGAGCCCGTCAGTGCCACGACTGGGGTCAGGGCTGCGAAGCGGGGCCTACGGCTTCTTCACAGCTGTCAGCAAAGCCACGGACAGGCCCACAGGACCGCTGATGGTGGGGCAGCCTGCTGGGAAGGGGTACACAGCAGTCAGTCCAGCAGCCTGGAGGGAGCCAGTCCCACATCAGGGAAGCATAACATAGGTGGTTTTAAAATACTTTACTTCTTCGGTCACCTTTTTCTAAAAACCATGCCAAAGGTAATGCAGGCCCAAGGTAACCCATCAAAACTCAGGATCACGATGGAGTGCCGGCCATGGCCTCCTCCGGGACTGCCCTGCACCCACCCGGCGGCCAGCGCCAGCACAGCCCTGTGGCTGGGTCAACACTCTGGGCCTTGGCAGCATGAGGAGCTCAGGGCTAGGGCTGCTGTAACCGGGAGCGTGGTCTCCGCGGCACCCTGCACGCGCCTTCCAGTCCCCTTGTCCACACTGAGCTCTCGGTGGACCGCACAGCGTGCCACTGGCTGGCAGCTTGTCCTCTGCTTCAGCCGAGCAGCCCCAGCTCAGGGAGGGTGTGGCCAACTCCTGTTCTGCAGCACAGGGCCCCCGGATAGGGTGCTGCTGGGTGCCGTGACGTCCACAGGCTCTGCCTTCTCCACCGACCTCAGGCAGCCCCTCCTCTCCCTCTCCTCTCAAATGGTGGCAATCTCCTCCTGCTGGGAAGCTTAGCGGCTTCTCTGTGCACCCTTTCACCTCACATCGTAAGGGCTGCCCTGACCAGTCCCCAGTACTAACTAAGGTATTCTCCTAAACAAGCCCACCTGCCTCTCTAAAGTATGTTCTGGTGTCAGCTGGTAAAACTAATTCTTCTCCAACCTGTACAGTACAATAACGAATGATAGGCCACCTCCCATTGGCAGGAGGTCAGTGTCCAGGTGAAAACAAGTATGCAGACAAATAATTACATTACAGTGTAAATCAGCGACACTACGCGATATAACAAACACCCTGCGGCTCAAGAGTCTGTAAACAACAAAGGTTCATTTCTCTCACCTGCTACGGGGAGTGCGTTGAATACTGTCCCCCCCCAAACTCACGTCCACCGAGAACCTCAGAACCTCATGAATAGGGTCTTTGCTGAAACTAAGGAGATTATAACGGAGTAGGGTGGGCCCTAACTCCAGTGACTGGTGTCCTTATAAAGAGAGACGGGGCGTCCGGGGGGCTCCGTCGTTAAGCGTCTGCTTTCGGCTCAGGTCATGATCCCAGGGTCCTGGGATCGAGCCCCGCATCGGGCTCCCTGCTCTCTGCTTCTCCCTCTCCCACTCCCCCTGCTTGTGTTCCCTCTCTCGCGGTGCCTCTGTCAGATAAATAAATAGATGATCTTTTTAAACAAAGGGAGACAGGGACACAAGGGAGGGAAGGAGTCCATGTGAAGACGGAGGCGGACTGCCAGAGCCCCCAGGAGCCGGGAGACAGACGTGGGACTGCCGCTCCCTCAGAGCCCCTGAGGGAACCAGTTCTGCCTATGCCTGGATCTCCGACTTCTCCAAAAGCACAAGATCATAAATAACTATTGTTTTAAGGCACCAGATGACACTGTTTCGTTATGGCAGCTAAAGAAACTCCTACCCCAGTCATCCACTACGGTCGGTGGGGCTCAACTGTGTCACCACCCTCCTTGCTCTTGGGCCTGGCCAGGGCGGAGGGGGTGGGCGGCAGCCAGCACCCAGAGCAGAACCGGCTCCTGGGGCAAGCAGGAAGCGGAGGAGGAGGGCAAACGCTCGCTGGCCACAGTGCCCTGCTCACGTTTCTCCCGCTGGCACCCGTGTGCCACAGCCATGCCCGCGCTGGCGGGGGCAGCAAGTGCGAGTCCCCCTGTGCCACGTGTCAGGAGGAAGAACGGAACAGACAGGAACCCCACCAGTGACCACCACGCCGTAGGTACAGGCCGGCTGCGGGCTCCCAGGGAGGGTTCCCTGAAGCAGCTGAACCTTGACCTGGGCCTCTGGAGGTGGCCAGGGAGACCACGGAAACAACAAGCGAGGAAGGCAGGAGAGGGAGCTTGGGAACTCCACCATGGCGGACGGAGGAACGCCATCTGTCTTCTACTGCAACGTGTAACTGGTCACAAACTTAGAGGCTTAAAACAACGCTCATCTGGAAGTTTCTGTGGGTCGGGAGCCCGGGGAACACAGGGCTGGGTGTTCTGCTCAGGGTCTCTGCGGTGGCGTTCCAGGGGTTGGCTGGGCCTGTGCTGCCCTGAGGGAGGCGGGGCCCCTTCCAAGCTCACAGGGCTGTTGGCACGATTCCTTCCGGGCTGCTGCATACCTTGCAGTGTCCTGCTTCTCCACGGACACAGGAGAGTCCCTCTGACCTCAAGAGGACCCCCAGTCCCTCTTCTAAAGGGCTCCCCAGATTAGGTCAGGCCCACCAAAATAATCTCCTTTTTCATTAACTAAAGATCAACTGATTTTCTTTTTAAAGATTCTATTTATTTATTTGACAGAGACAGAGCACAAGCACGGGGGGCAGCAGAGGGAGAGGGAGAAGCAGGCTCCCCGCTGAGCAGGGAGCCTGATGTGGGGCTTGATCCCAGGACCCCGGGATCATGACCTGAGCCGAAGGCAGACGCTTAACCTACTGAGCCACTCAGGCGCCCCTAAAAGTCAACTGATTAAAGGACCTTAATTCCATCCAGAAAATCCTTTCACCTCCACGTAAAACATATAATCAGAGATGTGACACCCATCACACTGCAAATTCTACTCACACTCAAGGGGAGGGCATGACACAAGGTCGTGAGCCACTGGGGACTATCTTAGGGTTCTGCCTGCCACACCATCAAAGACGCAGAGGGGTGACAGCGTGGGCCAGGAGCAGCCCACAGGAGGCAGGTAAGAGAAGAGCTCACTCACCGTGGGGCTGCTGCTACCTAGGTCTAGGCAGGAGAGGCCTAGGATGTGTGGGGGCCTTTCTCTTTGGGGTTTCTTCTCAGCCCCCCAGAGTCACAGATGCAGCCCTCCCTCTATTTTACATGCTACGGAGATAAGGGTCCTGAGTGCCACAGACTCTGCTCTGGTCTACGTGGGGCTTCCTGGCACAGTCCACTGGGCGGCCCCACAGGGACGCATCTGCCCACTTGATCACTCACTCAGTCACTCAATCCTGGACTGCACTCCAAGGCTCCAGGCCCCCCAAACACTGGAGGGAAGGCCAGGCTTCTCCCCCAGGCTGGGTGGGGAACAAGACAAACCAGCCTTCTCTACCACTGTGACTACAGGTAAGGGGCAGCAGGATCACAGGGGAGATACCCAATGCAGTCTCCCCTAATTCACAGTGGGTAAACTGAGGCAGAGGCGATGTGCCCAAGGAGCACGTCTTCTGTCCACCCCACAGCACCTGCCTCCCTGATATTAACTGCTCTGTGCCCACCAGGGCCCCAGCTGTGGGGTGCCAGGCAGCCTACAAGACACTCACAGGCAAGGGCCTGGTGAATCCTCTCAACCACCCCTGGGTTGAAATGCGGACAGGCTCCAATGAGGGTTTGCTAGCTGTCCTCAGATGTCCCTTCTCCTCCGCGAACCTCCCTTACGATGGGGCAAGTGGCTCCTAGAACGGAGACAACTTTCCTGGCCTGCCTGCAGCTGTATGGGTGTGCTTGAATCTGGGAACACAGGGCAGACGTGGCGTGCCAGCGTCTAGATCATGCCCTCCACTCCTTGATCCCGTGGGATAGATGGGGACGATGTCCACACTCTGATCCCTGGAAACTATGTATACGTACGGTTGACAGCAGGGACCTTAAAAGAGGGAGATTATCCGGCACATGCACCGCATGGAACACTACTCAAGACAAAAAGGAAGAACTCCTAACGCGGGAGAGTTTGAACGCCTCTCCGGAGTACTGTGCTGAGTGAGAAGAGGTCTCCAAAGGTTATGTGCTGTATGGTTGCATTTACAGAGCATTCACAGGGAATTAGAGACATGGAGAACAGACTTGCGGTGCCCAGGGACGAGGGATGGCAGTGGGGCGCCTGTGGGGGTCTGTCGGGGCAGCTGGAGGGAGATCTCTGTGGCTAGGGGAAGGTCCTGTGTCTTGACTAGGGTGGTGGGTACACAAATCTATGCATCGTACAACGGCTCAGAGCTCCACACACCACTTTATCATCTCAGTGTCCTGGTTGTGATATTGTATTACAGATATACAGGATACAACCACAGGGGGAAATGGAGGGACAGGTACAAGGTTCCTCTCTGGACTACTTCTGCAAACTTCTGTGGATTTGTAATTATTATAAAATAATAAATTAAAAACAAAACCAAAAACACACCTAAGCCTGAGGAGCTCCCTCTGCTTCCCTGACCCTTGTTCTTAGCCTCACTAGGCATCACTTACTTTCTCTTACAAGTAGGACCTTCCACCACCCCAGGACCTTTGCATGGCCCCTAAGCTCTGAACACTCTCCCCCAGTCCCCAGGCCATTCAGACATCAGGATTTCAGGCTAAATGTCATTTCCACGATCCCCTCCACCCCTGACCACAAACAAAATTGTCTGTTACTCTCTTGGTTTCCTGAACTTCTCCTGTATTAGCTTCATCAGTATTTCATGGAGCTTTGGAGCTACTTTCCTATCAAATCTCAGTTCTAGGGGCACCTGGGTGGCTCAGTCAGTGAAGCACCTGCCTTCAGCTCAGGTCATGCATGATCCCAACGGCCTGGGATGGAGCCTAGAGTCAGTCTGGCTCCCTGCTCAGCGGGGGGTCTGCTTCTCCCTCTACCGTCCCCCCCCCATGCTCTGTCTTCCTGGAATAAATTACAAATCTTAAAAACAAAATCTCAGCTCTGCTTTGGACAAATAAGTCAACCTTCTTCTCTGTGGGTTTCCTCGCCTGTAAAATGGGTTGTGCTCTTGGGAACCTTCAGCAGCCAAGTCAGAAGCCGGCGACGCTGTTGGAGCAAGCGCGTGCAGCGACCCCACGACTCCACGGAGGGCGGAGAAGCCCGGAGCGCACGGGCAGAGGCACCAGCCCCCCGCGCCAGCGGACCCTCCAGCTGAAGCCAGCACACACGGGACTGCTAGGGAGCACGGGCAGCACCAGGCTGAAGCCAGGTCAGGCTGCAGGACGCAGGAAGCGTTTGGCTAACAGACTTTGCGCTGTTGTAACCAAAATAACGGAGTAATCAGATCCCG
This sequence comes from Zalophus californianus, assembly GCF_009762305.2. Lineage (NCBI taxonomy): Eukaryota > Metazoa > Chordata > Mammalia > Carnivora > Otariidae > Zalophus > Zalophus californianus. The sequence continues at coordinate 797,890 of NC_045595.1, forward strand.
GCCTTCTACGGTTCCTGCGCTAAACGAGGCTGGGTAGGGTAAAGCGCTGGGACGTTGCTGTCACCACTCGACCCGTCTTCTCCCTCAGACTGAGCTCCCCGAGGGCCACTGTCCTCAGCACGGCACGCCCTCAAATGCTTGCTGACCATCCCAGACCCCGAGACGCGCAGCTGCGCGAAAGGCTCCGCTGCGGAAGGACCGGCACAACTGCCAAGAGAACAGCCTTTAACAAGACACCCCCTTCTGGGAACCAGTCCAGGCTGAACCACCCCCGGCCCGCGAGCGCCTCTAGGAGGGGCTCCGTCGGCTCGCAGCCAAGCGGGTCTGCGCTGCTGCAAACTCGGGGGACTCGAGTCTGCGCGCGGCGTACGGGACCGGTCTCGGGGCACACCGGACGGAGGGGAGGCTGCGGGGCTGGGGCTCCGACCGCCCGAAGGCCCGGCGGGGGGGCGGACGAGGTCAAGCTGCCCGTTCGCGCTCCCCCGCAGCCCTGCGTGCGGAGGGCCAGGCGGGGCTGCTTCCGCCGCCGGTAACCATGACGACGGCAGCCAACGTCCAAACCCACACACACCCCGAGGGCGAGTCGGTCCAAACCAGCGCTGAACCCGCGTTCTGCAAACCCGCCTCCGAACTCTGACTCCAGCGCCGTCTGAGTCCATCCCACTCCCCGAGCAGGGCCCCAGGGGGACCTCAGCGGGCACCGTGCCCAGGCCCAGAGCCGCGGGCACCGCCGACACCCGCAGGCGGGCGCAGCTCGCAGCGCGGGGCCTGCTCTCCCGCCCCCGCTTTCCCAGGGCGTCAGCTCCGCCCCCTCCCCCTCCCCCCCCACCTACGGGCGTCAGCGGCCCTCCCCCCGCCCGCCCTGGGCGCCAACGCCCCACGAGTCGGCCCCACCCCCGCCCCATCCCCCGCCCCCCCGCCCTCCGGGCATCAGCCCCCGCGCCCCCCGTCCCCCCGCCCTCCGGGCATCAGCCCCCGGGCCCTCCTGCCGCCGTCCCGGCCCCCCCCGTCTCAGTCCCTGCTCCCCCACCTCCCAGGCACAGGCCCCGCGCCCCCCCGCCCCCTGCCCCTCCTCACCGCGGGCGTCGACCCCCTCCTCAGCCCCCACCCCGGGCGTCAGCCCCACCGCTCCCCTGCCCCTTCTCCCCCGCCCCTCCTCACCCGGGCGTCAGCCCCGCGCCCCCCGCGCCCCCGCCCCTCCTCTCCCCTGGTGTCCGCCCCCGCGCCGCACCCCCGCGGGCATCAGACCTCCCCGCCCCCTCCGCCCCCGGGCGTCGGCGCCCCCGCTCCCGCAGTTCCTCCATCCCCACGCCCCGGCCGACCCCCGGCCCCAAGCCGGGCCTGCACCCGCCTGCTGAGGCCCACGCCTGGCCGCCGCCGGGGGATTAGGCTGAAAAGAGGCGACGCGACCCCGGAGCTCGGCCCACGCGCTGGTACCTCCTTCCCGGGCTGCGCTCAGTGCCTCCGCCGAGGGCACCGCAGCAGCACGTGGCGCCTCAGGAACGTGAAGGTTCTGGAAGGCTCTGGAAGGTTCTCTCGGGCCGTGGGGGGGGGGGGGGGGGAGGCGGCGTGGGCTCCTTCGCCCGGCCGCGGCGCCCGGAGGCGGGCTCACAAAGAGAGCGGGGCCGGCCCGGGCGGAGGCCGCCTGTCGTCGCGGCCCGCCGTCGCCCCTCGGCTTCGCGCCGTTCTCCCAGCGCCCGTCAATCAACCGCCCGCGCGCCCGGCGCCTATCAGTCAGCCGCGCGCACGCCCGCCCGGGCGGAAGGGGCGGGTCCCGGGGCGGACACGCGCGCCCCATTGGCCGGCGGCGGGGGTAGGGCTTGGCTGCGCCGCGCGGTTGGCCCCGCCCCTAGCCCGCGGGGGGGGGGCGGCGGCGGCGGCGGCGGCGGCGGCGGCGGTGAGCGCGGGCGCGGGCGGCGGCTGGGAAGGCGCGGGTGCTGACGCCGTTGGGCCGCCGCGGCCTCCTCGTCCTCCGCGCCGGGCTCGGGGACGCCGCGCTGCGGAGGCCGGGCGCCCGGTGAGCCCTGCGGGCTGCGTCCCGCGGGTCGGCCGGCGGGGCCTGGGGCAGCCGCGCCGGGCCTGGGGGGAGGGGCGAACCCCGAGAGGAGGGCCCCCGGGGGCTCGAGCCGTCCCGCGCCGCGTGCGCGCCCTGCCCGGCTCGCCGCGGCCCCGCCCTGCCGCGTGCGTCCTCTCCGCCGGCCCCCGGCCGCCCCCCGAGCCCGGGCCGGGCCCGGACCCTCCCGCGGCGGTGCCCGTGGGCGGCCGGCCCGGCAGGACAGCCGTGCAGCTGTCCCCGTGCGCTGAGCGCCACCGCCACGGCAGGCGCGCTCCCCTGGGCTGCGCGGCCGAGGCCCCGCGCGGGGAGGGGAGTGAGCGCGGGGCGGGGCGGGCCTCGGGCGCGGGGACGGGCTGTTCGGGAGCCGTTTGCCCGTCGTCGGCGGGAGCGCGGGCGCCGGGCCGGGCGGCGCCTCGGTGCCCGCCGCGGCCCAGCCGCCCGCGCACGGCTCCGAAACCGCTGTGCCGCTTGTGTTGCAGGGCGCCCCGCGTCGGAGCTGCCCGCGCCCGGCGGTGCCCAGTCGTTCCCACTTGCCACAGGAGTCCGAGTCATGACGGACGTCCAGTATGTCCTGTGCAGATGGGAGAAGCGACTGTGGCCTGCCAAGGTGACAGCCTTCGGTCTGTGGTCCCGGGGCCTGCGCAGGGCCCAGGGGTGACGAGTAAAATCTCCATCGGGGCGGACCTGGGAGGTCCTGGGGCGAAGAAACGGAGGCGAGCGGGCGGCCGTCCTCGTTCCCCGCCTGACGGGGTTTCCCTTCCGGGAGGGTCTTTTCCCTACAGTTAGGAAAAAGCGAGCCGACTGAGCTTTAGAAAGGCGTGCAAGGCAGCGCGTACCTCGAGGGAATGTCTGGAGGGGAGCCCCGTGCTAGTAAATGAGGGCAGTGCCCTGGGGAGACTTTCCAGCAGCAGGCCCCGGAGAGTGCCCGACTGCAAGGCCGAGACCCTGCTCCCTGCCTGCGTCTGCCACTCACCCCGGACGTTCCTTGGTTTCCCTCGCCCGCGAAGGCCCAGGATGAGACAGGGTATTGCTCACGTCCCGGGCCGAACGCCTTAAAAGAATTAAGTTGCTGCGTTTGCATCTACACATTAGCGTTCCTTTGTGGTCACTGTTGCTTGCGTCTTGGTAATGACGGTTTTTTTTTTTTTTCTTCATCATAGGTGTTGGCCAGAACTGAGATGTCAACAAAAAATAAGAGAAAAAAGGAATTTTTTCTAAGTGTTCAAATCCTCTCCCTAGATGAAAAGTTAAGTGTTGTGGGTTTGTTAAATATTACTTTTTTCTGAATGGGATTTCTGATACTGCACCTCCCGCCCGCCCCCCCCAAAGGTGAAGTCTACTCTTCAGGGTTTATTTTTCAGTTACTGTAAAGGACTTGTGCTTGTAATCTTAAGAGGAAAACACTTTTTTTTTTCATGTTCGTCTGTAAATTGAAGATCCACATGAGGTCCACTGTGTGAGAGATGGGCAGAGAAGTCGAATAAATATAAATTATACACAAGGGAAACTCTTGTTGGGGTTCTCGTAGGGATGATTCCTTCCTGCAGATTTGTGTCTTTTTCTCAAACTTGTGTGACAGGCCCATCAGTTTTGAACTGTTTGATGTTTCAGCCTGTCCATCCATTTAGAAGCTACTGTTTAGCATTCAGTAGGCACATACTATGTGGAAGCACGTTACTCTTTTGCTCTTGATTATCCGGAGATGGAAAAACATATTACCCAGGATGATTAAAAGGCCCAGATCACGTATGATTGTGGTATTGCTGTGTCTAAGGGAAGAATTCCCAATTCAGAAAGAAAACCTCGTCAGCTCCAGTTACAGCTTCCCCAGGTCCCCATCCCTCTTCAGAGCGGCCTCCTAAGCTTGCTTAGTCCCCAGCTCACACTTTCCCTGCGGCTCGGAAGGTAATTGAATACTCGAGTTTAAAAGGAAAGCACATCCTTTTAAACTAAAACACACCTGCTGGGCTGTAAACAGTCTTTTGTGACGTTACAGTCTACTCTGAAAATCTAACAAAGGAGTTATTTGTGCATTTGAAAGTAGGATTTGCCTCATAAAAATCACAATTTGAATTCATTTTTACTCTTAAATCGAGCCGACCTTTTCTGTCTTAAAAGAAAAAAAAAAATTCACTAGGGTCTTTGCTGCCTCTCACCTCAGGCACATGAATTCCTAGTTGGCTGTGACTTTGGTTTAAGTGGAAGGTTGAGAAGGAAGAAATCGAATTTTTTTGTCATCTAAGGAAAAACACATTTGAAAATGTTTTCGTGGCCTTGGCTGGTAACGGATAACGGGTGTTTCTGTCCCTGCAGGATTGAGGTGAGAAGCACAGATGTGGAAATCCTGAAGACGGCCCACATCGAACGGATTGCCTCCTCCCTGGGTGAGAACACATCTCTAAATAACAAAGAGACTGTGTGGGAGAGGAAAGACCCTGCCCCCCAGGTAACCCTGAGCCAAGGAGAAGGAGGAAATGGATCTGATTTCTTAAACCTTTGTAGAATTTACCCCAGAATCAATCCTGTTCTTGACTCCCAGTGTGGCCTGCCGTGGGCATTGAGATCTGCTGGTCACATCCATGGCCTACGGTGTGCATTTGCCTCCATGAGGAGATGGGGCAAGATGCTTCCTTCCCCACCACCCCCATCCCACAGTAAGACTCAAACTGGTTTCGATGCTGGTTCATTCCCTGCCCGGGCTTTGAGAGCAGGGGTGTGTGTATTTAAATTCCACAGCCAAGCTCCAGGGAGAAAGGACTGTGTGACCAGCGTCGCTGTTGGGTGCCCATGGTCTGCCGGGACTCTCCTCGCCGACACCCACCCCCTTTGCCTTTCCTGGTGGGAGGGAGGGCCCGAGCCCCACGGTGCTGGGGCTGATGGTGTGCTTGCCTGCTGGCAGCTCGGCAAACCTAAGCAGAAGTGTTTTCTGCCGCCTCAGAGTGGGGGGTGCACACCCCCTGTACCAAGCGCTGTGAGCCTTATGGAAAGATTGACCAGGAATTCTTCCAGTGGTGTGTATAAAGTAGGATCCGTTTTCGTCTGCGTTTGGAAGAACCGCTTTGGTTCAAAGCGGCATCCACCCGGCACACCTTAGGCAGCGTCAGCCACCGCCTCCTGGACGCTCTTCGTTTGCCCGGGTCATGTGGGGGCTGGGGGTCTGTAGGAGCCTTTACGAGTAACCCGGGAAGAGACTCTGCGGGAGGGGTCGTGCCCGCCGAGTTGTGATACTGTATCCGTTACCTCGTTCACATGAATAGTGCTGCATCTGTGGGTCGGAATGAATAAATACAACTGTAGCAGCGAGGAGGTCAGGCTGAAACCTCCAGGTCCGTGATGCTCTTTTCCGGCTTGGAAACGCCCTCGTACGGAAGCACGGAAAATCCACCAGCCCACAATGGGTCCCTTTCATGGGCTGCCCCTCACCCCCACCGCCACCCAAGAACACGTTGCCGGCAGAGTTCTTTATGGAGTTGGCAAGGGTTTTTATTGAGCCTGATTGAAGTTGAAACTGTGAGGCTGGGAAGATGTGGGAAGTGTCTGAGTACGTTTTGCTGGCAGTATTTTTTTTGTGACCTGGAGGGATTTATCCCTGTAACCCAATCAGGTTGGGGTCAGTCAGTTTGTTTTTGGAAAAGCAGAGCCCTGTGGCCCCGAACAATAGCTGTCGTTCTGTGGCCTTGTCCTGCTCTGGGAAAGACGGAGCTGAGCAGGGTCCGTCCCCCCTCTTCAGGTGTGACAGCCCGTGTCAGCCCTCAGTGGCCATGCTCTGACGGCAGTGCCAGGCACCTGGGCGTCACAGGCTTTGTGTGCTTCTCACCCCTACAGCCTCCCAGAACAAGGTTCCTGCTGAACCCCTGGAGGAGCTGGCCTACAGACGCTCGCTTCGAGTGGCTCTGGATGTTTTGAACCAAAGAACCAGTTTGCCTCAAGAAAGCTCTTCAAGGGAAGAAAGAACTGCTCTGTCTTCAGGAGAGAAGCCCATGGAACTGGCCTCCTCGCTCTGTGACCCCAGCTCTTCTGGTCTCCAGGAAGACGTGCTGAGCAGTTCTGGACCTCAGAGGAGGGAATGTGTACACCCAAGGCTGTCGGGTTCACCCTCTTGTAGAAAGGACCCCAAGTGCAAAGACCACAAGAAGGAGCTCGGGAAAAGTGAAAGTGCACGGGCCTTGGTGGTCCCCTCAGCCAGAGGGGGTTCTCAGGACGCCGGTGGATCAAGAACGTGCTGCAGAAAGCAGACGACCCTGAGTAAAAGGGGAAGAAATTTAGCACAGGAGCCTAGCTTGTGTCAGAGAGTACCTTCACTCTCAGAGGGAGATGGTGAAAAAGACAGCAGACCTCCAGCCCCCGGCTCACCTCCCAACTTTAGGGAGGGGGGTCTGTGGGCCAAAGGGCGAGACCCGGGTTTGCCTCTGCGTGGCCCCACTGTGCTCCCGACCCCGGGGCGCCCCGCCTGCCCAGATGCCCGAGGCCGCCCTGCCAAGCGTCTGCACCCAGAAGGCAGCCAGAGGCTGCCCACCCCACAGCTGGAGCCAGGGGCAGTGCCCAGGCAGAGGCCTAGGGGATGCATGACTTTGCGCAGCACTGCCAAACTCAGCCTGCCTGGCCCCCATGCTTCCCCGGAGGAGACAAGAAATCCTCGCATCCTGGTGGAGGAAGGTAAAGGTCTGTGGCCGATAAGGTCTTGTGCTGGCAGAGGGCGGATCTGGGTTCTCCTAGGGGCCGATGCGGGTCAGGCACCTGTGTGGGTTTTTTTTTTTTTTTAAGATTTTATTTATTTATTTGACATAGCCAGAGAGGGAACACAAGCAGGGGGAGTGGGAGAGGGAGAAGCAGACTCCCCGCGGAGCAGGGAGTCTGATGCGGGGCTCCATCCCAGGACCGTGGATCATGACCTGAGCCGAAGGCAGACGCTTAACGACTGAGCCACACAGACACCCCTCACTTGTGTGTTTTTTAACCTGATCTTAATGAGGTCGTATCAAAACAGAAGCAGAGCCGATATTGCCCGATTCCTTTCTGTCTATGTCTCCCACTGGGTTGTAATTCTGACTTGTGTCTTTTGTTCTGAACGGGAGAGGGCAGGGGCCACGGAGGTGAGCCTGGTGGCTGCAGGAAGGCTGCGGCTGCACCCCGGGAGTGCAGCCCTGGGGCTGGGCTCTGACAGATGCACGGGAGTGCAGTGCACTCCCCCTGAACGGGAAGGAATCTCAGAAGTGAAGAACTCACTCAGAAGGCTCCCGACTTGTTCACAATTCCTGTGGAGACGTACTTTTGTGTGGTGGCCGTGTCACGCAGTGGCTCGTTTCCTTTGAACATGGCGGTGTCCCGTCTTGTTTTTGAGCTGCTGATTGAGAACTGTTATTTTCTCTGGGCTTCCGTGCCTCCACGCTCCCTGGCGACACACGTACTCGGGTTTCTGCCTTGAGTTTAAGCGTCATGTGTTTAAACTTGGTGTGCGGCTCGTCCGAGGTGGCAGGGAGGTGAGCCGCAGCCTGTCCCTGCGTCTGCCCGCCTGCCTGGGCCCTGGAGGGACGGTCTCCCCGGCCAGGCCCTCAGTCTGCTTAGGTTGCTGCTTGTGTGCCTGCCCCTCGTTGAGGCGCGGAGGCCTCCCTCCCCCATGCCGTCTCTCGTTTGTTTCCTGTGAGTGTGCTTTAGTCAGAGTACCCACCTTGCATCTGGCCGCGTGGGAGCTCTTACGTTTGCGTGGACGGTCACGTATCATGAAATGTGTGTCTGGGGCTGAGTCCCTGAGACGCTGACAGTGAAAGTGTAATCTGACATCGTTGGCAGACCGTCAGTCTTCGGGAGAGTCAGTCGACTTCAGTCCCCTTCATCCCGTCCTGGAGGAAGAGGATGACGACGAGGAGCCCCCCAGAATCCTTTTGTACCACGGTGAGTCCGGGGAAGCAGCCGGAGAGCGCGCTTCCGCTCACGCTGAGCCCCCGGGCGGAGGAGGCTGCTGTTGCTCCTGCGCCGGCGGCGTGCCGAGAGCGTGTTTTCTGCGGCGGTCCTAAGGGAAGAGGGCGACCCTGCCAGCACATCTCTCCTTTGTGTCCGCTCCGTGGGGAGCCGGGTCCCGTCGCCACCGTGCGGGTGTGGCCTGGCGCTGCCTCCTAGGCCTTTGGGGACAGCGATTGCTTTCTGTCCAGAGAGGCAGGGTCTCTGGCCCGAGGCAGCGGGGGCCCCGGGACCCCCCCCCCACCGCATGTGCTGGCCGCACCGGAGCAAACAGGCGCAGATGCGTGCCCTTGGCCCTCTTTGTGGAAGGACCTGAAATAGAGACCCAAGATCCCAAACCGACAACCAACAGCAGTTTAGTCTGTTCTGTGGAGTAAATCATTTAGAATGAATTTCGTTTTTAGATTTATCCATTCGTTAGTTTTAATGTATCCTGGTGTTTTTTAGCCTTCTCGTTTTGAAGGAACTATAGATTCACGAGATGTTGGAAAAATAATACGTGGAGGGGGGCCGGGGGGGAACCTCTACTCCAAGGGCGACACCCTGCGCCTGGGGAGGCGAACACCGGCGCGGCAGGCAGGGCATGCCCTTGGACTCGGCTCCTGTCGGCCACGCCGCAGTGCGCCTCTCCCTATCTGTGCTGATGGTAATGCAGACACACCTTACGCTTGCTCGTGGTCTTCTGACGACTCTTCGCAGCCACGCTTGTTCCTTGCCAAGCCCTACCCCCACCCTCAGGTGCCTAGATGGTTCCACGCCTGGGGGCTAAGCTGTGCCTGGTGTGTGCCTCTGGGAAAGAGCTCTGTCAGCTTCGCTCCTGGGAGCGGAACTCGGCCAGAGTAGGGACCACGCACCTTCTTCCAGATTCTTTCAGATTCTTCCAGAAGGCCATTTTCATCCACTGCTGCCAGCAGGGGGCCAGGTCACCACAGCCCAGAGAAACCCCCTGGTTTTGGCTTCTGTTTGATTTTGTCTTGTCCCCAGCCCCCCGCAGCCTGATGTCTGTCTGGGTGTTTCCCGAGACCTATTTGTCCTCCCGGGGCCCTGACGGTTCTCTTAAAAACCAAACGCTTCTCGCCAGTTGGATGACAGCCCTTTGCCTGCCCGCAGACCTTGCCTCGTGGCTGCGCTTGGCCGCCTCTCGCGTCTGCAAGCTTTCCTTACCTCACTGTTTCAACATTTACATTTTCCGTCCTGGAGTTTTGTGTTTGGTTGGAAGTCTTGTTAAATTTTGTTTAGAGGTAATTGTGTGGTCACTGGATGATGATTTTGGTTCATTTTTTTTCTCCCTTTGAAGATAAAGCTCAGTTTTTCAGACTGATGAGCTTCCTAGGGATTTGCTGCTTTTGTTGGGGTTTCTGAGCCACACTCTTTTTAAAAAGATGTTTGAATCTGGAATAATTTGAGATTACAGAGTAGCAGCCAAGGCGGTACAGAGTCGGCCCCAGCTTGTCCCCGCTCAGCAGCGCGTGCGTCCCCTGCACTCAGGCATTGTTGTGAGACTACCTTGCAAACCGTGGGGATCTCTGACGAGAGTTGGAGCATCAGGTTTAAGCGACCTCCAACAGACGCATTTTTTTTTCAGTTGCATTTGGTGCCTGATGTGGATCTTACTGTTTATCTCTTTATCTTTCTAATTTTAGAACCACGCTCATTTGAAGTAGGAATGCTGGTCTGGCTTAAACACCAGAAATACCCCTTCTGGCCAGCAGTGGTAAGCATTGGGGGCACCCCGCTGAAACCCCCCGCTTCTCCCTTGCCCCCCATTCATGTCGGCTGGACCTCTGGAGATTTCTTTATTGGGAGAAGCCGATGGCCTTAACGAATCTAAGCAGGGTTGCTGGAGATGGTTACCTGAGTAAGGGGAACATGATCATTTTGGCACAGTTGAGCGTGAGGGTCCTGGGTCCAGTCTTGACCGAGCAGGCTCAGGAAAACCTGAAAAGCTGCGTAAAAAAATCGGCAACTTGCTGATTTCAAATGCCGTGCGCTTGAGAGTTTCTCGTTTGGAGCTTTTAAATTGCTCAGATTTCAGGGTACAGATCGGCTGTGCATATGCGGTGGATGGGCCTCAGCGCAGTGAAATTCCCGGCTCTGCTTTCTCCGTGCGCTGAGCCTGGACGGTGCAGGCTGTGCGTTTACTTTTTAGGTCAGGGCAGCATGCCGGCTCCCCCGCCTTTATCCGGTGTCCTTCCTCCCCGTCCAGTGTAGACGGCATTCCGACGGCTCCAGCTCTAGGGCTTTAACTTGTAGTGAGAAACGGTGACGTTGAACCTGGAAAGGTGTTTGCAGGAGCTGGAGACACTCCTGTTGTTGCTGTGAGGCTGACCTCCAGCGGGCAGCATGGTCTCCGTGCGTGGGGTGGACCGGTTGTAGGAACAGTAGGGTTGACATCCGTGCAGCGTTTGCTGGGCAGAAGGGGAGCTTGAACAGATATGCAGATGAAATGGGGGGTCTCCGCGCAGTGTCTCTGCACCATTGTTGGGGGTCGTTTATCAGGGCCCCTCGGCCTCTCTTCAATATTTGCTTTGTGGCAGATGCTCGTGTGACGCCCCCCCCGCGCAACTGGTACCCTTTTCCTGGACCTCTCCTCATTTTCACCAGGTCCCTGGGGACCTTGCTGGGTCATGGATCTCCAAGGTCACAGGTTCCTGGGGTGAGCTCTTGGTTTACGGCTGAGCTGGGGACACAGACAGGCACTGGGCAGGGAGGAGGCACCACCACCTCTGTGTCCTCAGCAGGTCCCAACCCGCCTGAGCTCACTTTGCTCATCCCGAAAACGAGAATGAGCCTGTCCTGCTGAGTCAGGAGAGAATCGTGTGGCCGTCTGCAGAGGTGGCAGGTAGTGTAGGCTTGGGTCTTTGTGTTAGGAGAACAGAGCAAAGTGCTGCCTGGTGCTGCTCATCTGTGAGCACTGAGTAGTGCATGCAGCAGACGGGGTGGTGTCTGAGCCTCCGACTGGGGGCTTGGCCTTGGTCCCCCCGGCCAGCGGCGTTCCTTGTCACACGCCAGCCATGTGCCAACCTGCATGGTTAAAAGAGGTCAGGAAGGTAATTCAAACCCATGGCCTCTTTTGGGTTCTTGATGCTTTATTTTCTTGGATTTGCCAACAGGTCAAGAGTGTCCGGCGAAGAGATAAGAAAGCCAGTGTGCTCTTTATCGAGGGGCACATGGACCCCAAAGGGAGAGGGTAACCCAGCTGTCTGCTCTCTGCAAATGCTTCCTGGGTGAAGGCCTGCCGGCTCGGGGGTGCCAGGATGGTGGGGAGGGGGCTGGGGTCCAGGGCTGGGATGGTCTCATGCCCCTGCACTCCAGCTCCCCAGAAGATGAATCCAGATGGAAGCTGTGTTGAAAGGGACTGCTCAGACAGTCCGGTGTCCCAAGCTCTGTTTGCCGGCTTTGAAGGGCAGCCCAGTTAGACACTTGGCCGATCCTGCCCGTTCCCCACAAACTATACTCCAGTCATTGCAGGTGCTGTGGGCAGCGACCCTGCCTCCACCTCCCACGGGTGGCCGGGGGGTGAGCGTCCTGCATGGCGGCCCCAGCCACGTCCCCTAGGGCCTGCGTCTGGGGCTTCCTTGGGCAGCTGGTGCTGGAGGGGGCCCCCACGGTCCCCGCTAGTTCCATCGGAGGAGAGGGAACTGTTGTCCTGACTCAGGAGATGGAGCTCCCTGTTAACTTTCGTCTCTCTGCTTCCAGGATCACGGTATCTCTCAAGAGACTGAAGCACTTTGACTGCAAAGAGAAACAGGCGCTTCTGGTAGGCGGACTGTGCTCTCGTGCCCCGGAAGCAGCCGCCGTGCATGGGGAGCAGTGCGCTCCCGTGTGACGGTGGTCTGCTAGGCCCAGCTCTGGCCGTTCTGGTGGGGACCACCACCGCCCTGGGAGGTTGCTGGCTGTCCCCCCGTTGTCCAGCGAAGAGGACGGTGTGCCCGGGTGCGAGGCCAGCGTCCTGATGCAGGCGTTGGTTCGGAGGCTGTCCCTGCGCCTGTGCGTGGGGGGCTCGAGGGCTCGGCTGTGGTGGCGCCCCACGGGGCTTCCTGGCCTTGCCAGTGGCTGAGCCCCACAAAGTGTTATCATCAGTTCTTGATTGTACACCGAGCCCACGAGCCGTGAGGCACTTACCCGTTCCACACACAGTCTGTCCGCCCTGCGGTGCTGTGTGTGTGACACCAGCTACCCCAACACAAACCCAGCTGAGGGGGGGGGGGGTCCGTCAGCCCCCCCCACCCCAGTGCGGTTCCTGTCCCAGCCTGGTGAGCAGGTTCCTGGCTCCATGTCCCAGGCTTCCTGTCTGCGTGGACTGCCAGGGAGCTCGGAGGGGAGGCCCCGGGGAGCCTTCTGCCCTTCGCTGTCCCCCTGAGTGCAGGCAGCCCAGGCTGCGGTGGGGGCGGGGGTTGGGAAGGGGAGCGCCCACACCGGACCCCAGCCTTCTCTTCCTTCCACTCGTGTGTGTCCCCGCGACGTAGTCGTGCTCCTTCCTGTGGTGAGTGTGGTCACCACAGCTTCTGAGAGCGGCCTTCGCTGGGCGCCCAGTCTCCGTCAGGGTGCCCGTTGGCGGGGCCCGGTTCTGGAAGAGGGCCGGCCACGGCCTCAGGAGCTTCCACACTCCCTGAAGCATAAGCCCACGAGTGCGGGGAGCCGGGCGCCCCACCTTCCAGGCCAGGGGCCAGCTCTGATCCCAGGGCCACTCTCGGGGATCCAGATAGTTTTCCCAAAATGGGGGGCAGTGTCAGAAAGGGGAGCAGGAATCTTGCTTTGAGGTCTATGTACCGCAAACGCAGACTTGTGTTTTGTGGCAAAGACGATGCATGGCCTCATGTAATCCAGACGCTGAGACGATGCCTGTTGCCCATCTTCCTGCTCCCAGAGCAAAGCCAGGCCCGCTTGTGAAGTGGGGTGCACGGGGTCACGGAGGGGCTGTATAGGTGGCAGGAGCACAGCCTCCTGGAGCTAGTTTGGACTGTCGCGGGCTGTGTTGATGGACCGGCCCTGGTGTCGCGGTCGTGGTCTTGAGCTCTGCTTTCCTGAGCAAGGAGCAGCACCACCTGCTGTCCCTTCTCACGCCTGCTACGTGCGGCAGCCGTGGGGAGAGGGCCAGGCTGAGATGGCGGTAACAGGACGTGGACCTCGGGTAGTGGGCCATCGTCCCAGCTCAGGCGTCCTCGTGGGGGTGGGGGGGCATTGTCCTCGGTTTGCAAATAAGGACCTTGAGGCCTCGGTGAGCATCCCCACGGGTGGCTAAGTGTCCTTCCTCCCGACTGAGCCGACACCATTCTAAGCCAAGGGTGCAGGGACGACTCTCAAAAGGATTTGTACGACTGTCAAATCTCGTTTGGGCGACATCAGCCGCATGTTGGGGTGCTTGGCACCTTCCTCTGCTTAGAGCCCCCAGCTCTCCTCTCCCAGAGTGCTCAGCTCTCCCATGACCCACTTCCTGAGCAGCCCTGGCCCCAGACCTGGGCCTCCGTGTGTGTTTCCCCATGCGGCCTCAGCAGCCCTGCGCGGGGGCATCTGCTGGCTCTGCATTGTGGATGCGGGAGCTGCGGACACAGAGAGGGGTGGCAGAGCGCCTGTGGTCTCCTGCTGAAGCTGCTGCCTGGGTCTCGTTGCAGAACGAAGCCAAGGAGGACTTCGACCAGGCCATTGGCTGGTGCGTCTCCCTGATCACCGACTACAGGGTCCGGCTTGGTACGTGGGCCTGCACGCCCTTGGACAAAGGGACCGAGCTGGGGGCAGAGTGCAGGCCTGTTTCCTATGGCTGCCCGGCCTGGGGCCATGGCAGTCTTGTGCCCAACGAGGGCAGGTGGGCAGACACGGGGCGAAGCCTGGGTGTGAATGGAATGCGGGGTTTGCTCTGAATCAGAGAGTTGGTCTCTGTCCACCCGACGTCTGGCCGTTGGGAATCTTCAGACGGTAGCCTTTCTGGGTGCCCCCGGGGCGGTGGCACCCTGCCGGCAGCGCTGGTGTTGGGGTCCGGGCAGGGCTGACCCCGTGTCCCTCGGGCTGCTCCCGAGCGCTGCCTCTGATGGTATGATGTGGCTCTTGTTCTGCCGCCTCTGCAGGCTGTGGTTCTTTCGCGGGCTCTTTCCTGGAGTATTACGCCGCCGATATAAGTAAGCCCGCCGACTCCTCTTCAGAGGCGTGAAGCAGCCGTCTTCTGTGTCTGAAGCTCGGGAGGGGATGCGTCTGGGTGGAGGCTGCGCCCTGTCCCGAGCCTGACCCTAGATTGCCAGGAACAAGCCCTGACAGCCGCCTGCCCCCGTTGTCCACCGGGCACCTGGCCTCTCCTCCTGCCTTCCCTGGTGCCCGAGTTTGGGGTGAACGGAGAGTCCCACCGTACCCCAGGGGCTCTGCTCATTGGGGCTACGCTGGCATCGGGCTGAGCTGGGAAGAGACGGGTCCCATCAGAGGAGGAGCCCTTGGGACCGGGGCGGTTGTGCCTGGGGGCCCCGGGGGGGGGGCCTCTCCCGCAGAGCCCCCAGACAGCACAGTGAAGGGAGGAGGAGGGAGCCGTGCCACACAGGCCGGCGGTCCCACGGACGTGTCGTTCGTCTGCAGGTTATCCCGTCCGCAAGTCCATCCAGCAGGACGTCTTGGGGACCAGGTTCCCGCAGTTGAGCACGGGGGACCCCGAGGAACCTGTGGCGGGGGGCCCCCAGGGGAGGAGGCGGCCCTACAGGAAGGTCCTCCCTGACCGGTCCCGGGCTGCCCGGGACCGGGCCAACCAGAAGCTGGTGGAGTACATCGTGAAAGCGAGGGGCGCCGAGGGCCACCTGCGGGCCATCCTGAAGAACAGGAAGCCGTCGCGGTGGCTGAAGACGTTTCTGAATTCGGGTCAGTACATGACGTGCGTGGAGACGTACCTGGAGGACGAGGAGCAGCTGGACCTGGTGGTGAAGTACTTACAGGGGGTCTACCAGGAGATGGGCAGCAGGACGCTGGCGCGGGTCAACGGCGACCGGATCCGCTTCATCCTGGACGTTCTTCTGCCTGAAGTGAGTGGATGCCAGGGCCCTCGTGCACGCTGACGGGTGGGGGGTCTGTGGCCACGGCCCAGGAACCGGACTACCAGCCACGCGGGGCTGGGATTTGGTGTTGGGATGGCATTCTCCAGAAGTCTGCCCAGGAGGCCACAACAGCATGGAGCCCGGCGCCCACCCTGGGATGATGTGTAGACCCCATGGCCAGTGCCAGGGGGTGAGAGCCACGTGCTTTATCCCCCTGTGCACATGAACGCGTTTCCAGAGTAGACGTTGCTTGTGGAAGGGAGCTGTAATTGTCCTGGACGCGCCCGCTGGGGTTTGGCTGGGCAGGAGCACACTCGTTTTGAAGGTCAGAGGGGGCTCTGCTGGGCACGTGTGAGCATGTGTGGGAAAAGTTGCCAAGCTCAAAGATTTTTAGCTTTATACCTGGAAGCTTTCAAATACATACGAAGTGAAAATAGTGTCAGGGAGCTGTGTGCCCAACACCCAGTTGGAACAGTGATTTCGCTCTGTTTGTACCTCTAGCTCCCTCCCTGCAAGTAACTATGGGGGGGTTCCCCAAACTTTTTTTTATGCTTAAGTACTCCAGTGTGTGTCTTTAAGGAAGGGGTGGTTCTGCCCCAGGGACACTGGTCCCCGTGTGGAGACGGCTGTGGTTCTCATGGGGGGAGGTGTCAGGATGATGCTGGACCCCCACAGTGCCTGGGTGCCTCCCCGAGAGTGACCTTCCCGATGTCAGCAGTGCCCAGGGGGCTTGGGGAGCCCTGTTCTAGACCATAAAGGCTCTGTTTGTTCGATTTTTAGGATTTTATTTTTAAGTAATCTCTATCCCCAGCGTGGGACCAAGAGTCGCAAGCGCTCCCAACCGAGCCGGCCACGCGCCCCACACAGGCTCTTTAAAAACACTTTCCAGGGGCGCCTGGGCCACTGTCGCTGAAGCATCTGCCTTCGGCTCAGGTCATGATCCCGGGGTCCTGGGATCGAGCCCCGCATTGTGCTCCCTGCTCCTCGGGGAGTCTGCTGCTTCCTCTCCCTCTGCCCCTCCTCCCCCTCAAATGAATACTTTCTAAAAAAATAAAACACTTTCCAGGGCGCCTGGGTGGCTCAGTTGGTTAAGCGACTGCCTTCGGCTCAGGTCATGATCCTGGAGTCCCGGGATCGAGTCCCACATCGGGCTCCCTGCTCAGCGGGGAGTCTGCTTCTCCCTCTGACCCTCTCCCCTCTCGTGCTCTCTATTTCTCATTCTCTCTCTCTCAAATAAATAAATAAAATCTTTTAAAAAAATAAATAAAAAATAAAAAAATAAAGTACTTTTCTTGTAACCACAGTTCTGCTATTTCTTCTAAAGAAACGGAGAAGGATTTCTCAACGTCAGACATGCCGTGTGCTTGGATGATCGCTGTTATTTTTTCCTGTTGTTTGAACAGTAAACTTACAAATTTTCACAGATGGGTTTGTTGGTTTTGGTCCTGCCTCATTCTCTGCCTTTAGTGACACGAACTCTCGTGTCTCATCCAAAAGACCGTGTCCTTCACGTGATGCAGGAGTGTCGCTGCAGAGATCTCACGGATCCGTGCGTGTTTGCGGAGGCTGTTCGGAAGCTGCACCGGGCCCCACGTGCACCCCTCCCGCTCCACGGGCGGCACGGGCCCGCGGCCTGCGGCTGAGCGCCCTCTGTCCTCTTGCAGGCCATCATCTGCGCCATCGCGGCAGTGGATGCTGTGGATTACAAGACGGCTGAGGAGAAGTACCTCAGAGGACCGTCCCTCAGCTACCGGTAGGCTGCTCAGGGCGCTGCTCCCCAACCAGCAGAAGTGTGTCTAGAAGGGCTCACGCTCCCTCGTGCTCGTGGCTGGGGCTCAAGGCCCCTCTTGCCGACACGCTGGTCCAGGTGTCCGCCAGGTGAATGAAGTGCCTACGGTTGGAAGTGCGCATTAGCCCTTGGCCAGGAGTTGTCAGAGGGACCCAGTGAAGCCAGCAGTGGACGTTGTCCTCAGGCGCGTCCCTGAGCCGGTCTGAGCAGGTGGAGCCGGCCCCCAGCCCGGCCTGTGCCACAGCCCCCAGGCAGTCCACCGGGGCTGCTCCCTGGGCGCGTGCCGGGCCTGCTGTGCCTAATTGCGTTTCGCATGGGCTCCTGTTTGCATTTCAAGCTTTCTCCCCTTGCCCCAGTGCAGTGGCCGTTTGAAAAAACACAGTAAGATTACACGGCAGCAGTCGCCCGGGCCTTTCCTAGCTGGTCAGAAGAATACCGTGATCAAGATGTTTCTCTTCCGTTGGTGAGGTTAGCCGCCCTGGGATTTTTGGCCCCAGAGCCCCTAATCCCGTCTCTGGGCTTGCTGCCAGGCTTGCTGGGAACAGGCTGGGCCCGCGCGGCAGTGACAGGCTGAAGACTCAACTAGAGTCACAGGCCAGGGTCTCTGTCCAGGGCCGCCCAGGCCCACTGTCACGGACGCCGGACAGCGAAGACGGCTCCCAGGAGGCCGCACTCCGTCCCCGGGGGTGCCCCGCGGCGTGCCGGGAGGCCAGGCCTTGGGGTGGGGCGGCCGGCTGCCAAGCTGGCCACAGAAGAGCCCGTCTGGCTCCGTGTGCAGGAGTGTTGGCCCAGATGGGTCAATAGAGCATGAGGGGCCTTGGCAGCAGGGAGACTTGGTGTCTCTGTCCCTGGATCTCGGTGGTCCAGTGCGGTGCCCTCGACACAAGTACAGAATAGTGTTGGGGGAGCAGGGTCGGAGCCGGTACCTGTCTCCCCACCAGCGATTTCCTCCTCCACGTCCGAGGGGCTGGCCTGTGCCTGTGAGGACGATTGTCTGTCTTCACGCACTGCCGCTGCTCTTGACCAGCCGTGGACGCGTCGGGTGCCCTGTGGGCATGATGGCTGTGCCGATGATGGCACGGGCCACCTGCTCTGGACTCCAGGGACCTGGCCTCTAACTGAGTGCCAGCCGGCCGGCCCCTGCCCTCAGCTTGTGGTGACGTGTTGGGGGTACCCGCCAAGTGGCCTCGTGTTCGCCTGACCTATCTGCTGTCCCGGTCTGTGTTCTTTGTTACTGTCGTCAACGCTGGGGAGGGGGGTGCCCCAAACACCCGTTAATGTAATTCTTATCGTCAAGGAGTCGCTTAATGAGGACGATTTGAAAGTTCACACTCCTTAAAAAGTTGTTAAATTTTTTTTATAAATTGTGGTAAAATGCACATGATGTAAAATGTCCTATCGTAATCGTCTCTAAGTGCGCAGCTCAGTGGCATGAGGCACACTCGCATGGCCCTGCGGCCACCCCCACCCTCCGTCTCCAGAAGGTCCCATCTCCCCACACGGAGACTCTGTCCTCACGAAGCACGGACTTGTCTGTTTCATATTCTAAGACAAGATGAATTACTAAATGAGGTTCTCTCCTTTTGCTTTCTGAAGGGAAAAAGAAATATTTGATAACCAGCTCCTAGAAGAGAGGAGTCAGCGGTGCTGATGCTGGAGGGGCTGCCGCGGGTCCCGTGGCTGGGGCGAGTGCAGTCTGCAGGACGGGGGCCCGGAATGTGCTCCTTCTCATCTGTGGGTGCTCCTTTCCTGGCTTTTGTGGAAGGTAGAGTTCCTGATTTTGAAACGAAAATGTGTTTTATTTTATTGCATATCATTACTTGTGACTGTATTGTTTAATAAAAGGTGCACATCTGTTTTTTTATGTTAAAAAGCATTGTATCCAATATTAAACAGGAGTTTTAAGAAAGCCTCTGTGAATGCATTCCTCCAGAACACGCGTGTGTTTCCGCGTTTCCCTCCTCTTGAGGCCACGGTGCCGCACTCGTTTCCTCGCGTTTCAGCTCTGCTGACCTTCCCCGTGCCGGAGAACACGTGCGGCGGGACCCTCCAGCGACCGCTTCCCACCCACCCCCTGGTCCCGTGTGGATGTTCACGTGTGGCCGCATCTGGTCCAGTGCTGAGCGCGGTCTCCCCGGAGGGCAGGACCCCCCCACCCGTGGCCACCTCAGTCACTGTGTGTGCGGCCGTGGGGTGGCGGTGGGGACCGGCTCCTGCAGGAGCAAGGCCTTTGCCTGGAGGCCGGGCTCACGTTCCTGCCCAGGCCCAGAAAAGGAGGCAGCTGGTGGGTCACCCTGGTGCCGGAGGGTTCCCAGCACGAGCCCTGGCCTTGGGAGACCTGCCGTCGCCTGTCCTGACCCAGTCACAGAAATTCTGTGGCCTGCCAAAGCCATGCTCAAATGAACTCTTCATCCTAAGCTGCTGGGAGAGTGCGCAGTGTGGGTACACGGTCAGGAGGTTCAGCTCGAGGCCCTGGGCGGGGTCAGCAACCCCTACATCGGGGGCTTAGACGGAGAGCCTGTTGGGAGGCAGGCGGGCTCGGGCCCTGAGAAGGGGCCGTCTGAGCAGGCAGAGGCCCAGGCCGTAGACAAAACCACGGGTCAGGTGTGCAGCGGGAGAGGTCGGGAGATGGCCCCAGAATCCTCCTGGTGGAGGGGGGCGAGCCTGGCCTGGGACCACGGGGCTGGAACCACAGAGGGTCTGTGGTTCCCATCCACCATGGAGCCTGAGGCCAGGCCGCTTGGTCGCTTCCCCCACAGAGAACAGCCCGACATTGTCTCCAAAGCAGGCCGTGCCCCTTTCTGGGAGAGCCTGATGGCTCCGTCCACCCCTGGACGTGCTCGATGCGGTGGCTGAGGTGGGCCGCCGGCAGTCAGCCTGTCCAGACCCGTGTTAAATGCCCGCCGGAGCCCCACCTGCAACCGGGCCTGCCCCCCCTGTTGGGGGGATCCTGAGGGTGCTCGTCCTAAGGCCGCCGGGCAGGTGTGAGGGGCGCGGGGCTCGGCAGCTGGCGGCCCCATGGGGGCCCGTGGAGAGGCACGCACCGCACAAGCCTCTGAGACACAGACTGCCCCCAGCAGAGCGTCCTGTTCTCCACCACGAGGCTTCTGTCAGCCCTCACCCCTCACCCCTGCTCCACTCTCCCCCTCGGCGCTGCAGACGCCAGGCCGGGTCATTCTCCGACGGCCGTCCTGGGTGCTGCAGGGGGTCGGGCAGCATCCTGGACCCCACCCCTCAATGCCAGGAGCCCCCCCCAAATCCATGACCATCTTGCCTCCTTCCCCTGCCCCACCTCTGCCCCTTCCCTCTGGGCTCTAGCTCGCTGGCCTCCGTGTGGCCTCCCTGCTGACCCCTTGACCCTCTGCCCTCCCCTCCTCCCACCGCCCCCAGCCCACCCCTTCTCTGAACTGCTGCCCATCCAGACCCCAAGGCCCTGCAGAAGCTGCTCGTCAAGTTGGTTTGCTTTTCTCACTCCAGCCCGACGCCGACGCAAAGGAAGGGTCCCACCCCTTGTACCTGTGGTCACCACACAGCAGCCCCGCTGTCCGAGAGGGGGATTGTCATTGCACACGCCTTGGCCCCTCTTCAAGCCCTATTGCTTATCTAAAAAACTGATTTTTAAAAAAGTCACAGGGCAGGGGTGGGGAGGGTAGGGGTGGTGCCTGGCTGGCTCAGTTGGTGAACCGTTTGACTCTTGATCTTGGGGTTGTAAGAGCCCCATGTTGGACATAGAATTGTTTTAAAAATAAAATCTAGGGGTGCTTGGGTGGCTCAGTGAAGCATCTGCCTCTGGCTTTGGTCATGATCCCGGGGTCCTGGGATTGAGCCTCCAGTTGGGCTGCTTGTGCTCGCTTGATCTCTGCCAAATAAAATCTTTAAAAAATAAAATCTTTAAAGAAAAAAAAAACAATTCACAGGATATGTGGGTGACTCGGTTGGCCGTCTGACTTTGGCTCAGGTCGTGATCTCGGGGTCCTGGGATGGAGTTCCCAGTCGGGCCCCTGCTCAATGGGGAGTCTGCTTCTCCCTCCGTGCCACCCCCATGCCCGCACACGTGTGCTCGCTCTCTCAAATAAAATCGTTAAAAAAAAAAAAGTAATTCACTATACGGTAAGAATCTGAAACCTCAGGGAAGCACACCTGCACAAGAAATAGTCCATCCCTCCCACCCCCAGTTCCTGAATCACGGCCCCCACTGGCCTGGTTCCTGAGCCGGGTGCCTGGTGCATGCTGTCCTTCCTCCCTACTCTGCTCCCCTCCCCACTCCCTCCCCAACCCTCTGCTCCGCTCCCGGGCTCCCACTGCAGGGCTCTCCCAGGAGGCTGGCTCAGACCTCCCTGACCTCGCCGCCCACCTCCCCTCCCCTCGGTCAAGCAGCCTTGACCGGGCCCATTGGCCCCTCGCAGCGTTCTCTCTTGTGACCTAGCAGCTGGAGAAGACGCTCTCTCGTGGTTCTGGTGGGATTGGAAAGTCACTGAGCAGCCCGGCTGGGTGACTCAGGTCTCATGAGGTGCCAGTCGAATGTCACCAGGGCTGCGTCATCTGAAAGTTCAGCTGGGGCTGGGGTCTCAGTCCAGGGTCCCTCACTCACAGGGCAAGGACGTTATGGGCGAACAGAAAACTTGCATAAAGCTCAGACTTCAGTAACATCCACTTTGGTTCATGAATTGCAACAAACGTGCCCAGCCGTGTAAGCTGCTAACAGTAGGGGAACTGGGTGCTGGGCACACAGGAACTCTACTATGTCGGCAACTTTTCTGTGAAAATGCAAAGTTTAGTTAAGTAAGTTACAAAATCCAGCTCCACAGGCTAGCGGGGAGCGGGAAGGAAAGGGGAAGGGGACCCTCACCTCCCACCCGGGACCTGGAGATCCCCGGGAGCGAGACCAGGTGGGCTGTGCAGGGGTTCAGGGGCCGGAGTGGTCCTGCCAGGAGGCCGGCCTGCCGCTCGCCTGCGCTTGCCTGTGTGAGCCTCAGTTTCCCCCAAGTGTAAAATCCAGCAGGATTGCAAGAATTAGGGGGCCTACGAGCGGCAGGTGTTCTTGCGAACTCTTAACAATTAGCGCTTGTTCTAATCCTACCGCGTAAGAAGTAGTGGGAATCGGGCTGGAGTCCACGTTGGGGCCGGAATCATGGTCTGGGGGTGGAGACAGGGGTTCGAGGGCTCCGTTCCTCCCCGACGTGGGCCTGAGTCAGCGGCCCCGCCCCTCGTCTGCGGAGTGGGTGGCATGCTGGGGAAGGAAAGGCCGGGAGCCGGAGCGCCAAAACAGCTGCCGAAACCCGGGATCGAACCAGGGACCTTTAGATCTTCAGTCTAACGCTCTCCCAACTGAGCTATTTCGGCTGGGCGGCAGGGGGCTGCCGTCGCCCCGAGTCCGGCTCGGGCCGCGCCGCCCGCGCGCCGCCGCAGCTTGCGCCTGGCCTCTCGGCGGCGCACGCCTCATAGAAGCTCAGGGGGCGGCGGGCGGCAGCGCCGTCTCTGTGGCGCAATCGGTTAGCGCGTTCGGCTGTTAACCGAAAGGTTGGTGGTTCGAGCCCACCCAGGGACGCTGTTTTGAACTTTTGTTCCTGAGGTAAGGAGGGGGCGAGCGGCGCCCCCGGGCGCCCCCGGGCGCCCCCGCCTCATGCCGGGGCGCTCCGCGCGCACCCCCAGGCCAGCGCGCCCCGGGGAGGGGGTGTCCGGGGGCGCGCGGCAGCGGGCAGTCCACCGAGGCGGAACGTCCCAGGGCCGGGGCCCGGGTTCCGCGCAGCAGCCGAGCCGCTTTGGCAGCCGGGCCTGGGGACCCGGAGCGCTGAGGCGGACGGACCGCAGAGGTTGTTTGAAGGCCGAGGCGGACATGGCGGCGCCGGCGGGTGAGCGGGGCGGCCGCGGCGGGGAAACTGAGGCCTCCGGGGCTCCCAGCGCGGCGTGCGGCGGCGACCTGCCGTCGCCGATGCGCGGTTAAACGCACGGAGTACGAGGGCTGGGGGTGCTGGGGGGGACCGCCGTCGGGGTCCGGGGCGGCGAGACCCAGCGGCTCGTCCGAGGGGAAGGGCGCTGACTGTGCAGCGAGCGCACCCCCAGACCTGGATTTCCGCCCGAGGCACCGGGAGGGACGGGCGGCGCGCACCGGAGCGGGGCCCGGCCGGGAACTTGGCTGTCAACGCCAGCCCAGGGCCGGGAGCGCGCCAGGCACAGCAGAGGACCCCGGGGACCCCAGCGAGGCCCTAGCATCTTGGGAGAGACAGGCACCGCACAGCACAGAGATGGAGGTGCAGCCGGGTGACCGCATCCAGAGAGCCCGGGGGATGGGTGGTACTGACCGAAACCTGCCCGTAAGAAGGGCTGGCATGTGCCCGCGTGGGGCAGGGTGCTCCAGGCAGCGGGGACTGCGAGTGCAAAGGCCCTGAGGCAGGAGCGACCCTGACATGCAGGAGGAAAGGGAGGATGGCCCGGGTGTGGTGTGGCCTTTTTTTCAGGGTGTGGGATATTAAGCAGGGTAGGGACACTGTGTGGGGCACATCCTGAAAGACCCCTTTTTACCAGGTTAAGTGGAATTTAGATAGACCAAGGGTAAGCGGAAGGACGTGCCAGGCGTAGGGCTCATGGGCAAACTCCTGGGGGCTGGGCCCCACCAGGGTTTGTCGCCTGCAACTCACTGCCTGCACCGTGTGGTTCTCTCAGCAGCTCCGGGCCTGCTCTTCCGGATCCTTGCTCTGCGGTGAGCGTCTGCGTCTCCCCCACCACACGGCCCTGCCGGGGAGGGCTCGGTGCGGGGTGGGGGTGCATCAGAGCACCGCGGAGCTGGGGAGCCCTTCAGCAGCATTAGGCGGGGGCCCGCCTGCTGAAGGTCACATAGTCCAGCAGTCTTGCAGGTGGTGGTCAGGCCTCCCCGCGGGGACGGTCCAGGCGGTGGTAAAGCCTGCGTTCAGACCATGCCTGCCTGCCCTCCTTCCCTCACAACTCACTCACGTGTTGCAGGAAGGCGGTTGGTGCCTTTGCTCAGGTGGCGGCCTCAAGTAGGCCTCCTCAGGACAGGGAGGCAGGTAGTCACCGTGCCCTCTCAGTGGACAGAGCCCAGAAATGAAATCTCCAGCGTCATGAGGACATGGCAGAGCTCAGGAGAGGGTCTTCCTGATGGAGGGGAGATGGGAGGCTTCGGGGAGCGCTTGGGTTTGGACTGACTCTGCCTTGTTTTGAGAAGACCTTTTCTCTAGGAATCAAACGCAGTCACTGTAAAATAAAGGCGAAATGAGAGAACTAGGAGATGAAAACCAGACTCCTTCTGGACAGGGCTCAGCAGACCTTCCGTGAAGGGCCAGATTGGCTCTGTGGAGACTACTCGGCTCTGCCTTTGTGAAAACAGCTGAGATAGGCAGAAACGGGTGGATGTGGTTGCATGTCAATAAAACTTTATTTACAACAACAGGCAGAGGGCCAGATTTGGCCCCCTGGGTGAAATTTCCCCATCCCTGCTCCAGTGTAGCCTCTGTCACAACGTCTCAGGGCACCCCAGGCTCCTCTTCACCTGCACCCCCTCCCCCTGCAGCTCCGGCGTGGCCGTGGCTACACAGGTGCGTGGCGTCCACTCAGGCGTGGCTGCTGACAGCCCCAGCAGGTGAGGCCAGCCTTCCTGGGATCCTGCGCACCCTAAAGCCTCCCTTTGGCACCGCAGCAGCCCCGGTGACTCCAGGGCCCTCCCTCCGCCATCCGGGTGATGCAGCATGGGTCCCTGCCCTCGGAGCTTTGCCCAGCTCCCTCCTGCATGTCCAAGGCAACGGCTGCACGTCCCTAGACCAGAAGGGCCGTTGATAGTGTCTCAGCAGAGCTCCTGCTTTCCGCATGGGGAGGCCAAGTTTCCTCGGGGACAGAGGCCAGCTGGGGCCACAGCAGGGCAGCCGTCAAAAGTTCATTCTTGTTCTGACCCTGGCAGCCCAGCTCCTACCAGTGCTTCCTCAGAGCAGCTCATGCCCCAGCTTGCTGCTGCCCTCTGAGAGGGGGCTCTGGGCTCAGACGTGCGGTGGGGGGTGTTGAGGTGCCTGCCTGGCTAATGCCCCCCCTCCCCTTGCCATGTGTTCTTACCAGCACCCAGCCCGCTGCGTCCACGGCTGGAGCCCTGGCCCCCAAATCCTCCGCACTTCCCAGCAGCCGAGGCGAGTATGTGGTGGCCAAGCTGGATGACCTCATCAACTGGGCCCGCCGGGTGAGCCCCTGACCCCTCCCGCGTCATTCAGGCCTCCTGCCGCATGCTCACACATGCTCACACACGTGCACACCTGCCCCTGTCCGCTGCTGGCCCTGATGCCCTCTCCGTGCCCGTGCCGTGCTTCCTGGTCTCTCCCTCCACCCCCAGGGAAGATGCCCTGCCTCCCCTCTGCGGATCTCCTGTGTCTGTTTATTCTCTTTTGATGCAGAAGTGATTTTAACTGGGAAAGTAGTGTGTACCTAGAACAGTGGCTCCTTCCTGGGAAAAACCCGAACACACTCCCCCACCCCCAGTGTTCACTGGGGACGGTCTGCGTGTTGTGTGCACGTCTGTCTCCCCCCGATTCACAGGGCAGTGGCTCCTCTTGGTGTGCTGGGGGTGCCCAGGAGCAGGCCGTTCCTGTGTGTCTCTGTAACTGATGGGGCCATGGCGAGCGTCCCGCCGGGTGTCCCCTGCAGTGGTGGTCCTAACTGCACATCTGAGAGGCTGTCAGGGTCAGCCCCCTGTGTAGCCCAAGCCCGGTGGCCCGCATTAGCACAACGTGGGGCAGGCAGGACCCATTCCAGGTCCCCGACTAGGCGGAGAGAGAGAGCAGAGAAGGCTCTGGCAGAGGCGTTCAGCAGGAGAAAGGAGCCACTGGATGGATGGAGGCAGTGGTCAGAGGGCAGCCAGAGGCATCCAGGAGGCCTTCCTGGAGGAATAGGCATTGGGAGTCCCTGGACATTAGGAAGTGTTGGGAAGGAGCCCCTTGCAGGGGCTGAGCCCCAGGGTCTAAACCTGTACCACATGTGGCTTTCCAGGCACTGGGAGCGGCACGTGCCTGTGTCTGAAGGATGGGATCTAGGACATGCTGGGTTATGTGAACGATGTCAGTAAAGCTCATTTCACCTGGGCCTGGGTTCTTTACTTTGGTAACGTGGCTGCTGGGAAGTGTTGACCCACAGGTGTAGCTTGCTTTACCTTCCTGTTGAGCACACTGGGCCGTGACACCATCTGAGGGCCCTTCGGGGCCTGGAAGTGGTTTGGCTGCCGTGGGAAGGCCTGACTGATGGGCTTTGAGCTGGGGCAGATACCATCCCCCCCGGGCTGAGCACCCTGCCCCCGCAGAGCTCCCTGTGGCCCATGACCTTTGGCCTGGCGTGTTGTGCTGTGGAAATGATGCACATGGCCGCGCCCCGCTATGACATGGACCGCTTTGGCGTGGTCTTCCGCGCCAGCCCGCGCCAGTCCGACGTGATGATCGTGGCCGGCACGCTCACCAACAAGATGGCCCCGGCGCTCCGCAAGGTAGGCCCGGCCCCGAGACCCGCCCCCCGCCCCCCGCCCCCAGCCTCGAGCCGCACCCAGACCCCGCCGTCTCTTCCAGGTGTATGACCAGATGCCAGAGCCGCGCTATGTTGTGTCCATGGGGAGGTGAGTGCCCGCGACACGCTGGCGCGCCTCCTGCCCACCTCCGCTCCCTCTGCCGCGGTCACAGGGGGCATCTGTGCCCTCAGGACACCCTGCGGCCCCTCCCCAGGGCGGCACCTCCCCCAGGGCACCCCCCCGTGCCACTCAGCATCGCCCCTGTTCTGTCCCTGTTCCTGCTTCATGGATGTAAGTGGTGCCCTGCTCTGTGGGCTGTCTGCACGCTCCTCGGCCTCCCGGCGCCCAGTCCCTTCCCCACGCCACCAGCAGCTGCTTCCTCACCTCACTGTTCTGAGGTAGAACTCGGGCCACAGAGTCCACCCTGTTCAAGTGTGCAGTTCCGTGATGGTCCATGTAGTCACGGTGCTGTCAGCTGTAGCCCGTAGTCCCAGAACATTCCATCACCCTCCAAGAAAACCCTGCCCCGATCAGCTCTCACCCTCCCCCCAGCCCCTGCCCCCGAGAGCCCCCTTCCCGTCCGCGGATGAGCCTGTTCTGGGAGTGTCACCCACGTGGACGCACACCCCGCGTGGCCTTCCGGGTCTGGCTCCCTCCCCGAGTACCTGAGTGTCGTGGGCTCGGGGTCTGCCCATTTGGTTCCGCTCTCCCTGGTCCCACAGAAGCCCTCGTTCTCTTCTCTGGGACCCCACGTCCCATTCCTGCCCATTCCTGGCACCTGTTTGAACCTGGAGGCAGGTGTGCGTTGGGGGCAGGGCTGGGCGCGGCCAGTGTGGCCCTCACACGCCCCCCCCCCCCAGCTGTGCCAACGGAGGAGGTTATTACCACTACTCGTACTCTGTCGTGAGGGGCTGTGACCGCATCGTACCCGTGGACATCTACGTCCCAGGTGAGCCCGCCCCTCCCATGTCGCAGGCGCCCGCGCCCCCACAGAGGCGGTGGGCTCCCCCCTCTCAGGATGAACAGATGTAGGTCCAAGCAGAAGAGTGAAGCCCCGGCCTCCTCCTCCCTTGTCCCCTGAAGGTCTCCCCTGCCGAAGAGCCTTGGGTTTTATGCAGACGTGGGCCCAGGCTGGTGGGGAAGGCTTAGCCTGAGCTGCGTGGGGCTGCGGGTCCTCGGCTTTCTTTAAACCCCGCTTCACAGGCTTCCACCTAATAGACACAAAACCCACACAACACAGTTAAAAAACAGACTGGTTCTTGGAGACCAGGACCGGTGTGCACGGGGCCTGCCTTGGACCCCAGACCACCAGGGTGGTCAGACTGTGCAAATAAAAATGCAGGGTCCCCAGTTACTTCTGTCCGGAAAGCAAGGAATGTTTGCGACCCGTTCATACTGGATAAGTACCGACCGTCTGTCTGAAGCCCGTGTTCGGCTGGCCACCCTCGGGCCCCAGGGCCTCTGCCCACACTGTGTCAGAGGTCAGGGGTCAGCGGGTGGTGCTTAGCCTGCAGATGAAGGCCCCATGTTCTTGGGCTCTCAGTGCCCCGTGGAAAGCCCAACCCGAGGCCCGGAGAGCAGAGGACACTCAAGACCCTGAGTCCAGGTTGCCCGGGAAAGTTTAGGTCACGTTCTGGTGCCCTTCAAAAGGACATTGGATGGTGGTGATTTGTTTAGCGTTCTACGGATATTTCCTGAGGGCCTTAGACACCGCCAGGCCACAGGCCCATCCCCGCTGTGGGGGGCCAGGGCCCTGGTCGGGGAGGGCACCTGGGACTCCACCCTGCAGAGTGAGACCAGGCCCTGCTCAGCTGCCTTCGGGCTGTGTGCCCCGGCGGGCAGATCTCCACAGGGCCCCGGCCCCTCCATCAGGCGGTACCGGGGCGGTGCCGGGGCGGTGCCGGGGCGGTGCTGCCGGGTGCAGGGGCGGTGCTGGGGCGGTGCTGGGGCGGTGCTGGGGCGGTACTGAGGCGGTGCTGGGGCGGTACTGCCGGGTGCTGGGGCGGTGCTGCCGGGTGCTGGCGCGGTGCTGGGGCGGTACTGCCGGGTGCTGGGGCGGTGCTGGGGCGGTGCTGAGGCGGTGCTGGGGCGGTGCTGGGGCGGTACTGAGGCGGTGCTGGGGCGGTACTGCCGGGTGCTGGGGCGGTGCTGCCGGGTGCTGGCGCGGTGCTGGGGCGGTACTGCCGGGTGCTGGGGCGGTGCAGGGGCGGTGCTGGGGCGGTGCTGGGGCGGTGCTGGGGCGGTACTGAGGCGGTGCTGGGGCGGTACTGCCGGGTGCTGGGGCGGTGCTGCCGGGTGCTGGCGCGGTGCTGGGGCGGTACTGCCGGGTGCTGGGGCGGTGCTGGGGCGGTGCTGAGGCGGTGCTGGGGCGGTACTGCCGGGTGCTGGGGCGGTGCTGCCGGGTGCTGGGGCGGTGCTGGGGCGGTGCTGCCGGGTGCTGGGGCGGTGCTGCCGGGTGCTGGCGCGGTGCTGGGGCGGTACTGCCGGGTGCTGGGGCGGTGCTGGGGCGGTGCTGCCGGGTGCTGGGGCGGTGCTGGGGCGGTGCTGCCGGGTGCTGGGGCGGTGCTGGGGCGGTGCTGCCGGGTGCTGGGGCGGTACTGGGGCGGTGCTGCCGGGTGCTGGGGCGGTGCTGGGGCGGTGCTGGGGCGGTGCTGCCGGGTGCTGGGGCGGTACTGGGGCGGGTGCTGCCGGGTGCTGGGGCGGTGCTGGGGCGGTGCTGGGGCGGTGCTGGGGCGGTGCTGCCGGGTGCTGGGGCGGTACTGGGGCGGGTGCTGCCGGGTGCTGGGGCGGTGCTGGGGCGGTGCTGGGGCGGTGCTGGGGCGGTGCTGCCGGGTGCTGGCGCGGTGCTGGGGCGGTACTGCCGGGTGCTGGGGCGGTGCTGGGGCGGTGCTGCCGGGTGCTGGGGCGGTACTGGGGCGGTGCTGGGGCGGTACTGCCGGGTGCTGGGGCGGTGCTGGGGCGGTGCCGGGGCGGTACTGCTGGGTGCTGGGGCGGTGCTGGGGCGGTGCCGGGGCGGTACCGGGGCGGTACTGGGGCGGTACTGCTGGGTGCTGGGCCCAGGGCCGCACGTGCTTGCGGTTGCTCTTCCAGGCCCCTCAGGTCCTGGGCAGGTCCCCTGGGTGGTGACCTGTCTGTCTGCTTTTTCTGGCAGGGTGGTGGGGACGGGGACTGTAGGGAGCATTTCTCCAGGGCTTCCCCTCCCGTGGCCATGTGGGCCTCCCTGCCCAGCCTGGCTGCTCTGCCCCCTCAACTCCCCCCTCCCTCCCTGCTTTCCAAGGGCCCATCGCCACAAGGGCCACGCGCCCTTGTCCTCCGGAGGTCCTGAGCCAGGTCATTGGGGGTAGCGGACAGGGCAGCTGGGCCCAGGATGGGCAGCCTAGTCCTCCCCGTGCCCGAGGCTTGACTGCCGGGGTCAGGAACTCGGCGGCTCCTTCCCTGTGATGAGCCAAATCCCCAGCCTGGGCAGTACAAGCTAGAGGTGCTGGAGAGGGGCCCGCAGCAGACGTGGCGCTGCTGCCCCCTCCTCGTCCCAGGGCCCCATCTGGCCTCCAGCTGCTGCGCCTAGCTGCGCCCTTTGACCATCCTGATCAAGGCACCCTTTGCCAAGTGGCAGGGGGTCGGTCCGTGGCCCCAGCAGGGAGGACAGGCACAGGTCCCAGAATCTGGGGGGGCCTTGGCTGCCCTCCCAGGGTCCGGGAGGAGCTCCGCCCCCTCCCTGCCAGCAGGGAAACTGAGGCACAGTCCCACCCACAGGCTGCCCACCCACAGCCGAGGCCCTGCTGTACGGCATCCTGCAGCTGCAGAAGAAGATCAAGCGGGAGAAGAAGCTGAGGATCTGGTACCGCAGGTAGTGCCGGCCCCCTCCGGCCCCTGCAGCACCCCTCAGGATGGTCAATAAACTGATAGACCCAGCTGGCCTCCCCGTCCCCCTCCCTGCGCGACCGGTGGGTAGTGGGGCTCTGGGGGTGTGAGAGGTCAGTGCTGTCCTGGGCAGGCCCAGCCCTTTCTTTTGTGCACGGAGACACTGAGGCCCTGAAGGAGGGGAGTGGACGGGCCCAAGAGCCTGTGGTGAGAAGAGCAACACCATGTCCAGGGGTGAGGCGGGGGTCCTGCGGAGCACGGCTGGGTTTAAAGGTTTTGCTTTGTTTCAAGGCTCTCAGCCTGACCTGACCGGGTGGGACCAGAGACTCAGTGGCCATGTGGCCCTGATGAGCGCCACCCTCTCTGTACCCCAGCAGCCAGCTGAGGGAGGAGGTTGACGAGTTGTCCGCTACGATCCACTGGCCCTGTGGGTCTGCTGTGGGCACAGGGCGGATCGCGTATGGGGTCACGTGCCAGCTCAGAGCTAGTGGTGCGGAGTGGCCCCCTGTCTCCCCGGGGGCCCGTTTAACAGATAGTGTTTTGTTTTTTTTACTTTTTGGAGGAGCAGAAGTCAGTGAAAGCACACGGTCCTGCTAATTGGGCAAG
The DNA here is from genome assembly GCF_009762305.2 of Zalophus californianus. Lineage (NCBI taxonomy): Eukaryota > Metazoa > Chordata > Mammalia > Carnivora > Otariidae > Zalophus > Zalophus californianus. The sequence continues at coordinate 828,660 of NC_045595.1, forward strand.
CCCAGGGTCAGCATTTATTTTGTCCTCAAGGATGCGGACAGGGAGGTCATGGTATTCCCATTGCAGGGACGGTTGGGGAAGTTTACCCTCTGTCCCACTGTGGGTGTGGCCGGACTCGAACCCAGGGCTGAGAGCCCAGAGCCTGCACTCCCGGCTGCAGAGGCACTGAGTGGGGGCACAGGGACATCAGTAGTTGAGCCAGAGGCCTGGGTGGGCTCAGTGCTTGGTGACCAGGGGCGTGATCATCCGCGGGAAGGCGTAGTAGCGGCACTCAGCAGGGGGGACCAGCTCCATCAACTCCATGCGGATGTTCTCCCGCCTGAAGCCCGCCTCCAGCAGGGCTGGCACCTGTGTCTCCTGGGGGAGGGGGGGAGCGCCAGGTCGCTTGCAGGGCCCTGGGGCCTCACGAGACACCCACAGCGCCCACCCTTCGTAGAATGGCATTCACAATTGCCAAGGCCCCTGGGAGCTGGACACGGCAGCCCAACTGCTGACTGACAGAACCAGGAAGCCCGAGTTGGGGTGGGCATCCTCCAGGTGTCTAAACTCAGGTAGCAATGTCCAGACTCTCGCGGGGCACCAGTAGGCTGCCCACCGCACATCCAGCAGCAGGGACGGCATGCCTAAACCTATAGACCTGTTTGGTGGAGGAGGGCAGAGTGAGGCGGGATGCCTGGGTGCAGAGCCTGGACTGGATCCCTGTGTCCTGAGGGCACCGGGGAGCCACGGAAGGCCGTTGAGCTGAGAGACCTTACCTGACTTGTAAGTGGAGGCTCACAGTCCACCCAGGAGACCAGCTCCTGAGGCCAGGGACCCTCCCCAGGTCACAGGCTACTCCTGTCTCTGCCCCAAAGTTGCTTCCTGGCTTGGGGCTGGGGCGTGGGACCCACAGGGAGCTCCCGGGCTGCCACACCTCGAACATGGTGGTGATGTCTGAGTACTTGGACTTCATCAGCTCCCCCCAGGACGTGAGGTTGCAGTAGGTGAGGATGCCTCCAGGCTTCAGCAGGCGAAAGGCATGGCCCTGGGCAGGGACAGTGGTCAGGACAGAGGTCTGGGGTATGGACAGAAGCCACTGCCCAGGGGGCCTCCCACCCCCCAGCAGGACGGAGAAACAGGAAGGAGAGGTGCTCCATGTGTGGATGGCAGCCACCTGCACTCACCCCTGGGGGTGACCGTCCCCCCAAGCAGGTCCTACCCTGATGAAGTTGAACTGGTGTGTGTGCCAGGTCTCCTCGGACAGCGGGTACGTGTCATACAGGATCCCTGCACAGGAAGCGGGGTGGGGGCTGGAGCTCAGCGGTGTGTGCACGTGGAGACGGGCCCTGCCCAGAGCTCATAGCATGCTGCCTCCTCCGGGGACAGCAGCGAAGCATCCCCCACATCTGTTCCTCCGGGGTCTGCCACGCCCCCCCAGTGCAGCACTGCTGTGTGTTCCCTACAAGGTCCCTCTGCAAGCCAAGGACGGGAGCTAGTGGTGGAAACTCAGGCAGAGGCTCCCCCTCCCCCAGCTCCCAGCGCCCCCCTCACCATCAAAGTGGCCATCTGGCAGGGTAGGTGTTACGTCCTCCCACAGGCCTTTCAAGGGAACCACCTAGGGGCCCGGGAGAAAAGAGAAGGTTGAGGGTCCCAGGTGTCCAGGCTCTCCCCACCTGCTGTAAGGGAGAGGGCAGAGGAGTTCCCAGGGGAGAAGACCACTTCCTCCATCTTGGTGGCTCCAGCCCCGCCCCCGGAGGGCAGGGCAGGCAGAGGTGGGCACCTTGTGTGGCTGCCGCTGGGCCCAGTCCTGGAGCCTCTGGAAGACGCTGTCATTGCACTCAATGATCCAGTGCTCATCGATGGGGGCCTCCTGCACCTTGGAGGCCGCGATCGCCATGCCAAAGCCCACCTCCAGCACCCGGCCCCCTGGTCACACAAAGAACCCAGTATCACACGCCAGGCTGGGGCTGGGAAGCTGCCTGGAGGAGGAAGCGCAAGGGACAGGGCCTTTGCAGAGAGAAACGTTTGCCACAAGGCCGGGAGGCCACAAGTGGGGCGGGGGCGGAGGGTGGTTTGGAACACAGGAGCCCTGAGCAGGAACGGAGTGGGCTCTGGCCAGGGACGTGCGGGCAGCTGATCTGAGGCCTGGCCCCGGTGGGGAGGTCAGACCCTGGACTTTGAGTCCTGGTGGTGCTTATCTCTTGAGTTGGTTACTTTTCTCTACCCTCCTTGCTACAGTGAAACGGGGGGTGGGTTTGAGGCCTGGGGCCTGGAACACCTGGGAAGGAGGTGGGTTCCCACTGGCCCAAAGACAGGCGAGGGGGACACCTCAACTATGCAGGGACGCTGGGTACGCTCATTGGCCAGGTAGAAACTCGGCCGCCGGGAGGACCTCCGCCCCGCCCCTGGGGCACCCCGCAGGCTCTGACCTAGGCACAGGGCCACCCCTACAGCTGTTTCCCAGCCTCAGCTTTCCCGGAGCTATTCTTAGCCCGGGCGGGGCTTCCGGGGACTCCGGGGCAGGAACATTTCCCGCGTGTGCCTGGGCAGCGCCCCCCGCTCGGGCCGACACCACCTCCCCGGCCTCATGCGGGGATAGCGGTCGAGCTCCACGCGAGGTCATCGTCGGAGAGCCTGTCCCCATCTGCGGGGTGGGGGCCCGTTACCCCTGGATAGGAAGTTCCGATACTTAAGAGGCGCCTGCTGTGTGCAAGCCCCTGCCTGCAGCACCCACTTTTATTTCCCCGTTGCCCCCCGCTAGCCTCATTTTGCAGGCGGGAAAACAGAGGCACGGGAGGCTCGGGTGCACCTCAGCTGGAGAGCGGGCTGGACCCCGGATCTGAGCGACCTTCGGCCTCAGTTTACCCCTGCGCGCCCGGCTACCTTTGGAGGAGGCGGCGGCCGCCAACGCGTGCATGTAGGGGGTCTCCCAGCGTTCCATCACCGGCTTGCCGAGGATCTGCAGGTGCATGTCCGCCGCGTCGTAGGCCGCGGGCGCCGCCTGCCACGCGGGGCTGCAGTTCTCGCCGGGGGCGAAGATGGGGGGCGCGGCGGGGGCGCTCATGCTGCGGCTGTAACGCGCGCCGGGACTCGGCTCGCGACGCGCGGGCCTTGTCCCTGCGAGGCCTTCTGGGCCGGGGGTGGGGCCGGGGGCGGGGCCGGGGGCGGGGCTGGCCGCAGGCCGGAGGGGCGGTCCCGGGGGCTGACTGCGCGGTGGACCCGGGGGCCTCTAGCGGCCGCCGCGCGGAAGGCGCCCGGTGCAGCCTATGCAGATGGCACTCGCTAAATGTCACCCAATTTAAGCGATACCCCGGAATGCCCTGCCTGAGACAGAAGGCAGGTTATATTTGTTAGCTATTGCTGTCTAACAAGTGACCCCAAAGGTGGCCACTTCAGACAACACACGTTTCTTATCCCTTAGCTGGGTCCTGTTTCACGCCCTCTCAGAATGCCACTGTCAGGAGGCCAGCCAGTTATGGGGGTGCCTTTGAGGGTTCCTCTAGGGAAGGATCTGCTTCCAAGCCCATTCACTGGCTGTTGGTGGCACCCAGTTCCTTTGGGACCGTTGGCGGGAGGGCCCTCCCCAACGTGACAGCATGCTTCATCAGAGCCAGCAAGAGAGTCTGCAATGTCAGAATTGTTTGAGACCTGATCACAGAAGCGACATCCCTTCACCATGGCCAGGCACACGAGGGCAGGGATCTCACAGGGCCAGGAAGAGCAGAAAGCGGAGACGCTGGGGAACTCTCAGAGGTGGCTGCCCACACAGATCCCAGCGAAAGCAGTGAGGGGGCGGTCAGCTCAGAGCCTCCCCTGTGGTTTCAGTGTCCCCTGGCATAAGGGACCTCCCAGCAGTCACCTACACGCAACTTGGACTGCATCCCAGAAAGTAGCCATGGGCACAGTACTGTCTGGCTGGCAACTTAGCCAAACAGTTTCTGTTCCAGCTTCAGCTTCCTCTTCTCCCAAATGGACTAACCACTGCTCCTGTTGGTGAATGAGTGACACGTGGTCCTTCCTTGTGTCCACTCTTTGTGAGAGGCCCGAGTGTGTGCTGCGACTTCTGCACGTCACAGCCTGGAATCAGAGAGGGAAAGTGACTTGAGGGTGCACAGCAAGTCACAGCAGAGAGGATACTGGGAGGGATGTATCTGACTCCAGTCTTTTTTTTTTTTAAGATTTTATTTATTTATTTGACAGAGACACAGCGAGAGAGGGAACACAAGCAGGGGGAGTGGGAGAGGGAGAAGCAGGCTTCCCGCGGAGCAGGGAGCCCGATGTGGGGCTCAATCCCAGGACCCTGGGACCATGACCTGAGCTGAAGGCAGACGCTTAACGACTGAGCCACCCAGGTACCCCTCTGACTCCAGTCTTAAAATACTGTGTATACGTATATAATATATATATATACTTCTTTTTTTTATATTTTATTTATTTATTTGAGAGAGAGAATGAGATAGAGTACATGAGAGGGGGGAGGGTCAGAGGGAGAAGCAGACTCCCTGCTGAGCAGGGAGCCCGATGTGGGACTCGATCCCGGGACTCCAGGATCATGACCTGAGCCGAAGGCAGTCGCCCAACCAACTGAGCCACTCAGGCGCCCTAATATATATACTTTCTGATTAGAACGGTGACACGTTTGAGCAAAACATTCAAATGTTGCCGACTTGTCATCAGCCTTCAGATCCCATCCCTCTGCTGTTGTTTTGGTACAGCTTAGAATGGTTTTTACATTTTTAAATAGTTGTGGGGGAGAAGACTTTTACAACACGTAAAAATTATATGACATTCACATTTGTGCATGGGTAAATAAAAGTTTTATTGGCATAGAGCCACCTCCATTTGTTAACATCAGCACTCTGGTGTATTCTGGCTATAAATAGTATAAGTGAGTCATGGCTATGAAGCCTTATGGCCAACAAAACCAAAAATATTTACTAGCTAGCTCTGTACAGACCTGTTGTAGTGCAGTGGGTCACGGGAAGTGACATTCATCAGACACAGATGCAGTGCCTTACTTTGGGGGTCCCATCCTGACTCCCCTGGAGCTCACAGCCTACCGGGGTGGGGAATGAACAAGAATAAGTGATACGTGGGGCACCTGGCCAGCTCCGTCTATGGAGTGTGCAACTCTAGATCTCAGGGTCGTGAGCTCGAGCTCCACGCTGGGTGTGGAGCCTACTTAAATTTTTTTTTTTAAGTTAAAAAAAAAAAACAAAACAGTAAGTGAATGGGTTAGGCCAAAAGGTGGAAACAATCCAAATGTCCATCAGTGTGTGGATAAACACACACGCTGGAACACAATCCAGCCTTAAGAAAGAAGGGGCCCTGACACCTGCCACGATGTGGAGGGACCCCCAAGGACACCGGGCTCAGTGACAGGAGCCAGACCCAGAAGGACACATCCCGCAGGAGGACCCCACTCCCAGGAGGTCCCCAGAGGAGTCCCGTGCACACAGACAGAGAGCAGAGGGTGGGAGCCGGGGCTGGGGCAGGGGGTGGGGACAGAGTCTCCGTGGGGGGAGACGGAACGTTCTGGAGACAGAGGGTGGGGTGGCTGCAGGGCCGTGTGAGTGTGCTTCATGCCGCAGAGCTGTGCACTTAGAGACGGTTACGATCTTTTTTTTTTTTTTTTAAAAACTTTATTTATTTGGAGAGAGACACAGAGGGAACACAGCACAGGGAGTGGGAGAGGGAGAAGCAGGCTTCTGGGACTTGATTGGGACTCGATCCCAGGACTCTGGGATCACGACCTAAGCCGACGGCAGACGCTTAACGACGGAGCCACCCAGGCGCCCCAAGATGGTTACGATCTTGAATTTTATGTGTATCGTACAACATTAAGAGACCAAAACTATAGTTTGTGTATTGGGTATGCATGTATCCAAGTGAGGAGTAAACTCAGAAGTGTCCACATATCCATTATTGTCCAGCATTCGCTCTGGGGCAGAGGCAGGAAATGAGTCAGGAAGGAGGGAAAAACCAACTGGCTAGTTTATCTTTTTAGAAAGATATGAAGTAAATGTAACAAAGCACTAACATATGTTTGTTACAATGGCAGGTACACAACTCTTATTTTATTCCTGGTAGGTGTTTGTATTTTTAATATATCTTTTTTTCCCAGATTTTATTTGTTTATTTTGAAAGAGAGAGAATGAGATAGAGAAAGAGAGCATGAGAGGGGTGACAGTCAGAGGCAGAAGCAGACTCCCTGCTGAGCAGGGAGCCCTATGTGGACTCGATCCCGGGACTCCAGGATCATGACCTGAGCCGAAGGCAGTCGCTTAACCAACTGAGCCACGCAGGCGCCCTTATCTTTTTAAGTAGGCTGTATGCCAAAGTGGAGCTTGAACTCATGACCCTGAGATCACGAGTCCCACGATGTACTACTGACTGAGCCAGCCAGGCCCCCCAGTGTCGGTATTTTTAAAAAATATATTATTTTAGGGGCACCTGGGTGGTTCAGTCGTTCAGCGTCTGCCTTCCGCTCAGGTCACGATCTCGGGGTCCTGGGATCGAGCCCCGCATCGGGCTCCCTGCTCCGCGGGAAGCCTGCTTCTCCCTCTCCCACTCCCCCTGCTTGTGTTCCCTGTCACATAAATAAATACAAAAATCTTTAAAAAAAATAAAAATAAAAATATATTATTTTAAGCAGTTTGTGTCGGGCTTCCTTCATTTGACCACATCCTGTGTATTTCGCTCAGGCCGTTCATGGCTTATTTATGGAGATACCAATGGATGGATGTGTGGGTTGTTCCAAATGTTCTGCTCCTCTGTTAGTGGGCTGTGAGCATCATGGGACATCTCTGTGCACTTGGCGGGGCCAGCATTTGAGGGATAAATTCCTGGAAGTGGGCTTGCTGAGCTTCCTCCTTTGTTTGCTTCATGTCTGCTTCCCCCATCAGGGACACCCAGCTAAGCCTGTCTGTCCCCAGCGCACTCTTCTCCACATGTCTTGGGGACGTCCTTCCAGCTCCCCGGGGCCCCCAGTGGGGTGCCAGTCCCTGCCAACTGCTACTGATTCCCTGTGACTTGCAAAACGTTACGGAGCGGCGCGTGAGCACAGTTCCCAGGGCAGGGACACAACGCCTGCCCGACGCTGCCTGGACCACTCCCTTCCCTTCCGCCGGACCGCCCTCTCCCACCTGCAGATGGGGACTAAGGAGTTACTCTGCTCTGGCGACTGCTGAAGGGACACGGATGCCCACGCGCTCTGCAAACTGGAAAGCGGGCGAGGTGAGAGGTGCTGTAAATGGCTGGTCTCGTGCTGTCTGCCTGTGACCTCGTTCCGCCACTCCTTCCGTTCCCTTAATTTTACGACGATGAATACACGGACTTGCCGCCGGCGGAGAGAGCGGGCGGAGCCGCGCACCACCGCCCGACAACCGGGCACGGGTCCTCGCGAGGTGCGGACACGCCGGGCGGCCTGCCCTGGGCTGCGCGGCCGCCTGCAGCGCTGACCCCACAACCGCATCTGCAGGGGCCGGGGACACGCGGCGGGGTCGCCCCGCCAGTTCTTGCCCTGAGCCTCTCCTCCCGTCAGACGAGCTCCGCGGAGGCAGCGGGGACGCCGGCCAGGAGAGGGGCACCGCCGCCTCGCGTGACCCCGCACCGGGCGTGGCCTCTGCCCATCGTTGACCCCGCGCGCCACTTCCGACCGGAGATCAAACAAGGAAGCCCAGACGCGCCTGCGCCCCGCGGTGCCTAGCTCGGAGTGCCCGAGCGCGAGCGCGCACGCACGCTCGTACGCACGCACGCACGCACGCACGCACGCCGTCCGGCCGCGCGCTCCCCTCCGCTCGGCGGGCCCGGCGCGCGAAACTCCACTTCCCAGCGTGCACCGCGGCGACGCCGATAACTGCGAAGGAGCAAGGCCGCCGTGCGGCGGGACCGCACGCAGGCACGCACGCAGGCACGCACGCAGGCACGCACTCCGGCGGGCGCACCCCTGGCCCCGCCCCCGGAGGCCCCGTGCGGGAGCGCGCCCGGGCGTGCGCAGGGCGGCGGCGCGGGCGCGGGCGCGGGGGCGCGCGGTGACCGTTGGCGCTGAGGGGAGGAGGCTGCGCGGCCGCCGCCGTTGCGCAGATCCGGGCCGCGGCTGTGGGGAGGGCGCCGGGGCCGGTGACCTTCCGGAGGCGGGAGCGAGCCAGGGGGCCCGGGACGCCGAGCGCCGCCGCCATGAACAACTCGGGCGCCGACGAGATCGGGTGAGGACGCGCCGGCCTGCGCCGCCGCCGCCCAGACGCCGCCCCGGCCCCCGTCAAGGTCACGCCGGCGGGCCGCGTTGGGACCGGCGGCCTGGGGGGCCGGGGACCCCGGCCGGGGCCGCCGGGGCCGGGGACCGGCGAGCAGGAGCCTGGGAGTCCGGCGTCCCGCCGCTTCCTGGCCGGGGCGGCTCTGGGAGGGCCCCGGGGGGGGGCGGACGCCGCCGCTTCCTGGCCGAGGGGCTCCCGGCGCGGGAGCCGGGCGGTGGGGAGGCGGCCAGGGCGTCCCCGCCGCCGCCGCCGCCGCCGCCGCCGCGCCCGAGTTTCCCGCTGTGGCATCGGGAGCGGGGCACCTGGCGGCCTGGGGCGTGTTGGCCGCCCCCGCGCCTGGATCTCTGGCCGCGGGACCTCGAGCGGAGCCCTGGGAGGGTCCGGGGGGACCCCCGCTGCTTCCTGGTCGAGGAGGACCCGGGACGCGGGCCGTCCCTTGGCGCCCGGACCTCTGGCCGGGGGGACCTCGAGCGGAAGGTGGAGGGTTGTGGGGCGCCCCGGGCGCCTGGGCGCCGGTGTTCCGCCCGCCCGAGCACCAACTTGGCGGGGCGGCGCACGTGGCGGCCCCGGCCCCCGCCGTGCCGGCTCTGCCGCCGCGCAACTTCTTCCACCCGCCGTCGGGGCGGCGGCTTGCCCTGTTGCCCCTCTTCACCCTTCCCGAAGTGCGAAGAACAAGGAAGGTGCGCGGACTCGGCGCCCGCGGGCCGAGGTCACGTGGGGCCGGCGCGCTGAGCGCCCCGACCGTCTGCCGGGGGGTCTGCCGCTGGAGCGCCTTCCGGCTCAGCCCCCTCGAGCCCACCAATGGACGGACCGAAAAGGAAGAAGAACGGTACCTCCCGTCGGGGGACGGCAAAGGCTCGCTTCCCCGGGCGCTCGCCTTGACCAGAGCGGAGTTGTTTTCTGTGGCGATGGCCTTGTCTGATGCCGAAGGGGCCCGAGGTGCGAGCGAGCGATCCCCCGGGAGCCGGGAAATCCGTTTCTGCCCTAGTTGAGGGGTTTGGTCGAGGCTTCTTCGCAGAGAGCAGCTCCTACGCTATCAGCATGTTTTACGGTTACGTTTCCTGTGCAGTTTGCGGTTGGGTTTCTGTGGCCTTGTATACGGTTCTCAGTGCCCTGAGCTTCGAAGAGACGCAGTGCGTGCTGAAGTGTTTGATTTGGTAAAGTCATTGTTGGCGGGGGGAACTGGCCTCCCGGGGCCTCCAGCTGCAGGGTCCTGCTGTGGACATGAAATGCCTTTTGGGGGCTCCCCCTCCCCAAACCCCACACCACAGAGAATCGGGAGGAGGACCCTGAACTCCTAGCCTGGTTTACTTTAAAAGGCGTGTCCAGGGACTGGAAGACGGTGTGTTCTTTGTGTTACGTGGGCAAAAAGTTGCAGCACTTCTGACGGGAAACTAGGGTATAGGGAAAAAGTGCTCCAGAAGTGGGGCAGAGCCTGACAGGAGAGAGAACAGGCCTGCCACATCCATCCCCATAGTGCTGGCCTTCCAGAGTGCAGCCAGGAGCCGCCCAGGGCGAGGGTCTTCAGGCTTTGGGCTGCTTTTCTCTCTCAGGAGGGAGAGCAGGCAGAGGTTGGGAGGGAAGGGAGCCTGGAGACCCCTGAAGTGTGCCGTGAGGATCCATGCTTGGGTCTGCAGAGGCAGCTTGGGGACGCTGTGGAGCTAGTGGCAGGATGGGGTCAGGGACCCTGCCTGGCCACATTCCCCTCTCCACTCCTGCAAATCCACCCGGATCGCCTGAGTTTTAAAGTTGTAAATGACAGGTGTTCCAGAAATCTTTAATTGCTTTGCAGGTAGAAATCTGTTGCAAAAAACTATTGACCGGTGTCTGTTTTGCACATAGGATGCTTGTTTCTGTTCCATTGATGTGGGAGTCCAGGGTCCACTTGGATCTCCTTGCTATGTTTGGCTGTCCTCAGACAGTGCGGGTGACTCTACCGGGCTGCCTGACGAAGGGCCCTCTTGCAGTTTCCTGTGAGCGGACCATGGTTGCCTACTCTGGGGTGGTTACCATGTGGGAGTGAGTGTTGTGCTCAGATCCAGGTGATGGCAGATGTTAGCGGGATGTGGCGGGTCTGAATGATCTCTGATGACATGCACCTTCGTCTCTGATCACTTTTGCTCTGGTCTTTGGTCAGCCTCGTCTGAGTGACTCCTGAGGGAGCGGGAAGGGCTGCTCCCCTTTCCCTAACAGGAACCTGCATGTATGGGGGCAGGGGCAAGGCCTCAGGAAGTGTGTGGATGTGTGGGGTGCCATCCAACGGGGGGATGTACTTCTGAGTTTGAGTCTTCCAAGGAAGAGCTTCACTGAGTCTTGGCTGTACCTGAGCCGGCTCACTGGTCCCCATGAAGTCTGGAGGGGAGAGGAAGTTGGCTGAGACCGGTGGTTTTGGTTAGTGTTTTCATCGTCCTGATTGTCACAATCAGCCAGAACAGAGGGAGGGCTGGGTCTTGAGGGCAGAGGGCTGATAGGAGCAGTGGTGTCACGTGTGGCCCCGAGTAGCAGGTGTGTGACAGGCTGATATCTTCCCTTGGGGCCAGCGACTAGGGGGACAGACACTTACCTTGCTGGAGTGGGGGTGGGGGTAGCACTGTGTCCTCTTTCCTGTGCCATAACCTTGGAAAGTTGACTTCGAGAAGGGTCTCTCGATTCTGACTCTGGAACTGGCCCCGGCACAAGCCTTACAGAGTCCAGACCCCCTGGTCTCTCGGTAGGCCTCTGAAGGCACCTGGCGTCGAGTCGGTGCTCACAAGTGCTGGGGAGGGGGCTGGTTCTCGTTCGGGCAGAGGTGTCTTGTCCACCGGCCTCTGGGGTGCTGGCTTGTGTTGTGGAACTGGAGAGAAGTTTGAGGGAGACTTTATGTATCGGACGCAGGGTCTGGTAAAAGGCAGGGCCAGCTGGACACCCTCAAGGGGAGAGTCCCAGGGAAAGGAGGGACTCCACAGAGAGAAAGTGAAGCAGCACGTGGGTCACTTTGAGAGAAGGTGCAAGGAGGCGTCAGGAGTCCACTCCCTGCGGGAGCTGGGAGCACGGAGGGCGGGTGACCCCACCTACCCCAGCAGCCCAACCGTCCCCGGGGTGCTGGCAGGGTGAGGCCAGAGACCTGGGCCTGGAAGTGTGGGGACTTGTTAAACGCCTGTTTTCACTGAGCAGCCAGGAGGTGGGGAGGGTCCTAATGGTCTGGTTCAGAGAGGTCCTGATTGGGGAAGAGGCTGTTTCTTGCAGGGTAAAGGGTGACGGAGACCTTTGGGGGTAGAAGGTAGAGATGCTTCTCTTCTGCATTTTGGAGCAGAGTCTCTGCCCAGCAGTGCTGATATTTGGGGTGTCCTGGGCACTGTGGGGGCTGAGCAGCATCTCTGACCCCCAGCCACTAGGTGCCGGGAGCACCCCCAGTTGTGATAATCACAGATGTCCCCAGATACTGCCCAGTATCCTCTGGCAAATGAGACACCTGTTTGGGAACATCTGCTCTTTTCGGCCTGGTTCCCAGGGTGGCCCTGCCACTTGCCCCCATGGTTTAGGATTTGTTTGCTGTAGTGGGAACTAATCTGACGCCTCTAAGGTTGACCGTGGTGTTGGGAGGCGCTCTGGCTGACTTCTTCTATTTTCAGTGTTGGCAGCGGGTTGAGCATCTTTGCCAGGTGATGTGCCTGCCCTGCTTGCAGAAGCACACCCAGAGTGACTCACTGGTGATACCCTTCCTACAGCACCTGCTGGGAGCCGGGCTGGAACTTCATGCCCCAAGTCAAAGCCTTCTCTCTGTGGACAGACCGAGGCTTAGAAGGGCAGGAGACTTGCCCAAGGTCACCCCAGGAGGAGCCAGAGCTGGGAGTCCCGTGCTCCTGGTGAACCAGTGCAGCCCTTGTAGGGAATGGCAGGGATCAGGGCCAGGCCCGAATGTGGACATTGCAGCACTGTCCATGAGAGGCCGGACTGTCTTCTTAGGCCGACTGTTCTCGTGCACGGTGTAAGGACAGAATTGTGAGCAGGGTTTTCAGCAGGAGGTCACTTGTTTGATTGAGGCTCTTGCCTGGTACCAGGGAGTGGTGGGGGACACTGGTCCTGTCTGGGGGAGGGCAGGTGGAGGAGTTCACAGCGGGAGGCTGCGGGTGTCATCGGGAGTTCATGCCAGGCACTGAGCATCCTGGGGTTTTTCTCTTGCATGTGTCGCTCGACCCCCACTGTAGTCTGGGAGGGGGTGATCTCACCTTGCTGGCAGGAGGTAAGCCTGAGCTGCTGAGGGCAGGGCCTGAGCCCCAACACTTGCCTTCCAGGACTTTGCGTCTCTTGCGGTGGAAGGGCCCTGCAGCGGGGTGGCTCCCTGGCTCCTGGGCCAGTGCTGTGTTCCTCCTCCTAGAGCTGCTTCCTTCCCGGCAGGGGGACAAGGTCCCAGGGTGACCTCACTGGAGGGGCAGGAAGGTGCAAAATAGGCTCCACGTTATGTGTTCTTTAAGCAGAAAGAGCCGTTTGCTAAACAACCGTGATTGGTCCCAGGCCCTCTGCTTCTCTGCCCCACCGCTGCCTTCCTGGTGGCCGCCTCACCAGGCGAGATGGCACTTTCTGAAGGCTGCCCGCATGCTGTGAGGGGGCAGAACCTGCGGTGGTTGGCCGGGACCAGGGGAAGCCGCTGAAGGTTTGCTTTCTGGCATGAATACCATGTGGCTGCCCTAAAGTACACAGAGCGGGAGCGGCGTGGTCCTCCAAAGCAGGTTTCCATCTTGGCAGGTGGGGGAGGGGAGAATTAAGCAGAGCTGGGTGCCCCCCGGTGACTGCTGCAGAGCCCCTTCTGAGAGGAAGCCACCGGCACCTGCTGTCGAGGTGCAGGCCCTGGGAGCCGCCTCTCCTGGGCCCTCCTGGTAGTGGCATTGCCCGTCCCCCTCAGGAGCCCGACTCTGGGTCACCTGGCAGGGCCTGATGGTTTACGGGGTTCGGGGACTGGGAGGGCGCTGACTCTCCGCTTCAGCTGAATCCTGACTCTTGTGCCCTTAGAGCAGGGACGGCCTGGAGGGCAAGTGCACAGGGAGCTATCCCCTTAGTCTGCAAGGTCCTCACCAGGGGTGTAGCCGGTGCCCCGAGAGTCAGTGCGGGCCACCGGTGGGCAGCTAGCAGGGTGAGCGGCCCCTCGCTCCGGGCTGGCGTGCACACACACCTGTGGTGACTGGCGATGGTTTTGCTGCCTGGGTAGCTGTGGAGCTGGTCCTGGCTGGTCCTGCCAAAGGCCCTGTCGTCTCGGCGGTTCAGAGTTGGGGCTTTGTGCTGGGGCTCTGGAGAGGGCCTCCCAGGACCTTGGGAGCCTTTTGGCTCCTGTGTGCGGGCCGGGGAAAGTCCGCCCTTGGAGTGGGAGGGGACGAGATGGGAATGGGTAGAGCGGCTAGCCTGGTGCCACCTGAGGGCTTGGGGCTCTCCTCCCCGAAGGTCACACCCCATGAAGGTGTCCCCGGGAGTGCAGCTCAGGGAGCCTAGGGCCAGGGGAAAGGGAGATGCTGTTTTTGTCTCAGTGGTGAAAATCTCTTGTAGCTTAGAACTTGGTAGAACTTCAGACCTGCAGAACATTGCAAAATGGTAAGCAGAGTCGCTAGATACTCTTTCCCCACCACACTTAGCAGTGGCTGACATCTTGTCCCGTTGGTGGGTGCCCCTCCCATACGCCTTGGGCATCAATGGCGAAGCACTGGGGAGTGAGCGGGGCCCCGTGACCCTTCATGTGGACACTTGGGTATGTGCTGTTTTCTAAGAACAGGGACCTTCTCTGAAATCAGTGCAGCACAAGGATAAAGTGAGGGTACAGCATTGATACCTTTTTACTATCCAGTCCATAGGGCAGAGTCTGGCCTTGTCAGTTGTGTGGATGATGGTATTTCTGGTCTTTTTTTCCTTAATGCCAGATTTTGAAATTTAAATGAGGGCTGGAACCTGGACTGGTCAGACGAGTTCCTTCCTCCATTAGGTGGGTGGGTGGTGGAGGATTGGGTTGCTTAGAAGGATACCTGTTTATGACCTTACTGTTTTGGTTGGATGCACGCTAGATAGAGACTGGTATTTGTCTCAGTGAATTAGGTTTTGTTTTTTGAGAATGCTTGAGATCTCTTTTTTCCTGCATGAATTTGCTTTTCCACAGCAAACCTTTGTTCATTCCTGTGTGGAAGGAGTGGGCAAACACGCAGCTCCTCAGCGGTGCCAGCCAGCCTTGGGGCCTTCAGTCATCTGCCGCTCTGTGCCCCTACTGGGTGCCAGGCCCTGTGAGGGCAGGGCGGGGTAGGGCCTGAGTCACAGCTTGCTCGGGGCAGCGCCCTGGATGTCCGAGGAGGCCCCACTCCCCTGGGATTGTTTGGAGTCAGGAGGAAACCTGGCCTGATTCTGAAAGGGGTGCGTAGGAGACACGAATTTAAGTTAATGAGGCCTAAATGTAAGCCTCCCTCTGCTGCTTGGTCAGCATGTTCTGGGAGACTTGTCCTTACAGAGCTGCCTTCTACAGCCCCATAGCACAGCCTCCGCCAGATGTGCCTGTCCCGGGCCCTCCTCAGCCCTGTCCGTAGCGTGGCGGCTTGTTTGCGGCCATTTTGGGGATGGCAGCGGGTACCTGTCACATCCTAAGTTCAGAATGCTTCTTCTTAGGGAAAAGGCTGGGGTGGGAGCAAGCCCCTGACAGGCCTGCTGCCTGTTGGAGGCATTTTGCCGGGGGCTGGCACGCTGGAGCTTGAGTCCCTGGATGGAGCAGGGGTGATGGGTGTGCTGGCCTCCTTGAAGGGGTCTGTCCTGGGGTGGAGGGCAAGAGACCCCTGTTGCTTGGGGGCAGGAGGGCCATCAGCCTTGCGGGGGCCTTTTTGTCTTTAAGCTGAGTGTGGTGTGGTCGGCCCCAGATAAGGGGACCACAGGACCCTAAATCTCAGACAGGGACTGAGCCTTGGCCCCGTGCTGGTGTCTGAAGCCCTTGCCGGTTAGCATCGAGGTCCCACTCTGCGTGCGACAGTGCTCGGAGCCCCTTCCCCCTGCCTGCTCTGTCATACTCACCTCCCAGGTTGTGAGAGGCCTAAATGGTGTCTGAGGGGCCTGTGCATCTTGGAGATGCAAGTGAGCTTGGCCCCAGTGAGGGCTGGAATAGCCCCACCACACGGGCCCGTCTCCGGACCTGCTCCAGTGCCTCAGTTCACTTCAGGTCTAGCCAGTCCCGGGGCAGGGCCAAGGTGGATGCTGCCCTGTGGCCTGTTAGTGTGGAGCCCCTCCCCAGGGGCAGGGGAAGTGGAAGGGCTCTGTGGGTTCTGGAGCTGCCCTGGAGGTGTCCTTTGCAGAAGAGAAGCCAGTCGGCAACAGGGGCAACAGTGGGGTTCCTCTGGAAAGTTCTAATGTGTCTGCCTGAAAGGACAGCCCAGGCTACCCTGGAGTGGGAGCTGTGGGCCGGGGCTCCGGTGCCGAGTCTGGAGCTCCGGGACCTCCCGGTGACGTGTGGGCCCTTACTCACGACCACAGGGAAGGCACCTGAGACCTCCCGGTGACGTGTGGGCCCTTACTCACGACCACAGGGAAGGCACCTGAGGCTTTGTCCTACAGCTCCTCGTCGTTCTCTTTGGTTGCACGTGCTTTCAGAGCTTGACTCCTAAGTCCACAGTATTTGCAGGAGCACTGGGGACGTGTGCCCCACAGCCCCACCTGGAAGCCCCTGTGGTGTGGGGGCTCCCGTCAGGCCATTTTGCAAGGTCTCGCTTTCTCACTGGTTTGCGCGGCGAGCACGTGTGGCTCTGGACGTGTGGTAACGCTCACCCCCCGCCGTCTGGGCAAGTCTTGGTGTTGGCCTTCATGTCTGTAGCTGATGAGGCCGGGCGATGGTTTAGGCGGACATGTGTCGTTGCCATGAGCTCGACACCAGGCATCACGTCTGCACCAGCTTCCAGGGGAATCCCAGCTGAGGGTGAGGCAGAGTGCTGGCATCTTTAAAGCAAGAACTGTCTTGACCCTAAATGTTTTTTTGTTGAATTGCAGGAAGCTCTTCGTGGGCGGTCTTGACTGGAGCACCACTCAAGGTAGGTGGTGGGGACCGGCCTGCCTGCCAGGCACCGCAGACAGGCTGGTGACCCTGGTCTTCAAGTTGTGTGAATTCGTCTCTCCCTAGTACCTTGGGTTTTTTGTTTGTTTTCTTTAATTCTTGATTTATTTATTGTCTTGAGTTCTGGGGAGGAGGGGCACTTGACTGGGCGCTGTCCCGATGTCTCAGCGGGGTTAGGGGAGGGGCATGGAGGGCGGGAGACAGTTGGTGTGTGGAGTGTGGGGGCCTGGAGGCTTCCTGGCGCAGTCCCTGAGCTCAGGCTGGAGGGGGAAGCAGCTTGCGGTAGCGGGCATTCCTGGCGGTCACCCGTGTACCCTCAGACTTCACGTTTCCCAGTGCCTTTGGCTGCTGCCATTGTCAGCCGCACCCTTTCTGATTCGTGTGGAGACATAATGCGTCCGCGTCTGGAACCCCCCATCCTTTCCCGTGGGCCTCCTGTCCTTGACCATCTACCATACCCCCCGATCAGTTGCTGAGCCAGTTTACAAGTTGCTGGTTCCACACTTCCAGGTCAGGCGGAAGAACTAGGAGCATGTGTGCCTGTGTGCTTGGCACACCAGCTTGATACTCCGGTGTGTGTGTTTGTGTTTTTGTCCCAATCTCTGAGCAGAGACTCTACGCAGCTACTTTTCCCAATATGGAGAAGTTGTAGACTGTGTGATCATGAAAGATAAAACCACCAACCAGTCTCGAGGCTTTGGGTTTGTCAAATTTAAAGACCCAAACTGTGTGGGGACGGTGCTGGCCAGCAGACCACACACACTAGACGGCCGAAACGTAAGTGTCCCTCCCTGGAGTCCTCTCCCTCCAGCCTCTCCGGCCCCGTCCCATGCTGCTCCGCCAGCCTGCCTCTGCCACTGGGCCTTGGTGGGTGTGCACGTGAAGGAGCGTTTTAGCGGGGTGCACTTAGAGGGTTGCAGTTCTGGGCTGAGGCTGGATTTGGGGTAAATTGACTGGAGGCGTGGGCTTGTTTGGGAGAGTAGCTTCGTATTTACAGCTGACTCCTCTGAAACTTCTACAGATCGACCCAAAGCCATGCACACCCCGAGGGATGCAGCCGGAGAGGACACGGCCCAAGGAAGGATGGGTAAGGGGCTGGGCGGGGTGGGGCGGCCTCCCCGCATGTGCCACAGCCCCAGCAGGAAGGAAATATGTACCTTTGATCTGGTGTTTTTGCTCATTACCATTGAGAACATCAGAGCTCTTCTCGTTTGCTGTTTGAGCAGCGGAGGATTCGGAGGATTGCTCAGATTTATCCAGTGGTGTACGTTTTTACTTTATAGCCAAGAATTTTCTTACTATTCTGCCTTGAAAACAAGAAAAAGACCTCCCACACCTGGGATCAGGTGTTCCATTTTCTCCTCCCTGGTGGCTCCCACCCTGCCTGCCGGGGGGTGGGGGTTGGGGGGTGGGGGGGCGTGTCAGAGCACCCTCTGCCCCTGCTCCCCCACTCCTTTCTGCTTGCTGGCTGCTCCCGTCCAGGTGCTGCAGCTCACAGGCAAGGGCCCAGTTGGCCATGTCTGAGAGCCTGGTTGCTGGTTGTTGGAACAGCTGATTCAGAATCTGCCAGTGTGGTGGCTCCTCAGGGATCCTCTGTGAGCTGGGTGTGGCCCCTGATGCTTGGCCAGTAGGGGCAGACCCGTCCTCTGCACCATCACCCATCCCTCTCCTCCTCCAGCCTAGCAAGTCTCAGAGAAGACCGTCATGCAGAACGCCTTTGTCCTAGCAGAAGGGCCTGGCCAGAGCTGGGCTGCAGGCAGGGCAGATGTCTGGGCCACGGCCCGAGAACTGCATGTCTAGCAGGATCCGGCTGCTGCTGGTAGACAGGGGTGTCAGACCCTTAAAACAGTTTTTATTTTCCCAATTTTCTATTGGGAAACTTTTGGGGAACTTCACAGAAAAATCAGAAGAGTAGTACATCAAACACCTAAACACATTGCCTAGATTCATCAATTGCTAATATTTTCCTAGTTATCTGTATTTCTATCGCATCTTTTTCTGTATCTACCACTCCTAAACTCTGGAGCGTGTATCTCCTAAAAGCATGTTCTCGCACGTAACACCCATCCGCACAGCGGGAGCGTTGGCAGGGGCTCCCAGCACCACCTGTGTCCAGACGGGTGCACTTGCGGCTCTGGGGTCACTTCACAGGTGGCCCTCGTAGCTCTTCTCTTCAGACTGGAATCCCAGGCACGTTCAGATTCCACTTGGTTCCTCGTGTCCTTCAGTCTCTTAGCAGCTTGACTGAGATGGAGCAGGCACTTGATGGAGTTTGACCCCTAAGTGTACCTGTGAGACCCTTGCCTGCCCCCAGAGTTCAGTGGCATTGGTCCAGAGCCGTTGGGACAGCGCAGCCCGGAAGCCCCTTGGACAGGAAGGACGGGGTGAGGAGTGCAGTGGGGGGGAGGCAGCCTCCCAGGAGCAGGAGCGGAGGGTCCAGTCCTCTACTACCCACAAGGGATAAGCTTGGGCAGGCGTTTCCCTCTGAGGTGTGAGACCCTCCCCGCAGAAGGTGGAATCACTGGGGTCAGGTGAGGCGAGCGAGAACTTCCCATAGTCCTCCTTTGTTATCAGCTGAAAACCTGAGAAAACTGCTAGTTTTCATCGTTATGGCCGCCAAACCCAAAGTCCTTCCTTTGACATCATAGAGCTATATGCTCTCTAGCTGTTGTGATTCAGGATGATTTGACACAGGACCCACCACATGCTCTGCACATGCATTTGAGTGGTGGTGCTGGACCCCTGTCGCCCCGGGTCTCTGTAGGAAATGGAGAGAAGAGTTACGATAGTTTGCTGATTGTGTTTCTCTTTAGTGGGTTTTTTGGAGTGTTTTGGTCTGGCTTTTAGTGGGGTCTTAAAACCAATGCAGTGCGCATCACATACTCACCATGGGGAGCGCTGTGAGGGTTTCCCACACGGACTAACCATTTTTTCCTTTTTAAAACAGCAGAAAGGACCCAGGAGTGATAACAGTAAATCAAATAAGATATTTGTCGGTGGGATTCCTCACAATTGTGGTGAGACAGAGCTCAGGGAATACTTCAAGAAATTCGGAGTGGTGAGTTGTCCCTGCCCCAGAGCACGGCGGGTCAGGGCGGGGGCGGTGGAACCAGGTGTCCGTGGAGGTTGAGCCTGGCAGCGCTCTCCCCTGGGCCTGTGTCTTCCCCCAGAGCAAGCCAGAGCCTGGGAGAGGATTTACTGCCTTTTCAGGCAAACGAAAGCTCACCCTGCCAATCTCCTGGAAGGCCCTTGTGACTGGTTGTGAGCGCCACGGTGTAAAGCACTAGATAGCGTTAGGGAGAAGCAGGGTTTGGCTTAGCCAAGGGAGCCAGCCTGCTGTCTCTCATCACGAAGGGAATGTGCTAGGCCAGGTCCTTACAGCAGCAGCGCAGACTCCACCGGCCTGGACCCGGAGCCGCCCTGCTCCAGCAGCTCACGCTGTCCACCAGGCTGCCAGGCACTCCCTCCCTGGCCAGGGGTCGTGAGAGTTTTGGGCCTGTCACCTGCTCAGTGTTTTCCTCAGTGACAGCAGATCTTCTCCCAAGGCTGGTTTTGTCTCTGGAAGAGGCTGAAATTTTTTAGAATCTTTTTTTTTTTAAGATTTGATTTATTCATTTGACAGAGACACAGCGAGAGAGGGAACACAAGCAGGGGGAGTGGGAGAGGGAGAAGCAGGCTTCCCGCCGAGCAGGGAGCCCGATGCGGGGCTCGATCCCAGGACCCCGGGACCATGACCTGAGCCGAAGGCAGACGCCCAACTGACTGAGCCCCCCAGGCGCCCCTCTTTTTAGAATCTTACAGGGGTTTAGAGTTACTTGGGCTCCTACAGGAAACTCCGTTCTAGTAGGGCAGACGGGCTAGCAAGCAAGCTCGTGTGGGGTACTCGTGCCCCAGTCATCCGAGGCAAAGGCACGGGGTCACCTCAGGCTCCCACCTGGTCACACACCCTGTTGGTGGGACAGCCCCGTTGCCTCACTACTGCTTGTCTGTCAGGGGGGCGCCTGAGTGTGCTGAGGACCTGGGCCAGGAATGAAGAGTGCCAGAGCACATGGTGATGTGTGCTCAGTGAGCCAGGGGCCCGGGAGCGAGGGGCGTTGGCTGGGCGGACATCCGTGAGGGAGCGCCAAGCCAAGTGCCGGTCAGCCGGATGGTCTTGGACGTGTGGCCGACCGCCAGAGCTCTGGGTTCTTCTGTCCTAGCATCCGAGCCTTGGTTTTTGTCTGTGAATGGGAGGGAGCACTGTGAGGCTGGGGCCTCCGGTGTCCAGATGCCTCCCCGTGAGTTCTTGGCGCAGAGGCAGCATGCACTTCCCCTGGCCTCCTTCGTGCCCCATGAGTCTCAGGCATCAAACCCCATAAGGCTGGCCTTTTGCCTCAGGACTTCCCTGAGGAATGTCTGGAGACGTTCCCAAGCTGTCTGTTTGCCTCGGGAGTTTTGTGGTAGCCAGATGTGCCCGTGGCCGCCCGTGGCACCCGGATTCTCGAGCACCCGTCTCTCTTGCAGGTCACAGAAGTGGTTATGATCTACGATGCAGAGAAGCAGAGACCTCGAGGTAAAAGACATGGAGTTTGTCCTTGACCTCCCCTTCAGATGGCAAACTATTTCACAATTAGGTGGTGGTGGTAGCGAGCATTGCCTCAGAGAAGGATGATTTGGAGACATGATTAAAACGTAGGCCCTTCCTGTGCAGCCCCAGCCTGTCTGCTTCCCAAGGTCAGACGTCACCGTGTTTTTTTTTGGCTCGTTCTTTTGAAGTTTTTACAACTTGACATGAATTTCAATATGGTTTCTGTTTTTAAATGTGTACTGAAAGATTGGTGCTTTTTTCAAATGGTGCACTTGTCACTCAGGGCTGCGTCCTGCTTGGAGTCTCCTGCCCGGGCAGGTCTCATTCCATGGCGTCAGGCTAGGTCTGCCCCAGCTCGGCTTGAACGTGGACTTTCCTTTATCCATCCCATGCTTTTTTCCTGTTTTTCTTGTTTCTTGTTCCCCTAAGCCCGTGGGGCAGCGGGAGGAGGGTGAGGCGCTGCCTCAGTGCATCCCCGACAGGTTCGGGGAGCTGCCCACGCTCGCACGTCCAAATTGGTTTGTGGGGCTGGGACGGCGGGCACCCGATTTCCTTGCCCTTTTTTATGATTGTTATTTCTTTTTTTTTTTTTTTTTTTTTTTTTTTTTTGTGGCTGCTGCTGTTTGTGCCTGCCCATCTGTTTTGGTTCATCCACCGCTTCTGGACCGGCTGTGCGAGCTGCCCTGGCGGTCTGGGCACCGTGCAGCCCCTGCCCCAGCCCCGTCCGAGGCCCCCCCTAGCGCACAGAGCCGGCGCCGCCGCAGCATGCGCCCGCCATGCTGGAGAATAGTTTGCCATTTGAACTTCCACCCTCTCTTCCTCCATGATAAGTGACGTATCCTCACTTCATGTCAATTAAGCTGTTAAGTCTTAGCTTAACTTTAACGTAGACATACGTGCTTAGTGACGTACTTAAGTGTCTCGTAGTAAAGTACAGTAACGTTAAGTAAGTTGTTTTTCCTTTTCTCTCTGTGAATTGTTTGTGATTAACGATATCTCTTTAGATTTCTCTTCTCCAGGTGCTAAATTATATCACACAGGTACAGGCCAGTCCCGCAGTCAGAGGAGGGAACGGGCTTTGCTCCAGTGGGGTGTAAACGAAGTTTCAGTGTGTTTCTGTCCGCTTCCTCAGTGGTGATGTCGCCTCTTGACAGACAGATGCACCCCTAGACGCCCCGCCCCGGGGCTCCTTACCCAAGACTCACCGCCTCTTGCGCTATAACGGACCACGCGAGCCCTGTGGTTGCAGACACTCCTGCACTTGGAGAAAATGTTAACTTTTTAACATGCTGTTCATCACCCATGTTGTGTTCCACCATTTGCCTCCGGTCTTGTGAAACTTCAGGACATGGGAATCCTGAGGGCTGCTCTTAGACTCATACCCCCAGTCAGCCCCCTGAGGCCTCGCCCTGGGCCTGGGGAGCACGCCGAGCCGCCGTGGGCTGGGGGGTGCAGGCAGGAGGAGCTGGTGGGGAGAGCGCTTCGGGCTTGACCTTGGGACCCATGTTCCCGTGGGGGCTCACGGTGTCCTCCACCTCAGAGAGTCCCTGCGAGCACGAGGCCAGCAGAGGGCGGGAGCGACAGCAGGAGCCCCCGGTGGGCTAGAGGGGCGTCCCAGAGAGCTCATCCTGCTTCCTCCCCTTCCCAGGTCTTTTCCAGGGCTCCACCTCCCTCCTCCCTCCTCCCTCTTGGCCGATCTAAGACAGTGTCCCTGTCCCAAGGGTTCTGCATGTGTCTCACTGGGGACAGTGAGGCCCTGACCTCGCCCCTCACCCTGGCTGCTGCCTTTGCTCGCCTCACACCTTCCTCTTTGGCGACCCCCCCCCCCCCCCCGGCTCCAGCTTCTGTCTCCTGTGTCTTGCTGTCATCGTTCTGCAGCCGCGTTTCTGCTCCTTCTCGCACGCCGTGTGCAGTTTCTTGTGTGAGTGTGTGCATAGTCACGCTCAGACACACGCGTGTGCGGAGACACATCCGAAGCTTCCTGAGTCCTGGGTGCCCCTCCCCGCTAGTCTGTCAGCCCCAGGTTTCTGAGCTGTCTTCTCCCCCCACCCCCTACCCCAAGGTTTTGCCTACAGTCTTCCCACACGGCCCAGCGCCTGCAACCTCAGTGTCCCTCTCCCGTCCTCTTGAGAGTGCTCGGGCTTGGCTGCTCCTTCCCGGTGCCCCCTCCCTGCCCGCTCCGGCCCTGCGGCCCTTGGAGGCCCTGTCGGGCGCAGGCCTGACCTGGGCTCTTTGCATCGGCCGTGTCATGCTCTGTCGCTCTGTCCCCGCCCGCACCCCATGCCCTTCTTCAGCCCGGTCTGGGCGCTCAGCCCTTCCCCTCACCCGTCTTTTGTTCTCCCGGGTCTTCCGGCAGCTGCCTGCCGCACGCGTCCTTTTGTGCTTGGAGCAGATGGGCCCCGGGGAGACAGTGCAGTCGGCTGAGGACCAGACATGCCACCTTAGCTGGGCAGTCACACTCACCCAGACCAACCAAACTTCGTTTATACTGCCACTTTCTTGTGTTTGGGAAATGCTAAATTTTTTTTCCCTTTAAAATTCTCTTTTTGATGACATGGTGCCTCTTGCTCTTGCTGCTGACAGCAGAGTTTGACCTGCTGGAACCCGTTGTGGCCTGTATCTTTGTGTATTTTATTTACATAGATGCGTACAGATAGATACCTGTATACATACGTATGTTCCTTTGACAGGACTCCTTGGGCTTACCCAACGGTGTTGGATAAGCTTAGCGAGGCACTAACTGTGTAGAGACCGTACTTCTGTTTAACGCGCTAGAACAATATATGGCTGCTGTCAGCACTAGTTGCAAAGCAAATTGCAAGCCGAGGGGGAGAATCTCGGGTTTCAGAAAAGCAGCCGCGCACCCACGGCACACACCCCGACGGAGGTGGAGCTCGCGGCCCGCTGCCCTGCTTGCAGGGGTGCGCTGCGGCCCCCTCCACAGAGTGCTCTGGCACACTCCGGGCGCGCTGGGCCTGCTCATGGGTCAGGCCCCCGCCTTTCTCCTGCCCAGGCTGCCCCTGTCTGTGAGGCCAGCCCCTGGAGGTTCCCACCGTGTCTCCACGTGGAACCCTGCCTCCATCACCGGCTCGGGCCCCGCCCTGCAGCCTCACATACTCCGCTTCCCTGAAACCCTTGGACGACCCCTCGGCCCGGCCCTGATACTGTTCATCATCCTGTTTTGTGTCACAACGCCCTGCTACCTTGATTCACTCTTCGTCGTTGGCTAGGTTTTGGATTTATTACTTTCGAGGACGAACAATCAGTGGACCAGGCTGTCAACATGCATTTTCACGACATCATGGGCAAAAAAGTGTGTAGTTGTAGTTTTATTTTACCTTAAGACCAAACCAAGTCTTAGGCAACTTAGGGATTTCACTGGAAACGACAATTCCTGAACAGGAAAAGGGCCGGGCGAGTCGACCTGGGGCACTGTGTTGTGTGGGCTTGGGCCTGCTCCTGCAGAAGCAAGGGGCCCTCCCTGCCTGAGGGGTTCTGCCTGTGGCGTGGCGTCTCCCGTCTCGCCAGCTCTGCTCCCGGAGCCCCTCACTCTGGATCACCGGGGACCGGTGGGTGGGGTGGCCCCCTGGCCGAGGGGCACGGTCTGCGGGGGCCTCCTGGGCTGGCCTCCAGTGAAATTGCAGGTTGCCTCAGGCTTGGTTTCAGTGACCACTCCTTCAGATGTCTGTCCTGCATTCCAATTGCCTCCTGCCGCCCCATGATGTGTGGTGGGCAGCGGACCTTTGACCACAGGTTCCGTGTCAAACCGAAAGAGACGTAAACATCCTGAAGGATTGGTTTTTTTTACTTGGGTCACTTACTGTGAAACTCCAGTCCCCACCACATGCTCTCGGTAGTATTTAACTCCATGCAGTCAAGTGACCTCTGGTTTCATCTTCATACTGTGTTGCCGCCACGGAGACGGGCTGGCTCAGAACGTGGCCCCTGCTCCTCATTTTACTGGGGCCCCCAGAGCTCTCTAAAACGAATCACTGGTAGAAATTCTGCAGTGGGGGATCCCTGAGAGTTAGCAAGAGGCTTTGGGTCCACATTTTTGCAGGATTCTTGTGTCCGTCCTTGTGAAACTTGCTCTGCACACCCTGGCGGTCCCCGTGGGTGCCACACAGGCAGCACGTCCTTGTGCCCTTTGACATGCCCTGCCCTTGGGACGGGACCATGGCCATTTTTGTCAGTTACAATGTCGTGGAGGGACTAAGGCACCACGAGTTTGCTGCCTCCCCAGCGCTCTCACCCCAGCCCCACAGCCTGTCCCTGAAAGCTGATGAACACAGCAGTGCATGGAGCTGTTGTTACATATAGGTGGCTGAGGTTTTGTTGCAGGCTTAATTAATTCCATTTGAACCTGACTAGGCAGCAGACACAAATCTCGCTCCGACGTTCATTGAAGCTTTTAGTTTAAAATTAGCATGCAGATTTCAAGGATGCATGCCAGTTACGAACACAAGTTCAAAGGAGTCCACGTTCAATATTTTAAGGTACTGTGACATTTAAAACTTGGAGGAAGCCTGTCCTGCTCTAGGGGCAGAAAGGCTGCTAAGCGCACGGATCTGCTCCATCTTCAGGCGGCTGGCCCCGCCCCAGTTTTGTAGGACGCATCGGTGTCTGAGTCCGGTCTGCACGGAGCACAGAGCGGAGACTGAGGTGGCTTCTCGGTGTGGGGCTCGACTTCTAAAGTAAGGTGCACACGTGTGGGAGCCCAGCTCCCGGCAGCAACCCCCAGCCTCGCCCTGTTCCCCTTGCCCGACCTTCACTGGCGGGCAGGCCACAGCAGCCCCTCGGTTCCTCGGTGGGGGTTCGCCTCCATGAGGGGCTTGGGCCCCACTTCTAATTAAAACCGTAGTGCCAGGGGCTGCGTCCGTGTTCTGAGAGGAAGACGGTAAAGAAAAAAAGTTGACAAGGGCCGCTCTGCTTCGTAAGCAGGAACCACATTCCCTTAAGGAGCGTATGTGAAGACTCATGAATTTGAGTTCTTTGAAATGGGTCCCTTGGTCCTGCTGTCACATCGCCTTGAGCTAACGGGGATTTTGTTCCTATCCGTGGAGTGTCCTTGGGGCATCAGGAAGGTGGGGTCTTTGTGCCGATGTCCCACTTCCTGTTTGTTCTCCAACAGGAAGGGGTCTTAAGGCAGAACTGACGGAATTCTGAATGCATAATGCTTAGCTCACCAGACTGTGAGACCCCAAGGATGACTCCAAGTGGATTTATTGTCTCTTCCTTCCCATTAAAATTTATCATTAAAAAAACAAACAAACAAACAAACAACTGGAGATTCCGGTGCTGAGGCAGCCCTGTAATTGGGGGATTTCGGGTTGTCAGTCTGCCCGCATCTTAAAAGCTGCGTAAGGGAGGGAGCCTTCTGGCAGCCACAGCGCCTGGTGCTAGTAGGGCACACACGGTCACTCCCGCTGCCCCGGCCCCTCCCAGTGCTGTGGTTCCCGACAACGTCCAAAAGAGGCAGGGTCCTGGGCTGCTGACCTAACACAGTATGAAGATTGCTTACTGATTCAAATGTCCATTTTATTGCATGTTTGTTTACTTTTTTTGTTAGATGTAATGTAAGATTCTCTTTATCACATCCATTCCCTCTGACATTATTTTGAGTTAATTGAGATTCTTTAAGCGTTAGCCTGGGGAAGGTAAGTCTTTATCTTCCATTAGACATTTTAAATAAAAAACCTAAGTAAACCAACTGTGTTTCTCAGGTATGAGCTTAAAGCGCAGGCAGGGTGGGTGGCCTCTGGAAAGGTCCTGTGTGTCTGTCGGCCTGGCTCCTCCCAGCGGAGGTCCCCCCTCCACCCCGGTGCTCCGACAGCATCCGGCTCCTGCCACGCTGGGGCCCTGGAGAGGCCTGGGGAGAGGGCTGTGGTTGTTCGTTGGTCCTGGTCTCTGTGTCCCTAGGGTGACGAGGCCATCGAAGGAGAAAGCTGTCATTTCACCTTGACTGAAAGACCCTTGTCACACAAAACTCTGAGGGTCCTTGGCCTTCGGTCCGTGCTCTGCAGTGGGTAGGGCTTAACATGTCTTATGGTTGCATCTGTTGTACCTGAGAAACATGTTTTAAGCAAAAAAGAAAAAAGAAAGAAAAAGGAAAATTATAAATTTTTAAAGAAAAAAAAAATACTGGCCTAAATAAGGTTTATAGTTAAGTATTTAGTTTTAAGTCGTAAGATGCTAAGTGTAGTCGTAAGTTATCTGAGGGTGTGTCTGAAGGGAAGGGGGTCCAGGACCCTCGGCATCTCCCTAAACCAGAGCTTCATTTGTCTAGGTGGAAGTTAAACGGGCTGAGCCACGGGACAGCAAAAGCCAAGCGCCGGGACAACCAGGTGCCAGCCAGTGGGGCAGCCGGGTCGTGCCCAATGCCGCCAATGGCTGGGCAGGCCAGCCCCCACCCACGTGGCAGCAAGGATACGGCCCGCAAGGTAAGGCTTCAGCACCCAGAACCGACTGTGCCCCCAGACGGCCGCCTCGGGGAGGCCTGCTTGAAGGCCAGGGTCCCAAGCCTGAGGGGCGGCAGCTCCCCACAGCCGCGCACGCCCTTTTCCTGCAGACTCACCGCGGAGGTGGGACGTGCTGGCTGGACAGGTGTGCAGGCCTTTGCGGGAGTGCATGAAGGCAGAGGTGGGGCTCCCTCCCTGTCCAGCCCCAAGGTCGACACACACAGCTATGTGCTCATTCCAGTAGCCAGCACGTGGGCTCTGTGCTGGGTACCCGTTAGCGCTGGAACCTTCCAGCAAACCCCCAGAGGGTCGCTGTCCAGTCAGCTCACAGATGAGAAAGGGGCTAGTTTCCCTGTGCTCACCTGGTCCACCTTGAGCGTGGTGTGACCCTGGGTGGTGTGCTTGGGCCACAGCCAAGTTCCCCACCTGTGGTTTGGGCAGACGGGTCTCACTGTGGCCAGCAGAGCTGCCGCGAGCGTCCTTGCCCCACGTGCCGTGCTGTGGAGGAAGGGCCCACGTAGGTCTGAGGGAACATTCGGATGCCGCGTGTGGCCCGCGGCCGTGCCGGGCATTGCTTCTAGGGGGAGGCTAGGAGGACCTGGTGGGTCGTGGGTCGTGGAGTCCGTCACTGCCGCCATCGCCCCCAGCAAGTGCTGCACCACTGAGCTCAGAGTGGGAAGTGGGCCTGGCCGGCCTCTTGGGCCCTCTGAATCTGCTCCTGCTCCCTGGGCTCTGGGCTGTCAGGGCCTCTGTGAAGGGTGAGGAGAGTGGTTAAGGACAGCTTGGCAGAAGGGTTGAGGTTCCCAGGGGCCGCAGGACGCAGGATCTGGTAGCCTCCGCCTCCTTTAGAAACACAAGAGAAGGGGCAGTGTCCCGAGGAGGCCCAGAGGAGGCCACGTGGGTCTGTCTGGCCCCAGAGGCACCTGGCGCACTGCCCCCAAAGCTTGCAGATTGGTCTTTTTAAAAATATTTTTTCACAAAATAAAACACAGCCAGGGGCGCCTGGGTGGCTCAATTGGTGAAGCGTCTGCCTTTGGCTCAGGGCGTGGTCCCAGGGTCCTGGATCCAGCCCCGCATCGGGCTCCCTGCTCCGCAGGAAGCCTGCTTCTCCCTCTCCCTCTGCCCCTCCCCCTGCTTGTGCACACGCTCACTCTCTCTCTCTCAAAAATAAATAAAATCTTTGTGCCCGGGGCGGGGGAGGGGGACAACCAGCCGTATAGGAGACCAGGTACTGAGACCAGAAGCTCTTGGCTGGTAACCAGCCCAGGGCTCCCACCACCCAGCCTAGGGTCCCACCTGTGCATCTGGGCCCCTAGTCTGTGGGTGTCCCCTTCACCCTTCCTTTCTTTTTCTTTTTTTTTAAAGATTTTATTTATTTATTTGAGAGAGAGAGAGAATGAGCGGTAGAGAGCACGAGAGGGAAGAGGGTCAGAGGGAGACGCAGACTCCCCGCCGAGCAGGGAGCCCGACGCGGGACTCGATCCCGGGACTCCAGGATCATGACCTGAGCCGAAGGCAGTCGCTCAACCGACTGAGCCGCCCGGGCGCCCCCCCTTCACCCTTTCTGATGGGTTCTGTTAAGAGCCGGGGCCAGCTGACCAACAGGCTTCTCTTGGGGATCCTTCTCCTGTAGAAGCAGGATGTGAGTGGCAGCCCTTTGCCCGTACCCAGGTGCCTGTGTTCCTGATCCACCACGGGCTCCTCGGATGCCTTCCTCGGGCTGGGACGTCCTCCCTGTGCCCACAGTGCGGCAGGACGCCAGGCCCCGGGACTGTGTTTCCAGGAGGGCTTTGCCAGCAGAGCAAGTGCTGTCGGGGGTGGGTCAGCTGCCAGTCTGGGACATGGACAGGACACCAACCACTCTCTTTGTTTTCCTGTTTAGGAATGTGGGTTCCAGCAGGACAGGCAATTGGTAAGTCCTTCTTTGTGGGTATCCGAGAGAGAACAGAATCTGAAATGGGGTGGGCCCCTGGGGGGCCTGGGCACTGGGAGCTGTGTGTGCCCCACCCTTTCCCCCTCACCCACCTCTGCGTCCTGTGTTCCAGGTGGCTATGGACCGCCGCCTGCAGGGAGAGGAGCGCCCCCACCGCCCCCACCGTTCACCTCTTACATCGTGTCCACCCCTCCTGGAGGGTTCCCCCCTCCTCAGGGCTTCCCACAGGGCTACGGTGCCCCCCCACAGTTCAGTAAGTCCTGCGGGCCCCTGGGGTGGGGCAGGGGGCCCATCCTGACATGCATCCTTGCACCCTGTGCCTGGCACTTGCTTGGGGCTCGTGGCTGGGGCGCTGCCTGCCCTGGTCCGTCTGCTTGTGGGGCCGTGGGGGTGGCACGCCTGTTGTGTGAGGAAAGTGTGCCCCCTCGCTGGGGCATCTGGATCTGATGGTGGGACTCAGCAGTGAGGGGCTTGAGCGCGTCAGGAGCTCTCATCTGTGCTGGGCTCTGTGGCGTGGCACCTGGGCCTTGGGCAGCTAGCACGCCTGCAAGGCTCCGTGCTCGCCCTTGGTAGGAAGGTGGCCTTGCGGCCTCGCCTGACGCACTGTGGCTGACTGCTGTCATTTTGAGTGCCAGGCGGCCAGCCGAGACGGTCCCGCGCTCTTGCTGGGAAGTGCTTGGGGGTCTGGGTGTGTTCTGTCGGAGTGCACCCCGCGCAGGTCAGGCCCCAGGACAGCTGTATGGCCCCTCACCCTGGCCTGGACCACATCTGATTTTAGTTGTAACCAGGAGATGGGTGGATAGAAACGGGGTGTTGACCCCCAGGACAGAGTGGAAGCCATGCCGTGAGGGAAGGTTGGCGCTGTGTCTGGCAGGCGGGTTTTATCCTTTTCAAGAGGACGCCAGTGCAGCCGCTGTCTGTGGGATCCCTGCCGAACGCTCGCTGTTGGGGGTGTGACAGGCCACCCCAGGCCCACGCTAGGGACATCCCCAAGGCCTGGCCGCTCGGGGGGTCTCAGCAGGACATGGTGCGGCGGCTTCTGGTGGGCTGGGCTGTGGTCGCGCACCGTGTCTGTGTCTTCCTCTCCTGTTTGTGTGCAGGTTTTGGCTATGGGCCTCCACCTCCACCACCGGATCAGTTTGCCCCACCGGGGGTCCCTCCTCCACCTGCTACTCCAGGGGCAGCACCTCTGGCTTTCCCTCCGCCCCCATCTCAGGCCGCCCCGGACATGAGCAAGCCTCCAACGGCCCAGCCGGACTTCCCCTATAGTCAGTACGGTGAGTTGGAGACCTGCAGGTGCGGCCTGGGGCCCAGGACCTGGCCCCACCATCTCCTGCCTTCCTCCCCGCCAGCAGGAATGTGGCGGGGGGCCTGCTGTGCAGGGGCTTGTTGCAGAGGGTCAAGCGAAATGAAAAGCAAGATTTTGGTGTCTCGGGTTTTGGCTAGGGAGCTAGTCTTAGAAAAGCATCGATCGTGCAGCAGGTGTCCAGGCTGCGTGGGCTCGGGAACCCGAAGCTGTGACGGGGCCCCTAGGAGGATGACGCGAGGGCTTTTGGGGCACCCCTGGCAGGCCTTGTTCCTTGGCTGTCTCGTTTTCTTCCGCGTGCAGAGCGCAGGGTGGGCACCTGTGGGCCACGTGGCTTCGTGGCTCTGGTCGGTGGCAGGCACGGGCTTGGGTGTTACCATGTGCTTCACTCGAGGGGCTGGTCATGGAGGAGGTGCTTCTGAGCCTGGGGGTCTACAGGGTGGCGACCTGTGGCCTGTGTGGGAGGAGCTCATGTGAGGACAGGGTTGGGCCCAGTGTCCGGGGGTCTCCCGCCGCCTCTGCTGGGCCACGCGGGTAGGGCTGCCTGTCGCCAGGGCTCCCAGGGTTCTGCTCTCTTCCCACTTCGTTGTTCAGACTGTTTGGCCTAAGACCACAGTGTCTGCAAATTGAAGCTGTTCTTGCCCTCGAATGCTCCCGGCTGCCCAGCATCGTGCAGTCTTGCCCCCTTGGCGCCGTGCCCGGCAGCGCTCCCCGAGTACATGGGTTTTTAACCACCACCACCACCACCACCACCACCACCCCCGCCCCAGAGCACTTCCTGCTGTGTCTGGCGCCCGTGAGCAGCCCTGGGTGGGGGGGTGCTGACCGCCAGCGTGGCCCCGCCCCTCTGCTGAGGCTGCCCTGGGGTAGTCACCCTGGTCTCGTCTCTTGCCAGGCCTGGGTACCTATTCTCAAGACCCATCAGGCTTCGGGCCCATACTTTGTTTACACTCTTATGGTCAGGCTGAGCAGTGATGTGGCCTAGGTAGGTGGCACCTCCTCATCCACGATCCCCACTCTGCCTGCACCCGGGCAACGGACATCGCCTCCTCTGCCGTCCTGGGCGGGGGTGGACCTGGCGGTGCCCTCGGGACGGGGCCCTTGCTGGGGCGAGGATCTCGACTGGCCACGGCCCCATGGCCCCAGGAGCTCTGCTTCTGCTGGGCAGCAGACACAGGCACCCCGTGCCTTTGTGCACCCCCTACTGGGGACCCAGGGGCCCCGGGACATGCCTTCATCCTGGGTGTGCAGTCTGGTGCCGTTCCCCTTTCCAGAAAGCGCCTCCCATGCCTTTAGAGGTCAGCAGTGCAGGGTCTAGGTCCTGTTTGGAGGAGGGACCTGCCCAGCCCAGGCAGTCTCTGCGGGCATGGCGCCATGAGGCACTCACGGCCTGGCGTTGGGCACGCAGTCCTGCCCCACACCCGCCGGTTCTGTGGAAGCTGCCAGCTTGGGTCAGTTCTGCGGGGAGGACTGTCTCGGGTCTGGCGGGCATCCGGGGGGGGCGCGGGGGGAGGCCTGGCGCTAGTCTAGTCTGACATTTTCTTAAATTCTGGGGGCTGTGTCTGAGTTCCCCATGCATTCCATTCAAAAGTAAACTTCTAGAAGCCCTCGGGCCACCGAGCCAGGCCAGGTGCTCTCACGTCTCCAAGCTCAAAGGTTTCCAGCGGCTCAGATGGGCTGCTAGGGCCCAGCCCCGGGTCCTTGGGAATGGGGGGGGGGGGGGGAGGCAAGGCCGAGGATGGATGGGACAGACCAGGGGGCTCCTCGAGGTCTCTGAGCTACTTTTCCTTCTGTGCGGAGACAGCGGTCGGGGTCCTGTGGGGGAGCAGGATGGGCTGTGCGGGCGTGGACCCCTCCTGGGCTGTCGGCGCACAGCTGCGTTCCCGCCCCCGGCTCACTGGGCTTTTTCCCTGCAGGTTACGGACAGGACTTGGCTGGCTTTGGACAGGGCTTCTCAGACCCCAGCCAGCAGCCCCCCTCCTACGGGGGCCCCTCGGTGCCAGGCTCGGGGGGCCCCCCCGCCGGCGGCAGTGGCTTTGGACGAGGTCAGAACCACAATGTGCAGGGATTCCACCCGTACCGACGCTAGCGGGCCGGTGCCCTGCGGACGCCGGGGCGGCTGAGACCCAGGATTTAGAACTTGTGAACTCGTGACAATCACAAACTTGGCAGAAAAATAGCGACTCGACGGTGGGGGGAGGGGGGCGAGAGGCTTTTGGAGGCGGCTGTGGGTGTCTGGACTGAAGTTTTTAAATATATTTCTTTCTCTAACCCATCAGCACAATAAAAAAAAGTCACTGGTTCAACAACAGGGTTAAAAAAAAAATGTCTTCAGCTTTAATTCAAAACTTCAGGTTTCTTTTTCTTCCTTTTTTTTTGAAATTATTTTCCTGAGCCTTTTGTTTTACCGTATATTGTAAACTTTTATGTTAAAGAAAAAAAATATACATTTACAAATTGTGAGATTTTTAAGAGAAATTTTCTACGATGTATACTGGCTTATTTTTTAATTTAAAGCAGGGTTTCCGTGGGCACTGGTGGCAGTGAGGGGCGTGTTCAGTGCCTCCCTCCTGGCTTTGAGGGTTGGGGCTCGCTGGCCCAGAAACTCCGGGAGCTTACAGAAGACGTCTACTGAGCGTGTTTTGTTTTTTGTTTATTCCTTGCTTTTGTCGACTGACCTGCCCGGCGCCGTCTGCGGGTGCGCTGTGGGGGCCGCGCCCACCCAGCCTCTGCCGGCGCCGCCCCGCGTCCGCCCCAGCAGCAGGGACAAGGAGGCCTTGTCAGCCGCTCTCCCGCGCACGTGGTTTCAGGGGTCCCCACTGACCAGTTTGACCCTGGTTTGAATAAAGAGAAGTGCGTTTGGATTAGAAACCCACGTTGTGTCCTTTTGTACCCCCCTGCTCTCGGCTGTGCATCCCCACGGGGGCACCTGTGCTGGCCCTCGGCCTCCTCAGCGGTCCCAGGCCCGCGCAGTCTGCGCGACTGGAGAGCCTGGGGCCCCACCTTGGTGCGCCTAGGGTCTTGGCGTGGTGGCGGATACGGATTTGGGGACGGCCGGGGGCTCGGGGGCCTGGTGAGAGCTGCAGATCCAGTGTGAGGGGGCCCAGGTTCCAGGGCTCAGGCCACTCGCTGGGTGCCCAGGAAAAGGTGCCTGGACAGATCTGAGCAGGGACCGGCCAGGCCTCCCCATTCCCATGGGAGTGACGCCTGGGTTGTGGCCTTGAGTAGGCCACTCACCTTTCCGCAAACTAGGCTGTTGCCGTGGATGGTGTGGGCGTCGGGGCACCCAGCTGAGGGCCGGCAGGAGGCAGCATGGTGGCCTGAGCCCCTAGAGCTGAAGGGAGATGCCCCGGGGGCACCTGGTGGGGCCTGGCCATCCTAGCTGGGACCCCCAGCCGGGGGCAGGAGGTGGGGTGGGATGAGCTCCAGCCTCCCACAGCGGCCACTCCCCTGCCTAGCACAACAGGGCCTGGCCGGCAAAGTGTCTGCCAGGCCTTTCCAGCCCTGGACATTCTGGGTATTCCGTTCCCGTCCATGTTCCTGACTGCCCCTCTCCCCGGGTAGAAGGGGCTGTGACCGTCAGTGACCATGGAGGGGAGTCCGAGCTCATTTGTACACGGGACTTCTTTGGCTCTGGCCTGGCCTCTCTGTAAGAGTGGGAGGGACTCCTGGGTCCGGGGGAGGCTGGCCCTGGGAATTAGGGACAAAGTGGGTGAATCCTCCCGTGTTCTAGCGTGTGGGGGCCTGAGGGCTGCTGTCACAAACCGCCACCAACTTAGGGCTTAAACCGCCCACACTCATGTCCTGACAGTTCTGGGCTCAGAAGTCCTAAAACCCCGGGGCGCCTGGGTGGCTCAGTCGTTAAGCGTCTGCCTTCGGCTCAGGTCGTGATCCCAGGGTCCTGGGATCGAGCCCCGCGTCGGGCTCCCTGTCAGCGGGGAGGCCTGCTTCTCCCTCTCCCTCTCCCCCTGCTGTGTTCCTTCTCTCTCTCTCTCTCTCTCTCTCTGTCAAATAAATAAAATCTTCAAAAAAAAAAAAAGTCCTAAAACCCCAGCACAGGTGGGGCTGGTCCCCCCGGGAGACCCGGCTCCGGCCTTTCCCTGGCCTGCAGCCCCCCCCCCCCATCCTCACCGCCAGCAGCGCGGGGTCTGCCCATCTCTGGGACTCCCACCCTCTGCCTCCCCCTCGGGAGGACGCCGGGCCCCCCGGGAACCCAGGGCCACCCCCTCGGGGGCCCTGACAAGGTCACGGGGACACATCCTGGTTCCCAGTCTTTGGAGGCCGTTATTACATCATTCTAAAGACCACCGTCAAGATTTTAAAAATGTAAAAAGAACAGGGATGGGCGCCAGGGGGCTTAGTTGGTGAAGCCTCTGCCTTCGGCTCAGGTCATGATCCCGGGGTCCTGGGATCGAGCCCCGCGTTGGACTCCCTGCTCCGCAGGAAGCCTGCTTCTCCCTCTCCCGCTTCCCCTGCTCGTGTTCCCTCTCTTGCTGTCTCTCTCTCTCAAATAAATACAAATTTTTTAAAAATGTAAAAAGAACAGATTCATCCAAAATGCACCGGATGCCTCCAATGTACCAGCCTGAAATAAAGCAATGGACAAAACAGCCAGAAACCCCCATCCGCACCCACGGCCCAGCTCACGTTGTGGGGCAGGGAAGGTGGGTTTAGCTCAAAGGCCGAGAGAAGGGGCGCCTCCCCTGCAGTGCTCAAAATGCCCCTGTGAGGCAGCACCCCGCCACGCTCCACCCGGGTTTACAGAAGGCACTTCAGGCCGGCGCCCTCCATCCGTACTGCGTGTCATCACAGTGTGAAACCTTAGCTCCTTTCTTTTGTGAAATTAATTCTCTGCAAAATTAAGGTTCCCTGGCAAAAGGGCATTATGCAAACGAGGCAGGGATTTCCAGCCGGCCAGGGGCTCCTGGGACCACACCTTGCTCTGGTGAGCCTTGGCAAGCCCCCCCGCGTCCCGAAGGACACATCCTGAGGCCCCCAAACCTGTGCTTGTGCTCCACCAGGGGCCGGGAGGGACGTCCCCTTCTTGGGTACAGTTAACGGGCTCTACCCACAGGATTGTGGAAATGGCTGAGGAGGCCGCGCTTCCTTCCAGACTTCCTGTTCCCTCCAGGCCAGCCCCAGCTCCCCACAAAGCCACGGGTCTAAACCAACCCCCCCCACACACACACACCGCCAGCAATCTGGAGGAAGGGTCTGGAGGCTCAGGGGCTGCTGGTCCCACCGGCCCAGCACTCAGCTGGGTGGGGCGGAGGCACCTGCGCATCCCTCCCCTCCCGCGGGGTCTTTGCATGCTTGCTCCCTCTGACGGGGGCTCACCTCCCAATGCCCCTTCCGTCCTGCCCTTCAGCGCCGTTACCCTTACGCTCGGGGCTCCCACTGCCGTTTCACCGGTTTTCTGTGTTTCTGTGTGTGTTCTTGTTTCTGTATGCTTCTGTTGATGTTTTTGCATTAAATGAGTATTTTCTAGTGTCCCGTTTTAATTATTTTATTTTTTTTCATACCATATATATGTTTGGTTTTTTATTGTGACAAAACATAAAGATTTACCATCGTAACCGTCTCTAAGCGCACAGCTCTGCGGCATGAAGCCCACTCACTCGGTCCTGCAGCCACCCCACCCTCCGTCTCCAGAACGTTCCGTCTCCCCCCACGGAGACTCTGTCCCCACCCCCTGCCCCAGCCCCCGCTCCCACCCTCTCCTCTCTGTTTCTGTGGACGGGACTCCTCTGGGGACCTCCTGGGAGTGGGGTCCTCCTGCGGGATGTGTCCTTCTGGGTCTGGCTCCTCTCACTGAGCCCGGTGTCCTCGGGGGTCCCTCCGAGTCGTGGCAGGTGTCAGGGTCCCTTCCTTCCTGGGGCTGGAGCGTGTTCCCGCGTGGGGACGGACCGCGCCGTGTGTACCCCTCATCTGTGGGTGGACACCGGGGGGCTTCCCCCTTCAGACCGCGTGACCCGTGCGGCTGTGCACAGGTGCATCTCTGTTCGAGGTCCTTGGGGCGTCCCCTGTGTGCTGTCACGGTTAGACCCGCACACGTGTTACAGAAACCTAGCCGTGCACGGCGGTACGTGACTTCGGGGGCTGAAGGCTGGCCGGTCCCCATCAGGGGCGCCTTCTCGGAGCATCCTGCAGAGCCCGCGTCCGGCCCGCCGGCCCCCCGCTTTTCCGCCTCGCTCCGGACTGACCGCAGCCCCCACTGGAGCGCCAGCTCCCCCGCGGCGCTGGGCCTGAACCCGCACACCTATGCTGGAATAGGGTTGCAGGAATATGAGGTTCCGAAAGGGGCAGCGACGTGTCCCACGTCCCCCAAACACGAGGCGGCCGGCCCCAGCCCCGGGGGTCGGAGCCCCGAAGAACCGCGGCGGTTGCTTCAGTGTGCGCAGCCTGCGCTCGGCCCTCCGGCCAGCAGAGGGCGCGCTCCTCCGCCCAGAAAGCGGAAGTGCGTGCGCGCGGAAGGCCGAGGGGCGGGGCGCGCGGGGACCTCGTGATAACTGCGCAGACGCAGGGGGGCGGTCCTTTCTCTAGAGCTGACAAGATGGTGAGTGCCGTGGGTTGGCGCGACTGTTCCCGGCGCATCGGACGCCATCCGCCGTCTGACCGCGCGTGAGGGCCTGGGTCGGGCCGCTCGGCTGCGGCAGCCGCCTCCAAGCCTCCGGGGCCGCCGCATATGGGGGCGCGGGGTGGGCCTGGTTGGTGTCGGGATGACGCGGGGCGGGGAAGGCCCGTGCTCGCCGGCACGTCCCCGCCGAGCCCCAGCAGCCCGGAGCCGCGTGTGTGTGCCCGTGGGCGCGGGGACCCGGGCCGGGTGAGCGTCGCGGCTGGGGGGCCGGTCTTCGGGCCCCGCACTGACCCGCGCCCCGGCCCGCGCAGGCGGAGGTGGAGCAGAAGAAGAAGCGCACGTTCCGCAAGTTCACGTACCGCGGCGTGGACCTGGACCAGCTGCTGGACATGTCCTAGTAAGGGGCGGCCGGGGGCGGGGGCGGGGGCGGGGGGCGGCCGGGGACCCGGGGGCCGGGGCGGGGGCGGGGGGCGGCCGGGGACCCGGGGGCCGGGGCGGGGGCGGGGGGCGGCCGGGGACCCGGGGGCCGGGGCGGGGGCGGGGGCGGGGGGCGGCCGGGGACCCGGGGGCCGGGGCGGGGGCGGGGGGCGGCCGGGGACCCGGGGGCCGGGGCGGGGGCGGGGGCGGGGGGCGGCCGGGGACCCGGGGGCCGGGGCGGGGGCGGGGCGGGGGGCGGCCGGGGACCCGGGGGCCGGGGCGGGGGCGGGGGCGGGGGGGGCCGCGGGGGCGGGGCGGGGGGCGGCCGGGGGACCCCGGGGCCGGGGCGGGGCGGTCCCGGCTCAGGCCGCCCGCGCTGTGCCCCCGTCCGCAGCGAGCAGTTGATGCAGTTGTATAGCGCGCGGCAGAGGCGCCGGCTGAACCGCGGGCTGCGCAGGAAGCAGCACTCGCTGCTCAAGCGCCTGCGGAAGGCCAAGAAGGAGGCGCCGCCGATGGAGAAGCCCGAGGTGGTGAAGACGCACCTGCGGGACATGATCATCCTGCCGGAGATGGTGGGCAGCATGGTGGGGGTCTACAACGGCAAGACCTTCAACCAGGTGGAAATCAAGGTTCGTGCGGGGCTGGCCTGGGGCGGGGGGGACTCCTGTCCCCTGACGGTCGCCTGACGCCCTGCCCTGCCCGCCCCCCGCAGCCCGAGATGATCGGCCACTACCTGGGCGAGTTCTCCATCACCTACAAGCCTGTGAAGCACGGCAGGCCGGGCATCGGGGCCACCCACTCGTCCCGCTTCATTCCTCTCAAGTAGCCCGTCTGCCCAATAAAGGCACAGACTTGTCTAGTCCGGAGTCAGCGTTCCTTTCTTCCTGGTGTCCGCCCCCCGGGGCCTCGGGTCCTACGAGACTTGTGCCGGTCGTGGCCCTGGTTCCCTGCTGTGGGCACGCATTGCTGGCATCCTGAGACAAGCCTTCCTGTGCTGTCTTGTGCTCCAGCCTCTCGACCCTTCAGCCTCAGACCCTCGGGTGGGGCTGCCATGCCCTTCTCGGGCTCCTCCTCCCACGTTCTGCGGCACGGGGGTGGTTTCCACAGCTGAAGCGAATGATTGGCAGGAGCCTTTGCACACCTTGAGCCTCTCCCTTCCAGCTGCACACACCTACCCCGTCCCTCACTGTGCTGCCTGTGTCAGTCTCAAATCCCCTGGGTCTCCCATGGTGTCCGATGGGGACGCTCACCCAGCACCCCCTTAGGATCTGATGAAAGGTCTCAACCCTGCTCCCTAAAGTGTTTCTGCTCCAGTATGTTGTCTTCACGTCGGGGAAGACCTGCAGACCACGGGGGCAGATGCCTCTGTGGACCGGGTGTAACTGTCCAGGCAGCAGTTCCTGTGACTCACTGATGGATGTATGTGGGGGAGAGGCGAGGTGGTATCCTGGTTGTGGCCTGAGTCAGCTGACGTGGGGACAGCAGGGAGACGTGAAGAGAGGTGCCTGCTGTGCATCCAGCAGTGGTAAGGTGGCTGCACCGCTGGAGGTGAGGCGTGGCCAGGGGGCAGAGACAATGGAATGAAAAGGAGCCTCCTGCCTCTCCCCCCTCCCCCCAGTGATGACTGCTGTCCCCTCTGCCTGCTTTTTTCCTGGACTCTTATCTCCGGGTTACAGCATAATGGGCTCATACTGTTCCCCTTTTTTTTTTTTAAGATTTTATTTATTTGACAGCACAAGCAGAGGGAGAGAGAGGGAGAAACAGGTTCCCTGCTGAGCAAGGAGCCCGATATGGGACTCGATCCCAGTACCCTGGGATCATGACCCGGGCCGAAGGCAGCCGCTCAACCGACTGAGCCACCCAGGTGCCCCCATACTGTTCCCTTTTGAGTTGGAGTGAGTTAGGAAGCTGGGGCCGTTGTGCTTGTAATTTGTAGCAGAAGGCAGTAAGAGGACAGGCTGTGTGACAGCATGGCACAGGTTTCTCCAGCTAGGCAAAAGGAACTGCACTGGAGACCAGACGGCCTGGAAGTTTATCTGTAGGCTGTCCGCCACTTTCCCTGGGACCCCGCGTTCTTACAAAGCCCCAAGAGAGAACAGCCCCGCAAGAGACTGGGGCCGAGTATCTGAACTGGCAAAATCAAAATACTTGGTCTCAACTTCCGTTTCTAAAGCCCCCACAGGTGCCGTGCGGATGTTGTTGGTTCCAGGCCTGGCGGGAAGGGTGGGCAGGGAAGGCTGAGTGGGCTGGTAGGAGGGGTCTGGAGCTTCCAGGAGGGATCCCTCTGAATGGCAGCGGCGAGGGGCTGGGGATCCTCTGACTGTCCCCGGACTCTGGTCTGACTGCGGAGAGGTGGACCGGGAACTCCCAGTCGTGCTGTGCATTTGGTGTGTGTGAGATGGGGCACAGGCAGGCCAGTGCTTCGAGGTCTCAAGGCCTTTGTCGGACCTGCTGCCTGCAAAGACTGGTGGACCCCATCCACGCAGCCATCACTCGGCTGCAGAGGCCTTTGACCTCAGACTCACCCGGCCCAGGGGACGGTGAGGGCTCACTGTGGTCTCAGTTGTCTCGTCTTTGGAGTTTTTATTAGTTTCAGGGGTAGAATTTCGTGATTCATCCGTTGTATACAACACCCAGTGCTCATTCCATCATGTGCCCTCCTTAGTGCCCATCACCCAGCTACCCCCCCACACCCTCCTACCCTCCCCCCCAGCAACCCTGTTCCTAGAATTAGGTGTCTTACGGTTTGCTTCCCTGTTTTCATCTTTATTTTTGGAATTTTTTAAATTAGGGTTTTTTTTTTTTTTTTTGTCAGAGCACAGGCAGGGGAGTGGCAGGGAGAGGGAGCAGCAGGCTCCCCACCCAGCAGGGCTCCATCCCAGGACCCTGGGATCATGACCTGAGCTGAAGGCAGACGCTTCACCGACTGAGCCACCCAAGTGCCCCTTTTTGGAATTTTTATAATTAAATAAAATTGAATAGAAGAAACATTTTTTACATAAGATTGGCAAGGGGGAGGAGAATGCCCAGGGCGAATGTGTGCCTTCACTGGAAAGTGGTTTTTATCCTGAGCATTGAAAAGCCATACAAATGGACAGTTACTAGGCCACCGGGTCCATGTGCAGGATAAAAGGCACGTGCAGACAGGTGTCTTGAGGGACATGGGAATAATGGCAGTGAATGAATGGCAGTGAATGCCAGCTGGGTGTTGGTGCCCGCTCAGCTCGGAGTGGGCAGCCCTGGGACTGAAGGGCCCGCCATCCCTGCTTTCACACCACTGGCCTGCACCAAACGGTTTCTTGTATAAAAACAAGCAGGACCCTCCCTGTGACAGCAGCGTTGGTGTCTCCCACCTTCAGGGCCTTTAACCCTCACTGGAAGCTTCCAGCATGGCCACCAGAGGCCACCTTAGTGGGCTCAGGGTGGGAGTGGTCAGTGGTTATACCATTAATTTTATGCACTTTGAATTTATATTAAGCAATTAGTTATGATTGGGGGACAATGCCTGTTGGTGTTCCAAGCGGAAGGAACGGTGTCCTACTGAGACACACACCCCAGCCATCATGTGGCACTCTAGGCCAGGAAGCACTTCCCCGAGGTCCGGCTGTGGGGCAGGATCCTGCGTAATCAGGGCTTACTCGATTCGGCCCCTCTGTTGGCATGAGGCCCAGGCTCTGCCTTCAGGCCTCCCAGCTCCATTCCTGCCTCTGTGCCCTCTCATTCTGATCCTCTGGTCCAGCTGCACTGGGCTGCAGCCCCTGCACCCAGAGTTGACTCTCCCAACCTGCCCGCCATCCCCACTACCTCAGTCAGAGGCTGCTCCCAGCCCGGGGCTCTGCCTGGACACCCTGCCTAGCTGGCCAGCTGCCTTGGGAGCCTGTCCTGCATCTGGCCCTTTCTCTACTTTCTCACCTGTTCGTCAATTTGAAATAAGTAGGTATTCATCCCCTCACTTCCGTGGGCTCCAGAACAACGCCCGGAGTCGAGTGGCCCGCCAGACCCTGCTGGCCTGCATTCGGCCGCCCCCCTCCCCCCGGCTGGTCCTCACTTCCCAGCCTTTGCATAGGCTGTGCCCTCTGCCCGAGTACCCTACCACTGATCCACGGCACCTGCTTGCAGAGGCCAAGGGAGCGCCCTTCTCTTGCTGCTTGTTCTTTGCTTTTCCGGGACTTAACACAGTCCTAATAACGCTCCTCCGGGACTCCACTCCCCCTCCCACCCTCATCCCTCCTGGACCGACACAGTGCCCTCCGCCCTGTTCTCCCCGCTGCCGCCAGGGGGCGCTGGTGAGCACCGAGTCGGGCCGGTCCGTGCTCCGCGCGCAGCCCTGTAGGGCTCCCAGGTCCCTCGAGTCAGGGCGCAAGGCCTCCCACGTCCACGGGACCCTGCACGACCCCTCCCCCACACACCTCATCCCCGCCTGCCTCCTCTGTTCGCGCTGGCTGGTCCTTGTACCGGGACGCCCTTCGTCGGGTCTATCAAGTGCCCTTCCCCGCAGCCTTCCACGCCCCCACCGCCCTGCTGTTTTCCGCGCTCACCGCTAGCCAACTTACTGTCATTCCCTCTCCTCCCAGTGTCCGTTTCCCTCGACCAGGGTTTTGACCGTTGCACACAGCAGGTGCTCGATAGATACTGGTTAAATGACTTCAATGGATGTCTGTCTAGGTGTAGTGTGGGCCAACAAGCCCCCTCCGTACCCAGCGCCCAGCTCAGAGTCCGGCAAACAGGAGGCGTGCGGCAAATGTTCGCTGAATGACTAGTGGACTGAGGCGCGCAGCCCGAGCTTGGCTGCTGCGGGCCCACTGTCCCAGCGGTCAGCCGACTGCGGCCGCAGGGCGGCGCCTCCCTCCATCCTTCAGAAGCTCCATTCTCCTTGGGACCCCTCGCGCTAAGGGTTCCCAGTCCCCCGGTGAGCCCCTCCCCGCTCTTCCTCCGCCCCCACCCCTCTCCAGTCTCCCACCTTCCCCTTCCGAGTCCTCAGTCCCGCGAGACTCCCTCCCCCCGCCTCCGGCGAAGTCCCGCAGACCCGCTCGTTGGTCGCCCCCCCTGCCCAGGAGTCCCCGCCCCGGCCCCGCGGAGCGGGCCCTCCCCGCAGTCCCTCCGCGCAGGCGCAGGGAGTCTCGGCCGTGCCTCCCCCCCCTCTTACCCGAGCGGCCGAGGGCGGGGCGCGGGCTGGTCCGGGGTGGCCGCGGCTCCATGGGGCTCTTGGGGCTGCTGAGCCTGCTGCACTCGGCCTTCTTCGGGGACCAGGTAGGGCGTGGGGGGGCGCTCCGATACTCGCACGATGCTTGACGGGTCTGGGGTCTCGCGCAGTTGCCGCGGAGACCGTTGCCAGGGAAACTGCCTCAGACTGCTCGCCTGGCTGGGAGCCCCTCCCCCGCGTCGCAGCGAATCCCCCACCCCGGGTCTGCGCAAGCGCGGCCTCGCCGGGCCCAGCTCCAGGTCTCCGAGGGAGACCCCCCCCCCGACCCCTCCCCATTGCGCGTACACAGAGAGGGGCTGGGGCGGGGGGACCGCGACGGGGGACCGTCCTGCCGAGGGTCCGTCCCGTACAAGGCGGGTAGGGGCCGGGCCACGCCCTGCACCTTTTACTGCCTCAGTTTCCCCTCTGGGCTCCCAGGGTAGGGCCGACTCCGACATTCACCGACGCTGAGGTTCATAGTATGCCTCCCACCGGGCCCGAGCTCTTTGCCGGCCTCTGTAATCGTTCTGAACCCTGCGGCTCTAACATCCCCAATTTAAGAGGAAACTGAGGCTGGGGGCGCAGCGAGGAGGCCAAGGTCACGTCTTCAGCAGGGCTGGGGCCTGAGCGCCGGGCGGAGGCGTCAGCCGAGGACCGGGCCTGGAGGCCGATGGGGGAGCTGTCCGCGGTGCTGACAGGACGCTCGCTCGCCCTCTTCCCGCCCGGGGAAACTGAGGCCCAGAATCCTGTCAGGCGACCCACCCCGGATCGGGTTTCCGGGG
This sequence comes from Zalophus californianus, assembly GCF_009762305.2. NCBI lineage: Eukaryota > Metazoa > Chordata > Mammalia > Carnivora > Otariidae > Zalophus > Zalophus californianus. Next base: position 872,157 of record NC_045595.1, read on the forward strand.
CACGACCCCAGCAATCCCCCATCTCCAATGGCAGCCCTTCCTCACCCTTCAGGGCCCTAGTCCGCGCTTCATCTCTGGTCGTATGACAACCTGGTGCCTTCCTGCTTCCTTCTGCCCCACCCCAGCTCTGAGTGGGGGGGGACACCTCAGGTTCTACCCCCAGCCCCTGGCATAGCGGAAGGTCGGTGGGAAAGGGCGGGGGCATCAAGTGGGGATTGACGCTGAGGTCAGGCTCAGAAGACTCAAAGACACTCTTGTGAGTGACCGTGTTGTGAGCTGGCCAGATGCTGGGATGGGGGTGGGGGCGGGGGGAAGGGACGGTCTCAGGCTGAGGGTGGGGATGAGCGAGCCCCATGAGTCAACTTTCTCCTTGAGAGCCCAGCAGCGGTAGGGAGCACAGAGGGTCCCAGGGAGGGTACCTGGGAAGGGCCCCCCACTAGGCCTGGGTACTGTACATTGGGGGGTCTCTTTCATTCCCCCAAGACTTGGACTGGGGTCCTGGGGTGCTGTGGGGTTTCCCAAGGCTCTGTGGTTCTTGAATTTCCAGTGATGCCTGAATGTGTGGCTCAAGAACTTAGAGGGTCAGGGATTTTTGAGGAGGAGGAGGGACAGGGGTGTCAGAGATATGATGTTCCAGAGGCTTGGGGACAAGGGCATCTTGCCCTGGGGTCTCAGTCCCACGTGCCCTCAGCCTTCCGGGCCCCAGGGCTGGTGAGGCTCATGAGTGAACTCCAGCAGGGTGCTTCCTGGCTTCAGCCTTAGTGTCCTCATATGTATGAGGACAAGGCTGGCCATCAGACCACTCTAAGATTATGCCTGAGAGGGGCCCTGGGAGCGGTGACCTCTGAGACTGGGGGGGGGGGGAGGTAAGACGTAGTTCTCTGCGGGCAAGGATTCTCCAACCCACCTCCCAGTTGACAAAACAAGAAAGTGAGGCCGGAGAGAGAGAGGCCCAAGCTCGTGCAGGGGAATCAAGGTAGAACTAAAGCTGGGGCCCTGGGCTCTGCCCTTTCCCCACCCCCATTCCAGCTTTGCCCATTCTGTCCTGCACTTTGTGGTCAGTTCAGCCCATGACTCCTCCAGGGGACTGCCCCTGCTCTAAACCCCTCACAACGACCTGATCCAGCCCCACCAGAAACCCACATCCCCTGAGAGGGCTTTGATCTCAGCTCCAGAAAGTGCACATGCTGTTCCTTCAGCCTGGAATGCTGTTCCCCTCCTTGCTTCCATGGCCAACTCTTATTCATCCTGAAGAGGCCAAGCACCTGTGTCCCTTTCTCTGTGCAGCCTTCCCAGCTTCCAGAAAGAGCCCCCTTGCCCATTGCACCCCGTCCTCAAGCCCCACAGGCTGGGGACTGCTGTGTCTGGCTCTGGAGGCTCCTCTCAGGGCCCCCAGCATTGCTAGCCCAGGACGGGCACACGGGACCTCCTGCAGTAAACCCAACAGAAAACAGTGTGGTCCGCGTGCCCTTGGCTGCCTGTCCCGTCGTTCCTTGCACCAGCCCTAAGTGAGGCTGCAGCCACCTCCCCATCTTACCGAGGGAAATCGTTCTCGAGGCAAACGATTCGCCCTGGCCTCCCAGCCAGGAAAGACAGAGGCAGGCCCCTTAAACCACGTCTCCTGGCCCAGAGCCTCCTTCGTCCTTCGGGCATGCATGTGTCTGGGCAGTAAGGCCTGGCGGCAGCTGCGACACTCCACCTCTGGGTTTTAAACCCTCAAGTGGCTCTGGGGACCCGTGGACTGATCCGAGACAGCTGGGACCTCAGGCCCCCGCCCTCCTCTCCCCTTCTGTGAGGGTGAAATAGGAGCGTGATGAGAGACAGAGACACAGGGAGACAGAGATTGAAAGAAACCAAGCGACGTGGGGGTGGACAGGAGTCATGGCAGATGCCCACGGAGAAGCTCTGCCAGGGAGACAGAGAAATGCCAGGGTCCCAAGTGCTTCGCAGCATGCCCGCCCATCCCCCATGCTCAGCCTTTCACGCCAGCCATGACCCTCCCTGGTGGCAGGAAGATGCGGGGGTGGGGGGTCCAGCCTGGATCCTCAGACCTGCCCCGCCCTCACCCATCTGCACAAGGCCTGGCTGGATCCGTGGGGAGGGGCTGGCCTGGCTCCTGCCCCCCACCCCCCAAATTCTGATGTAACATCCAAGACTGGATGTTTTACTCTCAAAATCTCTGGATCCAGCCGCGGGAGGTTCTTAAGACTCCGGAGCGGGTGTGGCGGGGGAGGCACGGGGTCCTAGACCTCGGGGCGCCCCCGTCTCTTGGAGGAGGTTCACCCCCCCTTATCTGCACACACAGTCCCTGAACCCGCCCGGAGGCGCGACGTCCCGCGGCCGCCGCTGGGCCCCGCCCTGGGTCCGCCATTGGCTGTTGCCATGGCACCAGTCCGTCTTCCCGCGCCGCCATTGGCCGCGGCGCCTGCATCCCGCATCCCGCATCCTCCCCCGCTCGCTCGCGGTGGTCTCGCCCAGCTCCAGGAGCGGCTGCGCCGCCTGGCCAGGCCGGGACCGGGCTTTGTCCGCCCCAGAGCCCTCTGCCTGCGCCGCCGAGACCCCGGAGCCCCGGAGCCCACGCCCCGCGGCGCCCCCGACAGTCCAGCCCGAGTAAGACAAAGTAAGCGGCGCGCTTCCCTGGGTGGAGGGCAGGGGGCACGTCCTCCGCCTCTGCTGGGGGCCTCCATCCCCTCCTCTGCTTCACCTGTCAGCACACACTCCGGAGCCTCCGTTCCTCCAGGGTGGAGCCGGAAGGGAAACTGAGAGCCGGGGAGGGGGGCGCCTGCATCGCTGCTGCTACCCGCACGCACACACCCACTCACGGCGTTCAACCGTCGGGTGTCCCACAGTCTGCGGGCAGGCCTGCTGTGTGCTTCGGGGGTAGTGCTACACCTCTCTGGGCAACCGTTTCCCTCTCTGGAAAGTGGGGTTCGCGTCGAAGGAAGGAGAAGGAAGGGCCTCTTTGGGCCACATATATGCCATCCTCCCCTGAAATTCGGCCACTCACTGCTCGCTCAGACCGACCCCCCCAGCTATTGGTGCTTTCCCTTCTGCAATGGAGAGCTCCCAAGGAGGCTCCCGGGAGTCCCCAGGTGCAACCTGGGGTTGAGGGGCAGGCAGGAGGGCTTCCTGGAGGAAGCTGCACCTTGAGGGATGGCAGGAATCGGGAAGGGTGGTCCAGGTGGGAAACTGCACGTCCAGGGGCCTGGCTGAAGAGCACTGCTGTGTGGCTGCAGGTGGATGTGGAGGAACCAGGTCTTATCTTGAGGGCATTGGGGAGCCATGGGAAGTATTGGAGCAGGGGAGGGATGGAGTCCAACCAGTGACTTTCAGAGCTTCCTTCTGGCTGTGCATGAGGAGTGGACTGCGGGAGGCCAGCGAGGCTGTGCTGATGGGAGGGGTGTGGGGAGCTGGGGAAGAGAGGGTCCAGCTGGGCAAAGCTTGAGGGGCTGGTGGGAGTGTGGAGCTGGGGACTCGGGCTGGAATGAGGGGGGATTCTGGTGGGTGGCCCTGCTGCCAAGCTCAGGCTGATGAAGATGCAGGGGGAGTGAAGGTATCCCAGGCTCAGCCTGGAACATCCACGAAGACACCCAGGAGGGAAACGGGGGGTGGGAGGCGGCCCTGGGTGGGGCGCAGGGAGGGGGCCTAGGTTGGTTGAGGGGCTGGCAGGGGTGTGCAGGGGGTGTCATGCCTCACCTAGTGCTTTCCTCTGGCCGGGCACGGCCTGGGAGCCTCAGCCAGGACACAGCTCCAGTCCGGGGATCTTGCCACAAGCCCAGGCATGACTCCCAGCTCTGGGACCCCTGACAGAGCCTTGGCTGGGATCACTATTCGGGTGGGAGGCGAAGGCTCTGGTGCCCAGGCAGCTGGCCTTCCCCGAAACACTGTCTCCCATTCTGACTGTCCCACCCGCCCTGTGACTTCTGGTTTGCTCCACGACCACTCCCATGCCTGACCCTCTCATCAGCCTTCAGGATGGGGCCGGCACACCGAGTTCTTCTCGTGGCTCAGATGGGCAAACTGAGGCCAGAAAGCACCACCTGGCCTCCCGAGTACTTCCAGTGCCGGGGTCCAGTCATGCCTTCTGTGGCCCCCTGGCCTCACTTCCTTCCTCTGAGCACAGCCTAATGGTGGTCCCTGAGGCTCAGGACTGTGGCCAGGAAGTCAGATGACAGGGCCAGGCACACAGTAGGTCCTCCGATGGGTTAGGATGCCCTGACCCCGTCTCCCCACCCTTACACCGGGCCCAGTGTGCCCTTGGTGACCCCAGGGTGGGAGGGTTCTGTGGGTAGGAGCACAGGGACAACACTGAGTGAGCAAGTGAGCGAATGCATGTGGCCAGGTGAGGGGGGCAGTAAGCACCTCCCTGGGGACAAGGGAGGGCCGGCTGATTTGGGGAGGGGGCTCCTAGGAAGGAGGTGGAGGAGAGGATGGGCTGCCATTGGTGGGCCTCAGACAAAGGCGGAGGGAGGGGGCGAGTGCTGATGGGAAGGGAACAAAGAGGGAAGGGGGGCGGGGAGGTGGGACAGCTCTGGGGAGGGCCTAGCCAAGAGAGGCGGGGCCGCCAGCCAGCTGGACAGAGGGAGGAGGCTGGGCCAGAGTGAGAAAGGACCGCCACACACAAAGAAGGGGTGGCGGTGGCAGAGCCCAGGAGATGGGGCATGGGGCAGCCGGGGCCGCAGGGGCTGGGGGAAGGCTGACCGGAGGGGGGCCAGGCCAGGCAGGTAGCTGCTCCAGCTCCAGCTGTTGGTGGAGGGGGGGTGGGGGCGGGGCATCCAATCTTAGCCCCCCAGGGTGACTGTGATGGGCTTGGGTCTGTCTGTCCAGCTGTCCAGCTGTCCAGCTGTGGGGGTCCCACCATCAGTCTGGCCATTGCTCTCTGAGCTGCTTTTTGTTGGCAGGCACAGCATTTTTATTGTCCCCCCGTTGGGCCAGCAGGTGGTCTGTCCAGGTGGTCTGCCCAGGACCTCTGGGCAGCTGCGTTTCTGTGGGGCAGGGCCTTGGCTGTCAGCATGTGTGTCTGGGAGCCCAGCAGTGAGGACGGCCATGCATTTGTGTCTGCTGGTCAGCTGCACGTTTGGGCCATGTGTCTCGACGTCCATCCCATGGCTCTGCCCACATCTGTCACCATCTGTCTCTCCACTGGCCATGCCGCATGTGTCCGGGGCCAGCCCTGCAGCGGTCCACACCAGGCATTCCTGCTGGGACTCACCCCAGGACTGGATGGGAGGGCTGGGACTTCAATCAGGGGCCAGCCCTCCCTAGACCCTTGGGTGAACCTTCTGACCTGTGGCCCCAGGCGCTGCAGGAGCTGAAGATGGCGAGCTCTGTGGCACCCTACGAGCAGCTGGTGCGGCAGGTGGAGGCCTTGAAGGCCGAGAACAGTCACCTGAGGCAGGAGCTGCAGGACAATTCCAGCCACCTGTCCAAGCTAGAGACGGAGACATCCGGCATGAAGGTGCGCGTGGGGCTGGGGCTGCGGCTACAGGCACAAACACCAGGGGTCGGACCTAGAGGCCGGCCGGCCTGGCCGGGGCATCTCAGGGTGGGGGGTGGCCCCGCGCAGCCCAGGCAGTGGGCTTATGCTCCCGCCCCCGCCTTAGGAGGTCCTGAAGCACTTACAAGGCAAGCTGGAACAGGAGGCTGGAGTGCTGGTGTCTTTGGGGCAGACCGAGGTCCTGGAGCAGCTGAAAGGTGAGGGCCCTGCCTGGGGGCCCCCTCTGCACACTGGGGTGATCTCCAGCTTGCCCCCAGAGGGAGCTGGGAGGAGGAGGGGCAGGAAGGGGCACTGACCTCGCCCTCTCCCTCCATGCCCATACAGCCCTGCAGATGGACATCACCAGCCTGTACAACCTCAAGTTCCAGCCCCCAGCCCTAGGCCCCGAGCCCACTGCGCGGACCCCCGAAGAAAGTCCCGTCCACGGCTCTGGGCCCTCTAAGGACAGTTTTGGGGAGCTGAGCCGGGCTACCATCCGGCTGCTGGAGGAACTGGACCGGGAACGGTGAGAGACCCCGGGCGGCGGGAAGCCCCGCCCTCAGCCGGCCCCGCCCCCGCTACCCCGGGCCCCTGACTGGCCCACAGGCATGTGTCCCACCCACCTCCTGAGTCGACCCGGCCCACACCCGCTGCTTGTGGCGCGGCTTCCCCTTTTCCGGGTCCAGTGGACTCTGGAGGACAAAGAGGAAGGCTCCTGGGAGATATCCTCAGGGGTCCCCAGTATGCAGGCTTCACCAGGGACAGGGCTGTGTCCATTGCCAGGGTCAGGACTGGAGCCAGAAGGGTTCAAGGCAGGCTTTGTGGAGAGAGGGGCTGTGGCCCAGGAAACCGGGGCCCGTGGCCAGCAGAGGAAAGCAGGCCTCGGGCGCCCAGCTCCGCTCAGCTGGGTTGTGTGGGGTCGGATGGGGCAGTTCAGGAGCGGCTTGGAGTCCTGTCCGTGCTGTGCTGTGGGACCTCAAGCGAGTCTCCTAACCCCTACCAGCCTCAGACTTCTGCCCTGTAATTATATGGAACATAGGCAAAATTATTTAAAGTCAGTAAGCTTTTATTTAAAGGGAAAAAAAAAAAAAGACACAGAGCCTAACCATGGAGCTCTGTACAAGGGGAATAGCAGTGTCTCCCCACAGGGTTGTTTAGAGGGAGACTTGGGCCTGGAGCAACCTGAGCCTGACTTGGTCTTTGCAGGTTAGAGGGAGATTAGCAAGTGTGGGAGAGGTGTTGGGGGCAGAACAGCCCCCTCAGAGCCTTTCTCTGGGGACCAGAACTTATAAAGGAATTGCCTCTCTCCTTTGAATTAATTTTCTGCCCCCGACCCCAGTCCCTGAAACAAGTCTGAAACAAGTGATTACACATCAAGGCAAACACCGCATGCACGACGGCTCCCCCTCTGCGAGCTGCGCCCACCGACTCGCCCCCCCCCCCCCAGGTGCTTTCTGTTGAACGAGATCGAGAAGGAGGAGAAGGAGAAGCTCTGGTATTACTCACAGCTGCAGGGCCTGTCCAAGCGCCTGGACGAGCTCCCGCACGTGGAGACGGTGAGCGGCCGGGGCGGGGGGCGGGCGGGGGCCGGGAGTTGGGGGCCTCGGGCCCGGACGCGCCCTCACCGCGGCCCGCCCGCCCCTCCCAGCAGTTCTCGATGCAGATGGACCTGATCCGGCAGCAGCTGGAGTTCGAGGCCCAGCACATCCGCTCGCTGATGGAGGAGCGCTTCGGCACCTCGGACGAGATGGTGCAGCGGGCGCAGGTGAGGCGGTGGGCGGGGCCGGGCGCGGAGCCCGTGCGGGGAAGTTTGCATTACCCGGCGGGCAGGGACTGCCGTGGGCGGGGTCTGGCTCAGGTGGCGGAGCCAGAGCTTGAGCCCTTTGTGGGGTGGGGGGGCGGAGGGGGCTAAGGGCAGAGCCGGGCCCAGAGGGCAGAATCCGAGAAAGGTGGGGGCAGGGGGCGGACACTGGGCGGAACCGAGTCTGAGCGAGCTCCAGGGAAAAGATCAGGGAGTGGGCGGGGCCAAATAAGGGAGGGGGTGGGGTCAGTCTGGGTTGGGGTTGGACCATGGGTGGGGCCGGGACGTGGGCAGAGTCAGGTAACGGGGCGGGGTTTAGAGCGAATGGGGCCGTATAGAGGAATAGGTGGGATCAGAGCCAGGGGCGGGGCCAGAGCAGAGTCAGACGTCAAAGTGTGGTTTGGGCAGTGGGTGGGGTCATAGCAGAGAGTGGGCGGAGCCAGAGCCGGGGCGGGGTCAGCTGCAGCGTGCACCTTTCTCTGGGCTCAGATCCGCGCTTCGCGCCTGGAGCAAATCGATCAGGAACTGCTGTCCGCGCAGGACCGCGTGCAACAGACCGAGCCCCAGGTACTGGGAGGGGTGGAGCCAAGGCCCTGAGGTGGTGACGGGTCCAGGCAGGGCCCTGCCCGGGGTGCAGGAATGGGCCCGTAGCCCCCACCCACATCGTCTTGGTCTGGGCGCTTTGTGGGGTGCTCCCCAGTCGAACCCCCGGGCCTGGCGTTCTCCGTACAGGCCCTGCTGGCGGTGAAGTCAGTGTCGGTGGACGAGGACCCAGAGCCTGAGGTCCCCACGCACCCTGAGGACGGTGTCCCTCAGCCGGGCAACAGCAAGGTGAGAGGGTATCCAGGTTTGTTGGGGGCCAGGCGGGTGGGTTGAGGCGCGAGGGGTGTGGGTGGCCAGCTGGGTTGAGGTGCATGGTGAGATGGGTCCCTCCCGCGTCTCTGTCAGATGTGGGGGACCCTCCCTCCTCCATCTCATAAAGTGTCCTCAGGTGTGGAAGGGCGACCCTGGGTGGGGGTGTGTGCTGAGATTGGCAGGGCCAGCATGTGGTCTCAGGCCGGCAAGGTGGGTGGGGGATAGCTGTCCTGTGGGTGTGGGGGGGCACTCTACCCTAGACATAGGAGGTCACCCACAGGAGTACCCAGTGAGGGACGACAGGGTGGGCCCTCCAGAACTGCGGGCACTCAGTGCTGGCTGACGCCTCCCATCCACCTCCCCAGGTGTGTGCGCTGGCCCCCAGGAGGATGCAGGGCGAGGGGGCTGCGGCTGAGCAAGCGATTCTCTTGGGCGGGGTCACGGGACTCTCACTGTGTTTGGGCCGCTCACTGAGGGCGCGGGGCTGCCCCTGGCTGGGGTCTGGTGAGCTGGGCGGGGCTCCCCACCTTGACTCCATCCCCTGCCCTCCTAGGTGGAGGTGGTCTTCTGGCTGCTGTCCATGCTGGCGACGCGCGACCAGGAGGACACGGCCCGCACCCTGCTGGCGATGTCCAGCTCGCCAGAGAGCTGCGTGGCTATGCGCCGCTCGGGGTGCCTGCCGCTGCTGCTGCAGATCCTGCACGGCGCCGAGGCTGGCGCTGGGGGTCGGAACGGGAGCCCCGGGGCGCCGGGAGCCAAGGATGCGCGCATGCGCGCCAACGCGGCGCTGCATAACATTGTCTTCTCGCAGCCGGACCAGGGCCTGGCGCGTAAGGAGATGCGCGTCCTGCACGTGCTGGAGCAGATCCGGGCCTACTGTGAGACGTGCTGGGACTGGCTGCAGGCCAGGGACAGCGCCGACGGAGGCGGCAACGGCGGCGGTGAGCACGTGGGGGCTTCCGTGTGGCTGGGCCGGCGGTGAGCAGTGAGGGGGCCGCCTGTGTGCCGGGCACTGGCCGAGGCCTTCTGGGGACTTTGGCTAGGTCCCGGGGAACCCTTGCAAGCAGGATGCAGAGTTTGAGCCTCCTAGTTTTTACAGCTCATTACAAAGTTAATATATGACAAAAACGCTGCCAAAAGGTACTTAGCACCAGGCACTGCGTCATCTCCCTCTGCAATCCCGGGGGTGGGCAGCACCCTCTGTCCTGGCTTTGGACAGGTGTGGTAAGGCCGCCCTGCTCTGGGAGGCCCCCCATGTGCTCCGCGGGCAGCAGTTTGAAAAGCTCGGGGGTTCCTGCAGGCCTGTGGGGTGAAGGCAGGGAGGGGCAGGGACCCACCAGGAGCGGGAGGGCCCTGACCCGCCCCGTGGCCCACAGCCCCCGTCCCCATTGAGCCTCAGATCTGCCAGGCCACCTGTGCCGTGATGAAGCTGTCCTTTGATGAGGAATACCGCCGTGCCATGAACGAGCTGGGTGAGTGCCCCTCCCTCCTCCATGACCACACACTGCCTCCTGACGGGCGGGGTGGGGGTGGGGGGCTGCTGGCCCCCATTCCACCCAGGGCCGGCTTTTAGCCACCAAGGTGCTGGGGCTCAGAGAACAGCGAGGTGACTTTGCTGAGGAAGCCAAGAGTAAAGGTGAAAGACCCAATTTAATTCATGGAATCAGAGCCACAGGGTAGTGGGGGAGGGGGTTGGCCTTGTGAAATCTTAGGTTTGTGGGCATTACAAGTCTTATATCTCTTTCCATATACAAGTAATCAAAACATGGAAAAAAGAGCTAGCAAGGCTCAGACATCACATCCATATGCTCAATTTCACTGTCGTGATTTCAAAATGAGGTACACTTCTCACCCAGCAGGTGGTCAAAATGCCCAAAGGGTAGACCCCATTCCTGGGGTTGGCTGTGTGGAAGTGGGTGCTCGCGGCCCCCGGGGGGGGGCACCCGAGTGCAGGCGCTCTGGAGGGGCATTTGGCTACAGCAGATACTTTACGAATGTGCACACTTTTGAGGACCCCCCCCACCAGCTAGGAATTTACTGTCTGGAGGAAGCAAGCCACCCAGATAAAACCCCAAATCTGGAGACTGCGTGTGCCCAGTAGCTAGGAGTCGGTCGCAGGCAGCGGCGTCTTATCCTCCCTTTGAAGTTCTCCTGTCGTGGGGGGAAGAGGAGGAGGTGGTTTGGTCCGCTCTGTGCACAATATGCCTGCACACACGCGCCCCAGAACGCTGTCTAAACCCAGGAGGATTGAGTGCCCCTGGGCTGTGCTTCCCGCCAGCCGGTGTGAGGCCGCCATGGGGAATTTCCGTTGGCACTGTATTCCCCTCTGACCTTGAACACTTGGACTATGGACACACAGAATTTCATACGAAACTGGTTCTCAAAGTGTGGCCCAGGGACCCCTGAGGGTTCCTGAGGCCCTTCTAAGAGGTCCCCAAGGTCGCAGTTCTTTTGATAAGGACACAAGATGTGATTTGCATCTCCCACCCCGGTCTTCTCTTGGGCGTTTTCCAGACGCTCCTACTCTGAGGACCACTGGGGTGTATGTTCTGGGGTTTAAAAAGGCTTAATTTTAATTTCCAGCAGGGTGCATATGCACAGCTCTCACCCACAGGAACAGAGTCTCTTTGGGGGTCCTCAAAAATGTTTGGAGGATACAGGGGTCCTGAGGGCAGAACACTTGCATGCCGTGTCCGCCAGGACCCCTGGCTTGGTGGTCCCGCCCACAGCTGAGTTCACAGCACTGTCTGCCTGTTCTTTTTTTTTTTTTTTTAAGATTTTATTTATTTATTTGAGAGAGCGAGAATGAGAGAGAGAGAGCGCGCACATGAGGGGGGGAGGGTCAGAGGGAGAAGCAGGCTCCCCGCCGAGCAGGGAGCCCGATGCGGGACTCGATCCCGGGACTCCAGGACCATGACCTGAGCCGAAGGCAGTCGCCCAACCAACGGAGCCACCCAGGCGCCCTGTCTGCCTGTTCTTGTTCATGTCCTTCCTGTGGGTTTCCAGCAGCGGGGTTTCCACGTTCAGGAGTGTGAAAGGCCTTGGAAGCATTCCCTGAAATAACCTATAATTATGTAGTAAAATTTTTAGGGGTGCCCAGCTGGCTCAGTCAGTAGAGTGTGTGACTCTTAACCTGAGGGTCGTGAGTTCAAGCCCCATGTTGGGTGTAGAGCTTACTTATAAAGAAATTAAATTGTGGTAGAATATACATAAGATTCACCATCATAACCTGTGTCTCTAAGCTGTGTCCCTAAGCACACAGCTCAGCGGCATGAAGCACGCTCACTCGGTCCTGCAGCCACCCCCAGCCTCTGTCTCCAGAACGTTCCGTCTCCCCACACGGAGACTCTGCCCCCACCCCCTGCCCCAGCCCCGGCTCCCACTCTCTCCTCTCTGTGTGGACGGGACTCCTCTGGGGACCTCCTGGGAGTGGGGTCCTGCGGGATGTGTCCTTCTGGGTCTGGCTTATTTCACATAAATACCCTCGAGCAGAAAGTCTTTGGGGTCCACCATGCGGTAGCAGGTGTCAGAGCGTCTGCCTTTTCACGGCTGAGGAATGTTGCACTGTGGACGCACTGTCCACCTTTCAGCCGCTACGAGCCATGCTGTTTGAGCATGTGGCAGGTGTACTTTGGAAGTTTTTAGGTGTGTGCTGCTAACTTCCTGCCCCAGGGATGCTGGCATCGCCCCCATCATTGTTGCGATGGGGAGATGGTGGAGATGGGGCTTCTCATGCTTGTGTTGCTGCTGCGTTCCCTTCCCTCCATACTGACCATTTCCCCCGATTCGTTTTCCCCCACAGTAGCTCCTGAGCACGGGCCATCCACAGCCTGCCCTCTGTGGCTCATGATCTGGAGGGAATTCTCATGTGGGATGTTGGGGGACTTCCCTGAGAAAGTGACTTGAGCTGGGAGTAGAGACAGGAACCTGGGCAAATAGCAGGGAAGAGCATTCCGGGCAGAGGGAACAGCCGTGCAAAGGCCTGGGAGCTGACAAGGAGCCCTGGGGGCTGGGGAGGGGGACCTGAGCAGGGCAGGTGTGGGTGGGAGGGAGCAGAGGGCATCTGAGGCCGGGAAGAAGGCAGGTGGGTGGTTTGGGGTGCCGGGCAGTGGGCAGGGCCCCCCACCTGTCCGCAGCCGCGCCACGCCCCTCCCCGCACCCCCACAGGTGGGCTGCAGGCCGTAGCGGACTTGCTGCAGGTTGACTACGAGATGCACAAGATGACGCGGGACCCGCTTAACCTCGCCCTACGCCGATACGCTGGCATGACCCTCACCAACCTCACCTTTGGGGATGTCGCCAACAAGGTGCCTGGGGCTGGCCGGAGGGTGGGCAGGGTCAGCGCTCTCCCGGTCCGAGCCTCCCTCTCCCTCACCCCCGCCTCAAAACAGCCCTGAGAGGTGGAGACAGTTGTCCCCAACTTACAGGCAGGTAGGCTGAGGCTCAGAGAGGGCTGGTGAGGCCCAGAAGGCTTGTGTCTGGATGCAATCTGCCAGGCCACCATCCTGTCGGCTGCTCTGGGGCTGACGCTGCCGAGAATGGGGCCTCTGGACCAGGGGGCTGGGTGTCTGTGCTGATCTGGGCCTGTTTCCTCGATGGAGCAACAGGGTGACGGCTGTCCCTCCCCTGCAACACACAGCAGTGAGGGTGGGGGCTGGGCTCTAGCACATAGTAGGTGCTCAGTGAGCAGAGGAAGGAGCCTGACGGTAGGAGTGGTCTGCTGCATGCCCCCTGCCCTGCCTGGCATGACGCGACTTCCCTCTCTCACACCAACAGGCCACGCTGTGTGCCCGCCGGGGCTGCATGGAGGCCATTGTGGCCCAGCTGGCTTCCGAGAGCGAGGAGCTCCACCAGGTACCTGGCTGGCGTGGGCCGTGGCGCCAGGAACGCCCTGCAGGGTGTCCCACTGCCTGAGGCCTTTCTGCCAGCAAGGCGCCCTCTCCCCTGGGTATGGTGGGTCTCCAGTGAGGGGCGTCCCCTCCAGTCTGTCCCCAGCCCCTCCTGGCACAGGGGTGGAGGATGGGAGCCTGGGCCCTAGGTCCACTTTGCCCCTTCTCTGCCCCGGCCCAGGTGGTGTCCAGCATCCTGCGCAACCTGTCCTGGCGGGCCGACATCAACAGCAAGAAGGTGCTGAGGGAGGTCGGCAGCATGACTGCTCTGATGCAGTGTGTTCTGCGAGCCTCCAAGGTGCTCACCAGCTGGAGCTGGGGCTGGGGGCGGGGGGGGGTGCTCACCCCAGGTCACGGGAGGAGGGAGCGGCCAGGGCTGTTCAGTGCCAGCCACAGGGCAGGGAGAACTGCGTGGGGGGTGTGAGTTCCCCATCTCTGGGGGAAATCAAGCCAAACAGTGCACTGTGTAGCAGGTGGTCCACACCTGGGGCTTCCAATCCTGCATCTTGAGGTCCTTTGGGTGCCTTTCCTTCCAGCCTTTTGGGCACACGTTGACGGGGAGGGCGGAGTGGGCGGGGCTGACCCCCTCCTTCCCCCCTGCTCTGTGTCCAGGAGTCCACCCTGAAGAGCGTGCTCAGTGCCCTGTGGAACCTGTCAGCACACAGCACTGAGAACAAGGCGGCCATCTGCCAGGTGGACGGTGCGCTGGGCTTCCTGGTGAGCACACTGACCTACAAGTGCCAGAGCAACTCTCTGGCTATCATCGAGAGCGGCGGCGGCATCCTGCGCAACGTGTCCAGCCTCATCGCCACCCGGGAGGACTACAGGTCGGCCCTCCCAGCCCACGGCCGCGAGGAGGGGGTGGGGCGGGGGCGCAGTTCGCGGTTGGGAGGGCAGAGCCCCTCTGCTGCGAACCGAGGACAAGCCTTGCTCTGTGCTGAGAACGCACCGTCCCTCCTGGTCCCTAGGGACTAAATTTTTTAGTGTAAGTGTACTGCAAATCTTGTGTGGGGTATACTTATACTAAATTTTTTTTTTAAAGATTTTATTTATTTGAGAGAGAGAGATAATGAGAGAGAAAACACAAGAGGGGGGAGGGTCAGAGGGAGAAGCAGACTCCCCGCCGAGCAGGGAGCCCGATGTGGGGCTCGATCCGGGAACTCCGGGATCATGACCTGAGCCGAAGGCAGTCGCTTAACCAACTGAGCCACCCAGGCGCCCTACTTATACTAAATTTTAACCTAACTTATTAAGATACAAATATGTATTACTTTCTGAATGCTAATTATAAATACTTGTTCATTAAAATTTTTATAAATAGTATTAATACTCATCCCTTATCAAAATAAAGTATTATTTATTAGATGATAATTAGTAATGTTTTTGATGTAGGAAAATACATAACATGCATTTTTAGTGTAAGTATATCCCAAATATGGCATGGGCTATACTTGTGCTAAAGATTTTATTTATTAAAGTCAATAAAACATTTATTTACTAAGTAATACACTAATTAGCATTTTTAAAATTCTTAGCATTTTTAAAAACAGATAAGAGTTGCCTTCAGTGTAAGTATATCCGGAATATTACCAGATGTGGTTACGCTAAAATGAGATAAACTCAATTTTACATTAAAAGATAGTATTTATTATTTTAATATATATATTTTAGTAAATATGTATTCCGTTTTCTGAAATGCCAAGTTACTTTGGCGCCTTGTCTTGGTGTTTACTAAGTCTGGCCCCCTGTCCCCGCGGGCGGGCGGGCGGCGTGGGGTGGGGCAGGGCCGGCGCTGGCCTGACGCTCCCCCGCCCCCGCCCCCCCTGCAGACAGGTGCTGCGGGACCATAACTGCCTGCAGACGCTGCTCCAGCACCTGACGTCCCACAGCCTGACCATCGTGAGCAACGCCTGCGGCACGCTCTGGAACCTATCCGCCCGCAGCCCGCGCGACCAGGAGCTGCTGTGGGACCTGGGGGCCGTGGGCATGCTGCGCAACCTGGTGCACTCCAAGCACAAGATGATCGCCATGGGCAGCGCCGCCGCCCTGCGCAACCTGCTGGCGCACCGGCCGGCCAAGTACCAGACCACAGCCACGGCGGTCTCCCCCGGCGCGTGCGCGCCCAGCCTGTACGTGCGGAAGCAGCGGGCGCTGGAGGCCGAGCTGGACACGCGGCACCTGGCGCAGGCGCTCGACCACCTGGAGAAGCAGGGCCTGCCCGAGGCCGAGGCTGACGCCGCCTCCAAGAAGCCGCTGCCGTCCCTGCGGCACCTGGACGGGCTGGCCCGGGACTATGCCTCGGACTCGGGCTGCTTTGACGACGATGAGGCGCCCTCCCTGGCTGCGGCAGCCGCCACCGCGGAGCCTGCCAGCCCAGCCGTGCTGTCGCTCTTCCTGGGGAGCCCCTTCCTGCAAGGGCAGGCGCTGGCCCGCGCCCCGCCTGCCCGCCGCAGCGGCCCAGAGGCGGAGAAGGAGGCCAGCGGGGAGGTGGCCGTGGCGGCCAGGGCCAAGGCCAAGTTGGCACTGGCAGTGGCGCGGATAGACCGGCTGGTGGAGGACATCTCTGCCCTGCACACCTCATCTGACGACAGCTTCAGCCTGAGCTCTGGGGACCCCGGGCAGGAAGCGCCGCGCGAAGGCCGGGCCCAGTCCTGCTCCCCTTGCCGGCGGCCCGAGGGCAGGCGGCCGGAGCCTGGCAGCCGTGCCCACCCACTACTGCGGCTGAAGGCTGCCCACACCAGCCTCTCCAACGACAGTCTCAACAGCGGCAGCACCGGTGACGGGCGCTGTCCCCGCGAGCACACACGGCCCTGTCCACTGGCAGTGCTGGCCGAGCACCGCGAGGGGCCCCCGTGCAGCCAGGTGAGGCCCAGCCGGCTTGACCTCCATCTGCCAGGCAGCCAGGAGCCGGCATCCCGGGACAGCTCTGCCGCTGACGCCCGTGTGCGCACCATCAAGCTGTCGCCCACCTACCAGCATGTGCCGCTCTTCGAGGGCCACCCCAGGGCGGGCATGGGGCCCCTGGCCCCCGGAGCCCGGAAGCAGGCCTGGCTGCCCACGGACGGCCTGAGCAAGGTGCCAGAGAAGCTGGGAGCAGACACAGTGCCGCTCTGCCTGTCCCGCTGCAGCTCCCTGTCCTCACTGTCCTCGGCTGGCCGCCCAGGCCCCAGCGAGGCCGGGGACCTGGACAGTGACTCGTCGCTGGAGGGGCTGGAGGAGGCAGGACCCAGCAAGGCAGACCTGGATGGGGCGTGGCTCGGGCCCGGGGCCGCCTCCCTGCCCGTGGCCATCCCGGCACCCCAGCGGGGTCGGGGCCTGGGGGTCGAGGACACCACGCCATCTAGCTCCTCGGAGAACTGCGTGCAGGAGACGCCGCTGGTGCTGAGCCGCTGCAGCTCAGTGAGCTCCTTGAGCAGTTTCGAGAGCCCATCCATCGCCAGCTCTGTCCCCAGTGACCCGTGCAGTGGGCTGGGCAGCGGCACGGTCAGCCCCAGCGAGCTGCCCGACAGCCCCGGGCAGACCATGCCACCCAGCCGCAGCAAGACGCCCCCGCTGGTCCCCGTGCCCCCTGGCGAGCGCGAGAGCACCCAGTTCAGCTTGCAGTGGGAGAGCTATGTGAAGCGCTTCCTGGACATCGCGGACCGCCGCGAGCGCTGCCGGCTTCCGTCCGAGCTGGACGCGGGAAGCGTGCGCTTCACTGTGGAGAAGCCCGACGAGAACTTTTCGTGTGCTTCCAGCCTCAGTGCGCTGGCCCTGCACGAGCACTATGTGCAAAAGGACGTGGAGCTGCGGCTGCTGCCCCCGGCCTGCCCCGAGCGTGGCGGTGGCGGTGGCGGCCCTGGACTGCACTTTGCTGGGCACCGCCGGCGGGATGAGGCCGGTGGCTGCCTTGAGGGGCCAGCCGCTGCCGACCAGGAGCTGGAGCTGCTGCGTGAGTGCCTGGGGGCGGCGGTGCCCGCCCGGCTCCGCAAGGTTGCCTCGGCCCTGGTGCCCGGCCGCCGTGCGCTGCCCGTGCCCGTCTACATGCTGGTGCCTGCCCCCGCCCGGGTGGAAGACTCCTGCACCGACTCCGCTGAGGGCACACCTGTCACCTTCTCCAGTGCCACCTCACTCAGTGATGAGACACTGCAGGGACCTCCCAGGGACCCGCCTGGCGGGCATTCGGACAGGCAGAAGCCTGCAGGTCGTGAGGTCCCGGCCAGCCAGGCCACCGGCTATAGGCACAGGGCACGGGGTTCGGGCCGGAGCACGGAGCAGGCCCGGGGGGCAGGCACGAGCCGGGTGGGGCTGGAACTGCCCCTCCGCGGGCCCTCAAGCGCCTGCACGGACCGGGCCAGCCCCCGCCCCAGCCCTGCGCGCGGGGACGGGGCGCTGCAGTCACTGTGCCTCACGACACCCACCGAGGAGGCCGTGTACTGCTTCTACGACTCAGATGAGGAGCCCTCCGAGGCGGTGGTGCCCCCGCGGCGGGCGTCAGCCATCCCCCGTGCAGTAAAGAGAGAGCACCAGGCTGGCAGGAAGGAGGTGCAGGCCGTGCCCAAGGCCACACCCAAGGCCACGCAAGCCGCCCGCACCCAGCCCAGCCTCATCGCCGACGAGACGCCGCCGTGCTACTCCCTGAGCTCCTCCGCCAGCTCCCTCAGCGAGCCTGACCCTCCTGAGCCTCCGGCGCCCCTGGCCAGCCAGCCCCATGCTCCCCAGCCAGCGGCCAATAAGGTGCCAGGCACTGGGGGTGTGCGTAACGGCCCCCTGAGCCCGCGGGCGGAGACAGGCCTGCTCCGGCGCTGCGTTGGCTCCGCGGTGCCCAGGCGCCGGCTCCAGGCCTCAGGCCCACGGCGCCGCAAGCCCCAGGCTGCCCAGCCAGACAGGCGGCCGGCAGAGGCGCCCCGGGAGCGTGGGGACGAGGCGGCGAGCTCAGACCATGCCTCAGACCTGGACAGTGTCGAGTGGCGTGCCATCCAGGAGGGCGCCAACTCCATTGTCACGTGGCTGCACCAGGCGGCGGCGGCAGCCACCCACGAGGCCTCGTCTGGGTCTGACTCGATCCTGTCAGGATCCGGGCTGTCCGGGAGCTCCACCCTGCAGCCCCCTCTGCACAGGAAGGGACAGCGGCTGCAGGCGGGGAGCCAGGCAGTCAGCACCGCGAGACCAGAGAAACGGAACTCGACCCTGGCCCAGCACAGCACCAGTGGCCCCGAGAAGCTGCGCGGTGCTCAGAAGACCGCATGCAGGGTGCCAGCCGTGCTCCGGGGACGGACCGTGATCTATGTGCCCAGCCCGGCCCCCCGGGCCCAGCCCAGAGGCAACGCTGGCACCCGCGTGGCACCAAGGAAGATGGGACCCCCGAGTCCTGCGCAGCCAGCAGCCCCTGCCAAAACCCCCAGCCCCGGGCAGCAGCGGTCTCGAAGCCTGCACCGGCCAGGCAAGATCTCAGAGCTGGCGGCGCTGAGGCCTCCCCAGAGGAGCGCCACACCACCCGCCCGCCTGGCCAAGGCCCCCTCATCCGGCTCCTCCCCGGCGTCTCCGGCCTCCCAGCCCCCTACGAGGAGGCCGCCCCCAGGCACCCAGGCCGCAGGGCCTCTCCCCGGCCCCGGGGCATCTCTGGTGCCCCAAACACCCACACGGGCCCTGCTGTCCAAGCAGCACAAGACACAGAAGTCACCTGTGCGGATCCCCTTCATGCAGAGGCCAGCCAGGCGGGGGCCACCACCCCTGCCCAGGGCAGCCCCAGAGCCAGGCTCCCGGGGTCGGGCGGCAGCTGAAGGAAGCCCTGGCGCCCGAGGGGGCCGCCTGGGCCTGGTGCGCATGGCCTCTGCCCGCTCCAGCGGCAGCGAGTCCTCTGACCGCTCGGGTTTCCGGCGGCAGCTGACCTTTATCAAGGAGTCCCCGGGCCTGCTGCGCCGCCGCCGTTCGGAACTGTCCGCTCCCGAGGCTGCGCCCCCCGCCTCCCAGGGCGGCTCACCCCACCGCACTCGACCTGCGCTGCCCGCCGTCTTCCTCTGCTCCTCGCGCTGCGACGAGCTGCGGGCAGCCCCCCGGCAGGTTCCGGTCCCCCAGCGAGCCCCCGTGGCCAGGCCCAGTCCTAGTGAGCGGCTGGCCCGGCGCCCCAGCTCTGAGAGCCCGTCCCGCCTGCCTGTCCGCACCCCGGCCACCCGGCCCGAGACAGTCAAGCGCTACGCCTCCCTGCCGCACATCAGCGTGGCCCGCAGGCCCGACACAGCCGCCCCTGGGTCCACCACGGATGCTGCCCGCCGCAGCAGCGATGGCGAGGCCCGGCCACTGCCAAGGGTGGCGGCGCCGGGCACCACGTGGCGTCGCATCCGGGACGAGGACGTTCCACACATCCTGCGGAGCACGCTGCCCGCCACTGCCCTGCCACTGATGGGTGCCCCATCCGAGGAGGGCCCCAGCGGCCCCCCACAGCGCAAGACCAGCGATGCCGTGGTCCAGACGGAGGACTTTGCTGCCACTAAGACCAACTCCAGCACGTCTCCGAGCCTGGAAAGCAGGGGGCCCCCCCAGGCCCCAGTCAGCGGCCCCACTGCCCTCTCTGGCAGCGATGTGGACGGGCCCGGTCCCACCAAGGCGCCCACCTCTGCTCCCTTTGTTCATGAGGGCCTGGGGGTGGCTGCAGGGGGCTTTCCTGCCAGCCGGCACGGCTCCCCAAGCCGCTCAGCCCGTGTCTCCCCCTTCAACTATGTGCCCAGCCCCATGGTGGCAGCCACCACTGACTTGGCTACAGAGAAAGCCCCCACTGCTGCCCCCACCAGCCTCCTGGAATAGTGGCCAGGGCCGGCCTTCTAGAACATCCTTTCCTGGCCAAGGGCTGGTCTGGCGGCCTGGAGGGTGGTCCCACGGTCCATCTACCCACCAGAGCCCGTGCCCTTGGAGCCCCACTGCAGCCTGAATTGGCCTCACATCTCACGCATAGACGCTTGCTTCCGTGCTCTGGGGGCTCTGGAGGGAACGGGGCTGCCGGCTGGACCTCCAGTCCCAGCCTGGAGTGCGCACAGCGAGGCCTTCTGGCCTCAGCCTGGCCCCCATGCAGAGACCACCCTCCCAGCCTGAGCCGCCCTCTGCAGCATGCTCCAGGGCCCCGAGCTCCGCTGGGCCCAAGCCTCAGCAAGCCCTTCCCATGTCAGGAGCCGCAGGGAGGTGACAGAGCCCACCCAAGGTGGGGGATAGGGCTGGGGAGGGTGGCCCCATTAAGCAAGCGCCTGCCAGCTGGGGGCCAGCCTACGCTGGGACGAAGCCTGTAATTTTGGAGGCCCGGTAATTGGTTAATGATGACTTTGCGGGTTTGTTTGCCTTCTCATCCCCAGCTGGGGAGTGTGGGGGCAGGGAGTGGCCGAGCCCGACTCAAAGCCCCCGCCCCAGACAGCGCCGCCTAGGGAGTTGGAGCAGCCTGGACGAACAGGGACCGGCCGGTGCACCAGCGGCAGGCGCAGACAGAGCCTTGGATGGGGGAAGGAGGGCCCTGGAACTAGGCGCGGTGCAGTGGGAAGGGGCATCGCAGGGCGACCCTCGGGGGGGGGGTGCGTGCGGGTGCTGGGATGCCGCCAGGGTCTGCGGTGCACCCTGTGGGAGGAAGCGTGTGGAGGGACATTCCTGAAGGCGGCTGCCCGGCTTTTCAATTCCCTTCTCCTTCGCCACACACACCGTGCTGGGCTCCCCGGGCTCCGCCAGGCGCACCATCTCCTCCTCGGGACAGCACTGTAGCGGCGGGCGCGGGGGATGCTGGCCACCGGGTGCTAGAGTGTTGTTGCCCTGGAGCTGGAGGCGGACAGACGAGGGACAGCAAGCCCGGAGGCCTCACTTCTTCCCCTCCCCCCACCAGGCTGCTCAGGGTCCGTGCGCGCATGTGTTCGGGGTCGGCTCCAAGGGCACCTCCTTGCAGAAAGAGCCAACGACCTCTTTCCTGCGCACGGAGGCTCTGGGGAGAAGCTGCTCTCGGCAAGCGGATCTGCTGTGACAGCCGCCGTGCCACTCCCCGCCCGGAGCCGATGCTGTTAGAATAGACGGGACACGGCCACCCAAGTCCCTTCTCTGGAGGAGGTGCGCCGTGGCGAGGCCCACCTGCAGACACCACTGTCCCGCCCCATTACCCGAAGTGCTTCCTGTGGCTGACGGTCCTCACAGGAAACCCTTGTGAGCTGTGCTGATCCCAGACCCCACAGACACCCTGCTGCTGTCATGTTGCATCACCAACGCCCCGTCCCGTGCGACGGGAGCCGGGGCCCGGCCCAAGGGCAGGAGGCAGCGGAGGCAGTGACGGTGGCCGAGCCAGCTGCGAATGGCCACAGCCCGCCCCTGGGGACACACCAGAGTGTCTCAGACTCTTCTCAGAAACCACCAGCCCTGGTCCCCCTGTAGCCTGGAGGGACGGGACTGGGGCTCCTCCAAGCTCCTTTCTGGATTTGGGACTGCCAGACATCGTGCTTGCATCTCCACAGGGCAGGTGCTCCCCGCGACGGCCTGGTGGGGGGGAAGCAGCTGCGGATCTGTCACCAGCTCGTCCAGCCACAGGGGCCCACGGCTTCGTGCACTGTGAGACCCTGGGCAGTGCTTCCGCCGCTCTGTGCCTCAGTTTCCCCACGTGGGCCGTGGGGGGAACTCCCAGAGCTACCTCTTGGGCGAGTGGAGAGACCACCAGGCCCGGGGGAGAGACCTGTGCTTCGGGACCCTCCCTCGTTGCTGCCCCCGCCCATCTGGCCACGGGCATATCCTCTTCACAGGCAGGGCAGGAGGGCAGCTCCACCTTGGTGGCACCCAGGGGGCCCATGTCCCGTCCACGCCCGGCAGCCACTTTTGCCTTTCCCAGCCCCCTGTGTGGGGGCACAGCCACACCTCATCATCCAGCCTGCGCGGGCAGCGGGCGGCGGCAGGTGGCGGTCACCGACAATCAACCTGAGTCGGGAGCTGGACGCCTAAGGTCTCAGGACCCGAAGGACCAACCGAGCCACCCACCAAGGGAACCGTGAAGGGCTCATCTGCCTCTGGAGCACTCCTGGGGCAAGCCCGACAGGAACGCCTGGGAGCCCAGGCCTGTGACTTTGGACCCCGAGCCGGATGGACACCACCACTAGCGGGGTGCTGAATTTGGGGCTACCTGCTGGAGTGGCATTACCTCACCCCTGCTGCCCCCCACCCCTGTCACCTGGCTGGCGGCCACATGCCCCCCCAGCCCGAGCCTGGCCGTCTGCGTCCATCCCCCTGCGTCTCTGCTCGTCTCTGCAGCACTACAGGACATGTGTAAATACAGCCCCACCTGCCCCCACTAACCACAGAGCCATCGTCTGGCCAAAGGAACCCACGGAGCCAGGCGTCTTACGCGCACCTTTAATAAACCCAGCTGTCGAACCGCGCCCTGCTGTCTGTGGCTCTATTTCCAAGGGGCGCGGGTGGGGTGGGGCTGGGAGGGGCCTGGCCTCCGCCAGGAGGCAACACGCTAGGACACCTTTCAGAAATCCTCCTCGGGCAGATCCCTGGAGGCACAGCTGGAATGTGGCCTGGCCCCGGGACGGCAGCACAGCGAGGTCAGTGCGGGCGCCCCTGCCTGACCCCTGGTGGCAGGGGTGGGGGGGCTCCGGAGAGCAGACAGCACTTCAGAGCCAGGCAGTGCCCGGAGACCAGGGCCAAGCAGGGAGGGGCGAGGCGCCTCGCACCGGGCGGGCTGTTAGCAGCTGTGGAAGGGTGCTGATGCACAAGGGGGCCCAGCCTGGGCAGGACGGTCTTGGCGTCCACTGCCATCATGGGAGCCAAGCGTGAGCTTTCTGTACACTTGTGCCCCCAGGCCTCCTTTCTGGTTCCCGGTTTTGGGGTTCTCTCAGGATTAAGCAGACTCCCCTTCTTCAGGGAAAGAAAAACACCTCTGGGATGCCCCACCGTGCTGCCCCGGAGCTTCCAGGGACCCCAGGAGAGGGCAGTTCACAGAGGCACTGTGCAGGGGCCAGGTACAGAGCAGATTGCACCTGACGGGCTCAGTGGGGGCGCCCCCAAGCAGCCTGGCTTCTGTGATGCCTCTTGCAGCCACTGTTGCCCTGGTCTTCCGAAAGTCTGTCTTTTAGGGTGAAAAGCCCTTTTCAAGATCTGCTTCTATTCCGTGGTCCCCACACCCACCCACAGGCGAAGCTTGCCAGGATGGAGGCAGCCAGCAAGGGCTCGCGTGGGAGACAGGCCAGCTTGTCCTCGTGGAGCCCGGCCAGGAGCCCCGTGTGATGCAGTCCCACAGCTCCCAGGCCGGCCCCGCACCCCGACCGTGAACCTGCCCTGCGGGAGCACCCACACCTTAGGTCAGCGTGCTCAGGGTCCTCAGGGGCGGCACCCACCAGAGGCCCCATCTCACTATCTGGGCCCTGCCGGGCAACGGCTCCTCTCATAGCCACAGCCACTATGGCGGAGGGAACAGAACCCCCGGCCTCCTCGGGAATCGCGGGGCCCTGCAGTTCAGGCAGAGATGGACAGAGGCAGCAGAGTGGGTCCCACCAGCTCCGTCTATTGGGGACGACGCGGGGAAGCAGAGTCCGCAGAGGGAAGGAGAGGAGGGTGGACGGTCTGGCCCTCGGGTGCTGGGGACCCCACGTGAAGTCCTGTCTGGGCTCCACGGCCCCGGGGTGAGCAGCATCCACACCAGGTCCCGGGCCTGACCCCCAGAGAGGAGCTTGTGCCCGGCTGTGTCCCCAGGGCTCTCTGGGTACCAGGGCACACACACAGACCATGGGACCCGGGGGGCTTAAGCTGTGCCAGGTCAGGTGTCACGGGGAGCCGGGGGTGCCCTGCCCAGGGCAGGCAAGCAGGCAGACTGCTCAGCCCAAGGAGGCGGCCATGGCTCCTGGCAGCGCCACTTGCTTCACCTGGCTGACGTCTCGTTCCAGCTCCTCACCCGCTCGCCACAGCTCCTCACACTTCTGCTTCAGCCTATCGCCCGCCTGCTGCAGCCGCTGGTTCATGGCAACGTAGGCTCGGCTCCGCTGGTAGAGCTGTTCCCGCTGGGCCTCCGTGTCCTCTGCCCCCCCAGAGAGGCCTAGGGAGTCTGGGGGTGGGACACGGCGCACGGGTCAGGGAGGGGCGGGGAGATGACACAGCTTATCCCCTCAGCGAAGCACACCACTGGAGGGGACGGATCACTGAAAAAGCCTGGACCTGTGTCCTGAGGCCCTGCCTGGGTATGCGGCCTCCACTCCTGCAGAGGGCGGCGACCCCATGATGGAATCACAGAGCAGGCTGGCTCCCACCCGGCTCTGAGAGCCAGATGCTGCGTCGTGCCTCCCCAAACCTCCTCCCTGGCCGCGCAAGCTTGCGAAATCTAACAGGGAGGTGGCCCCGTTCCCCGTGCCCCTGCTTCCTAGAACAGCACAGGCCCAAGGAGGGCAGCGCAGGACAGCAAGGGCTGCAGGCCGCCCAGAGGCATGTCGAGATGCTCTCCACCCTGCCTGGTTCCCCGGTCTTTGATTTCAAGTCACTTTATCACCTGTGTCGGTACTAAGGAGGGACACAGGCCACACAACACACACGGTCGCAGGCAAGCTCCCCCTCTGCGGGCCCTCGCACAGCCCGGGCCTCAGTGTCCCCTCCCTGGGAATGCTGGTGGACACACTCCATGGGGCTGCCCCGTGCAACAGAACATTCCAGTCGGATACAGAGCCAGCCACCGGCCGTGAGGGGCTCTTGCGCACACGAAATACAGCCACATGGAGCAAAGCACCAAATTTTTCCTATTACTTTGTTTTTTTAAAATTCCCAAAGCATTTCTTAGCATCTCCGGTTTCCCAGACTAATGGTGCATGTCTCTTCCACCAGCGTAACCCGAGGGCGTGCGCTGTACTGTTGGCCCCAGTGCTCAGAACAGTAGCCCTGGCCAACAGAACAGTCTCTGTGAATGTTCGATGAATGAACACACGAACCCCACCAAGCAGAACACAAAATTCACCCGACAACTGTACGCCCAATGCTTCTGTCTTCAGAACCAGGGGTGGACGAAGGTTTCCCACAAAAGGCCGGGCATAAATATTTCGGCTTTGCACGGCTGGCCGTCCCAATGTGCCCTCTGCCACACGCCTCCAGGGCGGCTGCTGGGCATGCACGCCATAGGCATGGCTCTGTGCCCACTCGACCTCGTGGCCCTGAGACCCCAACTTCCTGCCATCTCCCTTGTCACCGCGCGTTCTCACCCCCGCAGGTGAAAATGAAAAATCCATTCTTTTTTCTTTAATCTCCACACCCAGCGCGGGGCTCGACCCCAAATCGAGTCGCAGGCTCCCGCGATTGAGCCGGCGGGGCCGGGAAATTGCTCTCTTAGCTGCCAGGCTGTACGAGAAGAGGCGGCGAGCGGGATTTGGCCGGGGTCGGGGGCCGATCCGTGCGCCCCCCTTCACAGGCGTGCAGAGCGAGCTCAGAAGCGGTAGGGACGGCGCTCGGAACCCCACGGCTTCACGGGACCTGCTGCCCGGGCTGGAGCTGGGGTGTGCTCCCCCCACCCCTCGTTGCTGGGGTCTCAGGGTCGTCCCTCCCCCGCTCTTACCTTCCAGGGCCAGCGCGGCGAAAACGGGGTCGTCGGAGGGCGCACCCCGCACGTCCTCCAGGATCTGCTCCACCGTGGGGGGCGCCGGGCGCGTGGGCAGCACCACTCGCTTCTTGGCCTTGGAACCCATCCCTGGAGGCGAGAGAAATGGGCGTTGACCGGGGCGTCCACCTCTCGGCCTTTTCCTGGGCCCTTCCTCCCGCCCAGCAAACTCCTACACACCCGCCGGAGCCCCGTTCCCGGGGAAGCCCGCCCCGCTCTGTCCCACCCCTTCGGGTTCGCTTCGCCTCTGGCCCTCCCAACGACCGAAACATGGGGCCAGGGGTTTCAGCGCCCGGCTCCATCTTTGCCTCAGTTTCCCTGTGAAAGCCTCGAGCGCACCCACCGCCTTACCCTGGCGCGCGTATAGACCCGCCAGCGCCGCTGAAAACCAGCTTCCGCTTCCGGTCGCAGCGCGGCCCCGCCTCCAGGCACTCGGGGCACACTTCCTGCCTCCTCCCGCTCCAGTGCGCCCCTCGTCGCGAGGCCACGCCCCCTTTTAAAGGGGCCGCGCCCGCGAGGCTTCCAGTGCCGTCAGACCGGACCGAGAAGTACGCGATCTCAGCCTCCCCGGTTCGCGGGTCCTGGAGGAGCATGGGGTGGGCGTGGGGTCCTGTCTCGGCCCCCCTCACTGCGTCACAAAACACAGAGTACTGGTTTTCTGCCTAAAGGGGACAGGGCGCACAACCCACGTGGCTGTCGTGGGAACACAGTTACTGCCCGTGCAAGGGTGGGGGCTGTGCCAGTTACCGGGCAGCTGGCCAGGGACGCTGGACGCAGGTCGGCGTCGCCCCTCCGGTCCCTAACACCTCCCGCCTGGGCTCCTTCCCTGACGGCTAAGGTGGGAAGACAGGCTGAGCAGCGGGCGGGTCTGTGCCTTTCAACAGCTTAATTGAATGTAAGCTACACACCGTACAGTCCACCTGTGTAAAGTGTGCTGTTCGGTGGTTTTGAGAAAGATGTACAACCGTCGCCGTAGTCTGGTTCCAGAACATTCCATCCCCCCAAAAGGAAGCCATGTGTCCATCTGCCGTCACTCTCCGTCCCTCTCCCCCGGGGCCCCCACGAGCCCCCTTCCTGTCCGCGGATGAGCCTGTTCTGGACGTGTCACCCACATGGACTCACACCTCGCGTGGCCTTCCGTGTCTGGTTCCCTCCCTGAGTGTCCTGGGCTTGGGGTCTGTCCCCGGGGCCGCGCGTGTGGATGGAAAAGCGTTTGAGAATCATGCTTCTGTGAGTTCTCAGTGTTAAAGAGAAACTTGCCCAGCAGGATGGAGGGGAACTTAGGGAGTTACGAATGCAACCCTCCACCTGGCTCAGGCCCCCTCGACAACTGGGGTCTCTGGAACCTGGGCTGACCCCCTTTCCTCTGTGGGCCGCTGGGTCCTGCGGTCCTGATGTCTGGGAGAAGACAGTTTCCACGCCTGCACAAGGGAAACCCCAAGCATGACATGGGGATGGGGGCCTGCCCCTTCCCCAAAGGAGACCGCAGACTTGGCACCTCCTATTCAACCTTTATTTGCAAACTCTGAGGTCGGACGTGGTGCCTGAGACTCTGGATGGTGTCTTTGCTCCCCTTGCCCCTCCCCCCCACTTCTGGGGCTGGGAAGGGATGGTTGTCACAGCCTGACCTCTGCCCCACCCCACCCCACCCCCACCCCAAACTGTGTAACTAGACTTTTCTCTCTCTCTCTTTCCCCTGGACCTGCCAATTTCAGGTCCACGGTTCCATGTAGGCCGCCCCTGGCCTGAGGGCCTCAGTGATCAGCCAGAGCCTTCTCAGGGCAGGTTCTCGCAGCCCCAGCCCGGGTACCAGTCTGAAGCAAAGGAGCAGCACAGCGGTGCCTGGCCCCTCGTCAGATGTCTCTAGGTTCCTGCCAGCAGCCGGACCTGGGGTGGTGATGGGGGAGGCCCCCGCATGGTGGCAGGCAGCCTACAGAGAGGACGCTGCAGAGGAAGGGGCTCCCAAAGGCCATGGCCAGCAAGGCCAGGACTGCAGCCTGGGCTCGGCCATGGTGGCAGCTGGGGTGGGCCACTGCGGTGGGCCAGGGGGTGCTGTTGGGAGGGGCAGGGCCCGAGCAGGAGCCCCGATGCTCGTCCAGCATGTAGGCAGGGGGGCAGGTCGTGCAGTTGAGTGGGGAACCGCCGCGGCAGGTGTAGCAGGAGGGGTGGCAGCTCGAGCAGACGCGCAGGGCGGGTGTGGCCGAGTGCCCCGGCCCAGCGGTCACTGCCTGCCGGGTGTGGCTGAAGTACCTCGGGGGACAGTAGGAGAGGCAGAGGTGGCCCAGGATGTAGGCGGGGCTGTGGCATTCTGCGCAGGGGACACACACATGGGGGGGTGAGGCCGAGGCCCATCACCCTGCCTGCCCTCCCGCCCTGGGCTGCACACGCACACTGCCCGCGGCCGCCACCTCCCAGCAGGCAGGTTGGGCCACGCCAGGCACTCACCCTGGCACAGCCCCTCTGTGTCCCGCTGCACACACGCGCTGCTGGTCACCTGGGGGCCAGGGGGCCGCGCCGTCATGTCCTCGGCCGTCCCATACAGCAGCAGCGTGTAGTGGTACAGAGTCCCTGGGCAGGGGTTGCGGTGGGCACGGGGAGGAGGGGCAGAGGCTGTTGGCAGCCTGGTCCCGCCCTTCTGGGCCCCTCTCCCCAGCCACCCGACCCCAAGCTGGAGTCCCAGACCCAGACAGCACCCAGGCTGAGCACCCACTGTGCACCGGGCACTGAACGCCGATGGGAACATATGATGTGCCAGACACACCGGCTTGGCCTCTCGGGGAGACCACTGGGAGCCCCTGGCAGTGGGGTCCCTGGGTGGCTCCAGAGCCCGAGGCCCCAGCCTGCATGCAACTCTCACCTGTGTTGAAATAGTAGCCCTTGTTTTCCAGGCCCAGAGTCCACGAGCCCTGCGGGTCCTCGTCCCAGAAGTGGGTGGACATGAAGATCCAGTTGTTGTAGCCTTGGCTGCTGACATCCAAGGGTCTGGGACAGAAGGCGGGGGCGGGGGGTGGAGCGGGCCACATGTTGGCTGCTGGGAGGGCTCCCACGGGGTGGGGGGAAGGGCTCGGGCCGGGGGGTGGAGGGCAGGTGTCTGGCCGGAGCAGACCCACCCAGACCCTCCCTGACCCCACAGTGTGCATTTGCCCCAGGCCAGGTCCTCCGTCCCGGTACCTGATGGCCACGAGCGTGGAGCGGGTGCCCATGGGGCTGGTGAGCGAGATCTCCAGGTCCCCCCGGCGGCTGTAGGACAGTGACAGTTGCACCTGCACGTGCTCCAGTGAGCGGATGTAGTTGGCATGGCCAGCGCAGGCCGACACATTCTTCCTCACTTGCATCAGCGGCAGGATGGGGCTAGGGGTGGCGTGGGGGGTGAGGGCCCCTCCTGCGGGCCTGCTGGGGGATGGGCAGCCAGCAGGTGGGGTGTGGGCTCAGATCGTGGGGCTTAGCCTCTCCTTTGATAGATGAGTAAGCAGAGGCCTCGGGACCAGCCTCCCACGTGTTTGCCAACCTCCCCCCCCCACGGTAATGACAGGTGTAGGGAGATGACAGGCAAGCACAGTGGGGGGAGGGCGGCTGAGGAGGGCGCTCACGTGGGGGTGTGTATGATCCGGATGGCGCATTTCTGCTGGGGCTGTGTGGGCAGCCACGTTCGAGCCATGTCCACCAGCAGCCTGGCATCCAGCAGCCCGTAGCCATAGTGGTGGCTCACTGTGTGGAGGGGTGGTCATCACTCGCCCCACGGGCGTGGCATCCCCACCTCCAGCTGGCCCTGCCTCACCTTGGCGCCCCACACCGTTGGTCCTCCAGTCCTCAGCCTGGAGCTGTGCTGGCCTGGACGCCCGGACCACCAGGTGCTGCATGTCCCTCCACGTCAAGAACGGGCTGGGGGCAGGTGAGGGCAGGTGAGCTGGGGCCACGCTGGGGGGTGAGCGCGGTAAGCGGGCTCCCCTCCGTCACCTACTTGGCCTCCAGAGCCAGGGCGATCATGCCCGCAGCCAGCGGGGCCGAGGCCGAGGTGCCCGTGTGTTTGTCCGTGCACTGGTGGTGCAGGTCTGTGGTGACCTAGGGGCAGACAGGGGCGCTTGGGGGGCCCGTACCCATGAAAACCCAGACTTGGTTCAAGAAAGTGCCGCAGAGATCCCACCAGAAAAGGGCCCTGGGGAACCCGCCCTGCTTGGAAGACAGGAGGATGTGTGAAGGGGTGTCACGGGGCAGCCCTGGGAGGAGGGGAAGTGGGGAGCAGGAGGGAAGGTGGGGGAGGGGACAGTAGAAGGGGGGAGGAGGGAGTGACTTAGGAGGAGGGAATGGGAGAGAAGGGGGCAGAAGGGAAAGTGAGGGATAAACAGGTGGGAAGGAACAGAGTACAGCTGGGGAGGGTGCAGGTGAGAGGGGCAGGGGACAGGAGTGGAGGGGTGGGGGCGGGTGGGAAGGGGGCAGGGGACAGGCAGGAAGGGAGCAGAGGTCAGGAGGGAAGGGGCAAGGGACGGTGGGGGGGGCGGGGACGGTCAGGAGGGGGCGGGGACGGCCAGGAGGGGGGCGGGGACGGTCAGGAGGGGGGCGGGGACGGTCAGGAGGGGGCGGGGACGGTCAGGAGGGGGGCGGGGACGGTCAGGAGAGGGCGGGGACGGTCAGGAGAGGGCGGGGACGGTCAGGAGGGGGGCGGGGACGGTCAGGAGGGGGCGGGGACGGTCAGGAGAGGGCGGGGACGGTCAGGAGGGGGCGGGGACGGTCAGGAGGGGGCGGGGACGGTCAGGAGGGGGGCGGGGACGGTCAGGAGGGGGCGGGGACGGTCAGGAGAGGGCGGGGACGGTCAGGAGGGGGGCGGGGACGGTCAGGAGGGGGCGGGGACGGTCAGGAGAGGGGCGGGGACGGTCAGGAGGGGACGGGGACGGTCAGGAGGAGGGCGGGGACGGTGGGGGGCGGGGACGGTCAGGAGGGGGGCGGGGACGGTCAGGGGGGCGGGGACGGTCAGGAGGGGGCGGGGACGGTCAGGAGGGGCGGGGACGGCCAGGAGGGGCGGGGACGGTCAGGAGGGGACGGGGACGGTCAGGAGGGGCGGGGACGGCCAGGAGGGGCGGGGACGGCCAGGAGCGGCGCGGGGACGGTCGGGGGGGGCGGGGACGGTCAAGAGGGGCGGGGACGGCCGGGGAGTGGGGCGGGGACGGTCGGGGGGGGGCGGGGACGGTCAGGAGGGGGCGGGGACGGTCAGGAGGGGCGGGGACGGTCAGGAGGGGGCGGGGACGGTCAGGAGGGGGCGGGGACGGTCGGGGGGCGGGGACAGGCCGCAAGGAGGAGCCTGTCTGGCGGACTTGGGGTGCGGACACTCACGATCTGCGGGTCCGCGGCCACGCCGCTGCTGTAGGTGGTGGTGAGCGTGGAGGCGCAGGCCTCGCTGTACCAGGGCACGCGGCCCTGCCAGGTGGTGCTGCCCACCGAGAGCGTGTGGATGCTGTTGGTGTAGCCGTCACAGTTGCAGTTGTCATAGTGCAGGCCGCCGTTGCCCGACGCCCAGACGAAGAGCGTGCCCAGCCCACCGCGGCCCTGCACACAGGGACGGGGGACCGGGATGGGGGCGTCGGCCTTGGGAGCAGGCCCAGGCCCGCCGAGGCCCCGGGGTGCGCTCACCTTGGTCACGCCGCGCCTGAAGGCCTCCCGGGTGAGGATGCCGGGGCCGTCCACCGTGCGGCCGTCGTCCTCGGGGCCCCAGCTGGCGCTGTAGATGTGGATGTGCTGCGGCTGCAGGCTCAGCGACTGGGCCTCGATGACGTCCGTGATGGTGCCATCCAGCATGCGCACGCCTGCACGGGCCGCGGCGGGAGGGGCGGGAGGGGACGTCGGGCCTCTGTGCATGGCCCCGCCGCACCCCACCCCTGCGGGTTTGTCCAGCTCCCCGGGAGGGATGGAGCATCCGTGCGGGGCCCCGCACGTCCCCCCCCAAGGTGCCGTCCTGGGGCTGCCCGCGAGCTCTCGATCCGGCACCCCGGGCCGCCCAGCGTCCCGGGGCCCGAGGAGCCGGAGCCCGCGTACCTCCAATGCGCGCATTGTAGGCCACGCCTGTGCCGCAGAACCCGTTGTTTGCCATTGCTGCCACTTCCCCAGCACAGCGGGTCCCGTGCCTGGTGCCAAGGGGGGAGGGGAGCCCGTTACAGCCCCCCACCCACCGGGTCCCCGCAAGGCACGGGGGGGGGGGGCGGCCCTCACACCCTGGAGGACGCCAGGCTCACCGGTTGTCATCACTGGGTGTGTATCGCGGCTGGGGGTCTGGGTCATAGTCATTGAAGTCGTAGCTGGCCAGGGGGTCCTGGGGGCGGAGCGGGGACATGAGGGCTGGGGGGCCGGCTGTGGGACCTGGGGCAGCCCCCACCCAGCACTCCGGTCCCCGTGGTCTCACATAGTTGGCCCAGAGGTCCGGGTGGTCCTTCTCGATGCCATCGTCCAGGACAGAGACCACAATGCCCTGGCCCGACAGCCCCTGGCTCCAGACCTGCAGGATGTTCAGGTCCGGCTGCACCTTGTTGTTCTGTGCAAGGCAGGCGCTGGGGTCAGTGGGGCTCTGGCCCCACCCGCCCCCACCACCCAGCTCGGCTTGCTCACCATGTACCACTGTTTGGAGAACCAGGGGTCTGTGGGTACCACCGCCGAGCGCTTCACCCGCCGCTGGAGCGTCTGCTGCTCAAACCACTGCACCTAGAGGCGGATGCACACTGCAGGAGGGGGCTGGACCCCAAGAACCAGCCTACCCTCCACCCAACGGTCCTGCCCCCACACCCATGCCCCTTAGAGGGCCCTGCCCCTCCCAGTCTCTCCCACCGATTCCTAGTCAAAGGGCCCCAGGGCTGCTTCCACGGTCGGCAGGCCTCTTCCTCAGGTCCACCAAGGGGAGATTGTGGGGCCACGGCTGGGTGGGATGTGTCTGCGTAGTCCACTGCCTGTCCTGGGTCCCTCATGGTGTGGAACAGGGCCCGGGACCTTGTGTTTGCTGAGGCTGCTCTTTGGGGTCCCCATGTGCCTGAGGCTCTGCCTTCAGAGGGGACCAAGGCCCTCAGATCACCAGTCACCTGGGCCCACTGACATGTGGCAACTGCTCTTGAAGTCCAACCCTGCCCCTTCCCTAGTCCCTGTTCTAGATCCTTCTGCCCAAGACCTGCCCATCTCCCCCCTGTAGTGGCCATTTCTCTCTACCACTCCTCCCCACCCCTCAAAAGACATCCCAGGATGGCCATACCTGCCTCCTCCCGGGTTCCCCCTCAGCCCCCGTGCCTCTCTACAACACTGCAGCATCACTCCCTGCTGAGACCCTCCTGTGCTGCCCCCCTTTCCAGGGCCCACAAAGCTTTGCTTAATCTGGCCCTCACCAGCTTCCCTCTGCTACAATAGCCACAGTGGCTCCCTCACCCCAGGGCTTTTGCACATGCTGTTCTGCCTGCCCCAGGCTGTTCTTCCTCAGACCTCTGCCCTTCCTTTTTTCCTTGTTGATCTCCCACCCCCCAAACCAGTTCATATGCCCTCCCCCCCATCTGTGATGGGGCAATTGTCTCCCCATTTGCACAGCTTCAGACGTGGGAGCTGGCCCTGATTTCTCTCTGTCCCACAAATCCAATCCATTGGCAAACCCTGGCCTCTCTCCTGTAGACCCCATCTGGAACCAGCAACTCCTGCATCCAGTGCTCCTAGTGGGTTTCAGGTTACCAAGCCTCTTACCTCCATGCCAATCAGCCCCGCGGCCCAGCCCATACCCCATCATGACTCCTGAGGGCTTGCAGATTCAGCCTCACTCCCCAGCTTGGCATCTAAAGCCTTTTCCCCCAGTCTGGCGCCTCTCTGAGCATCTCACAGTCTCGCTGGGTGACTTTAGGCAAGGTTCCTACTCTGGACCTGTTGCTTCTGTCCTTAAAAGGGCCAATTCCCTTCCCTCCATTTCAGGAACTAGAACGGTACCTGCCGTCTTTATGGAGTACAGAGGAACCTTGATCTTTCAGGGTGAGCTAGAGGAGGGGAGTGGGGGGAAGCGGGGAGACAAGAAATGCTGACAGTGGGCCAGGCCCTGAGGTGAGCACGGCACCCATTCGTGACCCATTGCTCTCCACAGATGGTCCCCACTGTACAGAAGCGGGGCGGGGGGGGGAACCAAGTGGAAACCCAGACTAAGAGAGAGCAGGTGCCTTGAATAACAGGAGGTGGCCCAGACCACCAGGCCAGGCTCACCTTGGGGTCTTTCTTTAGGCGCAGGCGATGGCCCCAGTGTGGGGTCAGGGACTGCTGGACCACGCCCCGGTGCCGCAGGTGGTAGTACTGCCCGTCAGGAAAGATCTGGGAAAGTGGGGAAGCATCTGCAACCATGGCACCTGGCTCCGAGATGGAATCCCCCAGGACAGTGGCCCACACCTCTTGCTTGCATCCTCCACCCAACCAGGTGCCCTCTAGAGGTCCCAGAATCTGAAGCTGGTCGAGGCAAGGGTGGGCTGGGGGTTCTTGGTATCTTGGGTACCCCTCCCGTCTCCGGGGTCTGGGGTCGTCCAGCCCCCGCCCCTCCTGTCCACTTGGGTCCTACCCACCTGCCCCAGGTTGACGAAGCCGAATTTGCGCGCCAGGCGCTCGGCCTCCCGGTAACCCTGGGACACCCGCACGGCCCAGCTGCTGACATAGATGGGGGCCCGGGCCGAGGACCACCCCACAGGCAGGGGGCCAACGAGGGCCAGGCCCAGGGCTACGACTAGGCGCAGCCAGAGCGCAGTCTGGGCGGGCCGCATGGCGGCGGGGGCGGGGCCGGGCCGGGGCCTCCGAAAGCCCCTCCCCCTGGCCAAACCGCCGAGTCCCAGGCGCCCGCCCCGCCCCCGAGGCCATAGCAACCCCTGGAAGGCTTCAACTCCCAGAGGGCCTTGCGGCTCCCCCTTGAGGAGCGCGAAGATCCGGCCGAGGTCGGGGCGGGGGGGACAAAGGCCCGCCCCGGTCTTCCGCAGATCCAAACCCTCTGGAGCCTCAGTCTCCCCCATTTGTACAGTGACCAAATCTTCCGACCAAGAGGAGCGGATTCTCGGCTGCTAGCCTTGGCCCCGCCCCTTTGTTTGGCCCCGCCCGCTTTCCTGCACACCCCTCCTCCTTGAATCAGCCCTGCCTCCTGCCTGGTCCAACCGGACTTGTTCTTCCGAGTAAGTCCCGCCTCCTGGATTCAGCTCCGTCCCATCCCCCTGCCCTGAGATTCTGTCCCTCCTCCTTTATGATCAGCCCCGCCCCTCCCCTGTTCTCGCCAATCATCTCTGGACTTTCTTCGGGTCCTCCCACAAGCTCCGCCCCCACAACAGCTCAGCCAATAATCCCCGGCCATGACCCCGCCCCTCCAATCCGCTACGTTACCCCCCCCCCCCCCCCCCGCTCCGCCAATCGGCACCCTTGGCCTCCGCGCCGCGCCCCCTCCCCCCGGAGTCGCGGCTGAGGCGGCCGCGGCCCGCCAGAGGGCAATGAGGCAGGGGAGACGGGGCAGGCCCCACCTCCTTTGTCCGCCCTGCCCTCCCATTGGCCGGAGTGGGGGGCAGGGGGCGGAGACCAGCCCGGGGGCGGAGACCAGCCCAGGGGCGGAGACCAGCCCGGGGGCGGAGACCAGCCCGGGGGCGGAGACCAGCCCGGGGGCGGAGCCGAGCTGCTCGCGCCCGGGGAAGGCGGCACGCGCGCTGCGGGGCGGGTGCGTAGAGCAGCGGTCGAGCTCCGGCTGCCAACCCCGGGCCCGCCGGTGCCATGGACGGCCTGCGCCAGCGCTTCGAGCGCCTTCTGGAACAGAGGAACTTGGCCACGGAAGCGCTAGGGGCTCTCGAAGCCAAGACAGGCATCGACAAGCGGTACTTGGCCGCGGGTGAGCCGTCCGGGGCGCTTGGGACTGCTGCCCCGTTTCGCCGACGGGCACATTGAGGCTCTGGGGCACCCGGGTCCCGGACCTGATCCTTTCCGGCCGGCGCCTCCTGCGGGGTCTGGGCTCGGACGGCGGGGTGCACCCCACTCTCCAGCAGGGAGACGGAGATCCTGGGGAGGGGTCGTGGACCAGGACTTCGCGTCTGCCTGCAGCCTCTCGCCTGCCCCCGCCGTGCGATCTGGGGCGAGTGTCACCCACCTCTCTCGGCCCCTGCATTACCTCCATTCCCGTCCTCGGGTCTGGAGGCTGTCGCTGCCCCTTCCCTGGTGGCCCTGGGTGACCGCCAGGCCGAAGTCCGGTTCTTCCAGTTGTTCTGTACGCCCTGGGGGGGGAGGAGAGGGCCGCGGGTAGGCAGCCAGTGCCCTGAGAGTCTTGCCACACCCCCGACCCACATGGAGCCCAGCCTGGAAGCAAGCGTAGAGATCTTACCGTTTTGTCGAGGGGGATGCTCCAGGCCAGGAGGGGAAGGGTCACTCCCATCCCTCTTCCCTCCATTGTTTTCCTGCGAGTACCCTTCCCTTAGCCTGCCCCCTCCCTCTCCTCCCCGATGGCTTTGGCCCGCTTAGTGAGTAGTTGAATTGGGTTGTTTGCTGCTGTGGAGTTGGAGAAATACTGGGTGGGGGACCACAGAGAGGGGGTCCAGTTACTCCTGACTGTGAGGGCTCACCCTGGGACGGAGCAGCCTGATCGATCGCCCGCTACTCCACCCCAGCAGTGCCTCCTCTAACTTTCTTCCTCAATGACCTTGGCTGGGCCCCACTACCCTCCCAAACTGTCTAGTAAGCACTCCTTAAATACCTTCCTCCCCTCTTTTTCCGTGTTCCAGGCCCATCAGGGCTGCCACCCCTCCCAGGAAGCCCACTGGAATGGATCTTGGGGACCTTTGTCCAGACCTGGCGGGGGGCTTTGGGCCAAGGACAGGGGCATGTGTTTTGAGCACCTTCTGCCGGCAGATCCTGGGAGTCCTCTTTCCCCCCTTTCCCCCTCAGCAGGGGTACCCCCGTGCCCGGCAGCCCAAGGAAGGCTCATTTGTTCCCCCAGGCCTCCTGTGCCCAACCACATCAGCTCAGCCAGGAACCTGCCCCCGGGGAGCAGGCCCTGACTTCTCTGCTGACTTTCCACATCCCTGGTACCTGTGGGCAGGAAATTTAGGTCATAGAGCCCTGGGGAGGGGCCTGTGTGGAGGCTGGGAGTCACAGGGAGGAAACTGAGGCCTAGAGAGTCAGAGGCTTTGAGGGAGGCTGCCTCTGCCACCTGCCCTGTCTGGAGCATCCACCGCTCCCTACCCACCTCCCCCCCAAGCCCCATCTGTTGCTGATCTCTGGGGCTGTGCCCTCCCCCCATGTCCAAGGTCATCCGCCCATTGCTGAGGCTGCAGGAATAGGGATTGAGGGGAGAGGTGCCCTAGGAAAGCCACTCCTCCCCAACTAGCAATTTCCCCCGTGCCCAGATGTGGGAACTCTTGGGCCCCAGCTGCTCCAAATGACCAAATCCCCAGCCCAGATAACAAAGGAGGAAACCCGGAGGAGGCAGTGACCTCCCAGGGCCAACTGGGGAGGCTCCCCTCCCTCTCTTGACCCCTGGCCCTAGGGACAAAGACTAATGCAGGTGGAGGGAAGGGTGGGGGTGACTCTGCCCTTGGGTACACAGGTGATCTCTGTCTCTGCGGATAACAGGCTGGAGGCTGTAAAATGCTCTGTGAGTGACCTTGGGCCTCACTCCCCGGGTTCCCGTGTTGTTCTGGCCATAGAACGAGCTACAGCAGGGAAGTGCAGGGACCTGCACACAAGAAGCACTTAATAAATGCTGTGTTCACCATTCATGCTTTCAGAGTGGCTCGCGCTCCTGGCTCCCCGCCTCCCCCAACAATGTTTTCTTGGAGCCTTCATCCCTGGGAATGTGTTTGCATGCCTAGAAGGTGCTCAGTAAACGTGTAGACAGGAGGAGCCCCTCCGTGGAGTGGTATTTAGCCATCCCCACGGCAACCTTAGGAGGCAGGGCCATTACCACCCCACTGACAGATGGGGAAACTGAGGCTCCAAGCAGAGAGAGACTTGCTTGGTGTCACGTGGTAGGTGGAATAGCAGAGGGCTCTCCTGGGTCTGGGGGACTCTACTGCTCTTAGCTGTCTCGCACTAAGACAAGGGTCCTCACACAGGGCCATGCGGTCCCCCTCAGGACACTGGGCAGTGTCTGGGGACATGACATGGGTGGTTGTCACAACCGGGGGTGCTCCTGGCATCGACAGGGTGGAGCCGAGGATGCTGCTCAGCCCCCCCCCGCCCAGCGCCCAGGACGCCCCCACAGAAGATGATCCCACAGGGCTTGTCTGCAGGGCTGAGGATGAAAAACTCCATTGAGATCAAAGTTACAAATGTTGCCTTTCTCTGCTCACTGCGAGTCAAGCCTTAATGTCAGAATGGCCTTTCTTTTAGGTTTTTCTCCCATCACTTACATTTAAACGCTGGTCCCTTGTGCCCTCCCTCTCCCATAGGACCTGGAGTAAGCAGTTACAATTGCAGATGGTCATGTATTCATTCAACAAACGTTTATTGGGCAGCTACTCTACCTATGAGGGCCAAGGTCCCTGCCTGCCCTTGAGGAGCTCACAGTCCAGAGGTTGGGGGGACACCGACTGGTTAACTGGTTACAGACACAAAACATGGGGCTGAGGGCCACGGTGGGGTTTGCCCAGGTGCTGCGGGAGCAGCAAATGCATCCTGGTGGGGTCCCTGAGGCTTCTAGGGGGAGTGGTTGTTGCAGACTGTGTCTGGCAGGCCAGGAGGCGGCCTGGGGGCGCCATGGTCCGGCTGGGAGGGTGCCATCCTGCCCACACCCTCTCTTCTGCAGGGGCCACCACTCTGCTAAGCCTGTATCTTCTCTTCGGCTTCGGGGCGTCTCTACTGTGCAATGTAATCGGCTTTGTGTACCCAGCGTATGCTTCGTGAGTCCTGCTGGCTGTCCAGGTGGGGGGTGTCTGGGGGCTCTGGGCAGCCCCTGACTCTGCCCACCTCCCCCCAGAATCAAAGCAATCGAGAGCCCAAGCAAAGAAGACGACACTGTGTGGCTCACGTACTGGGTGGTGTACGGCCTGTTCGGGCTGGCCGAGTTCTTCAGCGATCTACTCCTGTCCTGGTTCCCTTTCTACTACGCGGGCAAGGTGGGTGCCCCCGGGACACACACGGGACTGTGCTGCCTCCCGGGGTGCAAAGGGGAGACTCACCTTCTCCGAGGAAGTAGGCCCGTCCCAAGGGGTGTCTGATGGGGGAGGCCCAGGCTCATGCCCGAGGGACAGAGTGTAACTCCTGCCCCGTGCCCACAGTGCGCCTTCCTGTTGTTCTGCATGATTCCCGGGCCTTGGAACGGGGCTCACATGCTGTATCACCGCGCCATTCGTCCACTGTTTCTAAAGCATCACGAGGCCGTGGACAGCGTCGTGAGGGACTTCAGCGGGCGAGCTCTGGACGTGGCAGCCGGAATAACCCGGGACGGTGTGTGCTCACTGGGCGCGGGGCTGTCTGTCTGTCCCAGCCTCTGTCTGCCTGTGTGTCCCAGCCCACCAGCCCCTGCTCGCTTTCACTGCTGCCCCCTCCCTCCTCACCCCACCTGGCATCCGTCTGGTCTCCACCCCCTCACTGTCAGCCTCTCTCTCCTACATTTGCTTTCGGGAACCAGTCCTGCAGACCCTGGCCCGCGGCCGGGCTCTTGTCACCCCCACAGCTGCCCTTGGAGCTGACCGTACGTAGCCCCCAGCCCTGGGAGGTAGGGCCTGTGCGTGTGCAAGATGGCCTATAGGATAGCTGTCCCCTTGGAGGAGGGACGGCCTTGGTCTCCCCGCCGCGCCGCTCCGCCCCGGGGCCCGCCTCACCCCCACGGCTGTCTCTTCGCAGCCAAAGCAAGCATGACCCAGCTCCAGAAGGACAAGTGAAAGCCGCGCCCCAGCTCTACAAACAGCCGTCGGCTGGCGAGCTGGGGGGCACATCACAGCCCAAGTCCTCCACGGATTCCTCAGCTTACTCCCGGGTGGAGGCCGCCACCAGCCCCTCGTCCCCCAGCAAGCCAGCCCCCGGGAGCTCCTCACACAGCCGGTCCCCGCTGCGCTCCCCGGCCAGCGCCTCCCAGTTGCCTGGCAAGTCCCGGGGCCCGCCTCGGCCCCGAGACAGCTCCTCCAGCCAGCCCACCCTGGCTGCCAGCCAGCAGCAAGCCCGGTCGTCCGTCACCTCCTCAGGCCGACCCCAGCCAGCCCGCGAGTCCTCAGGCTCCGCCGTGCTGCGCCCCAGCACCTCCTCCAGCCAGGCACCCCACGTCATGCCGTCCCCCAGCGGTGCCACCATCCCCACGCAGCCCCCCAACAAAACCTCGGATGGGCCCGAGGACCTGGCCCCCAAGGCCTCCAAGTCCAGAAGACAGCAGGAGAAGGGGTCCCCAGCGCAGCCCCACGGTGGCAGCTCGGGCACCGAGCTGCCTGTCCCCTGCCAGTCCGAGTCCTCTCTGGAGTACACCTCCGAGTCTACCACGGAGGTCACCTGCAGCTGGCCCCACCCCAGGCACAAGCTCTGGTACCTGCAGCACTGCTGGAGGCTGAAACACCTGGCCTGCTAGCAAGCACTCAATAAAGTTCACCTGGATGAACTTCGTCTGGCCGTGTGTCCGCGGGGGAGCCCCGGGCCGGGCCTTCGTGGGCCCTGTCTCCTCTGATCAGGAGCGGATGCGCTGTGGCCCCACGCTACACTCAAGGAAGCTGAGGCCAGAGAGCCACCCCCACTCGCCTGAGGTCTTGCCTTGTGGCCGAGAAGGCTCCCAAAGGAGACCTGGAGAGAGAATCGGAGTACAAGTCCTTTCTTGGGAGGGCATCCCCGGCAGGTCCGGTCAGGGGTGGGGCTGTGAGATGCGGGAGAGGAAGGAAGCTAAGCCTGGGTGTTGCCAAGCCCCTAGCTGCTGCGGGCACCTGGAGCCCCATCCCATGGAGGCTCTGGGAAACAGTGTCGCCTTCGCACCGGAGACCTCTCCCGCTCGCCATCTGGCTGGTCCCTGGGCGGGGGGAGGGCAGTGGCCATTCGTTCTAGCCTGTGTCCCCTGCAAGCAGCGTGGGGGCCGAGGAAGGCTTCAGCAAAGGTGGGGGGCCCGGCGGTTGCCATCGGAGTGGGTTCGTGGGAGTGGGGAGGAGGGGAAGGGTGTCACTAGCAGCCCACAGTTGGTCTCTCTTTGGACACCGGCATGGCCCCGATCATAAAACCAGGCAGAGACCCAAGCCCGTTGCACGGAGACAGATGTAAAAAGAGCAAACTCAGTCCAGCAGTATGCTGACAAAATAGAACACCCCCCCCCCATTGGAGGTCAGGTTCCTGGAAGCAGAGTCTGCGTTGGAAGCTGGCAGGGGAGTGCGGGGGGAGCTGGGCCAGGAGGTGGTCTCAGCTTGTGGGGGCAGGACCCTGGAGTGCAGGACCCGCACCCTGGCGTTCTGCCTTAAGGCCAGGTGGGTTGTCACCTGTGTCTGTCAGTCCTGAGTCTCAGCCCACAACCAAGAGGGGCTGTAACCCTGAGGCACCTCCCATCACCCAAAGACAAGTCCCTAGCTGGGCAGCTGCAGCCACAGTGAGGAAGGACCTGGGGACCCGCAGTGTCCGCCTCGGTCTGCCCCTCCCACCCAAGGGCTGCTTCTCCAAGATTCTGGGTGATCATGACTTCTTTTTTTTTTTTTTTTAAAGATTTATTTGTTTGAGAGAGTGAGGGAGATCACGCATGAGCAGGGGGAGGGGCAGAGGGAGAGGGAGAGAATCTCAAGCCGACTCCCCCCTGAGCACGACTCTGAGATCACCACCTGAGCCGGAGTCAAGAGTGGGACACTTAATCGACCGAGCCCCCCAGGCGCCCCCGGGTAATCGTGCCCTGGGGACACTGGACAATGTTTGGAAACACTGCAGGCGTCTGTGCAGCGTCCCACAGTCCACTGACACGTCACTGCCGCTGGTGGTGGCCGCATTCATCCAAGACAAGGTTCCCCCAAAGGAGGCAGCCCTCTGCAGCCACCTGCCCCGCAGCCTGTGTCCTCATCCTTGAGAATGCCAGTGAAGGAGGAGGGAGCACTTAGAGCTGCTGGTGAGCAACTGGTCCAATTTGTTTATTTGCTCATTCAACAAATATTGAGCACCTACTGTATGCCAGGCCCTGTTGCAACAGTCAAGGGTACATAATGGCCCAGAGAGAGAAAAATCTCTGCTCCTAAGGATTTGGGGAGGTGACAACAGCATGATAAATGTATATGTCAGAGGGAGGTGAATGTTGCTGGGGGCGGGGATGCAGTGGGGAGTTGGGTGGGGTGGCAATTTCAGGAACAGTCAGAGAAAGACCTGTCTATGAAAGTGACATTTGAGGAGAGGCCTGAAGGAGATAGGAAAGTCAGGTCAGAGGGCGTGGGTCTTGTGAAAGCCAGGGTAAATATGGTCCTGGCAGAGAGAAAAGCACATGCAAAGGCCCTGGGGCAGGACTGTGCCTGGCAGGTTAGAGGAAGAGTGCGGTAGCCAGTGTGGCTGGAGCTGAATGAGTGAAGGGGAGAGGAGGGAAGTGGGGTGAGGCTGACCTCGCAGATATCTGGAAGGTGTGGTGAGGACTTTGCCTTTGCTTGGGGATGCAGGCTTTGCAGGGAGCAAGGGAGGGACCGAGCATAATCATTAATGAGCCTCCCTCCTGCCCCGCCCCCCGCCCTGCTGAGAAGTCCAGATGGGTGTGGGGGACAGGGATCTGGGAATCTGCTTATCGCTGGCCCAGCTGTTTGAAGACTGTGGTGTGGCCATAGTCCAGGGATGGACAAGGAGGTACCAGGCTTGCTCTGCACCTGGCATTGACCCCTGCCATCCAAGGGGGCAGCAAAATGGGCTCTAGCTGTGTCCCTTCAGAGATTTTCCCGAGACCGCCAGGGGTCAGCCCACCAGGGAGCACAGGTCGGAGGACACACCTGTCTTACCAGGTTGAAACAGGACCTTTAGCCCCTCAGGCCTGTTTGTTGTTTGTTTGTTTGTTTTTAAGATTTTATTTATTTATTTGAGAGAAAGAGCAGAGAGAGAGAATGAGCGAGCGCACGAGTGTAGGGGATGCGGGGCTCGATCCCAGGACCCTGAGATCATGACCTGAACTGAAGGCAGATGCTCAACTGACTGAGCCACCCAGGTGCCCCTATTTTGTTTTTAATTTAAACACACAGAAAAGTGTAACCAGCCACTCAGAGCTGGTGACGCAACACGGCCAGCCCCTCCCCCCGTCGGTGGCCCCCCGTCTTGACTCTGTTTACGTTGTCTGTGCGCATCACTTACGTCTCAACTACGCTGTGTCCTGCCCTTGCCTGTGTGCCTCAGAGCCGCGGCTCTCAGATTCACCACCCTGCTGCAGGAGTGATCCAGACTTTGGTTTTGGGTGGTGATGGACAGTATTTCACTCAGTTTATGTACACCATTCCACTGTTGGTTGGAGTGGTTTCCCGTTTGTGGTTATTGTGACGAAAGCTGCTAGGAACGTTCTAGAACTGGCCTTTGGTGAGCAGAGCTCTTGTTTCCTTGGGCACACACCTGTCAGAGATTGCAGGGTGAGCATTAGAGTGTCCTGGGGAAGCTGATGCAAATGACCACACACTGGGAGGCTTAAAACCAGAGATTTGTTCTCCCACATTCTGGAGGCCAGAAGCCTGGCAGGACCGAGCTCCCTCCGCAGCCTCCAGGGGGAAGGTCCTTCACCTGTTCCAGCTCCTGGCAGCTCCAGGCCTCCTCGGGCTTGCAGCTGCGTCCCTCCAGCGTCGCCTCTGTAGCCACACGGCTGTCTCCTCTGTCTGTCTTACGAGGACAACTGTCACTGGGTTTAGGGCCCACCTGGATAATCCAGGATGATCTCATCATGAGGCTCTTAATTGCATCTGCAAAGACCTTTTTTCCAAATAAGGTCCCATTCACAGGTTCTGGAGATTAGGACCTGGATATGTGTTCGGCCTTCCATAGTGAGGACCACTTCACCTGGAGCAGCACGGCCAAGCTGTACCCCGCATGGCCCGGACGTCACCCCAGGGGGCTGTGGGACAGCAGCTGTTGGGACCGAGTCCTAGTTCAGGGTCAGAAGGAAGGGAGCGCGGGCCCCGGCAGGCAGTAGAGGGGTGCTGGCTGCAGAGAATTAAAAATACTAAGAAAAGCATGGGAAGCCCAGAGCCAGCCTCCTGCAATGTTGTGGGGAAAACCTTTCGGGGGAACCAGTGAAATAGTCATTGCGGTTACCATCCTCTTACTAACAGGACGCGTTTCAAACTTGCCTGATTTTGTCCTTTCTTCTTGACTAAACACCTCCTCCTGAGGGAAGTGGGTCCAGAGAATTCGCAGCTGTGACCCGCCCCCCAGGCCTCAGCCAAGGGAGCTGGCCGCAGGCAGAGGGTCCTGGCTGCCGCCACCCCCACCGTGCCCCTTCGGGCGACGTTTCAGCCTCTCACCCAAACGGGCATTGCCCATTCCCGAGGGGACACGGTAACTAATAAGAACTGAGAGCCAGTGACTGTGGAGAGGGAGACAGCTCGGGCAGCCCGCTCCTGTCACTCTATGCGACCACCTGCAGTTTTCATCCCTGGGCCGGACTTGAACGTCTTTAGAATTGCAACGTCTTCTTTTAATTGTTCAAGTGTTCGTTTGAAAGCTAAAGAGCAGGGGCACCCGGGTGGCTCAGTCGTTACGCGTCTGCCTTCGGCCCAGGTCATGATCCCAGGGTCCTGGGATGGAGCCCCGCGTCGGGCTCCCTGCCCCGCGGGAAGCCTGCTTCTCCCTCCCCCACTCCCCCTGCTTGTGTTCCCTCTCTCGCTGTGTCTCTCTCTGTCAAATAAATAAAATCTTTAAAAAAAAAATAAAGCTAAAGAGCAAATCCGGAAATCAAGGGCACGTCCCCTGTGGTTGTTACACGATGGTCCCTGGAAACAATGTTGCCGTGCAGAGGAGGGGGCAGTGAAGAGATGGGGTCCCTGCTCGTGGGGCCACTGCCATCCCGTCCACCAGAGTGTGCCCCACGCTGGTCTCTCCTCGCCGGCCGGGCCAGCTGGTTTGGGAGCCCGGGACAGGGCCACCCCATGGACCCCCACTCCCCGACATACCCCACATGACAGCAGGGAGGCAGAGGGGGCACCCGTGGGCTAAGAGGTGCTGGCAGGACTGACAAGCACGGAGGGGCCCTGGGCGTGGGTGCCGTGTATGGAGGCTGGCGTGCGGAAGGAGGTGGCAAGCATCCAGGAGAGAAGTGGG
The DNA here is from genome assembly GCF_009762305.2 of Zalophus californianus. Taxonomy (NCBI): domain Eukaryota; kingdom Metazoa; phylum Chordata; class Mammalia; order Carnivora; family Otariidae; genus Zalophus; species Zalophus californianus. The sequence goes on from NC_045595.1 coordinate 916,904, forward strand.
CGCCAGCGAGGGGCACGGGCATGGGGCCCCTGGGGGCTGCAGGCAACTCCTGAATCCCTTCCTTTCCCATCCTGCCACCAGGGGGTGCCAAGGCCCCACGCCTCCTCCAGAACTGTGCCCCATTTTCCGCGGAAGGACTGGAGGGATGCCCCACGTTCAGCACTCGTGGCGGAGGACAGGGCTAGGCCTGGACGGAGAGGCTGGGGGCGGAGGGACTGGGGCCGAGTCCGAGGAGCGTGGTTCCCATGCTCAGAGCTGCGAGGGGCTGAAAGGGGCCCCGCAGATGGGGAAACTGAGGCCAGGGAGGGGCAGGGTCTGGCCGTGGGTCACCTGCAAGGAGGTCAGGGGGCTGAACCTGAGACCCCCCAGTTGAGCATCCCTTGTCCTAGAGAAAAGCACAACCATGGATGGTACCAAATGACAGCAGGAGCCATCCCATCAGGGAGGGAAGGTAAAAGGGTGGCTCTTCCAGGGAGCCCCGAAGAGGTTTGCTGAATGACACCCACCAGGTACCCCCAAATCACACATGACCGAGGCTCCAGAATATATGAGTAGCAGATCTCCAGAGGGTAGGGGACAGGCTGAGAGCTGCGACCAGCCTCCTCTGCTGGGGAGTGGCCCTGGATGGCATGCCAGGAAAGTGTGGCCCCCAAGGGGGCATGGGAGGGTGCACTGGACCAGGAGAAGGAGGAGGGCTGGGGTGCACACACTGTGACAGCATGAATGCGAGTCCAACTACCAGCACATCCTGGGATCTCTGCGGCCCAGTATGCTTAACTCGGGTGCCCTTGTTTTTAAAAAGTGCTTGTAAAAGTTACATAGGAATAAACAATGGATGGAGAGCAGTGTTGCCTGAAAGAAACCCAGCCGGGGTGCCTGGCTGGCTCAGTCCGTGGAGTGTGCGACTCTTGATCTCCGGGTTGTGGGTTCGGACCCCACAATGGGTGTAGAGGCTACTTAAAAAAATAAAAACTTTAAGGGGCGCCTGGGTGGCTCAGTCGTTAAACATCTGCCTTCGGCTCAGGTCATGGTCCCGGGGTCCTGGGATTGAGCCACGCATCGGGCTCCCTGCTTGGCGGGAGGCCTGCTTCTCCCTCACCCACTCCCCCTGCTTGTGTTCCCTCTCTTGCTGTGTCTCTCTCTGTCAAATAAATAAATAAATACTTTAAAAATAAATAAATAAATAAAAACCTTAAGAAAGAGAGAAAGAGGGAAGGAACGAAAGAAAGAAACCATCCAGAATTGCTGAGGCTCTCCAGATTATCTCTGGACTTACTGGTAGCCAGGCAAAGAGGGGAAGTGTGTACATTACAGTATCTGGTTAGGCGTGTCTTCTGGGAGCGTGCCTGTTTGTTAGAGCGTCTTTGAATACATGCAGCCTATGTGTGTCCGTGAGAAGAGAGAGCACATGGTATCAGGTCGTTAAACAGCAATGAGCTTCCTGGTAGCAAGGGCAAGAGGGGAAACGGATACATTACAATGTCTTCCTTTGGGCCTTGCTTGTTTGTGACAGTGTCTCTAAGAAAGTGAGCGTGAGGCAAAGGGAATAAAAGCAGACACAAAGTTTCAAAGTGTAAAATATCTACGAGTTTCCTGGCAGCCAGAGTGAGAGAGGAAATGAGTTCGGGTCTATTCAGTGCGTCCTCACCACTGGCTCCTGGTCACGGCAGTGGATCTGACCATGTGCAGGGCCGTCTAAGCACGTGTGATGGGAAGTCACATAGCTGTGGACGGGAGATATTTCTAAGCTCGCTGGAAGCCAGGGCAAGAGGGGAAATATGCTGAATTTGAGCCTCGTCCGGCATATCTTTCTTGCTGCATGTGGCAAGGGCCTTGTCGAAGGGCTCAGACAGGGCAGTGGCGGGCGGCCAGGCGCACACGGCTCTCCTCAGCGGGGCTCCAGGCCCGGGCATAGCCCATGTGGGGCAGCAGTAGTCGGTCTTGAGTGCCATCCGGGCTGATGAGGCGCTGGGCAGCCAGCAGGTACTCGCGGTGGAGGTCCAGTCGGGGGCAGGGGCAGCGACCCGGTGCCCACACGTACTCGAGGGCCCGCAGCGGCGAGCGGTTCTTGTAGATGAGCTGCACTTGAACCTCATAGCGCGTCTCCTCGGCCTGGTGCAGGCGGCTCAGCACTCGGGCCCTGAACACTGCGGGCAGGACCGCGTGGAGGCTGGCTGGACACTCCACCCCGGGCACCCACCCGCACTCACCCCATTGCCGGAGAAAGGGACTGGGGTCAGATGGGGCACTGGAGGTCTCTGGGGACTGGGGGTGGGGGGAGGGGCTGGGGTCAGGTGAGGTCAGGGATCAATGAGAGGTCGAAGGTCAGATTAGGACAAAGGGTCAGAAGGAGTCCAGTTGGAGTCAGGTCAAGGAGTCTGAGGTAAAGGCCGCAGCGGAGGGTCAGGCTCGGGTCAGTTAGGAGCCAGGTAAGGGCTGGGTTCAGAGTCTCTCACCGAAGTCGCTCCGGCAGTAGTACAGCAGCCGGGGAGCGCGGCCTCGGGTGTCGGGGCAGCGTCCGCAGGGCTCTGCGGGGGCGGCACAGTTAGGGGCACAGGCCTCCCCTCCCTGCTTGCTCCACCCCGGCCATGCCCGCCTCACCTGGGGCCGGGGTCGGGGCGCGAGGGGCGCTGGGAGCTGGGGCTGCGCGGAGGTCGGGGGCCTCCGGTTCTACCTCCCGAGGCTGCTGCTGCCGCAGGGACCAGCCCAGGGCCTGCGCCTGCGCCTGGAAGGGCCCGTAGCGCTCCCGCGGGAGCCGGAACTCGAACTCGATGCCGGGGTTGGGCTCCTGCAGGAGGACCTGGAGGGGTGTCACACCTAGGGAGCCGCAGGACCTGATGGCCCAGCTTTCCCTCTCCGACCCCTGCCTCCCGCCCCCCTCCTGTGGCCCAACCATCCCCTACATCTGCCAGCCCCGCCTCACTGCCCAGCCGCCCCCCCCGCAGAAGTTGGCCCGCACCTGCAGGAGCAGGTCTTGGGACGTGGGCCCAGCCGCGCTCAGCATCTCCTCTGGCCCTGCAGCGCGGGTGTAGACCACACGGGTGCCCGCCGCCTCGTAGGTCCCGGGTGGGCTGACCGCCCAGTTCCCGTTGAGCACGTAGCGCCCGTCGCCCCCTATCAGCGCTGCAAGGGAAAGGTCAGCCCGGGCTCCGGGACCGGACGGGAGACCGTCCGGCCTCCCAACCCTGGCGTCCTCCTCCCCCGGCCTCAGGCTCCCTGGCTGCTCCCAGGCGGCCAGCAGGGTACCTCCCCCCTCGGACCCCGCGATACCCAGGTGGTTGCGGCTCCGGTGGGCTACACGGATGTGTCTGGCACCCTCGGGGATCAGGGTCACGTTCCAGTACCCAGCGAAGGCACCTGGACAGGAGGAAAGGAGAGTGTTGAGGCGCAGGTGGGAGGGTATTTTAGGGACGATTTGAGGATTAAATGAGATACTGCGGTAAGAGGTACCAGGGGTCCTGGTAACCCCCAAACGATCGGTTAACTTTTGGAGTTAGGAGGATTATTTTCGAGTAAGTGCAGCAGGGAAAGAGTTAGAAACCCAACTGTTCCTAGAAGGGCTGGGCCACCTGGCAATAACCAATCAGAATGAAGAGCGAGGGGGGCTGGGCCACAGACTGCCCAATCAGCTCGCGACTTCGCTTCCGGGCCCGAAGCTCGTTAAAGGGCCCGCTCTGGGTTAGCCGGGAGGACGGAGAGGGCGGTCACCGGAGTCTCGGAACACGCGCTGCACCAAAAAGCATGACTCGTTGGTGCCGCCGCAGCGGCCGCAGTGGTCTTCGCGGGCGTCCGAGCCCAGCAAACCGTCACAGCCGGCGCTCTACAGGGGCGGGGAGGACGGGCGCGGCTTCACCGACAGCCCCCTGCCCCGGCCCGTCCTGGGGGGAGCGGGACCGTCCTGGGGGGGCGGGGCCCACGAGTAAAGGGGCGGGCTCTGGAGGGAAGAGGCTGCGGTGGAACCTAGTGGTGGGCGGGACCTGGGGAGGGGGCGGTACAGGCGGGGGCGGGGCTTAGGGAAGAGGGTGGGACCTGGGACTGAAAGGGATGGGCCCCGGGTGTGAGACGGACGGGCTTTGCGGGGTCCCGCGAGGCCTTACGAGGCAGCGGCCAGCCACGCAGAGCCCCTGGGTCCCCGGGCTGCAGGGGGTGCCGTCCAGGACGCGGCCGAAGCTGTGGTAGAAGGAGTGGCCCTCGGCCAGACAGTTGAGGTCGCACTGGTTGGGCGCTGGGGGCGGGAGGAATTGTGGGGCCAGTGGAGTACCTCTGTCCGAGTTCCAGCCTCCTCCCCCTCAGGCAGATGAGGCCCGGAGACTCAGCCAAAGCCACAGATGGAGGTTGAGGCAGAGCCAGGGCTGGAACCTAAGCATTCTGCCCCCAGCTCCCGGGGACTGTCCTGGGCCTGCGTACACGCACGAGCGCATGCTTTCATTCATTCAGGTTAAGCTCTCACATTAGGGAGTCCCTACACGTTATCCATTGCTAACATCCTTACCCATTCTTCATTCGTTCTTTAGTTCCGCAAACACTCACAGAGCACCTACTATTTTCCCAACACTGTTCCAGGCTCTGGGGTACAGCCGTGGGCAGAGGTCACACAGCACTTGGGCCCAGCATGTGCCCAATAAAAAGCGTTCAGTGCTGACCGAATTCTGCGTAGCCTGGGTGTGTCACTGGCCCTCCCCAGGACTCAGTTTCCCCCTCTGCCTGGCAGTGGGGCAGAATGGGAAGTCGCAGGCACAAGCCCACGTAGCCCTGATCCCTGCTCCTCCTGGCTCCCACCCCCCTGAGCCAGCCCTTGGTGGGCCTCTGCGGGGGTGGGATCGCGGCAAATTTCCTCTAATTCTTAGGGGAAAAAACCCCAACCCTCCCCCTCAAAAAAACCCAATGAGGTCGACAGATGGAATGTTCTCCATATCTGTGTCTGCTTCCACTATAGTGTCTAAAGCTGCCTGTTTCCTTTAAATCCGGAGGCGCGCTGCCTTGGGCACACAGTTGTATAACTTGCCTTCAGCTAAATGCGGCAACATTTCCTGCTACGGGGATAAGTTTGAGGACTCTTGGCCTCTGCATACAGCTCCAAGTAAATCCTCAGCCTGGTGTTCAACCCCGAGCAGGACAGACCCTGCCCCTCCCTCTGCTCCTGTTTCACAGATCACAGCGTTGCTCTCCCTCCCCCACGCTGTCACTTCAACTCCTAGGCATCCTTCAAAGGCCCAGGGCTAATGTTCTCTTCTCCTTGCAGTCCGTCCTCCAGTCTTCTTGCTTTCTTAGCAACCCCTTCTCCCTGCCTCTTCTGGACCAACAGGAGGGAAGGCTACTCACCACCATAGAAAGGCACCCACTGGTAAGTCTTCTGGGTGCCCAGGACGGGGTGGCCATTGTAGAGGGCACACTGGAGATCTCGGAAGGGAATGGCCCCTACGGGACAGTCCTGAGGACAAAGATAGGTCCGAGGCTGGGAGAGCCCCGGGGGAGCCCAGAGAACCTGGGAGGGTGGCAATGGTATCTGGGGGCCTGAGCCAGGAAACAGAAGGTCTTCAAGGCCCAGCCAAGGGTCTGGGAGGTAGACAGAACTTACCGGCAAATGGCAGAGGTGGTACTCGTGGGAGTCTCCCCAGCACGGCTCTCCCCCAGGAAACCTACAAGGAGCAAGATGTCCAGAGCGTGGTTAGGACCCCCAGTAACCTTCTTTCCGGAGCTGGCCTGCCCCCCCTCCACCTTTGGCCTGGTCAGCCCCACCCACATTCCAGTTGGATCAGTGGGATTAAAAGGCACAGCATGTGTGGGCAGGCTGAAGGTGCGGCCAGGAGTGGGGCGGGCTGGCAGGAGAGGGGGGGGCAGACACCCCCCTCTCACCCCACCCCACCCCACCCAGCCAAACCCCAGCTTTCTGCTCACCAGAAGCAGCGCCTGCTGCGCACCGAGAGACCCCGCCCACAAGAGCTGGAACAGCGACTCCAGGAACCCCACGGGGTCCACTCACCTGGACCCTACTTGGGGAGAGAGAGGCACCATCAGCCTGGAGAGGAGCCTGGTGGCCCCCAGACCACTGGCCAGGTCCCTAAGTCCACTGGCTCCCTGGACTCATGTCCCCCCTTACCTGAGCACTGCCCCCTAAACCACAGTTCAGGAGGGTCCACAGCAGAAGGAGGTTCTGGAGGGGGCGAAGTGTGGGGGAGCAGGGAGGGCGCTGCAGTGGGGGTGCCAGGAGGCCGGGGTCTGAACCCCAGCTCTGTCCCAATTGGCTGTGTGATTTGGGGCAGTAAATTTAACCTCTCTGGGCCTCTGTTCTTGTCTCTGAAAAGTGGGGTAATAACAGAGCCCCCCGTTACAGGAAAGTTTCAGGGGCCCATCGGATCAGGGAAGAAAGACAAGTGGCACAGAGCCTGGCAGTGGAGAGGGAGAGCTCAAAGAATTATCTGCTTTTATTATTATTGACTGTGTATTGTCTTATAATGTACAGTAGCTGCTAAATCTGTGTCTGATTATGGAAGGAATCATTCCAGGATAGTGCAAGGGTGTCTCCAGGGTCGGGGCCCCATAACCACTCACCCCACCATTGTTGTTTCTACCTTCCTGTGTGGCCGAGGGCCAGACACTCCACTTTCCCGGGCCTCAGTTTCCCCATCTGTGCCATGGGGACCAGCTGGACTCAGTCCAGGGCTCTAGGAGGGACTTTGCAGAGGTGCGGCCTGGTGGGGGCTGGGTCAGGGCCCGAGTCCCTGGCAGAAGCCCCCGGCCTGCCCCTGGGCCTCCAGCACCACCTCAGCTCCCAGACCCGAGGCAGCAGGGAGCCCCTGGATTGAGGGATAACAAGGGGGGCGTGACCTGGCCCCAGTCCAGTCGCCGACTCCTGACCTCATGTGCAGAGGGTGTGGGCCCCACCGAGGGCGGCCTGCAGAGGTAAAGGGGCCACTGATGAGATTGATGCAGGAAAGAGGGAGGCATCTGGGGGTGACGGGATTGGGGTGGGGGCAGACTTTCCCTGCCCGGGCCTCACTTTCCCCATCTGTCAGGGGAAGGATGAAGACACTTGCCACCCACACCCTCCTCAACACCATGGCATTGCTGGAGAAAGGGGGAGGGAAGTGGCCACCTGGTGAGTCCTTTCTCGGGCCACGGCCAAGGCTGCCTGGTGGTCAGCAGAGCCCGAAGGATGTGAAGGACAAGCTGGAGGTGTCCAGCCCCGAGGTCCTGGACACCGGTCCTGTACCAGTTGACCCTCTGGGGCCTCTTGAGCCCCAGCTTCCCTGGTTCTCAGGCACTGGCTCTGACATTCCCACCTGGGGCATCAGGGGCTGGGGCCCCTGGTGGCTCCAGGTGCTGAGAGCCTTGGGGACCACTGGGCAGGTCCCCTTCTCTGCCCAGGGCTGTGTAGCCAGCTGTGTCCCTGCCCCTCTCTGAGCCCAGAGCCCTGGCCGGCCTGGGAAGAAGTTGGCTGGAGAGCTGAGATAGGGGGAGAGGGCTTGGCCTTCTGACACCCCCTCTCCCACCACACACACTCAGCACTAGCTTGAGGGGACGGAGTGTAAACGGTGGGAACTGAGGGGCTAGAAGCACCATCTTTCTTCCCCCGGGAGACCCCTCCTGGCGGAGCAAGACACACTTCGTTCTGGCTGCACTCCTGACTGCAGGTGTGATCCCAGGGCAAGCCAGACCTCTTAGGCCTCAGTTTCCCCAGGAGGAAGTGGGAATGAGCTTTCTCCCCCCCTGGGGACTGCTGCCTGGCCAGCCCCTACCCGGACCGGGCCCTGGGACCGGGATAGTGGGAGGATAGGAAGAGGGACTTACCGGCTACGTAGAGCCCCGGCGGCACGTCCTGGCTCCCCCGGCGGCCCCAGGACGAGCGGAAGCGGCGGGGCCCGCGGGGAGGCGCGAGGGGGAGCCAGGGCAGCCCCTCCCACCCGGCCTCCCAGGGCGCGCCCAGGCCGGGGTCCGCAGGGGCGGCAGCCCCGTGCGCCCTCGCGCGGCCGTTGCGCGCCTCGGCGCGTGTCTACGGCAGGGGACTGCCCCGCGCGGGCCCCGGGCCCCCGGAGCCGCGGCCTGGTGTTCCAGCGCACGTATCCCGGCGACCTTGGAAAGCCCAGGGCGGGGAGCCGTGCGGAACTGACCGCCTCTACCCCCCACCCCGGGGCTGCTATTCCGGGCGCCGCGCTCAGGGCCAGGGAATGTGCGAGAACCGAGGTGGCCCTGCCATGGTTCCGGGAATCCGGGACGCTGCCGCCTTTCCACCGACGCCAGATCGCGTCCCCCCCCCCGAGGGTCCCCTTTCCCGGTCAGTACCCCTCTCCCCTGGTCCTCCCTCCTAACCCTCCCTCAAGGTCATCCTACTGAGGAAGCCCGCTCGCCTGGGTTGCAATCCTGGGGTTCCCCCTCCAGGTCCCGGCCACCCCGGAGCAGGGCCCCAACGCACTGGGAGAAGCTCAGCTCCAGAGGCCGGGCGTGGGGGGCGGAGAGTCCCCTTCCCAGCCCTGCCAGCAGCATTCCCGTGCACTGCTGTCACCAAAGGACGTGCCCCACCCTGCCTTCCGCCCTCCCTGCCTGGCCGCGGGCTGTGCGCTGAGGCCTTGGAGCCAGACCGGGGTCCAGAAGATCCGTTTCCCCCGCGCGGCAGTGACCCCCTCCCTAGGATTTTAGTTTTCCCATCCAGGCAATGGGATCGGTGGGGTTCTTCACCAAGACACTTCCAAGGGGACCTCAGCTCTTTCTGAGGGCTGGCAAGGGCCACGTTACCCCAGGCATCCCCCCTACCCCACCCTTTCCCAGCTCGGCTTCTGCGCTGGCCCCCTCCCCCTGCTCATGCAGCAAGCAGTAGGTGCCCTCTGCTCACCCCCTCCCCTGGCTCCTTGCTCTTGCCCATGATGTTCCCTGACGGGTGGCTTGAGGAGATGGGGACACCAAGGGGACGATGAGTGGACTGCCCCTCTGGTCATAGGCAAGCCCAGGCCCAGCTTGATTGCCCCCCTCCTCCTGGAAGCCCACCGTGGGGTATCCAGCCCTGACCACGGGGAGGGGCGTTACCAGTCCAGCTCTGGCTGCCTTCCAGCCCAGAGCAGCTCAGAGCAGGTCGCCTCGATGCCATCTCTGCATGCAGTCTTTACTGAGCACCTACTATGTGCAGGTGCAGCTGTGAACGACCCAGCTAACTAGGCTGAGGGAGGCAACCCCCTGGGAGTGCAGAGTCCTACCTTTCGATGGGGACACTCAGAGGCAATAGCCCAGGCCCACTGCAGATGGGGTTGGGAGTCAGCAAGGCCTTACTGAAGAGGCAATTCCCAGAAGGAGGAGGGCAGTGTGGGCGGAGGAGACAGCCTGTGCACAGCCCCTGAGCGAGAACAGGAGAACAAGGGACAGTTGGGAGGTCAGGGTGGGTCAGGGGGCGGAGATGAGGTTAGAGGGGGGGTCAAGGGATGGGAGCCCCGGAGGTGGGGGAGGGTGTTCTAGTCTTGGAAAAGCCACACCTGGCTGCCGTGGGGGCCAGGAAGGCAGCGAGGAGGCAGCAGCGTCCGGTCCCGGGGTAGGTAGAGCCCCCGTGCTGGCATTTCGGGTGGAGCTGAGGAGCCTTGGGCGGCTCTCAGCTGTTGGGGAGCAGAGCATGTAGGAGTTCCATGGGGGGCAGCAGTGGGAAGAGGTGAGGCGGGAGCTTGGCCTGAGCTGCTGGGAAGGGAGGTGCCCATTGGCTGGGGGGGGGGGGGCAGGCATAGGAGGACACGTGCACAGGTCGCTCCTGGACGGGTCTGGGGTGAGACGTCTGTGGGCCAGCAAGAAGAGGCTGGGAGAGCAGGGGCTTTGTCTGGCTGGAGAGAGACAGGTGGGTGCCCTTGACACATGGGGGTGTTTAGAGGCATGGGTGAGATCACGGGGCATGAGTATGGATGGAGTGGAGACTGGGGCCTGTGTACCAGGGGCCTGGGATGGGGGAGGGGGAGGGGGGGCCTGGGGTCCTAGAGGCCTAGGGATGTTGGGCTTCAGGGAAGAGGGAGAGTGGGGGGGGAGGAATCAGCATTGACAGAGGCAGTCAGTGACCTTGATGAGGTTAATCCCCGTTGGACAGGGCCTGAGAACGGGTAGCAGGAGAGGGGGTGGGGGAAGCAAGGGCAGGCACCCTCTGCTGAGCACCTACTGTGTAGTAGCTGCGGCCTGCTGTGTATACAGGAGTCACTGCACGCTGCCAGGAGGGTATGCAGCAGGCACTGTGTCCTGCAGGAGCAGGGGCATCAGAAATAAATCCAGGCTTGGCTCAGGGGCTCCACCAAGTGGACAGTCTCCTTCCCTCAGACGTGCCTCCTTCCCTGAGTCCCCATCCAAAGAGCTCTGCAGGGTGTGCATACAGCAGGCACTGTGCCCTGCAGAGTGCCTAGAGCACTGCGTCCTATAGACATGTATTCAGCAGACACTTATCTCTGCAGGGAGTGTATTCGGTAGATACTGCACCCTACAGGGACTGCACTGTAGTAGTCTGAGGCTTTCAAGGAGTGCATACAGCAGGCACTGTGTCCCCACTGTGTATACAGGAGTCACTCGAGCGGCCAGGAGGGCATGCAGCAGGCACTGTGTCCCACTGTGTATACAGGAGTCACTCGAGCGGCCAGGAAGGCATACAGCAGGCACTGTGTCCCACTGTGTATACGGGAGTCACTCGAGCGGCCAGGAGGGCATACAGCAGGCACTGTGTCCCACTGTGTATACAGGAGTCACTCGAGCGGCCAGGAGGGCATGCAGCAGGCACTGTGTCCCGCAGGGAGGGGACACAGCAGGTGCTGGGGCCTGCGTGGGGGCCTAGCGCCTTGGAGAGGGAGCATGTGGAGGCAGATGGGGATGCGGTGAAGATAGGGCGTCTTGGGCCCTGGGCCCCCACCTCTGTTCCCTCGGGCCCCAGCCTCCTGCCTCTGTCCTCTGTCCTCTGTCCTCTGGCCACAGCTCAGCTGGACTCAGCAGATTCCCGGAGAAGGAGGCCAAGCGCTCAGCTCGAAGTACCTCGTGCAGGTGGAGGGGTGCTTATGAGGGTTATAGACTGCAGGTGTGCGGCATCTCAGCCCCTCCACCCCTCCTGTGCCCTGGCTTAGACCCCCGACAGGGGGGCAGTGCGGCCCCCTACCCTGAGCTCTAGCCTGGGCCGTCCCTGAGGCAGGGCCCGGGGGGATCAGGCCAAGCGGACACAGGTCCCCGCGGATGCGGGTCAGCTGGGCTCCTGCCACCTCTGTGGTCTTGCAGCCTTTGGGGCTCAGGAAATGCCCACGAGCAGATCCTGTGGCCTCTGCCTGCCCCCCCCAAACCCCAACTCCCTGTGGCCTCCTGTGATGCCTCAGGCCTGGCCACATGGTCCCCGGGACGTTTCAGCCTCCAGAGGAGCCTGGACGGGGGTGGGGGGGGGGGGGCTCCTGCCACTCCTGCCCCAGAACCCTGGCTTCCCGCAGCTGCCCCGAGATGAATTCTCACTCCCACTTCATAGGGATGCTGAGGGGCAGCGGGACCCAGAGAGCCTGGGCGGCTTCTCCCCCACATCCGAATGGGTGTCCTGAGTTCCTTCTTGGAGGGAGTGGGGGGGGGGCTTGCTTGGGTTGGGATCCCTGCCGGCAGGACCTGGAGGAGCAGGGAGGGGGGCAGGAGAGGGTGTGGGGGAGAGGGCATCCTCAGCAGGGGGACAGAGGGAGGGCACAGGCAAAGGCCGGGTGGCTGGAGGCCCAGGTGAGGACCGGGCGGGGCAGGGGGCCTGTGCGGCTGGTGGGGGGGCGGAGGGAGCGAGGGGGTCCGCTTGGAGCAGAGAGGGGCGGGAGCCCGGGAGGCTCGCTGAACATGGCAGGTCATCTCAGGCACACGGTCAGGAGGAAACATCAAGAAAGTGATGCGTGACACGGTGCCAATCATAGAGAGGAAGAGATGCATGTTACATAAATTCAGACGGGAAGGGGAAAGGGACACCCCTTGTGTTGCCCACGATGATCCTGGCGCAGGGTTACGGGTGACCGAGTTACTGCCTTAGAGGTTCTCTGTGAATTTCTGTAATGACCTTCTAATTCAGATTTTTAAAGAAAATTTTTATTTTGAAATAATTTTAGATTTACAGAAAATTGCGAAGATGTTAGAGAGTTTCTGTCTACACTTTGTCATCAGTGGTATAATCCGCTCCCCGCGACAAGACGTCCAGATCCTCGTCCCGGGACCTGGGACGTGTCCCCTCACGTGGCAGAGGGGACCTTGTCAGGGCCCCCGAGGAGGGGTGACCCTGGGTTCCTGGGGGGCCCGGCGTCCTCACGAGGGGGAGGCAGAGGGTGGGAGTCCCAGAGACGGGCAGACCCCGCGCGGCTGGCGGCGAGGATGGAGGGGGGCCGCGGGCCAGGAAGAGGCCGGAGCCGGGTCTCCCGGGGGACCCAGGGGGGGGGACCAGCCCTGCCCACGCCGGGGTTTTAGGACTTCTGACTTCACAACGTGAGGTTGATAAATGGTGATTTTTTTTTTAACTACCAAATTTGTGGTGATTTGTTACAATAGCCCTAGGAAACAAATATTTTTGTCACCACTCGGGAACTGGTATTGGCACATTGCTATTACTAATGAATAATATTAGCAATTACTATTACTATTAACCGAACTCCAAATTGTATATGGATTTCACCATGTGTGTGTTTTTAGATAATTTCCCTTTTCTGTTCCAGGATCTCATCCAGGATCTCCCATGACATTGAGCTACTTTTCTCATAATTGGTAAAAAGACCCAAGCAGATGAAATGGAGATTATTCGTGTGGAAATCTGGCCGGGTCTGACGCTCACGCAGCACTGTGCACACAGCTGGAGTCAATCAATGTCCCTGGAGAGGAGTCGAAGCAGCATCCAGCTGGAGAGAGGATGTCAGGATAGGTGTCCCCCTCCCCCCAGAGGAGAAGCACCCACTCTGGACCCTGAGGATGCCCCTTCTGTGGGCAGGCTGTGGGGAGTGTGGGGAGGGTCTGAACTTGCATGAGGCCACCCAGCAGGTCAGCACCTATGGAGTAGACAGCAGGGACAAACACAGGCCCGTGTCCGCATGTGGTGGGCCCAGTCTGGTGGGATGAAAACCAGCAGACCTGCAAGGAAATGACATAATCTCAGGTTGTGAGGGACCGCAGAGGGAATCGCGGGGTGGAGGTGGCCTCCTGGACAAGGGTGGCCCTTGCCTAGGCCCTCGAAGATGAGAAGGGGCCGCTGGGAGGAGACTCGGGGATGGGGAGCATCATGAGCAGAGAAGGACATATGCAAAGGCCCTTGGGATGAGCTTGGTATGGGATCTTGGACCAGCAGAGAGGCCAGGGCGGCTGGACTGGGGTGAGTGAGTGGGTGGGTGGGAGGCCCACGGGGGGTGAATCAGCAGGCTTTAGTTGGAATATGATTTGGTTCTGGAGGGCTTCTTGCTCGTAGGAAGAGATTGAGCCTCCTGCCCCCGGGTCCCGGAGCAGGCCCTGAAACCAGCTCCCAGCCTCCCCCCTGGTTCTGTGAGCCTCCAAGGGCCCAAACACTCTGTGTCCCCTGATCTAGCCAGGCGGTTGATGCTTCCCTCATCTTCCTCTTGGGTAGACAGTCCTGAGGAATGTTGTACCCAGTTCCTTGGGGACCCACACGGGTCACCAGGGCTCACTGCCCTATGCCCCATCCTCCCCAGCCACTCACTCCTGCTCTGCACCAAACCCTTGCTTCAGGCTCTGTGTTTGGCAGAGCCCAGATGGCGATATGGGAGGAGAGACAAGCCTCCCACTTCGGCATCCTGCTGGCCTGCCCCATGTCATCAAGAGGGAGTGAAGACGGGGACAGGGACCTCGGACCCAAGCTGCAGGCACTGGGAGAAGGAAGAGGAGCCTCAAAGGATAACTGAAGAGATGTGGAAGAAGGGTGGGGGAGAAAGCCTGCAGAGCGGGGTCTGGAAGCACAGGAGAGGACACGGCTTCTAGAAGGAGCCAGCGAGGCGCATGAGGCTGGGAGAGGCAAGGACAGAGTTTGGTCCTGGATGGGGCGGGGCGGGGGTGGGGAGCCGGGTCTAGCCTCCCCCACACCGCTGAGCCAGTCTGGAGACAGCGCGTGGCCGCAGTCATGGGGTTTCCAGAGTGTGGTAGCAGCTCCGCTCCCGGCCGCCCCCAGGGAGCTGCCAGGTGGGGTGACTGCTCACAAGTGCGGGCACGAGGGAGTCTATGGCGTTTTCAAAGGCCAGGAGGCCGGAAAGGGACCCAGAGCCTCATGCTCTGGCTCCGGCACCTTCCGGAAGGGGCAGACTGTGCCACCCACATGCCCATGGGCTCACACCTCCCCAGGGAGGCCTCCAGGAGTCTCACCGCGGGGGCTGTTTCGGCAGCTGTCCCCTCTACCTGCAGGAGGTAGTTGGAGCGAAGCTTCCCGGCATTTCTCCTAGGAAATGTGCTGAGTCTGGGGAGTTAGGTCAGTGAAGGAACAGACTATAGCCTGGAGCACGCGGGCTCTGGGCGGAAGCGGCGGGTGGCCAGACCAGGTGCCGGCCCCGAAAGACCAGCCCCGCCTCTGGAACCTGGGCAGGGGTCGGCATGGGAGGGTCAGGCAGCCCGCTGAGCCCCTTTGTAATGCTGCAGTCCTTTGCTTGCCAGGCATGCTGCCTCAGTTTACCCGTCTGTAAATTTGTGGGTATTAGTGCACTCCTAACACTGTGATTTCTTTTGCGGAGGGTGGGGAATCTAACACGGTCTTCATTCCTTGTTGTTGTTATGGCAAACGTAACAGAAATTTACCGTCATAACCGTCTCTAAGCGCACAGCTCCGCAGCATGAAGCCCGCTCACTCGGTCCTGCAGCCACCCCCACCCTCCGTCTCCAGAACGTTCCGTCTCCCCACACGGAGACTCTGTCCCCACCCACCCCCTGCCCCCGCCCCAGCTCCCACCCTCTCCTCTCTGTCTGTGTGGACGGGACTCCTCTGGGGAACCTCCTGGGAGTGGGGTCCTGCGGGATGTGTCCTTCTGGGTCTGGCTCCTCTCACTGAGCCCGGTGTCCTCGGGGGTCCCTCCGAGTCGTGGCAGGTGTCAGGGTCCCTTCCTGTCTAAGGCTGCATCGTATTGCAGCGTGGGGATGGACCGCATCGTGTGACATATCCATTATATGTCAGTGGACACTTGGTGTGGTGTCCAGCCCCTTTTTGGCTGTTGTGACTTATGCTGCTACAGACATTTGTGTTTTTTGTTTCATTGTAATTTTTTTTTTCATTCTAGAGTGGTTGGGGAGAGGGTCCTAGCTGAGCAGGCAGGCTGAGAACGGGAGGTGTCCCTGGCCCTGTGATAGAGGCTCAGCTGGGAAAACACAATGGGAGAGGGGGCAGAGCAGGTGTCTGTGCAGGTGACAGGGACAGGTGGGCTGTGAGGCTCCCGGCCAGGATCTTATAGGGGTTCAGTGAGCTCGGCCATCTGCCCCTGCCAGAGCTCCCAGGGCCCCCGGGGCAGAAGCCCAGGGGGATGGTATGGGGGTGCAGGCAGCGGCTCTAGACTCCGGGTGGGACTCGGCCACTTGCAGTCCAGCAATCTCGGGCTTGCATTTGCCGTCCTGAGTCTTGGTTTTCTCATCTGTAAAATGGGGCTGAGGGGCGCCTGGGTGGCTCAGTTGGTTAAGCGACTGCCTTCGGCTCAGGTCATGATCTCAGGGTCCTGGGATCGAGCCCCGCATCGGGCTCCCGGCTCGGCAGGGAGCCTGCTTCTCCCTCTCCCACTCCCCCTGCTTGTGTTCCCCTCTCTCGCTGTGTCTCTCTCTCTGTCAAATAAACAAAATCTTTAAAAAAAAATAAAAATAAAAATAAAATGGAGCTGAGAACAGCACCCAAGGATAAGCTGCTGCCCGCCAGGGGCCTGGCTTATACACGTTCGCCTCTGAAGGCCGTCCTGACTCACGGCCGTGGTTCAGTCGGGTGATCTCCTAGCAGTCATTCCATGAGGGCCAAGTGTATCTGTCCTGGGCGTGCAGGGCCCTGTGCAGGTTCTACATGCTGATACGTAGGTGCTCAACGGATGCCTGAGTTAACACGCAGAGGAGGGGTGTGACTGAGAGCCAGCAGAGCCCAGGGTGACAGTGACATGATGGCCCAGACCCATGGCCCCCCAGCCACCCACCTTCTGTCACGATGCTCTTGGTTCCCATTAGCAGGGAACTCGGGCTCCCCGGCTGCAGCCAGCTGGCCCCCAACGGTGGCCTGCAATCCTTGGCCCTGGTGTTGAGGCCGGTCCCCCACAAAGGTCCCGGAGTCTTGCTCTGGGCCCTGCCCTGGGGCACCCTGAGAGGCTCCCCCTGCCCCGCGTGCCCCTGCTTGACACATCAGCTGGACATGTGACCATTCAGAAGGTGTTTCCCGTCCCTGGCAGCATGACCTAGCCAGATTCCGAAATCTGGTCTCTGGAAAATTCCAAGGCCTGATTCCAGCCACAGGGAGCCCTGCTAATCCCTCCCCATTCCTCGTGTTATGTAACATTTGGGGATTAATACCGTGGCATCCAGAGAAAGCTGCCTGCATTCAAATCCAGCACTGACCCTTCCTGGCTGCAGAAGCCACAGCTTCCCCGGGCCTCAGTGTGCTCACCTGTACAATGGGGACGAGGCCAGTTCCTGTGTCCCAGGATTGATGTCAGGGTGTCATGAGAGAACACAAGGGAGGAGCCTGGAACTGAGTCTGAGCTATGGCTCCCAGGAGGGTCTGAGACTGCCCACCGGTCCTTTCCTCCACCACCTCTCCTTGGCTGCCCAGGCCAGGAGTCACACACCCGCCTCTGCCCTTCGGTCCCCAGATTCTGCTCCTTCTCGCTGCCCAGTGACCTGCATATATGATACCCCCAACCCCCAGCTCTGCCCTCCTGGGTCCCGGCGCCAGGGACTCAC
This sequence comes from Zalophus californianus, assembly GCF_009762305.2. Classification (NCBI taxonomy): domain Eukaryota; kingdom Metazoa; phylum Chordata; class Mammalia; order Carnivora; family Otariidae; genus Zalophus; species Zalophus californianus. Next base: position 933,755 of record NC_045595.1, read on the forward strand.
TCCCTTCCCGAGCAGCCCCAGCCCGAGAGATCCCGGGCTTCTTTCTCTGCCCTCTGGACCCGGCCACGGCTCCCCAGTGCCACGAGAACCCTGTCAGGCCCCCACTGCCACTCGCCTCTCCCTCGGAGGCCTCTGAGAGAATGCGACAATTTTCTGACCTCTGTTTCCAGCTCGGGGAAATGGGCACGTTGACACCTCACGGCTGGGCGGGAGGCGCGGGACTGGAAGCGCCGACTTGGCGCAGGGCTGGCGCGCGGGGCGCGGGCTCGGCTGTCACTGGAACTCCTGCCAGTCGGGTGTCCCCACACGCCCACGCCCGCCGCTCTTCCTCGGCGCACACTTGCCCCTCCGGCGCCTGGCCACGCCCCCAGCGCCGGGCTCCGCCCCTCCCCTCCCCTCCCCTCCCCTTCCCCCTCGGCCTATAAGAGGCACCCCAGCGCAGCGCAGCCCCCAGAGGTGGTCCCGCGGAGGCTGCGCCAGTGCCCGCGCCGAGCGCCCGCCAGGCCCCCGGCGGGATGGAACCCGGGCCGCGGCGGCGGCGCACTTGGTGCCCGCCGGTCTCCGCCTTCCTGCGCGATCCGAGCTCCGGGCGCGTCTACAGGCGCGGGAAGCTGATCGGCAGGTTCGGACCCCGGCTCCGCGAGTCCGCGGGGAGGGTCTCGGGCCGCGCGGGGGTCCGGGCGGGGCGGGGCGGGGAGGGGTGTGCGCGCGCGATCTCGAGCCCCGGCGAGCAGGAGGGCGCCCCCAGGCTTGACTTCCGCGTGCGCCGTGTGTCGGCGCGAGTTTGGGGTCCTGGTGTCGGCTGGCTGGGTTGGGCGCCCGGGTCTGTGCTGTACCGTCGCCCAGTGTGCTTTGTGCGCCGGGAGCGGTCTTTGGCGCCTTGTGCTGTGCCCATGGGTTGTGCGTCCAAGGGTGTGGACGTGTTACAGGTATCGGGCCTTTGTAGAAACTCTGTCGTGCTGTCTCCAGGTCCGTATCTGAACCATCTCTGCACTTTCCATGTCTGTGCGCTTTCCGTGTCTGGGTGTGTCGTGTGTCCACGTACTTACTGCACTGTGGTCCGGGGGCTGGATGTATCCAGCGGTGGATACGTCTGTGTACGTGTCCCTGCGTTTTCCTCGGTGTTCCTGTGGTTGCGTCTGCGGGTGTGAGCTGCGTGTCCATGCATCTCCTGCATCTGTGTGTGTATGTGATATGAAGAGGCCTGGCTACCTATCTGCACACCTGTGCCCACGTAGCCGCTGAGCGGGTGTGTCCCCCTCCCCTGCAGGGTGCCTTCAGTCGCTGCTACAAGCTGGTGGACATGTCCACCAGTGCCGTGTTCGCCCTCCAGGTGGTGCCTCGTGCTGAGGGCGGGGCCGGGCGACTGCGCTCCCGCGGTAAGGTAGGCCCAGACCTTCCGTGCCCCGGGGGGCCCCCACACTTCGCAGGGGGTCCCCGGAGAGAGCCCTGCCCTGGGGGGGGGTGGGGTTATGCCCCTGGGCCTGAGTACCACGGGGCGTGGACATATGGGGCCACGCCTGCAGGTGGAACGCGAGATCGCCCTGCACAGCCGCCTGAAACACCGCAATATCGTAGCGCTCCACGGACACTTTGCTGACCGGGAGCACGTGTACATGGTGCTGGAGTACTGCAGCCGCCAGGTGCCCCGGGGGCTGGGTGGAGAGGGAGCCCCTCCCGCCCCCGCCCGACCGCTGTGCTCATCTGTGTCCACCTCTATGTCTCCGCCTGTGTCCGCACCAGGCCCATCTGTGCTCATCCTTATGCACCTGTGCCCACCTTGGCTCTTGACTCGCTTGGGTCTACTTGTGCCCAGTTCATTCATCCGGCCCATCTCATCTCCATCTGTGGCCATGTGGGACCACCTTAACCCCATCAAGCCCGCCTTAGCCCTCCTGAGCACACCTGGGGTCACCTGTGCCCAGCATGTACCCGCGTTGGGTTCATCTCTGATCCCCTGGCCCTTTTCACACTTCCCTGGGCCATCTGGGCCAGTCTGCACTCCTCTATTCCTCTTTGGGTTCATCCGAGCTTACCTGTGTCCGCCTTTGTGTGCTCGGTGCTGCCGCGGCCACTTGCGGGCACCTGCAGTCACTGGCCCACGTCCTGGAGGCGCGGCGGACACTGACAGAGCCTGAGGTGCGCTATTACCTGCGGGGCCTGGTCAGCGGCCTGCGCTACCTGCACCAGCGGCGGATCGTGCACCGCGACCTGAAGCCCAGTGAGCGCGGAGAAGGGCAGTCTGGGGGCGGGGGCGGGGGGCCGGGCTGTGGCTTCTGCCCTCATAGCCCGCGGCCCGACCCCTCTGGCAGGTAACTTCTTCCTGAGCAAGAACATGGTGATAAAGATTGGAGACCTGGGGCTGGCTGCGAGGGTGGGGCCAGGGGGCCACTGCCACAGGTAAGTGAGGGGCTCTGAACGGTGCCTCAGGGGAGGCACAAGTGGGACCAGTTTGGCAGGTGGGCCCCGGCCTTCCTGAGCCCACCATCATCCCCTCCCAGAGTGCTCTGTGGGACCCCAAACTTTCTGGCCCCAGAGGTCATCTCCAGGAATGGGCACTCCTGCCAGTCAGACATCTGGGCTCTTGGCTGCATCATGTGAGTGGGTCGTGGGGAGCCCCGCGCCCGGGGAAGAGGGGCAGGAGGGCCCGGGTAGGGCCAGGTGTGGGCAGGTGGAAGCACGCACAGACAGGTAAGGACAGGTGTAAGCCTCCAGAGGGGAGGTTGAATGGGGGACAGGCGGGTGTGAGCATGCCTAGGACCGATGTGGACAGGTGCGTGCAGGTGTGGGGCAGGTGGGGCGCACCCGCCTGCCATCATGCGAGTGTGCAGGTATGAACAGGGCATACGGGGCATGTACGTGCGAGGGAAGGCAGCTTTGAGCGTGCACAGAGGTGTGGGCAGGTGTGTGCAGGTGGTGGATACACAGGAAGATCTGGGTATGTATAGTTATGAGGTACATGCAGGACAGGTGCAAGCAGACACTCAGGTTCCTGCCGCCCCCACCCCCGGGTCAGGTACACAGTGCTGACCGGTACCCCTCCCTTCATGGTGGCTCCCCTGTCGGAGATGTACCAGAACATCCGAGATGGCCGCTACCCTGAGCCTGCCCACCTGTCACCCAACGCACGCCGCCTCATCGCCCGTCTGCTGGCGCCCAACCCGGCGGAGCGGCCCAGCCTGGACCTCCTGCTGCAGGACGACTTCTTCACACAGGTGTGTGCTGTTCCACGGGTGGGGCCCGCCCTGGGGGGCCGAGGCCCAGGAGCCGGGCGGCCCGCGCCGTGTGCTGACCCGCGGTGCCCCGCTCCGAAGGGTTTCACTCCAGACCGGCTGCTGGCCCGCTCGTGCTACGGCCCACCCATCTTCACCATGCCCCAGCCTCTGGGCAGGCTCTTCCGGAAGGTGGGCCGGCTGCTGCTGACCCAGTGCCGGCCGCCCTGTGAGTAGCGCACCTGCCCACCCCTCCCCTGCCCCCACCTGCCTGGCCGGCCCGCGTCTCACACACCTGTCCTGCTTCGCACCTGCTCGGCAACCTCCCACCTGTGGCAGGGGTGGACGCGGGGTGGCAGATGCCTTCCGGCTGCATGGGGCCAGGCCCCGCCCCCCGAAACTCCCTGTGCTTCCCTCAGGCCCCTTCACTCCCAGCGAGGCCTCGGGTCCAGGAGAAGAGGCTTCAGATCCTGACTCCATGGAGCGTGGCCGTGAGGTGAGGGCTCGGGGCAGGGGCTCGCGGGGGCACGCGGAATGCGTTCTCACAGCAAGACCCGGCAGAGGGAGAAGTCCGGGGGCGTGGTCTTCAGAGCCAAGAGGATGGAGCCCCTCAGCCACCTCAGGCCTCTCCTGGGGGCCAGGGCCTCCCTCCCCTCACCACTGCTGCTTCTTCCCCAGGCCTCCCTGTTGGATAGAGGCGCTCCCCACCCCGAGGTCCCCGTCCACCTTCTCACCCAAGGGACCCTCAGGAGTGCCCGGACGGGTGAGCGGACCCTCCGTCCTAGGCCCCGGCTGCTGGTGGGGAGTAAGGGTATGGAGGTGGGGGCAACGAGTGTGCCTTGCCAGGGTTGTGGCCCCTCTCCCGGCTTTAACTTTCCCACCTGTGAAATGGGACAGATGGCTGGAATCCTTCTGGGTTTAAAATAAGATGTTCCCAGGTTTGGTAGTTTGGAGCAGGGCTGGGTGGGAGGGGCCCCTCGTGGTGGGGGACAGACAGGCCTGTCCCTACAGAGATCTGTCTCCCCAGGGCCCCCGGGGGGCCAGAGGCAGGAGGTCGAGGTGGCCATCAGAAACCTGCAGCTCTGCCTGGACCCTGGCCTCCCAGGTAGGAACCCAGCCAGGCCCACAGGGGCCACCTGTCCCTTAACATCCCAGGAAAAGTGCCCTGCTCTGCCCAGGGCCCCCCGGGCATTTCTGGGGCTCCCCTGGGGGACAGAGCTGAGGGAGGCTCCAGGGCACGGAGATGCCCATCCTGCACACCCCAGGGTCCTGGAACCCCCGCCCCCCATGCCTGCCCCTCCTGGGTCACTGTCCCGGGAGCGTTCTCTTTCTCAAAGGACTCAGTGGGGTTCTTCTTACTCTTCTGCTTCTGTAGCGCAGAAGGACCCTGGACGTTGAGAATTCCATCAGTTGGAGCCAACTCTTACTCACTGAGATGTCTTAAAGAAACAGCAAAAGATACTTTGAGATTTACAGGGGAGGCCGCCCGGAGAGTTCTGCCTGCCGCTCCCCCAGCTTCCCCGGGCCCCTGGATGGCCCGTTTTTTCACTAATGCCCTTTTATCTCTGCCAGGGTCTGATCCAGGATTCCCGAGGCCATTGATTGATTTGTTTTTAACGCACACTTTTTCTTAATGCAATCCAGCAAAGCCTGTAGAGTCCGGGTGTTACACACGGTTCAGAGGGCTCCTCTCAAGAGGCGGCGGGTGCCCCCAGCCCCTTGGTGTCCCCCCGCCCCCGCAAGGCAAGACTTGGTTTTCTGCCCCCCCCCCGGACTTTGCTCTACATCTTCTGTGTCTCCACTGTTCCTCCCCCAGCCCCCACCCCTGGAGACCCCTTGCTCAATTCACTTCATTTTTGTGCCCAGCCACACAGGACCCCCCGGGAGAGCAGCGGCCCGTTCTCTGGGCCCCCAAGTGGGTGCATTATTCCAGCAAGGATGGCTTTCGGCTATCAGCTGTCGGATGGGGGCAGTGGTGTCCTGCTTCGGGACGGCACGCACATGGCCCTGCGCCCCCCGGGGGAGTAAGTCATGGGCTCCTGTCCACCCCCCATCTTTCTTCAATCCCATTCCTCAAGTATTTATTAAAATAGCGCCTACTGTGCGCGCCCGTGGGGACTCCCTGCCTGCTGGAGGGGGGACAATGCTGCACAAGTAACCAAGGTGACTCCAGGAGGCAATTTTCTGAAGAAATGAAGTGGGTGAGGTGACCGACTCGGGGGGCGGAGGGTTAGGGTTGTGGAGGGGCTTCTGGAGAAGTGCCATTCAGGCAAGACACAAAGGATGAGAAGGAGCCCAGCAGGAACAGCGTCTGAGGCACAGGCATCAGCATGTGCAAAGCCTCCTGAGGTGGGATGCAGCCGTTGGGCGTGAGGACACGGGGAGGACGTGCAGTCACGGGCCTTGACGGCCGCTGTGGTGGTCAGGACAGGAAGGGTGGGTCCGAGTCGCACGTTCACCGTGACCTGGCTGGCAGGGAGGCTCAGGGAGCCCGCAGGGAGGTGGCTGGACTAGTCGGGCAGGGAGTGGCCGTGGCCTGGGGTGGTGGCCTCGGAGGGACGCCAGGACGCTGGCATCTGGACTCCCGTTGCCGGCAGGAAGGTCGGAGTAGCCGCTGGGCCAGATGGGACGGTGGCAGAGCGAGCGGTCTGGGGGCCGGCCGGGGTCAGTACGGACACGGCCCCAGGGGGCCGGGGGTACGGGGAGAGGTGGGTCAGTGCGGAGCTGGTCTCCGAACGCCCCTCCGAGGGGGCGTGGCCGGCGGGAAGGCGTCCTCGGGCCTCGAGTGCCCAGGATGGAGGCTGTGACAGCGGGCACCACCCTGTGCCGCACCCCCAGCGAAGTGTCCTACGTGCCTGCCCGGGGGAAGCCGGAAACCTTCACCCCAAGGGACGTGCCCAGCCCACTGGATGCCAAGCTGGCCGTCCTCCGGCTCTCTGCCCGCCGTATTCAGCAGCGGCTGCGAGAGGTAAGGGCCGGGTGGGGCCGGGCCGGGCCGGGCAGGTGCGGACGCCCCCGGCCCTGAGACCCGCGGGGCTGGGTCTGTGTACAGGAGGGGGCCCGGCCCACGCCCACCCCGCCGGCAGCCCCCAGCCTCTGCCTGCTGCGCGTCCTGGCGTCCGCGCGGGCGTCGCCCCCGCTCTTCAGCGACGGGACGGTGCAGGTGAGCGCTTGATGTGCCCTCGTCCTCGGGGGGCACGCTGGGAGCACCTGCTGTGGGGGGGCGGCCAGGAACAGTTGGCTTCGGTGGGGGTGGGATGTTGACTCCTAAGTACAAAGACTGCAAAATCAAAAATGTGTTTATGTGCCGGCAAAATGTAATTTCGGGCCATCCTCATGGGGTTGCACCTCACAGCCGCCCAAGTTATTTCAGTGGAAAATCATTTCTAGATTGAGGCTTCCCTGAGCAGTCCTGGCGATGGCTGACAAATCACAGCCAGTCCTGAAACAGACTTCAGAGGCAGTCCTGTACAATACTTCCGTTGTTAGTTTAAAAAATTACTATTTTGTGTTACAGTAAAACCTCCCTCTCTGTTCAGACTAGAATGTGGCTAGCATGCTTGCCCTGAGCTGGGTCTCAGCTGGAGAGGACATCCGCTGGGAAGCTGGTTTACCCAGGTCGCAGGATTCGGGGTGGGGGGTCTCACGGGGTGGCCCTGGAAAGGGGAGTCCCCATCTGAGCCCCATTGCCTCGTTGGTACAGTAGAGCCCTCGGCCCCTGCTCCCTGAGCTCCTGGGGGTGCGGTAGCGCTGAGACCCAGGTCAGGGGGCTGTCAGCCTCGGTCCATTTGTCCTACCCCCTGGAGCGCTGTGGGGAGGGCACGGGGGGCCCCCTCTCCCTGACCCCGGCTCCTCACCCCCTGGCAGATCAGCTGCAGTGACGACCAGACTCACCTGCTGCTGAGTGGCCGGGGCGAGGAGTTGCAGTTCACGGTCTGGGAACGCGGCCAGCTCAGCACCTCCTACCCCCCCGGCGCCCTGCAGAGTCTCGGCTCTGCCCCGGCTGCCCGGCTGCACCTTGTCCACGCTCTCCACATGCTGCAGAGCATCTAGTGTCCCCCGCAAGGGGACCAGGCCCCCGGCTCCAGTTCCGGGTCTCTTGTCTCCCCAGAGGGGTGTCCCTGGGGACGGCCCAGGGGAGCATGGGAGGTGGGGGGTCCTTGCCTCAGGTCATGACTGTGCAACCCAGACTTTTGTTTGGCTTTGTTCTTTTTTTCATTAAAGAGAAGTTGACCATCTAGCCAGCTGTCTGCCTCTCTGGTGGAGTCTGAGATGCGTTGGCGGGGGGACACTTAGACCGGCAGGCTCTGAGCCTACTGCCCTTTGTGGCAGACACAGATGGGCCTGATCTCCGCCAACACAAGAATTCATACCAGCGTGGGGTCGTGCCGCCACCAGAGCACTGAAGCATGTGACGTTTGCTCGATGGCCGAGCAGCAAGAAAGTGGGTGTCCGCACTGGGAAGTTGGTGACCGTGGTCTGCAGGGCGACCGTGCTCTGGCAGCCCCGGGCTGATCAAGAACTGGGCCTTCTGTGCAGGGTATTCTCAGAAAGACCCGAGGCCTGGAAGGAACCGGCCAGCTAGCAAACAGAGCGCAGGGACAGCAGAGATTCGCGACTTGTGGGGTTGGGGAAGCCAGGAGACAGGGTTCTAAATCCTCCAGGTCAGGTTCCTGGGGGAGGAGTTGACTCGGCAGGTTACAGACTTCTCCACCCGCCCCCCAAATAGAGGTCTGAATGTGTATGAGAGGTACTCAGAGAAACATGCACAATGCATTTATGGATGTTGAGTTTTTTTAATGTGTAACATTGTTATAGTTTTGTTTTTAGAAGGCGCTCATCCTTAGACAGTCCTTCCCAGCAGGGGGCGGTGCTGCCTGCCAGGGACCCCTGGCGATGACTCGGGGCAACTGTGATTGTCACACTGGGGGCACTGCTTGCACCAAGTGGGTGGGGGCCAAGGAGGCTGCTCAGCACCCCCCAGCACCCGGGACACCCTGATGTCCGCAGGGCTGGGGAGAGACCCTGCTTCAGAGAGAGAAACTGAAGTATTTACAGGCCTAATGCTGCATTTCTAAAAGCACGTTTGTTTTGTAATCAGGGAAAAAAGCAATAAAGATGCAAAGTGACAGTTTTGGGAGAAACGGGGAGTCCAGTGCCTGCACAGCACCTCACACACAGCATGAGCCCATAATTGTCCCCGTCATTGTCCCTTGGCTGGGGCTCACACCGCGTCCATCGGGAGAGAGGCCACGGGGGGGTAGGGGTGCCTCTCAGACAGAGCTGCAGCACCACGCGGGATCCTTCACAGCCCTGCTGAGGACCCCGTGTCCTGTGGGCGCACCTGCCTGCAGGGCGGGGGGCGGGGGAACTCCCAGTGGGGTGTAACTGCCTGGGGCTGGAACCAGAACCCGGGCCTTGGACGCCCTCCAAACAGGGCTTTTCCTTTTCACCGACTTACTATCAATTCCAAAAGTAAAACGAGGATGCCATCTATTTGTGACAAACTGCACATGGACAGAGCCACAACCTTCGTGGGGAGGTCACAGGGTCACCTGGTTCTTTCTGTTTACGCACCCTTATGTCCCCCTAGAAAGGGAGGCAGCCATCAGTGTGACCTTCCTTCCCCCCCCCCCACAGCCACGGGCCTGGATGCATCTCTGCATCTGGCTATAAATGTCTGGTGCGAGGACGAGGTGCAAGGGAGCTGCGGTCAGGGCCTGGGGAGGCGACGGAGGGAGCGGTGGATGGGTCAGGGAGGTCACATGCCTTGGTGTGGCCTGACGTGGGAAGAGAAATTGTTTTGTGTAAAAGAGGGGCAGGAACTAGGAGAGCCCTTGGGGAATCTGGGAGGAAGGGAGTGTGCGTGAGAGGAGCCGGCAGAGGGAGAGAGCGAACACCGGGCACACACCTCCTGGTCTTTTTGTCCTTTTATTGTTACCGTTATTGTCATTGATGTGAAATTCACATACCGTGCAATGAGCCATCTTAAAGTGCACAACTCAGTGACGCTGAGTGGATTCACAACGTTGTGCAACCATCACCTCTATCGAGTTCCGGAACATGCCCTCAGCCCAAAGGAAACTCCACCCCTATCAGCCGTCACCCCAACCCTCCCCCAGGCCCCGGCCCCCACGAGCCCCCTTCCCATCCGCGGATGAGCCTGTTCTGGACGTGTCACCCACGTGGACTCACACCCCGTGTGGCCTTCTGTGTCTGGTTCCCTCCCCGAGCGTTGTGGGCTCGGGGTCCGTCCCCAGGGCCGCGCGTGTGGGTGCCTCGCTCCTGCTCGTGGTGGAGGGACGTGTCCGTGCACGGTGGATGTGTTGTGAATGTGCCCTTCATCTGTTGATAGCATCGTGTTACAAAGGACAAAAACCCTTCCTAACTGTTAGGAGCAACATGAAGGATGGGCTTCTAAGGCTGAAATGGTCAGAAGAGATGGTTGCAGGCTGGATGTGGGGCTCAGACAAAGGTAGGGTCTCCATCTGCCCCTCTCTTTTTCTCTCTCTTTCTCCATTTCTTGTGCTACCATCTGTGGTTTGGACTTCACTCATTAGCAGGCTCCTGCGGCATGGTGACAAGGTGGCCCCTGGCACGGGCTGGAGCTACCAGCTCAGCAAACAGGGGGAAAGGGGGCAGCCAAACTCTCTGGTTAGTGCTGGCAAAAGTCCCAGGTTGAGGCCTATTGGCCAGGCCTGAGCCCACATGACCTCCCCCTGCCAGCCGAGTCACCTCGAAGGAGAGAGGGGAGTCCAGGAGAGGGGGGAAGGGATGCTGACATCCCGGGATCATATTGCTTTGCCCTGGTCTTCTGTGGGCAGCCTCCAAGATGGCCCCCCACAGTCCCAGTGTCCTGGTAGTCACACCCGTGTGTGGACCCTCTACAGGGACTAGCACTGGCCTGGGTAACCAACAGGGTGTCAACAGTGACAATCTGTGGGTTCAGAGACTCTATCGTAAAAGCTGTAGGTTTCTGCCTGGCGGTCTCTGGGGTCGCAGGCTAGGGGGTGGGTTGCACTGCTGTGCCCTGCGGATGCCCAGGTACTGCTGGGCAGGGGCCCACGGGGCGAGCCTTCTGCCAACAGCCCCTGTGGGCAGCCTGCCAGTGGGTCCTCCAGCCCCAGCTGAGCCTTCAGACCAGGCAGCCCCAGCTGGCCCATGTGTTGACTGGAACCTCATGAGAGACCCCGAGCCGGAACCAGGCAGCCAAACCGCTTCTGAATTCCTAACCTGCAGAAACGATGAAGGAAAAAGACAACTGTGTATTGCTGCATCGAGTCACTTGCTTTGGGGCTGATTTGTTACCACCCAGCAACAGCTAACTGGTACACTTGCCAAACATGCAGAGGACCCGCCCCATTTCTGCCCAGACCGCTGTTTCTGGGGAAAAACGACCGAGCGCCCTCAGCATGTGTACCTGCCCGCTTGCGCAGTGCCCACCTAGAGCACCAGCCCCCACCTGTGTGCGGGCACCGAGCCGCCAGCCGCACCGGCACAGTAAATAACCCGCCCACACAAAGTAGTAATTGCGTGACCTCCTGGGCCAGCTCTTATTCCGTGGGTGAGAACTTCAGGAGCGGGCGAAGTGCCCACGCTGCCCCCACGCTGCGAGTTTCTGGAATCTTCTTCAAACAGGGTAACTGTGCACCTCAAGAAATAAAGTCATTAACCTCCCCTTTGTGGGTGTTTGCAAAGGGTGGAGGTTCAGGAAATGGCAGCCAGTGCATGCCGGGCCGGAGCTTTTTTTCTTTTTTAGAGAAAGCCACGGAGAGCACGGTTAACGGGAGGATGCGGGAAACTTGGCATCCTCCGCGCCGGGCCTGTCTGGACCACGTCCCCATTGGTCTGTGGGGGCGCGTGATGCAACGTCTCCTCCAATCACCAGCAAGCAGGGAGGGGCCAGGCGGCACGGCCGCGCAAGACGTGGTTGGCTGCTGCCGTGGCAACCGTGTGTGGCGTCATAACGCGTTGCCGGGTCCAGGTCCTGGATGCGGGCATCTGGTTCCCCATCTGCTCTAATTGGTGCAACTCGCCTTGGGGTCGGGGGCTCTCCTCTCCCCACTTAACAGGTGAGGACACTGAGGCACGTGGGTCACCTCGATATGGAAGTGCGGGGAGGAAAGTGTGGCTACAGGCCGGTCCACCCTGACCCCTTCCCAAACGAGGAAGTTCTAAAATCCCGATGATGCTGAATGAAAACAGGCCAATGCCAACAGATCACACATACTGCAAGATTCTCCTGATACAACATTTAAAAAAATTTTTTTTAAGATTTTATTTTATTTTATTTTATTTTATTTTATTTTATTTGACGAGAGAGACACAGCGAGAGAGGGAACACAAGCAGGGGGAGTGAGGGAGGGAGAAGCAGGCTTCCCGCCGAGCAGGGAGCCCGATGCGGGGCTCGATCCCAGGACCCCGCGATCATGACCTGAGCCGAAGCCAGACGCCCCACGGCTGGGCCACCCAGGCGCCCCGTGATACATTTTTCAAATGACAGCTTTTTAGAAATGCAGGACAGACTCATGGTTGCCAGGGGTTATGATGGGGGTGGGTGGGAGGGAGGGATCCCCAATTTCCCCAGCTGGTAACATTGTGGACAACACACATGCGTGGGTGCGAGTAAAATGAAAAATGTGAAATTGGAGTAAGGAAGGGGGAGTGTGCGACTCTTGTTCTTGGGGTTGTGAGTTCGAGCCCCACGTTGGGTGTAGAGATTACTTTTGAAAAATTAAAATAGGTGTTCTAAACCAAAATTGTGTGCAGGGAATGGCAAAACAGGGGAAGGGGATTAAAAGGTACAAACTTCCGGTTATAAAGTAAGTCACAGGGGTGAAAAGTACAGCATAAGGAATATCCAATAATATTGTAATGTTGTATGGTGAATGCACTTACTGTGGTGAGCATTTCATAATGTATACAATTGTTGTACACCTGAAACTAATATTATATGTCGACTATACTTCAGTTAAAAACTTTTAAAAATCACCGGATTAACAATTTTCAAAAATGTGTGCACCAACATTCATAGTAGCTCTGTTCAAATAGCCAAAAATGGAAACACCCCAAATGTCCATTGACAGATGGGCAGATACACACAGTGTGTCCACCACACACGGGAGCATCACTGGGCTGTGAAAGAGCGAGGCGCCCCCACGCGCAGCCCCGGGGATGGACCCGAGCCCACGACCCTCAGGGAGGGAACCAGACACGGAAGGCCACACGGGGTGTGAGTCCACGTGGGTGACACGTCCAGAACGGGCTCATCCGCGGACGGGAAGGGGGCTCAGGGGTGGGGCAGGGAACAGGTTGAAGGGGCGGTGAATGCTAATGGGGACAGGGCTTCTTTTGGGGTGATGGAATGTTCTGCTGTGACAGTTGCACAACTTTGTCAATGCACTTAATACCATTGAATTGTACACTTTAAAATGATTCAAATGGTAAATTTTATGTTTTTATTTAAGTAATCTCTACACCCAACGTGGGGCTCAAACTCATGACCCCAAGATCAAGAGTCACAGGCTCCAGCAACTGAGCCAGCCAGGTGCCCCTTAAAATGGTAAATTGTATCTTATATGTATTTTACCACAACTTAAAAAATCCTCACTGCCCACGTGACACCCCGAGCTCATTATAGCAGAACTGGGGGGTGACAACAAGGAGCAGTGAGCAAGGAGGAGTGTGTGTGTGGAGATGGAAACAAACCAATGTTAAATAATCACAATAACCCCACCGAGAAGTTCCGATGCGGATCAGATAGTTACTATTGAGAAATTCGTGTTCAGGAACGTCTGGGTGGCTCAGTCGGTGAAGCCTCTGCCTTCGGCTCAGGTCATGATCCCGGGGTCCTGGGACCCCCACATCGGGCTTCCTGCTCGGCGGGGTGTCTGCTTCTCCCTCTCCTTCTGCCCCTCCCCCTGCTTGTGCTCTCTTGCTGTCAAATAAATAAATAAAATCTTAAAAAAAAGAAATTCGTGTTCATAATTTGAGGTCTCTAATATGTTCTGCTGAGCACCCTTATCGTGTCGGAATGCGGAGCCCCAGGGCGGCAGGCAGGTGCAGGTGGGACTCCGGCAGGTGCCCGAGATCCAGAGCTGCTGGTGGTCCACGCGGGTCCTCTCCTCTCCTCCCTGCTAGGATTTACACTTGACATTTCCCACACTAAAGAGTTTCACGAATCAACTATGATCCGTGTTAGGTGGGACGTAGTCCCTCTGAAGGGCCGCTTGGAATAAGCCGGAATCAAGTGTTGGGACACTGTGAGTGGAGCCCTCCCTGAGGGTGGGCTCGTGGGACACGTTCAGACTTCAGAGCCATTGCGGTCAGATGGGAGTTTACCGAGCCGACCCCGCAGAGGACTGGTCTTCCCTGAGCCCAGTGGTCCTGCAGGCGAATCTTCACTGCTGTGTCTTTTGAGGGGGAACCCAGAGCCGGGATCAGAAATGGGCGTGAAGGGGGACAGAGTGTTCTGATGGTGGGGTGGGTCTGCACCCCGGGGAGACTTTAGAGACACTGTCAGGAGGGGAAAGGGAGTGTCCTGGCGTCGAGGGGTGGGGCTGGGATGCTGCTCAGCAACCCCAGTGCCTGGGACCCCCCCCCCCAGGCAATGACTGGCCCCAAATGACCTTGGTGTGAGGGGGAGAGACCCTGGTCTAACAGCTTAGGGAAAAAAAGACAAACCCATAGAGCAGGACATGGCGGCGTTCTGTGGTCCTGTCAGGCTGCGGTGACCCTGGACCACCCGCCCCCCCTCAGTGCAGAAATCACCCAGCCAGAGGGACACCAGGTGTGGGGCACAGTGGGAGTCTCAGCCGTGAGTCCCCCCACCCCCCCCACACACACTGTCTTCTCTGCAGCCTCAGCCCATTGGCAGCCACCAGCACCTGCAGCAAGAGCATCTGGACCCCGGGTGAATGCAGACCCCGCCTCTCCAGGCTGCAATGAGTCACAGGAGACTGCTCAGCAAAAAGAAGAACCTCTCCCAGGTACACTGAATCCCGGTGACATGGTGAGCTCCACGCTCCATCTGCTTTCCAATATTGGTACATCCCCAGTGTCCATGGACAGATGAATGGCTAAGCAAAATGTGTCCATCCATACACTGGAGTGTTATTCAGCCTGAAAAAGAAGGAAATTCCTAAGGACTGACGCAACTCAATGCCCCCAAACCAAATAATTCAATTAAAAATGGGCAGAAGACATGAACAGACACTTCTTCAAAGAAGGCATACAGATGGCCAACAGACACATGAAAAAATGCTCCACATCACTTGACATCAGGGAAATACAAATCCAAAACCACAACGAGATACACCTTACACCTGTTAGAATGGCTAAAATTAACAAGTCAGGGAACAAAAACTGTTGGCGAGGATGTGGAGAAAGGGGACCCCTCCTACACTGTTGGTGGGAATGCAAGCTGGTGCAGCCACTCAGGAAAGCAGTGTGGAGGTTCCTCAAAGTGTTGAACATAGAGCTACCCTATGACCCAGCAATTGCACTACTGGGTATTTATCCCCAAAATACAAAAACACCAATTCAAAGGGGCACCTGCACCCCAATGTTTACAGCAGCACTATGTACAATAGCCACACTATGGAAAGAGTCCTAATGTGCATCAGCTGATGAATGGATAAAGATGATGTTATATAGATGTAATGGAATGTTACTTAGCCATCAAAAAGAACGCAATCTTGCCATTTGCAACAACATGGATGAACCTAGAGGGCGTTATGCTAAGTGAAATAAGTCAGAAAGAGACAAATACCACACGAGCCCACTCATACCTGGTGTCTAAAAAAACACCACCAACAAACAGATTCTCAACCACAGAGAACAGAACGGTGGCTGCCAGAGGGCAGATGGGGGATGGGCGAAGCCCACGAGGGGGGTTGAGAGCTACAAACTTGCAGTTATAAAATAATTCATTTAGATCAAAAGTTCAGTATAGGGAATATCATCAATAGCATTATAATCAAGCCGATGGCGACGGATGGTGAGTACACCAAGGACATCCTGCCACCTGCCGTGACACAGAGGGACCCTGAGGACACCGGGCTCAGAGAGAGGAGCCGGACCCGGAAGGACACATCCCGCAGGAGGACCCCACTCCCAGGAGGGTCCCCAGAGGAGTCCCGTCCCCACAGACAGAGAGGAGAGGGTGGGAGCCGGGGCTGGGGCAGGGGGTGGGGAGTCCGTGCTTCGTGGGGACAGAGTCTCCGCGTGGGGAGACGGAACGTTCTGGAGACGGAGGGTGGGGGTGGCTGCCGGGCCGTGTGAGTGGGCTTCATGCCGCGGAGCTGTGCGCTTAGAGATCGTGAGGAACCCCACCAGGCCCCACAAGACATTCGGTTGTCACGTCTCCTTACGCCCCTCTGGGCTGAGGCATTTGCTCAGACTTGCCTTGCCTGGGAGCTCCTGGGCAGTCGTGGGGAGCGCTGGTTGGGTATTTTGTAGGACACTCCTCAATTGAGATTTGCTGTCTTTCTCACGGTTATGGGTTACGGGTTTTGGGGAGGAAAGTCACAGAAGCAAAGAGCCTTTCTTACTCAATCACACCAAGGGCCTGTGCTCTCAGGAGGGTGGCTATAGGATTGATGTTGACCTTCATCAGCTGCCTGAGTTGCTTGAAAATGGTTTCGAGCTCTCAATCCATGTAAATAGGTGAGGTTTCCTGTGCTGACAAATCTCAACTTCTCTTTGCAGATGGGAGAATAATGCGATGTATTTTTTTAAGATTTTATTTATTTATTTGAGAGAGTGAGAGAGCGCACGCACAAGCAGGGGGACTGGCAGAGGGAGAGGGAGAAGCAGACCCCCCGCCGAGCAGGGAGCCCGACCCGATGCGGGACCGATCCCAGGACTCTGGGACCACGACCCGAGCCGAAGGCAGACGCTCAACCCGCTGAGCCACCCAGGCGCCCCAGTGAGATGTACTTTGACAGTCAGACATCTGTTGCCTGGCCCCCTGTGTCCTTCACCATGGGACCTCGTTCTGCCTCCTCGCCTGATGGCCTGCCTCGCTCAGTCCACCCTCCAAGGTACTGGATCGGATGATAAGGATGCCCACCACCACCGGGCAGAAAAATTCTATTTAACCGAAAACAACAACAACAAGCCAATGAACTGGAGTGTTTTCTGCTACTGGGGGCGGTGACAAAATTCTCACGGACAGGGGGTGTTCAGGTTGCCCCGTGTCTCCCCTCCGGCACTGGACTAGGCCAGATCTGGTGTGAGTAAAGGGAAAACTCAGTGCTTTGCGGTGCCCTGCCATTTCCTCAACCAACAAATATTTCGGGAGCGCCTTCTGTGTGCCGGCGCTGAGCCGCTGGGCCGGGGCCGGTCAGTGGAGAAAGGTGAGAAAGGGAGGCCTGTCTGTGCCCTGCGGGAGACCACAGCCCCGGGGTGAAGGACGACGGTGTCCACTTAACACAGACGGTGCGGAGCGCCGGGCTCCACGCCGCGGAGGGCAGGGCGTCATGTGCAGTCTCGGCCGCGCGGTGGCGACAGAGGACCGGCTGCTCCGCTCCCGCCTGGTCGTGGGCGGGGCCTGCATTGGGGCTGGTGCAGGGGGTGCCCCGGGGCAAGCGCGCTGGGGAGCTTTCAGCTTCGTGCCCACCCACTCCTGGTTATGGTAAGAAACAGGCCTCAGTGTGTATCAATAAATTGTGCACTTAATTCTGGTTCATGTTCCCCAACCCATGACCCATTAGCTTGGCCTCACCTTTACCTGCCAGGCAGAATTTCAGAGCCAGGGGTTGGAGCTCGCCGGTACACGCGTCTCCCTGTGAATCAATGGATTGCTCTCTCTTCCCGCTCCACTTCTTACCAAATTCAACAAATAAAAATACGTCCGGTTAAATCTGAATTTCAGGTAAGTAACCAATCGTTGTTAGGTAGAAGGAGGTCCCATGCAAAATCTGGGAGATATTAAACAAGATTCGTTGTTTACCTGAGGCTCAAATTCACTGGGTGTCCTGTATTTTCAGGGGTGACATGCTTCAGCTCCAGCCACTGGGAGCTCTTTCAGATGGCAGCTCCTGTGTCCCTTGGACTCACCCTATCCTTGTGGACTTCTTGAACATGTACTTACTTCCTGACACCACAAGATGTCTTAGCCCATTTTTTCCCCCTATGCAGGCCATAGGGTCAGCTGTATCTGCAAGGGTTTGGGGTAACTCTACCCCCGCCGTGCGAGTCTCCTGGGAGTACTGCACAACTCATCATAAACTTGGCTGCTTAAACCACTCACACTGACTCTCTGACAATCGGGTTTCAGAAGTACTAAAACCCCGGCGTGGGCAGGGCTTGTCACCTCCCCAGGGCCCCAGGGAGACCCGGCTCCTGCCTTTTCCTGGCCCGCGGCCCCCTCCTCCATCCGCACCGCCAGCAGCGTGGGGTCTGCCCATCTCTGGGACTCCCACCCTCTGCCTCCCCCTCGTGAGGGCCTCGTGAGGATGCCGGGCCCCCCGGGAACCCAGGGTCACCCCCTCCTCCGTGGCCTTGGTTGTTTTAGGGACACTCTGATCAGAACCTCTGCACACACACAGTTACCACAATTTCTAGGCACTCTGGCCTTCCTGCTTCCCTGGATTAAAAGTATTTCAAAGTTTGCATAGCAAAGTACTTTGCCTAGATGCTTTCCCTTTTTTTGTTTGTGGCTATTTAAATTTAATTAAAACAAAATTAAAAGTTCGGTTTCTGAAATGCACAAGCCATATTTCAGATGTTCAATCACTTGGTGTGGCCGGCATCTCTTGTAAAGGAGAGCGCAGATCTAGAACATTCCCATCATGGTCCCATTATTGGACAATGCTGGACTGGAACATTCTAGAGTGATGCTGTTCAATGTAGGAGCCATCAGCCATATGTGGCTGTTCACATTTACATTTAAATTCTGTTGGCCACTGAAGGCCAGCAGGGGCTGGTGTGGCTTTCTCCTTGTAAAGGGGAGGCTCCAGGGACCAGGCAGGCTGTAGCAAAAATGGGGGCTGCCCTGAAAGACCTGACTGGGCTGGATGAGACAGAAGGAGTCCCAAGGCCATGTTCCAAGGCATTTCAACCTTGTGTCCCATTAGTTTAACCTGTCCCTCTGACTACTCTTTGTTCCCCGAATGTGACCAGTGATCCCATATCACTTCCAAGTCTTTGCCACACTGTCCCCCAAGAGCAATCAACCCCTCTCTCTAGCCTTCCCCTGAATTTCCAAGCAGAATTCATCTCTCCTCCTCTGAAGTTCTGACTTATCCACGCATCATCAATCCATCATCAACCCATCATCCACCCATCATCCATCCATCCATCCATCCAGCATCCATCCATCCATCATCCACCCATCATCCATCCATCCATCCATCCATCCATCCATCCATCCATCCATCCAGCATCCATCCATCCATCATCCACCCATCATCCATCCATCCATCCATCCATCCATCCATCCATCCATCATCCACCCATCATCCATCCATCCATCCATCCATCCATCCATCCATCCATCCATCATCCACCCATCATCCACCCATCATCCATCCATCATCCATCCATCCATCCATCCAGCATCCATCCATCCATCATCCACCCATCATCCATCCATCCATCCATCCAGCATCCATCCATCCATTATCCACTCATTATCCATCATCCATCCATCCAACCATCTGTCCGTCCATTGTCCATCCATCATCCACCCATTACCCATCTATCCATCATCCATCCAACATCCACCCATTATCCATCTATCATCCATCCATCCATCCATCCATCATCCATCCATCCATCCATCCATCTGCCCATCCATCATCCTTCCATCCATCTGTCCATCCATCATCCATTACCATCCATCTATCATCCATCCATCCATCCATCCATCCATCCATCCATCCATCCACTATTCACTCACAATCTACCTATTCATCCATCCACCCAACAAATACTGAGCACCTTCCAGTTTCCAGGCACTGTTTGTTCTTCTCCTGTTCGGTTTGTTGTTTTTTTTCTGGCCTCAAAGGTTTATATCTGAACTGATCCCCTCCAGAGTGTATTCAGCTGAGGGCAGAGATGGAGGGTGGGGACGACCAGCGTTGAACATCTGCCAGGCTTCGTACTCAGCTGCAGATGATTAAGATAAGAAAACTGAGGCCAGGGAGATAACATGCCCAGGGGCATGAAGCAGGAAAGTGGTCAGCCAGGATGCGACTCCAATGTCTGTCTCTAGAGCTCCTGATTTTCCCTACACGTGGTGGGCATGAGGTGACTTACCATTCCCGTCCCAGGGACTTGCCAGGGACACACAGGGTCATGCAGGTGACATAGCATTCCCACACTGAGCCCCCTTTGTGGGTGGCTCAATCTCACAGATGGGAGAACTACGGGCTTATCCTTCATCATCTCCCGAAATCTGATGAGACCCAGAATAAAGGCTTTCTCAGAAGACACTGGACAAGGGTCACCTCGATGTGCTGAGCCCATGAACCAAGAAAGACGAGTGACAAGGGCAATGGAAGCTTGCCTCAGACTCTGGCTTCCCTGACTGTGTCTAGTTGTGAAGAAGCTAAATGCACGGGGTATTTGCTTTGCTTTTGCTCACCCCAGGAAATGCTCCCCAGCTCTCTGGCCAGGAATACGGTCCCTGTAGGTGCTTATGAGTTTGAGTTACTCCAGCTTCCACTGGCTTAAGCAAAGCAGGAGAGTTTACTGGCACTCCGAGCTGAGAGGTTGGGATGGTCTGCCTTCAGGCACAGCTGGATCCAGGGCCTCAAATGGCAAGCTCGGGAGTCCACCTCTGGCCCTCTCTCAGCTTTCTCCAAGGGCACCAGCAACTCTGGCCTCCCAATGATCGGCTTCACAACCCCTCAGTAGGGAGCGAGCACATCCCTCAGACATTTCTGGACAGTTCTAAGATAGAATGTCCTCAGATCAGGCCCTCCCCCATTGCATCTTTCAGAAACCCCTTGCTTGGGCTCCAGCCCCCATCTCCTTCCCAA
The DNA here is from genome assembly GCF_009762305.2 of Zalophus californianus. Lineage (NCBI taxonomy): Eukaryota > Metazoa > Chordata > Mammalia > Carnivora > Otariidae > Zalophus > Zalophus californianus. Next base: position 953,955 of record NC_045595.1, read on the forward strand.
GGACTTTCAACCCCCTTGATGTCCTGTCTTTCCCTCGACCCCTCAGCCCCTCAAGGGACTGCTTTCTCTTTCTCTTTGTGTCCAAAATGTCAGGAGGATGGTCTCCACACTCTCACCTCCCACTGCCTCCATAACCTCCTGCAGGGCGAGGGCTATGGTCTAACTTCACCCCAGCTCACCAGGTGCCACGGCAGCCATGTCCACCACCACCCCCACTGAACTGTGGGCCAGACCCCAGGTTCCATGTTGCCCACCAACCCGCACTGGTTCCTGTGGCCTGCTGTAACAAATTGCCACAAAGACAGTGGCTTAAAACAACAGGCATCTGTTCCCCCACTGTTGGCTTCCTCTGGAGGCTCCAGGAGAAGGTCCTCCCTGCCTCTTCCAGCTTCTGGGGGCTCCAGGCGCCCTGGGCTCCCCTCCATTTTCACATGGCTTCTCTCTCTGAGTCTTGAATCCCCCTCTGTAGGTCTTTTATAAGGACACTTGTCATTAGACTTAGGGCTTATCTCAAGATCCTTAATTATATCTGCAAAGACCATTTTTCCGAATAAGGTCCATTCACAGGTTCCGGGGCCATGATTCAACTGCTTCCACCCACGATCCTCACCAGAGCTGGAAGTGTGGAGTATCCCCATTTCACAGATGGGGAAACTCCAGCCAGAGTGGGCTGGAACCCCAGGTATGTGTGGCTCTTTAAGACTCACCCCAGGTCCTGCAGCCTCCAGGGGCTGCCACTCAGCTGGAGAGGCTGACGTGGTCACCACTCACTGGAGACAAGGCCCATGGCGTGCCCCATCCATCTGCCCCCTCCCGTTGCCCCACCTGACCTGTCTTCCTGACCCCCGTGCCTCCTCTTGGAGGCCCTCCGGGCTGCTCCACCATGCCTTCCTAGTTTTCCTAGCAGGCTGTGTTCTGCAGACCCCCTCCTCAGTGCCCACTCAAGCCAGCAGCCTATGGGCCCCTGGCTCCCCAGCTTGTCTCTGGAGCAGTCCCATGCCTCCACTCACTCCAGAGCTTTCTTCCCCTCCGTGGGAACTTTGGTGGCACCTGCTGACTGCAGGTGGTTCAACCCATAATCCCACAGACCTGACTCCAGGGCCAACCCGGCCCTGAATTGTCTAGTGGCCCCATGGGCATGGTCCTCTGCTCCCAACTAGACCTGGTGAGGGAGGGATGGCATGTGTGGTCATCACTCACATGTCCTTCGGAGACTGGGAGGTGTTAGAACCCATCTGGGAGTGGGATTTCCAGACCTCAGTTTCCCCTCTGCACAACGGGACTAGGAGTCCCCCCCGCCCCCACACATCACAGAGCCTGGCACTCCTCCCTCCACAGTGGCCACAGCCGGCCCCATGGTTGTCTGGCCCCTGGAATGTAGGGGACCTGAGCCTCAAAAGGGCGGGTCTGGCTGCACCACCTTCCCTTCCAGACCCAACGCCCTCATCTGAAACTACGCACAGTGCCGGGCTTTTAGAAGAGCCTGGGCTTGGGCATGGGGTATCCTGAGTCCAAATTCCTTTATCTGGAAGATTAGGGTGTGAGGGGGCTGGCTCTGAGCACCCCTCCCCTGGTCCTCCCTCTCCCAGGCCCACCCGCCCCACACCACGCCAAGGGCTCACATGTAGTAAAAAGACTTTATTAAGAAGGCTTTGAAGTCAAAAAATAAAACTCTCGATACAATTTTCTGAACCCTTAAGTCAGCTCAGCAAATATATAATCAGTAATTTAGCTGTGTAAGATTAAAGGTCCATTATTTTATTTAAAATAAAATATATTTTAGTTCTTAAAATTTATTCCATAAAGTACATATTTCCCTATAAATTCCCTACATATACACAAGAGGTAAAAAGTAAAAGTTTAAAAAAAACACAATTTAAAAAAATTTAAAAACTGACAAAAGAAACCACAGCAGAAGGGGATTAATAATTAAAAACAAAAAGTTAGAAATTTCTGGTTGGATCCTCCCCTGCCCCCCACCCCGCCCCCTCCAGCCTGTCCCGCCCCCCACCGACATACAAAAGGGTAACAGGTTAGACCCCCCCGCCCCCCCCCCCGAGGGAGTAAAAATGTCGCCATTCTCCTGGAGGGGATTCACAGAGGCTGCGGCCGCCTCCGAAGCCAGGGCTGTCAAGTCAGAAATCCAAGTCCCAAAGAACAATGGGGAGTTGTAAAAATCGTGTGTGTGTGTATATATATATATATATATTTTTTTTTTTTTCCTTAAAAAGATCACCCTGGGGGGCGGGGGGTCTTAAATAAAAAGTGCAAGCAGACCTTTTCTCTCTGTTTTATTTTAACCTGTCGACTCAATACTGTTTATTTGTTAAGAACTGAGATGCCATCGGGCAGCCGTCTCCACGCCTGGGACCGAGTTAAAGCTCGTCTGTGAAGGCTGGCCCCGCCGCCCCCGCCGTGCCGCCCCCTCCGCGCCGCCCCCCGGGCCTGCGGCGGCCAGCCAAGCCGCTAGGAAAAGATATGAATGGCCTGGGTGGCAGGCGTGCGGCAGGCCGGGCACTCGGGCTCGCTCTTGCCGCAGATGCGGACGGCGCAGTCCATGCAGAAGAGGTTGTGGCCGCAGGGCACGAGCGCGGCCATCACCTCGCCCTCCGCGCACACCACGCACTCCCGCGCCAGAGCCGGGGCGGGCGCAGCGGGGGTCGGGGCGGCCGAAGACGCGGCCGCTGGGGGTTTGCGGCCGCCCTCGGAGGCACTGGAGTCCAGGGGGGGACACGCAGAGGCCGAGGAACCGCTGGGCAGCGAGGTGGCCGCGGAGAAGCCGGCGCCGCTGGAGAAGGATGACAGGGCGCCCTGCGCCGGCCGCCAGGCCAGGGCGCCCACCGGGTCCGGGGCGCCGCGGCGGGCCAGCGGGAGCTCCAGGGCCAGGCCCCCGGGCTCGGGCAGCGTGGGCGAGTGGCGCGGCGTGCCGGCCCCGCTGCTGCGCCGGGCGCCGGGGGCGGGTGGCGCGGGGGCCCCGTTGACGGCCGAGCAGCTGCTAAAGGCCGGCAGCGGCGCGGCCCGTTCAAAGGGGGCCCAGATGGTGGCCGCGGCGGGCACGGTCAGGTCCAGCGCCAGGAAGTCGAAGCCGAAGTCACAGTCCTCGGGGGCGGGCGGCCCCGATGGGGCCCCCGCACCATCCCCGCCGAAGGTGAAGCCCCCGTTGCCCGAGCCTCCGTAGGGGCTGGCAGGGCCCGCATCGGGCACCGGCGGCCCCCCGCGGCCCCCCGCGTAGAAGGCCTCGGGCCCCCCGGGGCCCCCCAGGGTCCCATCCCCGCGGAGGCCTGCTGTGGGCGCGGGGGGCCGCCGCCCAGGGTTGGGGGCCTTGGCCCAGAGGCCGGCGGCCGTTCCGAGCAGGTCCAGACAGACGTCAGTGCCGTTGGCATGGAAGTCACTGTCGGGGCCCGAGTCGGTGAAGGAGCCCGTGCGCAGCGTGATGTGCGCCTCGATCTCCTCGCGCGCCCGGTCCACGTTCTCGGGCATGCCCGTCACGGCGAACACGGGCTCCTTGTCGCGCCCGGGCGTCACGATGTACGTGTGCGTCCGCTGCTGGATGCGCTTGATGGTGGCGCCCTTGGGCCCCACCACCAGCCCCACCACGCGGTAGGGCACGCGCACCTGGATGGTGGTCTGTCCCGGCAGGTTGGGCGGACCCTGCGCGGCGCCGGGCAGCCCGCCGGCCTTGCTGCGCGTCGCGCGGATCACGGAGAAGTGCTCGGCGGCGGACAGGATCTCACGCTTGGCCATCTCCACGTCCTCCTTGCGGCCAGTCACGATAAACACCGGCTCCTCCCCGCGCACCGGCGTCTTGATGTACGTATTTGTCTTAGCACGCAGAGCCTTGATCTTGCACCCTGGGGTGGTGAGGGGGCGGGGGGGGGGGGAGACACAATGAGGACCGGGCCCCCACCTCACTGCCCTACCCACCCTGGGCTTTATCCTCAAACACATGGCTCTCGGTTTCCCGTCCGCTCCCAGCCTTGGAGGTGGTGGTGGGTTTGGCAAGACGGCAAGGAGGACCCGTGGCGGACTGAAGAGTGAAATTCACGGCCGCCTGCTCCTTGTGAACAGGACCACATTTGGAAAATGTCTTATAGGCGTGATTAGTTAACACGAGGCTGTACTGGAGGGGCCCTGAATGCAGTGACAGGTGTCCTTCTAAGAGGAGGGACACAGAGAAGACAAAACCCTGTGAAAACGGAGCCACAGATGGGGATGGGATGGGGCAGCCACAGCTTAGGGACATCAGGTCGGCCCGGCTGCCAGAAGCCGGGAAAGCTAGAAGGGTACAGGTGGTCTCCAGAGCCTCTGGAGGGAGCATGGCCCTGCCGACACCCTGCGTTTGTACTCCCGCCCTTGGATCTGGGGGAGCATTCGTTTCTATGGTTTCCAGCCGCCAGTGTGGTAGGTCAGTTCTAGGACACGAATGCACGCCCCTCCCACCAACTCCCCAGCCGATGGGCAGGACAGCCCCGGGTCAGACTGTGGAAATGACCTCGGATTTTCTCCTGACCAACTGACCCTCCCCAGCCCAAGGGGAGCCCAGGTCTCCTGCACCCTAATTCAGGTGACCTCCAGAGGCCCTGGTGGTCCCAGATTCTGAGGGGACGCTCATGGACACGGCTCTGTGGTTTGTCACTGGCTGGGCTGGGGTCTGACCTGGTGGAAGGGGTACAGGAGATCCACGTGTGGGGTGGGGTTAGACGCAGGGGCTTTGATGGGGGTGCCGGCCTGGGGCTCTGATACCCCACCCCCATCCCCGGGGCCTTCTGAGACAACTTGAGTCCAGCCCACGAGTCTGAAAGACCACCCCCCTCCCGACTCTGGGGCGCCTGGAGCGACACAGGGACATTGTTTCAATACAGTGGCCGGCACAGAGAGAACAGTGTTGCTAACTTCTCCCGGAGCAGAAGATACAAAGTTAGCTGGACTAGCGGGACCAGCTTGGCTGCTAGGCAGGAGGGAGCACTGCGAGACGGGAGGGGGTGTCTGGGGGTGGCAGCCTCACCCTGACCCCAAGGACAGCAGCCCCATCCAGGGCTTTGAGCAAAAGCAGAGCCGAGCACGCGAACTGGGGTCAGAAACCCCCAGGGAGGGTGGAGCGTGGGGCACGGTGGCTTCCATTGCATCTCCTGGGCCCTGAAACGCTGCCCCCGCCCCCCTGCCGTCCTCCCTCTGGGTGGCAGCGTTGTCTCACTGGGCAGCCCCCCCCAAACCCACCCTGACCTGGAGCTCCCTCCCCACTTGGCAGCTGGTGGGAAAGCTTTCAAGTCGCACGTCAGTCCTTCCCTCTCCTGCAGCCCCCCGGCCCTGACCTCACTGCCCCCGACCTTTCCCATCTGCAACTGTGCCTGCACCCCTTCTCTGCATCAAGTCACAGCCCAGCACCCCTTCCTCCAGGAAGCCCATGCGGACTAGCCCGGGGCCCCGGCGCACACTTCTCAGCTCCTCCTGTGTGACTGCCCCCACTCCCCGAGGCTGGAGGGCTATGAGGAAGGGCCAGTGTGCTGGGATGACCTGGCCACTTGAAGCCCTGTCCTGCACCTCCGTTTCCTTCCCAGGAAGAGAAGGGCCCAGACCCAGCACCCCAGGCCGCTGCGCTGCCGTCATGACCCTCCAAGGCTGTTGGCGGGGGACCCTCGCCTCACCTGAAGTGTTCGCTCCCCACAGGCCCGTGTGGGGGACCGGGAGGCAAGGCCAGGAGAAAGGGCGGGGGATGAAACCCAGGGGTGCACCCTTGTTCCCGTCACACGGAACTGGCCCCTGTCCTGCCCCCTCCTGCAGGGTGGCCCTGGGTGGAGCCTTCTAGGGCCCAGAGGAGACTAATTCACTGACTGCATTTTGGCTGTGATGCCCATCGACCCAGGCCCCACCCACACCCGGACCCTAGGAAGTAGCAGAGTTTGAGAGGGGGTGGGACTGCAGGTCCGGGAAATCGGGGCGGTGAGAGCGAACCGGGCCACACACCTGCCCTGGTGGGGATGAGCCAGAGACGCAACAGTGGGTGAGGTCAGGGCTCAAGCCCCACGCTCGCAGGGAACCCTGGGGTTACCACTTATCACTGGCGACAGGCTGAAAGGCAGATCTCTGGGCCTGGCCACCAGGACTCCAACTCAAGCAGGTGTGCCTGGGAATGGGGCTGACTACCCCCCATTTGGTCAACTCCCTCCTCACTGCAGCTGGACCCTCCTCTTAAATGGGGGAGCCTTGGGTCCCCCTGTGGAGCCTGGTCCCATCACTCCTATGACTTCATTCTGGGGTCCTGAGCCCCGCGCGCTGGGCACTCAGGAACTCGGGCGCTCCAGGCACTACCCCCAGGAGCCCCACACAGGAACCACGGGCTACATTTATCAACAAAACCTCAAAGCCACGAGGGGGAGAAGGGCTCACCCTTGGAAGGATGAGTGCCAGGGGAGGGCTCCTAGCTGAGGGCAGAGATCTGGAAGCAGGACAGGGCTGGGACAAATCCTCACAATGACCACTGCCCCAAACCCAGTGGGGTGCTGTCCCCAAAGCAGGGCCAAACTGGGCTGCAGTCCTGGCCAGCCAGGACATCACAGCAGGGCGGGCCCGTGGGCACAGAGACCCCCCCCCCCCGACACAGGAAGGTCTATGCTTGCCAACATAAGGGACCCCCAACCCAGACTCACAGGGGATAAATAGGAACACCAGTGCCCGGACCCTGCTGGTGGCCCTGTGGCCTTCCCCAGCTGCCAGAAAGAGCATCCAAGGCCTGCAGGAGGGGGGGCCAGGCACAGGGGGTCAGCGAGGGAGAGCTGTGAGCACAGCAGGCTTCCGCCAGCAGAGGGGGGCCGGTCTGAGTGCACCGGCCCTCCCCCGAGAGCAGCAGAGACAGAGGGACCCCGGGTGCCTGCCAGCATAGGCCCATCACGGCCATCCTTCACTCACTCACTCCTGACCCAGACCTCCGGGCAGCAGACAGGTGCACACACCCCAGCCCAGCCCCACACGGACACCCCCAGCAAGGGTGCACGCTAACGGGAGACTCCGAAGGACCAGGCCCAAGGTCAAACCCAGGACAAGTGGGCACCAGCCTCCCAGGTGACCTTGGCGGACGCTTTTCGGAGTCTCCACTTTTCCTGGGGCCTCTGTGAAGTGGGGCCGACTCCCCCAATCCTGGAGCTTTGGAAGGTAGGAAGTCCTCCCCCGAGCCACCTCCGTTCCCTGCAGCGCACCCAGAGCTAGAGGGACTGAGGTTCAAATCCCAGCCCCGCCGATCCAGCTTTGGCCGTGTCCCTGCCTCCTGTGACCAGAAGCTACGGATGACCTTCCCTGAGGGATCTCTTGAGGCTCCCATGCAGGGCACCTTCTGTGCCACTCAGCCTCGGGGAGAAGAGAGAACTCTCAGGGCTTGTGATCACCTAGCCTGTGCCCAGGGGGTGCAGGGACCCACTCGAGGATGGAAAGACCAACTCAGAGAACAGCGAGCGAGCGAGCCTCAGGGGAAGGACAGACCCCAGGTCTGGGGGGCTCTGGCCTGCCCTCTAGGGGATGGAGTGGCCCTGGACCTAGGATTTGACAGAGGAGTTCACAAGCTGTACCTTCTGCCCTGGTGAGAGCCAGGACGGTTAGAAGGGACAGGCTTCGTGTCCAGGAACCCCCAAGGTGGGAGACTGGACGAGCGACCAGAGGAAGGGAGGGGTCGGGATGGGGCACAAACAGTTGTCCAGGCTGAGCTTAACACCGGGAGGGAGAAGACGAGCGCCACAGATGGTCCTAGAGCTGGGAGAGTCAAGGGCTGCCAAAAGGGCCAACCTGTCCTGGCGTTCATGCTTCCCTCCCCAGGACCCTGCACCCACTTACAAGGTGCCACTGTGTACCAGCCCGGGGCTGGGATTAGAACCCTCTTGCTGGAGAATCCTCACAAAAGCGCCCAAGGGAGGTGCTGTCCCCCCATGACAGAGAGGAGATCTCATTTGCCTAGGGTCACAGGGCCAGCCCCGTCTGCACCCCCCACAGCCTGCCTTCCTGTCTACCACCAGCAAGACCCCAGGCTGGCATCCAATAAATGGGTGCCAAAAAGCACACCCAGGAGGTCAGAGTGGGGGCTGACCCCCCCAAACCTGCTCCTCCACAACCAAAGGCACAGGTTCGGATGCCCTCTGCTTGGCTCCTGCCACCACTGGGGTGGACTCAGCCTCTCTGAAGGACCCGCAGCTGCCAGAACACGCACACGCACAGCGAACACGCCCTCCTACTCCGCGCTCTGTCAGCCGGCAGATCAGCCTAGTGCCTCTGGACAACAGCCCCCAGGCTGCGCTTCCACGGCTGTCCCCCTGCCCTCGGCGGGCGTCTGGACGCTCCGCACACAGCAGCAGTCCTGTTATACATCCCAATGCAGGTGCGGGTGACTGGGGCAGGGAAGGGGCCGTGGCAGGCGGAGGAGAACGGTCAGGCCTGGAGTCCTGCTGTGCCTGCTTGTGGGAGGCAGCCGACGGGGCTCAAAGGACCACCTGTCCCCTCTCCCCTGCTCTCAACTCCTGGGCCCTCAGCCCAGCACTACACCTGGCTCTCCTGGTGTCCAGATGGGGGGAGGACACGTGATCGGCTGCACCTGCACCCAAAGCCAGAGGACTCACTGGGCAAACCACCCTTCCCACCCAGAACTCTGAGGAGGCAGTGTCCGGAGCATCCCTGTGGTCCTCTGCACAACCCCCCCCCCCAGGTGGCAAGGGTGACAAGTCACCTTGCAATTCAAGCCCCCCCCATCTCTGGCTCCTGTTACTGAGCCCCCCAAAGGCCAGCCTGAGTGTCCTGCAGCTCCACCTCAAGCCCCGCCCAGACCCCACCCCAAGTTCTAGAACCTGGCCTCAAGCAGGGGGTGGAGAACAGGGAGGGGCAGGCAGAAGGCAGGGGAAAGTTGGGGCTGGGGGCAGCTGGCTAAAAGGGTAGGTGGGCGTGTGTCCGGAGGAGCACTGCCCACCACCCTCCTGCCTGCCCGCCCCGCAGCTCCAGCTCCAGGGCCAATGAGCTGCGGCCGGCCTGATGTCACCCTGCAAATCTCAGACTGGCTCTCTAACAAAGAGAACAATGGGGCGGCCACAGGCACTCTGACAAAGCTGCTGCGGGACCCCCCACACCCCGGGCCTGCTGCCCTGGGCCTGCCCTGGGGAGGCTAGGAGCTTGGACCTCAGGAATCTTTTTACAGCTGGTCCTTAAGCATGTCCCCAAATCCCCGACTCGGGGCTGAGAGCGGGGTGGGGATCCTCTCTCATCCTGTGCTCCCCCCACCCCCAGCAGGGCCCCCAGGCTGACAAATGGAGATATGCACCCTCTTTGTACGCCAAACTTCTCTCTTGACCCTGCCTGAGGCCCCCTGCCCCCCCCCCGAGCCACCCCCAAGCCCCAGCGAGCCCCGCCCCGAGCCTGCTTTGGGTGTCGATCGCCCACCGCCCGGCCCTGCCCCCTGGTTCTCGGGGTGCCACAGCAGGTGGCCCAGGGCCTGGGCAGTGGCGCCGCACAGAGGGGCTCGACCCGGCTGGAGGCGCCCAGACAAAGGCAGCGGCGGGCCTGAGCGTGGAGGGGAGGAGCGCGGGCTGCGCCCAACTTTCTCGCGCGGCCCGCGGCAGGACAAAGGCGCAAAGGCGGCCCCGGAGGCCGGGGCCCACGCGGGGCGTGGCCAGGGTCTGGCGTCCGGCCGCGAGCAGGGCTGGAGCGGCCCCCTCCCCAGGGCGCGCGACGCGGGGACCCCGGGTCTAGCGCCCCAGACGGCGGCCACTCACCCTGGCGACCCACGATCTCGGCGACGTGCTCGGAGCTGGGCACGGGCACGCACTCGGTCATGTTCACACTCTTCTTGCGGCTGCCGATCACGCTCATCTGCTCGGCCAGCAGCGTCGGGGGGCCCAGGGCCGCGGGGTGGGGCGCGAAGCCGGCGAACACGTCGGGCGGCGACTGCCGGGGAGGCGGCGGCGGCGGCGGCGGCGGCGGCGGCGGGCTCACGTCGGGCTCCAGCAGCGCCAGCGAGGCCGGCGCTACGGCCTCGGCCACCGCGGGCGCGCCCGCCTCCGGCCCGTCGGGGGGCGCGGGCTCCGCCGCCGCCCCGCCGTCCGCTCCGCCCGCCGCCACCGCCGCCGCGCCGTCCCCGCTGCCCGCGGCCGTCCCCTCCTCGTCCGGGCCGCCGGCGCCCCCCAGCCCCAGCCCCGAGAGCTGGTCCAGCGCCAGGCGCAGCGCGGCGGCGGCAGCCGCGTCGTCGGGCGCGGCCTCCTCCTCTGCGCCCTCGGGCAGGGGCGGGGGCGGCGGCGGGGGCGGGGGCGGGGGCGGGGGGCGCGGGCTGGGGTCGCCGCCGCCGCCGTCGGGCTGGCCGGTGGAGCCGGGCATGGCGGCGCTAGCGCTCGGGCCCGCGCCCCCGCCTCTCGGCCGCCGGCCGCCCGCGCCGCCGCCGCCGCCGCCCGCGCCGCCGCGCTCCGCCTCTGAGAGCTGGGCCGCCGGCCGCCGGCATCCAGCGGCGGGGCGGGCGCGGCGGGGCGGGGCGGCGGCGCGGGGCTGCTCGGGCCGCGGGCGGCGGGGCGGCGGCGCGACTCTGCTTGCTCCTCGGCGGCGGGGGCTCGGCGGCGGCGGCGGCGGCGGCGGCGCGGACGCTGCTTCCCTCCCGCCCGCCCGCCCGCCGCCCTCCTCCGGCCGCCCCGCCCCGCCCCGTGACGCGCGCGCGGCCAACAATGGGGCGCAGGCAGGGCGCACGCGCGCGCGGGGCGGGGCGCGGTCACGTGGCGGGGCGCGGGCGCGGCCGCAGGTAGGTGCCCGCTGGGCCCCCCTGGCGCCGCCCCGCCAACCCTCACCTCGCGGTGCCCCCCGCGGCCCGGGCCTGCGCGCGCGCCCGGTCCTGGGTGGGAGCCCTGGAGTGGGGGCTGCCGGAGCCCGAGCCTCGGCCACGTGGGCGGCAGAGCTTCCCGGCTTGGGCTGGTTTCCGCCGGCCGGAGGACCCTCCTGCTCCCGGGGCGCCGGGCGCCCTGCCCTGCGTGTCCACCTCCAGAGCCACCCTGCCCCGGCGGCCCTCCCTCCAGCTGCCCTTCGGGGTCTTCTGTTCTCCGCGGTGGGGGACGGAGTTCTCACACGATCCATGGGCTGGGAGCAGGCTGGACCTCAGCCGGTGCATCTGCCCCAGTCTCCCAGCAGACGCCGGCCCGGGTTCCTGCCCGGCTAGGGGACCTGGGGCGGAGGACACCAGCTGCCTAGGTGGGAGTGTGAGCGGCCTGCCCCTTCTGCCTGCCAGCCCCTCTCCCCCTGACCGGGGAACCCCATCGCCTGCCCCATGTGGCGCCTGAGCCTCCCCCGCTCAGACTGCCCTGAGAGGTGCCTCCGATTAGGGCCCTCGTGCCTCCCTGCCTTGTTGCTGCTGCCTAAAATGTCTTTCCTGACCCCCCCCAAGTCACATCCAGCCCAAGTTCCTCTCTCAGGGTCCCAGACTTCTCTTTTGTGCACTTGAACACTTGTGAGTCTTAATTACTTCATAATAACTTATGTCTTGTCCCCTCCCCATGGGACCAAGTTCCCAGAGGACCTGGAGGGACCTGCAGATCCACTGTGCTTTCTGGACACATCCTGGCACACCCTCCTTGTTACCCGGCCACAGGCCTTGTCCCCATCTCCCCCACAGAAATGTCCCCTGGTGCTCCAGGACCAGGCCCAGCTGGCCAGCCTCAGGTCCCCCTTCCCCGCTACCCCCAGCACTCACCATCACTGCCTTTTCTCAGGGCCAGGCCTTGGTGCATGCGGGTCCCCCTTCCTGGGGCCCCAGCCAGGGTGGAGGCAGGTGGGCTGCCCTTTGGGTGAGCTGGAGGAAGGAGAGGGAGAAACAAAAGGGAGCAGGGGGTAAGCTCTGAGAAAGGGGCTCAGGAGGGAGCTGGGGTAGGGAGAAGTCAAAAGTGGAGGATAGGGCATTTGAGCTGGGCGAAGGGAGAATAATTTGGTGGTGACACAGTGTGGTCGGCTCCGGAATGCACTTCTGGAGGTTTTGCACCCACATACATATGTTCCTTAAAGCACCCCCTGACCCCATCAGTCCCCGTGGAGAGGTCTTCAGACGAGCTGGGTGCCTTTCTGCTCCCCAGTTTCTGCTCCCAGGCCCCATACACATGTCCCTCCCTCTGGGGGACTTGGGAGGGGAGGCAGCATCCACCGATGGAGGAGAAACAAGGACAGAGTGGCCTGGGGGACCCTGCCCCAAGCTGCTGGCCGCCCCCTGGAGACACCAGCGTTCCTGGGGGGCGTGCAGGCTCTGCTCCACTGCAGGCATCCAGCCAACGGGAAGGTGACGGAGGAAGACAGAACGAGAGAGGGCTTGGGAGTTAGCACAGTAGCCGGCATTAAAACTTCAGCAAGAAGTTGGAAGATTCAAGTTGGAGAAACCCAGAAAGTCAGGCAAAAAAATAAGTGAGAACTCAGAGAGGAGGGAGAAAAAACAGGAACAGTTCAAGAATCCCAGAGAGCAAAGGGGAAATGGAGGGAAGTTGTCCAAGAAACCATAGAAGGGTATAGCCAGGACCCCGCAGCTTGTCCTGGGAAGACGAGTTCGTGGAGCTGGGACTCCTGAGTGCTTCCGGGCCATACTCCGAACGATCAGGAAAAAGAAGGCCTGGGTTCCAGGGGAAAGGGATGGCTGACCCCAAGGTCTGAGTCAAGTGGGAGGAAGAATCAAGATGTTTCAGGCCAGCGAGGTCTTCACCAATCAGCTTAGCATCCTGCAGGGTGCACTCCAGCAAAACAAGAGAGGAAGTGAATGAACCACACAGGTGCTGGCCCGGGGAGACAAGTGGACTGGAATGGTGCCGAGCTGTGTGCAGTGGGGCTCTGGAGAGTGGGTCTGGGGGACCGGCGAGCCTTTGGCCGTGGCCAACCAGCCATCAGGAGCCAAGACTACTGCCAATTCCAAAAGGAGGCTGTTTGACAACAAGCAGATTAGGAGTCAGAAGAGAGAGGGGAACCGGGGCTCCATGGAGTCAGGATGTGCACATGCTGGCCTGTTGGGTGTCTGTAGGGATTGGGTAGGAATGGCCCTGTGGTGGCGCACTTTAGGGCACCTGGGTGGCTGTCTGTGAAGTGACTGCCTTCGGCTCAGGTCATGATCCCAGGGTCCCGGGATTGAGACCTGCATTGGGCTCCCTGCTCAGCGGGGACCCTGCTTCTCCCTCTCCCGCTGCTGCAGCTCCCCCTGCTTGTGCTCTCTCTCTGTCAAACAAATAAAATCTTTTGAAAAAAATAAAAAGATCTGTAAACCACTGACCGATGAGCAGTTTGCACACTGACGTATTTAGGAGGCAGAAGGTGGTGTCTGTGGCGTGGTTTGAAACACACCAGAAACAGGATGGAGTGAGGGACGGGCAGAGGCGGACGATGCCGCAGGTAAAAGGTGGGTGGTCAGCCTGGACAGGCTCTCCCCCTGCAGTGCTGACACTCCGGAGGGTCATTCTCTGCGGGGGGCTGTGCTGGGCACTGTGTGTGTCTGGCCGCATCCCCGGCCCCCACTATGTGGTTCCCGGAGCCACCAGCGCCGCCCCCCGCCCACCGCCCCGCACGTTTCTTTTCTGTGGTCTTAGCAAATTACCACAAACTGGGGGGCTTTGAATACCAATGTATTCTCTCCAAGTCCTGGGGCCCAGAAGTCCCAGGTCAAGGTGTGGCTGGACCGTTGGCTCTCTGAAGACTCCAGGGAGGGTCCTTCCTGCCTCTCCCAGCTCCTGCGTGGCTGGCCATCCTTGGCGTCCCTTGGCTGTGGACACATCGCCCTGGTGTGTGTCCACGATCACGCCGTTTCTCCCTGTGCATCTGCGTCCACATCTCTGTCTCAGGAGGGTTCAGGACCGCCCTACTCCAGTGTGACCTCATCTTAACTAATTCCATCTGCCAAGGCCCTATTTCCAAGTAAGCTCCCATTCCCAGGTTGAGGGGTTGGGACATGGACAGTCTTTTCTGGGGAGACACAGTGCAACCCACAATACCTCCCCAGGCAGGATGACCAACACCGTTCTCAGACAGAGTCCCTGGGTGCTCAGAACCGCTTACCCTTCCATGCCAACCCGTGTGTGGCTGGTGCAGGTGGTGCGCGGGGGATGGTCATTGTCTGATCCAGCCAACTCTGCTCTGCGTCGGAGATCCCTCTGGTAGAGTGTGCTGGGATAACGTGGAGGCAGGAGGCGGTGCTGGGAGGTGGTGTGGGCCCTGAGCGGCCTTCCCGAGGCCGGGTCGCAGCACCTGGGCTGCGCTTGTCTGTTTGCTGCATTTCAGAACCTTCCGTGATAAAAAAAAAAAAAAAAAAAAAAAAACAACGTATTTTTAAGTTTTAAAAACTGTCCTTTGAGAGATGCATTTGGAGATGTCTGTAAATGAAAACAGCATGAAAGTCCCATGAGGTGGGGTGGGCCCTGGAAGTCGGCTTTCCCTTCTCTCTATTTTGACCTGCAGCAGGTGCTTGGGAACTTGAGGGAACTTGTGACCGGAACCCCTGCTGGAGCTGCCCTGGGTGGGGGGGCTGGTGGCAAACCCCTGGGAGGCAGGGGTGCCAAGAACAGAGCAGGGCGTGCCAGGAACAGCCCCAGCAGCCCCACCTGCCGTGAACCCAGAGAACTGAAAATGGACTGAAGCAGACACACCCCTGTGTTCACCGAAGCCTGAAGGTGTAGGCGACCCAGGCGTCCATCCGTGGGTCCACGGATACACACATGGTCCCCCACGCACCAGAGCAACACTGGGCCACAAACAGGAGCGAGGCGCCCACATGCACGGCCCCGGGGATGGACCCTGAGCCCACGACGCTCGGGGAGGGAACCAGACACAGAAGGCCACGCGGGGTGTGAGTCCACGTGGGTGACACGTCCAGAACAGACTCATCCGCGGACGGGAAGGGGGCTCGTGGGGGCCGGGGCTGGGGAGCAAGAAGGATAAAATGCAGTATGAAGGAAAATGCCAAAAGAAACCAACAAAACCAGCAAAAGATGGTCTGCTCTGGTTTGCATGGGGCTGGGCATGGTTATTTTCCCTCAGGAGGATTTTAGTGATAGTTCACCTCTTTGTTTTTAACTTTTTTTTTTTTTTAACAGTTCTTCAAACGTTGTTGGGGAAATGCTGTAATAGAGAGCAGAAACACCGTGGTGGGGCTTCAGGGGCGCCCTCAGGGGAGCCCGGGTGTGTGCTCGGTGCTGCCCAAGCGCGGGGAGGGGGGTGGCGGACAGCGGCGCCCTCCTCCTCCGTGGGCACATTTTGAAAGAATAAGAAATAGTCAAGGGGAAAAAAATTGCCAAAGAATATAAAACCACAGAACTGTCTTCCCTGGACAGTTTCTATTTACTGCCTTGTTGCTTATCAGAATGTGTGCTGGGGGCAGTTTGGGGGTGGACGCAAGTTAAACTTTGCGAATCAGATGCTGTTGAGACAGTTTACATGCAATGAAACAGCTTTTTCCCCCTAAGTGTTTATCTGAATTCCAGTTAGCTGACAGACAGTGTTATATTAGTTTCAGAAAACACACCTGTTTTCACTGTCCGACTGACTGATCAGCTCTGCTTGCCCAGGTCGACACCCCGGAGCGCTGCGTCCGCCCCCTTGCTGCTGGGCCTCCCCACGCCACCGGCCCCTGGGAGCATCTTTGCCTCCTCTGCAGTTTCACCTGAACGGACTTGCTTTGTGCTGCCTCCCGTGGCACGTTTCTTGAACTCAGCCTAAGTTAATGTTTGTCTTTTTTTTTTTTTTTTTTTTAAAGATTCCTGGCCAGGCAGCTGCATCCACACTGCAGGCCACCTGCTCTCCCCACAGCCATTTGGGGGACCCTCAGGCTCCTTCCTAACTGGCTGGGATCTCTGCACACGCTTCAGGTTCCCTAAGACCCTGAGATTTTCTTATTGTTAAAACAGGGATAATTCGTGTGCATCAAAGTTTGGTCTTTTAAAGTAGACCGTTGAATGGTTTTTAGTAAATTTGAGAATTTGTGCGATCATCACGACTGTTGGTCTTAGAACATTATCGTTACCCCAACAAGAAATCCCATCCCCATGGGCAGCGCCTCCCCAGCCCCGGAGCCCCCGGCGCCCGCGAACCCACTTTGTCTCTGTGGATTGACCTCTCCTGACCTTTCATGTCCGTGGGTTCGGACACTGGCTGTGTGAGGGCTCCCCAGAGAAACAGAACCAGTAGGATCTAAGGACAGATCTCCAAGGGGAGACAAGGCGACTGGCTCCCGTGCTTAGGGAGCCAAGCCACAGACCCGGGAGGGCCCAGGGCGTGATTCAGTCCAGGAGCACGGTTGGCTCAGCTCGGGGAGAAGAGAGCAGTTAGCCCTTCCTCCACCTCCAGTGTCGCATTCGGGCCCCTGGTGAATGGTGCCCACGTGGACGGGACGAGGTCTTCACTCCGTCCGCTGAAGAAATGCTCATCTCTTCCAGACACAGCCACGGGCACCCCCAGAACTCACATTTACCAGCTGTCTGGGTGTCCCTCAGCATAAAATTAACATCACATTGGAACAAAAAACCCACAGTAGCCTTGTGTGTCCGGTTCCCTGCCCCCCCACCCCCCGGACGTCCTGGGCTCAGGGTCCGTCCCTGGGGCAGTGCATGCCCACACCTCACTCCTGTCTGCGCTGTTTCCGCTTGTTTGTTGATAGACCCTGGGATTATTTCCACGTTTTGAGTGCCTGAACCTGGACCAACCCTTACCTGATCTTACAGTGGCGTCTGAGCATCCCCCTAGCAAAGGCTGAGAGTCCCTGTTCTAGGACGGTACCGGGCAATAGAACTTTCCAGATGATGGAATGTTCTCCATGTGCTGTGTCCGCTTTCATAGCCACCAGGCCTGGGTTCGAGGAATGGGACGTTTCATTAGTTGTAACCAATTGAAACTGATAGAGCCACATGTGGCTGGTGGCCATCCCACTGGACTATTCTAGAAATCTGAGCAAGCTGGTCCCTCCGCTCCTGCCCACCCGGCCAGGTCTTGACCAGTAAACTCCCAACTTGTTCTGTTCACGTCACTGCCTTAGGTCACCCTTAGGGTCCCTTCCTCCTCAAACTTGGTGGATCCTGAGCTCGACCCGTCCCTGGGCTTCTGTAGCAACCGCTCATTCCCCTTGAGGGACAACATGGGCGAAGGCCAGGGGGCTGGAGTGAGCTTGGAAGGAAGGAAGAGATGGTCAAGTCTACGGGCTGCCCAGGGAGATAAGGAATTTTGTCTTCGGGGTAATGTGGCCTGACAACTAAGTCCCCCAAAGACATCCCTGTCCCGGGAAGACCTGTGGACATGTCCCCTCACGTGGCAGAGGGAACCCTGTCAGGGCCCCCGAGGAGGGGGTGACCCTGGGTTCCTGGGGGGCCCGGCGTCCTCACGAGATCCTCACGAGGCCCTCCCGAGGGGGAGGCAGAGGGTGGGAGTCCCAGAGATGGGCAGACCCCACGCTGCTGGCGGTGAGGATGGAGGGGGGGCCGCGGGCCAGGAAAAGGCCGGAGCCGGGTCTCCCCGGGGCCCCGGGGGGGACCAGCCCTGCCCACGCCGAGGTTTTAGGACTTCTGAACCCAAACTGTCAGAGAATCAATCCGTGTGGTTTTAAGCGGCCAAGGTGGCCGTGACCTGTTGCAGTGGCCGCGGGAGGCTTGCACAGATGCAGAGGTGTCCTAGGACTGTTGTGCAGGGTGGGGTGCAGCTTGGTTCAGAAAGCTCTGTGCCTGCCTTGGAGTGGGGGCGGCTGGGCACCAGGTGGAGACATGGGGGTGGTTCTGGTCTGTGGTGTGGACATCGGAGCTGATGCTGCTGAAACCCTGGCACCCAGCAGGTGTCGTCGGGAGATGTCGGAGCTGGATGCACCAGGTGACCTGGCTGCCTGGGAGCCCCCTCCTCGTCCCTTGCCACCGGGGGTCTCTCTAGGGAGAGGAGAGAATTCGTGGCGGGCCCCAACTCAGGGTCAGGATGGGCTCTGGGGGGGTGGGACGCTGGACCCCGTCCTAGCTTCTGAGGTCCTGAGATTCGCGGCCCCTCAGGGCCTCTGTGGACCTGGAGTCGGGGAGACCCAAGTTCTCAGCCAGGCTGGACCTCTCCAGCTGGTGCCCCTCGGCAAGTTGCTACCCTGAGCCTGTTTCCCCTCTGGGAGCTGGGCCCCCTCCAGGAGGGCGGTGCTGACTGCAGGGTAGAGCCAAAGCCTGTGGAATGACTGTGTGGGAGGGGTGTGGAGTGGAGGGGGCCCCAGGCAGAGCAGGTGGTGGCCGGACACCGGAGATGGTAGGAGCACTACCATGCGGGCCCCCTTCCCAATCATCCCACCAGTGCTGGCCCGGGGGGGCTCCCCGCCTGAGCTCCTGGCACAAACCCCTACAATGCAGACTTGGGGCGGAGCACACGTGGGGGAGTCTCCAGTCCAGGCAGCAGGGGGCCCTGGGGGCTCCGCATCTTCTGGAAACCTTGGCCAAACGGGCTCTTTCACTACAGGTGCTGGGAGCGGAACCCCACCCTCCCTGGGAAAGGCCCGTTGGCCCCCCGGGTCCCCTTTCATCACCCAGCCCACGATAAGGTGACAAACAGGACACTAGGTGCCGAAGGCCTGGGCGGGGGTCCAACCCCCCCTGGACACAAAGGCTCTGGGTCTTCAGAATTAAAGCAAGGTTCCAAACCACACTCACCGAGATGGCTTTATTCAACGGTCGCCCACAGGACAGGGTGCCTCCCGGGCCCCGCAGTCCCTTCCGCTGGGCAGGGCTCCGGGCACCTGGACCTCAGGCCCACACAGGGGCCAGCCCCAGACGGAGCTCCTTCAGCGGCTACAGCCTCCATGAAGGGCAGGACGATGCGTGGCCTTAGGGGAGAGGCCTTCCCGAGGCCTGTGGTGGCCCGGCCCCCACAGCACGCCGGCCACACCCTTCGTGGGTGGTTCTGGAGGATTTGTGCTTTGACTGGACTAGAAGGATGCTGCCAATGTGCCGTGCTGGGCCAGCGTCTCGGATGAGCAGGTGGCTCCTGCCATGGCCCCCACCCTGTGCATCAGCCAGGGTGACAGCCACACAGGCAGCGACCCAGGTCCTTCCCGACGGTCTCCAGCTGCTGGCCGGGGCTGAGCGGGGACGGGAGGGCGCCCCTCACCCAAGGCACTCAGGCTAGGAGAGGGCAAGGATGAAGGACGATTCCGACGCCCCCCTGCGCCCGGAGCTGCCCAGATGCCGCTGCTCTGGGCACCAGATGCTTGGAAACGCCGGGGCCACAGAACGCACCCCAGGATGGGACCTCGGAGGAGCTGCGGCCCAGGACCAGCTCTGGCCCTGAGTGCTGGGCACCCCCGTCCCCGCTACACAGGGAGGGGAAGGGAGGCCAGTCGACGGCCCAGCTGCCTTGGAGCCCCGGCCTGGCGAGTCGGCCGCAAGCAGTTCGCCATCGCCGGTGGCTGGCTGACCCTCAGGCCGGGTCGGCCGCGCTGTGGACAGTGAGGTTTTCCCAACACAAAGGCTAGAGTCCGCATCCACGTGCAGCGAACACAAAGGCTAAGCAGTTATGTGGACGTCCAGCCTTGTTTGTGTCACGGATTTATTGAAGGACAACGTCTGGGTTGCGCCGTTTGCCTCCAGATGAGCTCCGAGCCGGGGCGGCTTCGCCCGCCGGTGGGCATCCCCCCTCCTTGGAGGGCTGATGTGCGGACCCCGGAACGGCGTCCTCACACGCGGGGATCGGGAGGCGGGGACTGTTCCGAAAACTGCTTCTCCAGCCCCCTGGGGACCCTCGCAGGCCCCCGGTGGCGGCCGTCCTGTGTGATGCGGCCGTGGGGGTGAGGCCAGCCCCAAGTCCAGGTGGAGAGACGGCGCCGAGGAGGGCCTCCTGCAGGCGGGCCCGGGGGCCGGTGGACGACACTTCCGGACCCCAGGCCTTCAGAAGAAGAGCCCACACGGGGGGCCCGTCGGGCAGGAGCTGCCCTCCAGCCGTGCCCCCGTGGGCCCAGGGGAGGGGACACGCCTGGGAGGGCCCAGGAGGGGCAGCCATCGTCCGGGGCCGGGCCACAGAGCGTGGTCCGAGCGTGGGCACGGCGGAGTCCGCGGGGGGCTCCCCGCGGCAGGGCTCCACGCGGCCTCTGGAAAGACAGGGAGAGAGCGCCATCAGCGCCCTGACGGGAGCGGCCCTCGTCCCCACGGTCGCCGTCCGAGCGCCAGGCGGCCTGGGACCCAGCCGGCAGGGCCGGCACCTGCTTCTAGACGTGCTCCGGCCCCTGGTCCGGCTCGTCCTCGTCCCCGTCCTCGTCCCCGGCCTCGTCCCCGTCGGCGCTGGGCTTGTCCAGCGGCGCCTCGCCGTCCCGGGCCAGCTCCTCGACGTGGGCCAGCATGTCGGCCATCAGCGCCTCCTCCAGCCGCTTGCGCACCTGCTGCACCAGCTCCTCCTGCCTCCTGGGGTGCACGGGCTACGCTGGCCGGGCGCACGGCTGCCGGGAGGGGCCCCTCCGCCCGCGCTCCTGTCCCCGCAGCTGCCCGCGCACAGGGCCTGGCACTCCACCCGGGCCGGGCCGATGCTGGGGCGGGCCCCGCTGCCCTCCGTGCCCGCCCCTCCCGGCACCGCCGCGTCAGCGAGCACCTGCCGGGGCCCAGCGCAGCGCCCCCGACTCCCTTTCCTGTCACTTGAGCACAGTGTGCAGAGATGGACAACGGTGCTCGGTCACCGCGGCCACAGCCAGGGTCAGCCACCGGCCGGGCGAGGGGATTCTGCTGGAGAGCGCCAGGCAGAGGACGGCCTTCTCGGGCCTTTTACCTTCTGTTACGACCATCCAGAAAGCCACCAGCCTTCCCTCCCTGAGGCCGAGACCCTCACCACAACGGGAACACGAACCAGCACTGTGTCTGTCACCAGGCTGGCAAATGCCAGCCCCCATCTTTGGCAACGCGCCCCCCCCGCCCCCGCCGACCCCGGACCAAATCTACCACCTAACCCGTAACACGAGGTTCTCCTTTCTGTGGCTTTTCCTGTTTCTAGAAGTTTCTGCTTGACTTTAAAAATCTGCTAGTCTTTCCAGACGGTTGTGTTCTTGTCTTATACTTCCAACTCCCTGGAGACGAGCTCCTCTGCAGGCCTGTGGGCGATTCTGTGTCTTCTGTGTGCAGGGCATGGGACTCTCTCCTGTACCCGCACGGCTTCCAAGCCCCAGGCCCGACACAGGAAGCCTGCCCACCTACGACCCCACCTGTAAGCCAGTCCTGGCCATGGCTGCTGTGTTTCCAGCCCCTTCTCTTTGTGGGGTCCACAGAGTCCCCTAACTCGTTCTGACCTAAGCTGTGCGTTGACACTTCAGTCGAGAGAACACAGGTTCCACTCGTCCAGAGCTTCTGGATGTTTTCTGTCCTGCTGCCAGCTTCAACTATCTCCTCACCAGGATGCCTTCCCAGAGGACTCCAGGTCGGGGATGCCTCTTGCCCCGAGGCCCCCTGCACCTGCTCTCTGGCTCAGCTGGGAAACCCTTCCAGGGCCCACTGGCCACAGCGTCCAGCCTCAACTCGGGCTGGCCTTCGGGGCCTGTGGCATGCTTGGCGCCACCCCCGTCCCATGCCACTCTCTAGAGCCCCCCCCGCCCCCGGCCAGGCACGTGCAAGGCCTCATGTGCCCGAGGATGGGCAGGCCACACTGTGAGCCTGTGCATGTAGGTGAAGAGCCACTTTCCCTTCCCAACAACACATGTACAGAGCTAGGACGCTTCCCACCCCCGCCACAGGTCGCCTCGCCCCTGGCCTGCCCTGAACCAAGACTCGTGGGAAAGCTTCTACTGATTCTTTTCAAACCCGCCCTCGCTGTGGCGCATCTGCTTCGAGCCCCCGAGCCCCAGAGAGCGTCAGCAAGGAAGTGGGACGCGCTGGCCGGGCGCGCCGGCCATGGGCACTGGTATGGGGGGGGTGGCGTGCAGGGCAGTACCTGATGTCCTCATCGGTCACCATGAAGGCCTTGCAGAGGGGCTGGGCTGTGTTGAGCCACACCCCCAGGATTCTTCTCCACGGCGGCCGAGAGCTGCCCGGTGATGGGCATGGTGCTGGTGTGCAGGGCGCTGGCGATGGCCGACAACAGGGTCTCATCTGTGCAGCCAGGCCCCACGCCTACCAGGGACAGGAGGGTGGTCACCACTGGGCACCTGAGGCCTCCCCCCGAGCCTCGGGTTTTCGATCCCAACTCCCCGCTATAGGCACTCAGGCCCTTGACAAAAGCAGGAGCCGTGCCCGTCCGTCACAGTGTGGTGGCCTTTTCACGGCGTGGGAGCAAAACCACACACAGGTGGGTCTTTGCAGGGCCCCCGACACAGCTCGGGAGCCGCGGCACAGGTGGGGTGGCCTCCAGGATTGGGGGACCAGGGCCCTGGCTGGTCCAGGCTGCACGGGGGGAGCCCTGCCCCTGCCAGACACCTGTCCTTCCTCCCAGCCCAGCAGGAGGGCGGCGCTCGGCCCAGGGCGTGCTATTTACGGTCCTTCACCGCGCTGCAGAGACCGCTGGCTTCCTCGTGCCTGGTCCCCTCTATCCCGGGCCTACCTTGCAGGCCTTTGGGCAGGTCCATGGTCTTCACGAGCTCCTCGGCGATGTCAAAGGCATTGAGGCCACTCAGCTTCTTCTCCCAGAAAAGCTGCCACCAGACACACAGACATGAGGCTGACGGACGTGCCCCCACAACAGGCAGCCCTGGCCAGTCCCGACGACAGCTGGGGCCCATCCACATGCGGGACAGCAGTCTCAGCACGACCTCTGACCCCCATGTGCTAGAACTACCTGCTTGGGAACGAGGCTGCGGTAGAACGTGTGGGATTTCCCGCCAGGCCTGGCCTCCAGGCCAGAGAAACCCCAACCCGGGACCTCAGCCTTGCCGTTCCTAAAACATGGCACAACCCTGGGGAGGTGAAGCCCCCTTCACGCTGAAACTTCAGTGCAGAACTCCACCGTCCAGCAGGGCTGAGCTACGAGGCCCCCAGAGGCCCCACCGTGGCCTAGCACCAGGGCAGGCCCTGCAGGTCAAGGGGCTCACACCCAGTGACAGCGCCCCAGGACTCTGGGGGACAGTGTGCAGAGAGGCACGTCCTAAGCGTGGGGGCAGACGCACAGGTCTGAGCAGTTACTTAGATGGCGACGACCCCAATGCCACCGAGGGGGAGGAAATGCCACGGGACCCCCCTGGAGCGGCCCCGAAGCCTCCTGCCCCAGCCAGTGCCCGCACGCCAGCCATCTGCTGGGCATTTGCACACATGCTCAAAAGCACAGGGAACCCTTGGCTCTTGGGAGGTAGGTCACAAGGCAGCATGTGTGTGACCCGCACCCTATGCCCACCGCGACCTCGCCCGGGGATGTGCGTGGGGCACGTGGGCTCACCTGCCGAGGTTGCTCCACGGCCTTCTGGGGGTCACTCTTCACCTTGTTGCTGGGGTGGTTGGTGATCTTGGTCACTGGCTGCTTGAAGATGGATGCCGTCTGCCTGACGGGGAGGGCCGTGTTCAGGTCGGGCTTGCCCTGCAGACACACACAAGCTGGTACCGCAGCCCCAAGGTCCCCAGTGGGCTCTCCCAGGCAGCGGAGGAAACCCTCCCCGTGGGCTTTGGGGAACAGACCCCGTGTCCCTCAGTCACCAGCCTACGCCGAGGCACCCCCAGAGCTGGAGGCGATGGCAAGCCCAGGCCCTGCCTATTTGCTGCCCACGGTGGGGCCGTGGTGGGGCTCTGCTGGGGCTGTCCTGCAGCCAGGACCAAAGCACCCCCCTCCACTCGTCAGAGACTGGTGGACACACAGTGTCACCGGGCCCCCGTGGGCGTCCCATCAGCTGTTGAAGACCGGCTGCCTTCCAGGCCCCTGCAGCGACCCCCTCACTGCCAGGTTTGGGGAGAGAGTGACAGGCACACTGGGGACAGCCGGGGGCCACAGGCCTGTGGCCTCTCCCAGGGACTGAGTGAAAATGCTTTCTTTTCTTCTTTCTGCTTTTCTGTAGCTCCCAAGTTTCCCTCCACAGATAGTTGCGATTTGAATACCACGGCAAATAAACTGAAGCGTGGAAACTTCTCTCTCTCCACCTAAAAGCGGGGTTTTTTTTTTTTAATTTTTATTTTTCAAGATTTTATTTATTTGACGGCGAGAGAGGGAACACAAGCAGAGGAAGTGGGAGAGGGAGAAGCAGGCTCCCCGCTGAGCAAGGAGTCCGATGTGGGGCTCGATCCCAGGACCCTGAGATCATGACCTGAGCCAAAGGCAGACGCCTAATGACTGAGCCACCCAGGCGCCCCAAGATTTATTTTTTTTAAAGATTTTTTATTTAGGGGCGCCTGGGTGGCTCACTGGGTTGAGCGTCTGCCTACAGCTCAGGTCATGATCTCAGCGTCCTGGGATTGAGCCCCACATCGGGCTCCCTGCTCGACGGGAAGCCTGCTTCTCCCTCTGTCTTCCCCCCGACCCCGCTCATGCTTTCTGTCCAATAAAGAAATAAAATCTTTAAAAAAAAAAAAGGTTTTTTAATATATTCATTTGAAAGAGAAAGAGCACACGTGAGTGACAGCAGGAGGGAAGGTCAGAGGCAGGAGGAGAAGCAGACACCCCGCTGAGCTGGGAGCCCGACACGGGGCTTGATCCCAGGACCTGGAGATCATGACCTGAGCTGAAACCAACAGTTGAACACAACCTACTGAGCCACCCAGGTGCCTCTTAACTTTTGGACTTTTTAAAAGTAACCTGTATGCCCAACACGGGCCTTGAACTCATGACCCCAAGATCAAGGATCGCATGCTCCACCGACAGAGCCAGCCAGGCGCCCCCAGAGGCCTGGAGCTTACCTTGACCTGGTTGGACGAGTCATAGCGGACCCTCTGCCGGCTCTTGTTCATCTTGCTCATCAGCATCTTGCCCGTCCGGAAGTCAAAGGTGCTCAGGTCCATGGAACCCCCCAGGTACCGTGCCAGCTGGGGTTTGCTCCGGAACTTCTTCCCACTGGGGCTGTGGACAGAGAGGGGGTCAGCGGCGGGCAGGGTGTGCTGGGCCAACCCTTGCCCTCTCCCCAGTGCCGCCTCCCAACTAGAGCCCCCAAGCAGACCCCAGGGTCTGCTGAGAGCAGGGATCAACACCCTGATGCAGAAGGCTGGGGCCCAGCTCCAGGAGCCCAGCTGACATATCAGAACATTTCAGAAACACAGTTAGGCTGTGTTCTTGAGAAAGGACTCCAAGATAACAGGTATTTCAGGGACAACCCCTAACAGTCTCCTCGTGGGTACCATGTTGGGGACTAGGGTATCGTGGCGGGGGCGGACGGTAACATTTCGTTAAGATTCAGGGCCAGGACCCCAAATAGCTGCTCAGGTGTGACCTGTTGGGAAATCCAAAACCAGGTGTTTGGAAGCCGTGAAGCTCCGTGATCCTGCTCACCTCTGGACAGCGCAGGCCACCCACCTCTCTAGGAGACTAACGATGCCGACCCACAGGGAGACTGCACAACAAATGAGTAGCACAGGCCCAGGAACGCCAACTGCTGCAGCCACTTTGTACTGATCAGCAGCCCCACACTCCCATCTACCCGAGAGAACGAACGTGTTCATGCAAAACTACACCCCGGTGTTCAGAGCAGCGGCTCATCGAGAGCAAGAGGTGAAAAGAGCCCAAGTGTCCACCAGTGGGGGAACAGATACACACAGCGTGTCCCTCACGCACGGGAGTGTCACTCGGCCATCAGGTGGTGAGCGAACAAACATCCCTTGGCTGCGAACAGGAGGGAGGCGCCCACACGCACAGCCCCGGGGACGGACCCCGAGCCCACGACGCTCAGGGACAGAACCAGACACAGAAGGCCACACGGGGTGTGAATCCACGTGGGTGGCACGTCCAGAACAGGCTCATCCATGGACGGAAGGGGGCTCATGGGGGCCGGGAGAGGGAGAGTGACACTAAGAGAGACGGGGCTTCTTCTTGGGTCGATGGAATGTTTTAAAATTGGCCCTGGTGACAGTTGCACGACTCTGTGATACACTAAACTACACACTTGCACACTTTAAGTGGCTAAACTGTGCGGTATGTGGACTGCATCTCCATCAGGCTGTTAGAAAAAGCACTTGTGTGACGCCCAGCAGGCCTGGGGCCTCTCCAAACACGTCACTGCTACCAACTCAACAAGCAGTCGCTCTCAGTAACAGCTCATCAGTCTGAGATTGAAAAGTGCTTGATTTTGCTGATCTCCCCTGACAAATCTCTAGGATGAGCCTCTAATTCAGCAACTGCATGTCCGCCCCCGCAAGCCCCTCTAGGGACCACAGAAGGCAGCATAGAAGCCGGGACAGCCAGAAGGAAACCCCCTCCCCTCCAACGTCAGGACCCACACGGTGGCCAGCTGCACTCCCCTCTGGAATCCCCACCAGGACCTCTGGACAAGCAGGGCCATGGCTGGAAGCCAGGCGATTCCCCTGGGCCTGGCTGCGTCTGCTAGGACCAGGAGCCCAGCACACAGAGCCCGACTCTTGCCTTCAGGATGATGCACTTTTCCATCATGCTGTGCTGGCTCATGCGCACACTGAGCCTACATGCCCAGGACAGCAGGAAGGAACCGGGGTCAGATAAGGCCACAGAGGAAGGAGAGGACCCCATCAAACTTGCCAGCCTTTCTCTGCCTCCAGTCCCCCCTGCCCCCGCCATGCTACATGAGAACAGCAAATAGACACAAAGCACAGGTAAGTGGTTGGGGGTACAAGGCACTGATGATTAAGGGCCTGGGGCTCTTTTGGGGTGAGGGAAATGTGGAGGATTCACCTGTCTGTGAATATGCTACAAAGTATTCAATTATACACTTCAAATGGGTGAACTGTACGTATATGAATCGTAATCCCAATAAAACTGTTAAAAAACAAAAAGAAAAAGATGCGATAGTAGATCCCAGGGGCTGGGGGAGAGATTGAGAGGTGATGCTAATGGACAAAGGGCTCATTTTGGGGTGATGGAATGTTCTGGAACTAGATATTGTGATGGCTGCACAACTTTGTGAATGTACTAAAGAACTACTCAACAGTACACATTTCTGACAGAATGCAGACTGTATCTCAACTTTTAAAAAAGGTTCTGCAGCATCGACACAGGAAAATGTCCCTGATGGTTTATTGAAAACAATCCTGGATTTATATAAAAGTGCACTATGGCCTTTCTGGGAGCAGGGCCTAAGCTAGAGGGCACAAACCAGGAGCTAGAAGCGTGGGTTCGGAGGGCTGCGGCTGGCCCGTCAAGTGGCTTGTTGTGGGGTGAGGAGCTGCCACCTAGCCTTGATGCCCAGACCAGGAGATGGATGCAGGACTGAGTGCAGCCTGGCTTCCCGTCTGCAGAAAGGGCTGCTGTGAGGGTCGCCAGAACCAGTGAGCGGGCACCGACGAGAGTGAGGCCCAAAACCCGTGACGCCCCAACAGCAAGCAAGATACAACCTCAGCCGGCTGCCCCAAGGAAGGGGGCTGCTACGCTAAGTCCCTCCTGCTTTTCCTGAGTACATTTCTACCTCTAAAATGAGATCTTCTGGAGAAGTCCTCCCTACTCCATACCCCTCCAAAGAATTATCCCCGAGGTCAGGGTACTAACTTCCCGCACACCCTCAACCTCCTGCCTGACAAAAAATGTCACAGTGAGATTATTTTCACAAAGAAAATACATGGCTGCAGGCTGATGTGTCAGCCCCCAGGTAACAATTTGTGGGGTGACAATCTTGCAAAGAATACACTCCCTTCCTCCACTCTCTGGACAAGGAATCGAGGCCCATGTGTTCCTAGGGACAAGGCTTGGATCCCACACCAGGTCTGCTGGACTCAAGGCCCTCATGCCCTACCTTCCCTCTGCATTGAGAGAATCAGGAAAATCTATCCATGCTCCTGCCCAGCTGCCTGGTTCAGCAGGAGCTCCAGTAGGTGGAGAGGCCAGAGACCCACATTCCAGAAAACACCATGGATTCCAGATCACACACCCCAAACCTCCCACCCACTGGGAGGGAAGGTGACACCCACCTGCCTAGTGGGTCATCCAGGTCAAAGACCTGGGAATGGTACGGGACCCTCCCGGCCACCTCCTCCCCTCAGACCGCCTCTCAGTGGTCATGGGAAACCTAGAATTGTATCTGTCCAGCCCATTTGGAACTGTTCCCCATTGCCAGACCCCCATGCTCAGGTCCAGGGCCTCAGAGGAAGGCCCCGTTTAGCTGAGGCCCTATGAGGCCCTCACGGAGGTGGGGACAAGAGGTGGAGCAATGTTCTTCTCAAGGTGCTCCAGCCCTGCTGACCTTGGCTCAGCCTCCTGGGGCCTCTGCACAGGATGCCCACTCCCCGGACAGCCCCTCCCAGCTCCACTGCCCAAGCTCAGCTCAGTGCTACCCCGTCAGAGAGGCCCTCCCTGAGCTGCACCAGCCTCAATCCAGCACCCCATCACTGGCCCTCACAGACCCCCGCGCTTCTGAGCGGGTGTCCTCTCCTGTAACTATGGGATCCTCGGGGAGCCGGCTGGTGCTGTCGCCCAGGAGAGGAAGGCCCGGGTCTGACTCCAGCCCCACCGCCAGCAGGTGCTGCAGAGTCGTTAACAAGAGAGCCAGGGAGATCTGCTTCACACTTTAGATCTGAGAGGGAAGACGGACACACAGGCATGCTTGGAATGAAAGGAGAGCTCCTCACGGACCCCCAGGTCAGAACGGCAACAGCTGGCGAAGGAGTGGCATCAGAGTCCCGGGGAGATGCTGTAGTCACACCACTTCAATGCCTGACCTCACACGGTCCCAGCCGCCAGCCCTTCTCAGCCCACCTCCCTACTCCTTCCCCACGGGGGCCGGCAAAGGCGCAGGAGGGACCCAAGTGCTGGGTGGACGGAACGGCACTCCCAGCCCGCCTCGGCCTCACGCGGGCAGCTTCTGGGCCCGTGGGGACCGCACGAACCCAGCCCGCATTCAACACGTGGCGGGTATCCCGCTTTACTCTGCCCAGCGACCCGAAGGCGCCCCAGGGTCCTGAAGCAAGGGGGAGGGAGTCATCAGAGCTGGCTCAGACACAAAAGCATCTTCCAGCAGTCAGAAAGAAAACAGGAGCGCGAGAGAAGACAGCAGGTGGCCGACTGTCTGGGGTGGGCCGCCAGCCGCCCACTGACTCTTTATTCCACCGACCAGGAGCCTGGGGAAGGGGGGCTCACAGTCCCGCGCGTCCCCTCCCCGCTCCCGGAGGCGCCGCGACCCAGCGCAGCGCCGCTCTCCGGAGGGGCGGCCCCCCACCCCCGAGCGCCCCCGCCTCGGGCTGAGCGCGCGCTCCGCCAATCCAAGGGACAGCCCAGCCCCCACCCCCGCCTCCCAGCGGCGTCTGGCCCGCGCCCGGCGTCCCTCGCCCCGCCGGCCGGCCCGCCGCGGCCGCGGAACAAAGGCCACCGCCCGCCCCGCGCCCCGCGCCCCACGCGGCCGCGGGGGAGGGGGAGGGGCACGCACGCGCACTGGCCCGGGGCCGCCGCGCGCCGGCACGCACGCACGCACGCACGACGCACGCGCGGGGCCCAGGCCGCAGCCCGGGTCGAGGCGCCCAGGCCGCCGCAGAGGCCGCTGGGAGGCGCCCGTTGGGGCCCTGCCCGGCCGGCACGTTCATTCACCTATAGTAAAAGACATCCCTGTGGCCGGCCGACAGCCCCGACCTTCTGGGCACTTCTTCCCTCTCCCAGCCCTGCGGGAGCGCCGGGCACTCCCACCTCTTCCGCTCCATCGCGCCCGGCTCCTCGGCCCGCCGCCGCCGCCGCCGCCGCCGCCGCCCGGACCCCCGCTCGCCGCCGCCGCCTCAGCTGCCTCCGTCGCCGCCGCCGCCGCCACTTGCCGCGGCTGTTCCGGCCCGCGGGCCCCCGCCCTCCGCCCCCAGCCGGGCACGCGCCGGCTTTGCCGCCCTCTCGGCCCCCTCCCCGCGCTCGCCAGCCCCCGCTCGGGGGGCCCGCTCCGCCCACCCGCCCGCGCGCGGGGCCCCGTGCTGCGCAGGCGCTGCGCGGGCCCCTCCCCGTGGGCGCCGGCCCCGCCCTGCGGCGGCGGCCCCAATCAGCGGGCGGCTGGGGGGCGTGGCTAGTGGCGGCACGCGGCTCGCCTGCCGGCCCGCCCAGCGCCTGCGCCCTGGGCTCGGCGAGCGGCAAACTGCCGGACCGCCCCGTGGTCCTCTCCAGCGCTGTGCCGCCAGGTGCCCGCTCGAATCTCGGGTTATCCGCCCAGTGCCGGGCCTCCATCATCACGCCGCCTCCCGCCCTCCCTCCCCCTGGTCTCCCAGCCTCCAGGCATTGTAGTTGACCACCGCCCTGCACGCCCCAAGTCCCTCCCGACGCCTTGGAATCGAGGAATAGCCCCTCCCCAGCCCCCACCTCCCCCCGCTCCACCGTAGTCCAGCCGCCTTCTCTTCCTGGGGTCCAGGACCTTCCTAAGAAACGTGCCGCCCCGATTTTGACGCCTCTCCCCGCCAGAGACCAGCTGGCTTCCCCTCTTGGTCCCTCCCCTCGTCGGCCCAGGGCAGGTGCTCAAGAAAAGATGACCGAGTGGCTAGAGCTGCAGCCGGTGCCAGGAGACTGAGGAGCATGGTGATGGTGGGGGGGCGGGGGCAAGCTCCGCCGAGGGAAGCAGAGGGGTGGTCCGCACACAGGGGTCTCCCCTGCAGGGGTCTTCACAGCTCAAGTCTGAGGCAGGCCCTGGGCGGGCAACCCAAGAGCACCAAGTGGAGCGCAGGTGTAACTTGTTTTAATGGCTTCAGGTTAAGTGCAGCTTCTCACAATGTCCCTCCTGCTGTCTCAGAGACAAAGGGCACAGTGGGGAGGCGGGCACCCTGAACGGTCACCATACGAAGCTGGTTTGGGGCACCAGATTCCTGTCTGGAGGGTTCAGGCCAGAACCCAGGGCTTCAGGACCCTGCCCTTTGTGCAGGGAAATGCTGGTAACTACTGGGCTTGTCTTTTTCCAGCTTGTATGATTTTATTTAACTTAAAAAACTATAGTTACAAAGATACGTTTATTTCAGTCAGTGAAACCACGTGCAGAGGTAAAGGAAAAATTGTTAACCTTCTTGTGTCAGAGGTCCTGGGGAGGACCAAGCTCCTGCTTTCAAGTCTTTGGGTGTATACCCCAAGTGCAATTGCTGGGTCACATGGTAATCCTGTTTAATTTTTTTTAAAGATTTTATTTATTTATTTGAGAGTGAGCAAGAGAGAGAGCATGAGCAGGGGGAGTGGCAGAGGGAGAAGCAGGCGCCCCACTGAGCAGGGAGCCCGATGCGGGGCTCAATCCCAGGACCCCAGGATCATGATCTGAGCCGAAGGCAGACGCTTCACTGACGGAGCCACCCAGGCGCCCTCTATGTTTCATTTTTAGAAGAACCGCCTACTGTTTTCCGCAGCGCCTGCCCTACTCACGTTCCCGCCAGTGGTGCATGAGGAGGAGGTCCGGCCTTCTGGCACCGGCCGCAGCTCCAGCCGCTCGTTCAGTCATCTTTTTTGAGCACCTGCCCTGGGCAGGTGAGGGGAGGGACTCAGAGGGGAAGCCAGCTGCTCTCGCTGGGGGGAAGAGGAAGGGGTTGGGGGAGGGCTCTGGTTTCGCCACATCTTTGCCAACGTTTGTTATTTCCTGGTTTTTGATAGTACCACATTGGTGGATGTATGGTGTTGGGTCATAAGATTTGACCTTAAGAGGGCGCCTGGGTGGCTCAGTCGTTAAGCGTCTGCCTTCGGCTCAGGTCATGATCCCAGGATCCTGGAATCGAGTCCCGCATCGGGCTCCCTGCCTCTTGGGAAGACTGCTTCTCCCTCTGTCTGTCTCTCATTAATAAAATCTTAAAAAAAAATTTGACCTTAAGAACCACCATGCACCCTTAAAAAAAAAAATGCACCCTAGGTGCCCCCTCACCATTCTTAGGCATTCAGCGTGCCGGCCTCCACTTGCTTCTCGGGGCATTTGACCCCCCTCAGGCCAAGGCTGCCTCCATAGCAGCAAGCCTGTGGGCATCGCCTGGCCCGAGCCCCTGGGATGGTCCCCTGGGGCTGGTCCAGGTGGACATGATGGGGAGTTGCCAGCAGAGAAGCTGGGAGTCCCAGAAGGGAGACAGGCAATCATGCTCCCCTCCTGGTTTGCTGGCACTGAGGACCTCCCTTTCCTGGGCTGGCTGCCTCGGGACCCAAGCAGACACCCTCTCCTACCCATCTACACAAGGTAAGAAATAAAAACAAAATCAAGTGATGAGGAGCCACTTTTAGTGGCAGGGTCTCCCCCCTCAGTACTGTGGACCTTGGGGATGGGTGATTGGGGGCATCCTGGGCACCGTGGGGGACCGAGCAGCATCCCTCACTGAGCCCACTCTAGGCCAGCACTCCCCCCGTCTTGACAACCACAGATGTCCCCAGCCAACAGTCCCCGAGTTAATGAGTCAATCATGGCACTCAGCTGGGGCACAGAATTTACAGGGTACCTGTCATCAAGATGAATGGCATTTAATGCAATAGTGTAACAATTTAAAATGAATGCTTAAGATCCATGATAGACAAAATGTCAAATTTTATTTTTGTGGGACGCCTGGGTGGCTCAGTCGTTAAGTGTCTGCCTTTGGCTCAGGTCATGATCCCAGGGTCCTGGGATCCAGCCCTGCATCGGGCTCCCTGCTCAACGGGAAGCCTGCTTCTCCCTCTGCTGCTCCCCCCGCTTGTTCTCTGTGTCAAATAAAATAAAATCCTTATAAGTAAATACCAATTTTTAAAAATGTGTATTTTTTTAAGATTTAGTTAGGAGAAACAGGTTTCTTTCCACTTCAGGCCACATGGCTCCACACAGCCCCGGAGGCTGCCCCAGGTTGAAAACTGGGTTAAGCCGTGTCGAAGCGGAGGATCCTTCCCAAAGTGCTGTGGCCCCAGGAAAGATGCCTTGGGTAAGAGAATGATGTGCAGAGAGGGGTGTCACAAATGCCACCGCTTGTGTTCAAGATAGAGATCTGTTCCGAATGTGTCTTCCGCGCCTCAGGACGGAAGGAGGTGAGGAGAGGTCAGGGGGGTGGGGCCCACCCTGATAGGATCAGTGTCCCGGGACACCTGAGAGCACACGCCTGCTCCTCCCTCCGCAGGTGTGCGGGGGGAAGGCCAGGTGAAGAAGACACAGCCAGAAGGCAGGATGCAGGAACTCACCAGAAGCAAACCCTGTCAGAACCTTGATCTCAACTCCCAGCCTCCAGAACTAAGAAGATTCGGTTGTGTTGTATGAGCTCCCCAGTCTGTGCGGTTTCCTTATGGCTAACAGAACAGCTGCTTCCACAAATATGCTTACACACACAGTTTCTAGAACTGTCAAGAACCGGGCAGGGGCCAGGGGAGGAAACTTGTGTGCCAGACCCTTGTGTACCTGCCCGCTTTTGTATCCTTCATGTGATGGTTTCACTTTTCTACAACTTCTGATGTTTTTCCTTTTAAAACAGAGCCAAGTTCTCGTTCCCTTGAGTGTGGGCTGGATGTGGGGATGTGTTTTCTAACAGAATGTGGAGAAAGTGATGGTGCAAGACTTCTGGGGGAAGGTCATAAGACATGTGGCTTCCACCCACAAAGACGCAAGGCGGCTCCAGCAGCCCCACGGAGAGGCCCACGCAGTGGGGAGCTGAGGCCTCCCTCCCACCAGCAGCCCCATGAGGGTGCCCGCACGAACGGCTCCTCCCGCCCCAGTCCAGCCTTCTCATGAGGCAGCCGCAGCTGACACCGTGACTGCATCCTCATGAGTGATCTGGAGCCAGGACCGTGCAGCTAAGTTACTCCTAAATTCTCGCCCACAGAAATCGAGAGGTAACGGATATTTGCTGTTTGACACCCCTAAGTTGTGAGGTGACTTCTCAAGGTGGTGATAAACACCCTGTACAGGTGTTACACATTAAACACCATAAGTGATCAATTTCTGCCACAGCCACGGACCCCTGGGTCACTCACACCACCACGGCTGCAGTCAAGATAACCAAGTCCCTAGCATGACCATGTTCAGGCGCAGCAGGTTTCAGAGCAAGGTTTAATGCTGTGTGCATTCAAACATAAAAGCTATTCTCAGAAACAGAGTCCTCAGTCATGCTGTCCTTTCCTTGAGGCCCATCCTGAGGGTGGGGGCTGGTCCAGGCACTGCAGGGGCTCCCACGGGAGACAGCATCAGCAGACACCTGGATGGGAGACAAGGCAGGGTGAGCACAAGACTCCGGGCTCCCGTTCTTGTAAGAGGGAGGAGCTAAGTGATGAGGAGCTACACACACTGCAGCCAGGCTCCAAAATCAAGTCCAGCTAGACTGCTTAGTTGCGTCATGGCCTGGGGCCCATCTGTAGAATGGAAATGCAAGAGGCACGTGCACTCTGGCCTATCGTGGTCGGCGCAGTGGACAGCCACGTCAAGAGACAAATGGAAGAGTCCAAGGGGTCGTTACGGCTCACGCAGCAACCCCTGGGAGGCCAGCAGCTGTGGGTCAGCTTCCACTTTCCCCATTTATAAAATGGGGCACCCCTCTGTCACACCCAGGCCTGGGCAGATTGGGGTGTGGGGTGCAGTCAGCCTCCAGGATGGAGCGCCCGGGGCCACTGCCCATTCCCCAGGCCCACAAACCAGGGATGCTGGTTGGCAGCTTTGTGTTGACAGGCAAGATTCTCCCAGGTGAATAGTCCAGGTGAGCCTCCCAGACCTACCACCCTAGCTCTGGGGGCGTGGAGAACCAGCCTCATGGAAGCCCCAGCCCTCAGCCATGTGGGCATCATAGGATTCACCTGCTAACAGCCGCCAAAACTTACCAGAGGGGTCCGAGGAGAGTCAGTTTAATCGTCCTTCTTAAACTTGCCATTGATGTAGGGCACCCAGTCCAGAATCAGCCGCCAGTCCGTGGCCCACACCAGCCCCACAGTGCCCACGGCGCCCCACATGCCTGCTGTGGGCATCCTGCCAAAGAACAGCAGGGGTCAGGTCCTGCTCAGGGGTCACCCTTCCAGCTGCATCTCTGGGTCTCTCTCCCTCCCATGCCAAGCTTCCATTTATCCAGCGCCCACCACACACCCACCCCTCCTGCCCAGTGTTTGGGCACAAAGCAGGAGACCCTGAGGCACTCTCACCTGCTTTCACATGAGAATCTTCTGGAGGTTTTTTTTTTTTTTTGAGGAATTTGCTCAAAAGAAAATTTAAACAACCCAAGCTCATAAGCACCCATTCACAACAGGTAATGTCTGCATGCAGGCCCCAACTATGCAGTTTACAGCTGACCAGGGACAGCTGTGGGACTGAGGGAGGCGTCAGGGTCTGGGTCTTATAGGAGCACACAGCACAGGAAGGGCAGGCCACCTCCCCAATGACACACAGCTGCATAGTGCATAACGGAGCTGAGTCTCGCTTTCACCCAGGACGACCACCCCTCACTTATGTCCTGTGATTGGTTAGAATCCACAGTGGCTCCAACAATTCCCCCTGATGCTCACGCTCGGTGCACCTCCTCCCTCGGAGTGTGAGCAGGACCCAGTCTCTGGTCTCTAATGAGTGAGACTCGCACAGGTGACCTTAGGAGCACAAGCTTCCAGCACAGGTGCTCTGGCTTGCTCCTACTCTGCGGGAAGCCGGCTGCCACCTGAGCTGCCCTACAGGGGGTCCGCCAACGATCACATACTTGCGCTTGGAAAGGCCCCCCTCAAAAGAGCCTTTGGAGGAGACTGCAGCCTCCTAAGCCGGTGTGGTGGGCCCAGCTCGGGTGTGCCCGCGCTCCTGACCCACACAAACTGCGAGGGAATACGTGCTTGTGGTTTGAAGCTGTGCGGGGCCACCTGTCCTGCAGCCACGGCTGACCACTGGAGGGCCGATGGCCGGCGATATACGGACCCCGATCACGGTCGGGGTCAGCCACGTGCCTGGGACGCTGGACCGGAAGGGATGCCATCGCCACTTCCACAGACGACGAACCACCACCACGCCCCCCGCCTGTCTCCCCAGTGACAGCCGCGGCCCCCGCCACCCCACCTGGCGCCTCGGCGGGCCCCCCAGCTCCGAGGGTCAGTAACGTCCCAGGAGCCTTCCCCGCCGTCCTGGTCGGCCCCGGGGAGCCAGAGCCGAAGGCGCTGGACAGACGGAGGGCGGCCGAGTCAGTCCGTCCAGGTAGGGGAGAGGAGCTGGCTCGTAAGTGCGCGCCGGACCCGCCGCTCTGCGCCCGTCCCATCTGGGACCCGGTAGCACAACGGGTGCCGACTGCGGACGGCGGGGGCCGGGAGCACATGCTCACCAGTTTTTGGCCAGCTCACGGTACCGCGGGCCCAGAAACCTGCTCAGCATCGCGGCGCGGTCCCCAGCTCAGGGTGACCCCGGGGCCCTCCCGGCCACACTACGCAAGCGCGGCGGCGGCAGCGCGCAGGCGCACGGGGAGGCCCCCCCCCCCCCAGCGAGCTGCCCGTTTGGCGACGGGCGGCAGCGGTTGTTGCGCGCGCAGACCCGGAAAACCTTGCAGTCATTTCCGGGGAGGGTCGGAAGTCGTTAGATGCGCCCGAGAGTGGGCATGTCTTGGGGGGCGGAGGGGGCTCTTCTGAGCGGGAGGCCCCGCGACGCGGGTGATGTCCCCTCGCCGGCGGCCAGGGTGGCCCCCAGCGGCGCAGCCTGCGGCAGCTGAGCACAACCCCCGACACTTGGCTGGTGATTTTGGGTCTTTACTACAAGCCAAGGCTGTATTTGCAGTTAGGGAAACTGAGGCCCGGCGGGGAAGGAACTCGGCCGGAGTCGCACGGAGGGAAGGGTGCGATCGGAAGCCGCCTCTGGGGCCGTTGGCCGTGCTTCCCCGCCTCCGTGTGCTCCCCGGGAGCCGTCGATCGGAGGCCTGGCTCCTGGAGCCAACGCGGAGGGCCCGCTTCCGCTAGTGGACGGACCGCCGGGGCGGGCGGAGCCTCGCCTGCCGCCGTCACTGCCTCTGGGGCCCCAGCATCGGGTGCAGGCCCGGAGGTAAGCCTCGGAGGTAAGCCCCGGCCGCTGCCCCGTCTTGCTCTCCTCCTGGCATCTGCGCCTCCGTTTCCTGCAGGGTGGCAGTTCCCGGGGGTGGGGGGAGGAGGGGCTGCAGGTGCTGACCTGGCCCCGGGCACTCACCGCGGGTGGGTCCCGGCACCGACAGTCAGAGCCCACGGTCGGGGCACCAGAGCTGCTTGTCAGTCAGTTAAGCATCGGACTCTTGGTTTCTGCTCAGGTCGTGATCTCAGGGTAGTGAGATGAGCCCCAGGTTGGGCTCTGCACTCAGCGCAGAGTCGGCTTGGGATTCTCTCTCCCTCTTCCTCTGCCCCTCCCCCCGCTCATTCTATCTCTCTCTGTCTCAAGTCAATAAATAAAGTCTTAAAAAAAAAATGAGTGGAGATGGTCATAGAGGCCTGCAGGCTGCAGGTCCTGGATCCAAGCAGTTCCTAATGCCCTGCCTCGTTGCTCCTTCTGCTTAATGTATTTCAGCTCATAAGGCAGAATGTTTTCCTTTGCAGCGATAAAATACGAAAACCAGTTTAAGAGAAAAGAAGTTTTTGTTTTAAGATTTTATTTATTTATTTGACAGAGAGAGACACAGCGAGAGAGGGCACACAAGCAGGGGGAGTGGGAGAGGGAGAAGCAGGTTCCCTGCCCAGCAGGAAGCCCGATGTGGGGCTTGATCCCAGGACCCTGGGATCATGACCTGAGCCGAAGGCAGACGCTTAACGACTGAGCCACCCAGGTGCCCCCAAGAGAAAAGAAGTTTTGTGGCATGTTGGGTGGCTTCAGGCACGGCTGGATCCAGGAACCTAGCAATATTATCACGAATCTCTCTCTGCATCTCTCAGCTCTTCTTGCCTCTGTTGTCCTTGGCCTCTGGTGAGCTCTCTCTGAGCAGTGGCATGTGGAAACTCTAGGTCAGCATTCCAGCAGCCCTCGAAGGAAGATGGCACCTCTTTCCTGATAATTGTGGAAGATACCCTGAGGCTGGTTCTCCTGGGCCTCCTGTGGAAGTGGAGCAGAGGCATGTACTGAACACGTACAGCTTGGTCTTTGGACGTGTGTGTGCCCACGGAACTGCCCACTGGGACAGCCGGGGTGCCCACTGGCGTTTCCCCCTGCCCCTCTGGACCCCCGCCCACCCTCTCCTGGCCCCCGCAAGCACTCATCTGCTGTCTCCGGTCGGTCCACCTGCATTGTTAGACTTGTCTATACAGGGAGGCATACGGTGTGTTCTCCTTGGTGTCTGGCTGTTCCCATGCAGCACAGTTAATTCTGAGAGTCCCTGGTGCCTTCCTTCCACAGAGGGGCAGACCTGTGTGCTGACCCGCTCACCTGCTGGAGGGCATTCGGGTTGTTTCCAGGTTTCGGCGATCACAGCTGTGGCCCATGAATAGCCCTGTCCAGGTCTTTGCGTGGACGTGTGTCTTCATCCCTCCGGAGAGGATTCTGGGTGGCCAGCTGGCTCACAGCGGGGAGCCTGTGTTGAACCGTGGACAAAACTACCCAGCTTTTTTTTAAACGGAGGTGTACCTGCTATAGAAGGTGAGGTCGGTGTCAGGCGCCCAGGGGTCCGCCAGCCAAACTGTTCTGGAGGAGTTGCACCTGTTCATGTTCCTGCCAGTGAGGCGTGGGGTTCCTGCTGTACTGGGGCGTTTTACCGCTTTAGGAAGGACACACACGCTCCCTGTTCCCCATGGTCACGGTGACAGCTGCACGCTGGGTGGCTTGAAACAGCGGGGTTTCACGCTGTCCCCACCGTGGAGGCCGCGAGCCCCCCATGCGAGTGTCACGGGGCTGCACTCCTGCTGTCCCTCCCAGCTCCGCCTTTGTCGCATGGCATCTCCTCTCTCTTATCAGGATGCTTGTCATTGATTTGGGGCCCCTCCTACTTCAGGATGAGCTCTTCTCAGGATCTGGAATTACACCTGCAAAGGCCCCCTTCCTGAGTAAGGCCCGGATCCCCGGTTGCAGGGCTGGATGTGGGCTTGCTCTTTCAGAGGCCCCCCCGTCGCACCGCAGCACCGCGGGGCTGTCCCTGTCTGCCCTTGGCCGGGGGTGGCAGGGCCGTGTGGGGTTCGTGTCAGGCCCGAGCAGGAGGGCTCAGAGGGCTGGCTGGGGGCCGGCAGAAGGTCTGTGACAAGCACACAGTGACCTGCACCCTTCGAATGTGCTCAGGACACCATTGCTGCCGCCAAGACGTGGGCACACCCTTTGCACCGAGTTTCCATCCGGTCCCTGCCCCTGCAGTTCCCTGAGCAGGGCCAAGGAGATGCTCCTTCCAGAAATTTCCACAGAGCGGATCCTTGCTGGGATAGGGAGGGGATGCCTCACTGAAGGAAGATTTTAGCACCGTTGTAATCTATTTTTAAACACCTTTTTTTGCGAGGCTACCAACTGGCCCATTGGGAAGAGCATGTGACTCTCAATCTCGGGGTTATGAGTTCGAGCCCCGTGTTGGATGTGGAGATGAGTTAAAAATAAAATCTTAAAAAAATTAAAAAATGGACACCTTTAAAGATTTTATTTATTTGAGAGAGAGAGAATGAGAGAGAGAGAGCACGAGAGGGGGGAGGGTCAGAGGGAGAAGCAGACTCCCCGCCGAGCAGGGAGCCCGACTCGAGGCTCGATCCTGGGACCCTGGGATCAGGAGCTGAAGCAGTTGGGTAACTGACTGAGCCACCCAGGCGCCCATAAACACCTTTTTTGATGGCATTCACACACCATCCCATTTACACAATGTGCATAATTCCGTGGGCTTTGGCATATTATATTATTAACTAAAAACTAACAGGCAGCCTCTCAGGGAGTGGCTTTCCCCCGTGAGCCGGTCCCATGTCCAGACCCCCAGGACCCCTTAGTACAAGTGCGGGTTCCCCGCCTGACCCGAGGCGCTTTGGTTCTAGAACGTGGAATCACCACGGGCCCCTCCCTGTCACTGTGACTGCTGGCTTTGCTCACCGTGGGCCCAGTCAGACCACCGTTGTGTCTGTCCCCCAAAGAGACGCTCAAGTCCTGCCCCCCGGGACCTGTGAATGGGACCTTATTTGGATACAGGACCTTCGCAAGTACAGTCAGTTCAGGTGAGGCCGTACAGGAGGGGGGAGGCCGTGCTGCAGCGATCGGTGTCCTCGGAAGAGGGAAATCTGGACGCAGACGCACGGGGACGCAGCCACGTGCCACCGAGGCAGGCACTGGGGCGATGTGACCGCACGCCGAGGGACGCCTGGGGCCTCGGGAGCTGGGAGAGGCAGGAGGGACCGTGGCCTGGAGCCTGCGGAGGGTGCGCGGCCCCGCCACACTTGGATCTGGGACGCCTGGCCCCGGAACGAGAGAGAATAAATCTCGGTGGTTTGAGGCCCCATCCCCGAGTGTGGACTCCGTGGCCGCTGCCCCCAGAGACTCAGACCCAGGGCCAAGGCCTCTGCGCCTGCGTGTGCTGCGGAACCCCGTGCCCCCTACCTGCCGTGGCAGCCCCTTCCCGCCTGGAAGCACACCGCAGCTGAAAGGTGCAGGGGACAGCGTGTGGCCATACGATGTCACCTTTACGCTACGGTGCCGTGATACACAGGTCTCCAGGTCCCCTCTGGAGAGGCTCCCTTAAAACATCCCGAAGAATCCAGCCCGCCGCGTTGACACTTGTATGAAATTTTTTTTCTTAAAAAAGTTTTGTTTGAAAACCTGTTACCTTGAGGCACTTGGCACAGTTTTCCCATACTACTGGCTCCTCCCGGCCCCCAGGGCCACTTACGGGCAATCCACGGTCCGGTAGTAGCTGGGGGTGGGGGGCGGGGGGCAGAGGCTCCGTGTAAGAGCAGAAGCCGAGTGAGAGGGACACAGAGGCAGGACCCACCAGACCCACACAGACCAGGGCAGTCACCAGGGAGCCCCTCGCCAGCCACTGGCTCCTCACTGCCCGCTGACCGATCTGGGGGGGGGTGGCGGCAGCAGGCCCAAGGGGAGGACCCAGGTGACCTCGGGGCCTGGGAGGCAGCTCGCAGTTCCCGCCTGGCGCTTCCCTTGGGGTGCCCCGCTCCCTGGCCTGGGGGAGAGCCAGTCACGGGGTTGGAGGGCCGCAGGCAGCCCACTGCTGCGGAGGGTGGGGAGGCCCCGGGTGGACGTCAGGCCAGCTGGCGTGCGGGAGTGAATGCAGCCACCTAGGGTCCCTGAGGCCTGTGTGTGTGCGGGGCGAGGGGTTGTGTTACGGAGCGAAGGAGCCCAGCCCAGCAGGCCTGACCCCACAGCTGGGGGACACCTGTCCTCCGGTGACCCTGGGCCTGCAGGGACCTTCAGTTTAAGCCTGGGGCAGTCCTGCGTGGGGTCGGTCCCGCCTGGTGACATGAGACCAGACGGGGGACCTGGGGAGGCCTAGGAGCTGCGCTTGGGATGTGGCCCACCCTCCTGCTCTTGTAGATGAGGAGGTGCAAAGCCTGGGGGCTTCCGGGTTTGGGGAAGAGTAACTTGGGGTGGGGGTTGCTGTGCTGGCCCTGAGTTGTCTGCAGGCCCTCTGCCAGAGATCAGAGAACAGGCCCAGGTCCGCAGCTCAAAGGACGGACGGACGGGGTGTCTGGGGAGGCCCCCCAACATCATGCTCCTGTGGTATGGTCCCTGTGCCCAGAAAGGTCAGTCCCAACAAAACCCGACTTGGGGAGGTGTGCAGCCTGTGGGGTGCGAGGGCTGTGGGGAAGTGCCTGGGGTCCTCGGCAATGCCACGTTCCCACGTGGGAGGGGCACTGCCTCCCTCCAGACACCCCCACCCCCTTCCCAAGGGAGGGGAGAGGATGCAGCAAGGGCCCCCGGAAGGAGAACCCCCGCCAGGGCAAGGCCTGCCCACCACGCCCCTGCTACACGAAGCCAGGAACCCACCCGACCTCTGAAAGAGCAACGAGGAGACAACGTCCGCCATCGCTCCCTGCGGCCAGCAGCTCCCAGGGCGGGGGCACCTCAGGTTTACAGTGGGTCTTTTTAATACAACTTTTAATAATCTGGTTGATCATGAAATGCAACGCTCAGTTCTAGAGACAGCAGCAGAAAGAGCAAGAGACACGAGACTTTTATACAAAAAATTTGTTGCTTACAAAACGTATGCAAAAAAGCTTAAAAAAAAAAAAAAAAGAGACCAAAGGCATCCTCCTTGCTAATTTCCTAATACATTAAAAAAAATCTAACTAACGTTCTTTATTTTCCTTAAGACACAGGTCAGGCGTAGGCACGATTCACGGCGGCTCCGCGAGGCAAGCCCTCTTGCTTCTCCTTCCGGCAAGTGGTAGGTTTGGACTCTCCCGCGTTTTCTACTTAAGGCATTTTTTCATCTTTTCTGACAAAGTGTATATCTTGCTCGCTTTCCGGTTTTGTTTACAAACAAAACAAAACAAAACTGCCCCTTTGGGCCCGGGCTGCAGTTTCAGGATCCATCAGGAAAGTCCCAAGGTGTCAAGGCAGTGAGGCCCAGGGGTGGGGACTGGAGGCCGGGGAGGGGCAGCCCCCACCCCTCGGAGCCCCCCGGGATGGCGCGGGCTCAGTGCTGACCACAGGCGTGCATGCGTGCGGCAGGGACCGGGCCGGCTCACTGGTCCTACGCGGCGCCCCTCCTCACATGTGCCCCGCGGGGTTGTGGGCCTCGCTCAGGCCTGGGTGGGCGGCCGAAAGCACCATCTGGGGGTCTCCGACCACACCTGACACCTTCTCCTCTTCTCGCCGCTTCAAGCAAGCCGCTTTGGGGTTCAGGTTACGTTCTGGGGGGAGGGGGAGAGCAATGTGGGAGAGGGTCCCTTAGGGAGGTGGTGGGCGCAGGGGGCCATCAAGAGCAGACTGCTGTTCGGTGGTCCGAGTGCTCCCACTGACACGTGGACGGAGCGCCTGGAGCCTACACGCAGGGAGGGGGCGGGGGGGGGGGCGAACGACAGGACGGGGGCGGGGACACCTGGCCTGGAAGCCTACCTCGCACCTGCTGCTCCAGGCCCAGGATGACCTGCACGGCCTGCTGCAGGATGAGCAGTTTGGTCTGTGCCTTGTCCGACTTGAGGTGCATCTGGCACATGCGCCCCAGCTCCCGGAAGGCCTCGTTAATGTCCCGCACGCGCACCCGCTCCCGTGCGTTATTGGCCATGCGCCTCTCCCGGTCCCTCAGGTCTTTCTCCTCCAGGGACAGCACCTCCTCCATACTGCTGGGTCACAGCACCGGGGCCTCTGTTAGTTAGCAGCCGGGGCGGGCGGGCAGGCCGGGGCCTGCGGACTGTGTGCGTGCGTGTGTGTGTGTGTGTGTGTGTGTGTGACAGCGTGCTCACTTGTGCACACAGTGCCCTGTGCCTGTCTCTGTGCACCTGCGGCCTGGCCACAGGCAAGGCTGTGTGTGTGGTGACACCCCGAGAAGACCACCGTGGGACTTCCCAGGGCAGGGAGGGCGGGCCCTGAGTCCCCATCTGGGACTCTGTGTGGAGCCCATTCCACGTGTGCAAGGATTGGCCGGGAGGGCAGGGGAGGCCCAGCGCCCCTCCGGGGATGATCTTCCCGGCTCAGCACAGCTGGATACAGGAGTGCTAGGCCTGACCCGACCAGTGTGGGTGGGAGAGGCAGAGAAGAGGCAAAGGCCCGACGCCCGCCCCTGCCCGCCCTGGACTCCAGCCACCCCGAGCGCGGGACGTGGAATGGCCACCAGGCGCACCGCTCAGCGGCCCCCACTCTGGGCAGGGAGCGTCGGCTCCCCGGGCCTCTCGTCACTACTGTGAACACCCCATCTGCCCTGGGCGGTGACGTTACTGAGCACCTGCTGTGTACTGGGCCCCGGCCACACACAGGACTCTGGAATGCTCAGACACCTGCCCACAAGGTCCAAACCCTGGCTCAGTCCCTACCAACTGACAGCCACGTGGCTCTGCACAAGTCACTCTGTCTCCTCCTGGCCGGGATGGGGGCAGATGGCAATGGGACACCTGCCACGCCTGGTGGTCCTGGGGAACGTGAAACGCAGCGGGTGAAGGCCCGGCCCTGGTGTGCGCCCCAGAGATGGAGGACGAGCCGAGGCACTTGCATGTGAGCAGCTCCCGGGGGCCCTGTCCTGCTCCCACAGTGGGGGGGGGGGGGGGGGGAGACTGTGCCCTTGTCCACCCACCCGCCCACCCGCCCCTGGGCCTGAGTGGATCCCGCCAGGTGGCGGCGGCGGCCCCTGGAGCCCAGGACAAGCGCGCAGACCAAACTGACAGGCCTGAGGCTGGTGCACCCCTTGGTCCCCTTTCTTCCCTCAAGTCCCAACTGGGGGGCTTTGGGGGAGGAAAGACCCCAAGGTCGCAGCCCTGCCATCCGGGGCTTGGGCAGCAAGTGCGAGGTAGGAGGGGCTGCCGTGGAAGCGGAGGGACGGATGCGCTGGGGTGGGGGTGGAGTGCGGGAGGCAGAGAGCAGAGAGGCGGGCGCGGGGAACCCGGCGGGGTGCCCGCACCGCCATGGAAACACGGAACCCTCAGAGCTGAGGGCACAGCAGGCCGGGGGGGCGAGGGCCCCAGCTCCGGCCCAAGTGACAGCGCTGCAGGAGAGAAGGGGTTAACGGGCGCCAGGCATGGGAGGCTTAGTTAAGGAAGCAGCTGAGCTGGGGAGCCAAGTCACATGGGGGCCTTTCTGGATCCTCACCCGGCCCTGGGAAAACGGGGGTGGGGGGCCCCCCTTGTAGATGGGGGCCGACGGGCTGAAGTGGCCCCACAAGGATGTGTCTGTTCAGAGCGACAGCGACCTCTGGCCCCGGGGCACAGGGGCCTCAGCCAGAGGACTAGAGCCTTCCCAAGAAAGGAGGGCTGGGGTGGGCGGGCATGCCTGGGGTCCGGGGATGGAATTCAGAGCCAAAATGCCCAGGTCTGCAGAGCTAGGGGTCCAAAGAGTGTCATCCTCCCATTTCCAGAGGGGAGACCGGGGCCACGCTGGGCGGCCCCGTGGCCGGAGAGGGGACAGTGACTGTGGCGGGGCGCTCAGAGCAGGGCGGGGTGGTCGTCGTTGCAGGAGGGGGACAGTCGCAGCAGGGGAGGCTGGCTCCAGGAAGGGGGGAGAGCGAGGGCAGCGGTGGCAGGGGAGGGGAGCGGCGCCCCCACTGACCTCGCACCTGCTGCT
The DNA here is from genome assembly GCF_009762305.2 of Zalophus californianus. Lineage (NCBI taxonomy): Eukaryota > Metazoa > Chordata > Mammalia > Carnivora > Otariidae > Zalophus > Zalophus californianus. The sequence continues at coordinate 998,929 of NC_045595.1, forward strand.
CCAGATTCAGGATGACCGACACGGCCTGGTGCAGGATGAGCAGTTTGGTCTGGGGCTTCTCACTGTTGAGGTGCAGCTGACACATGCGCCCCAGCTCCTTAAAAGCCTCATTGATGTCTCGGACCCGCAGCCGCTCCCGCGCGTTATTGGCCACGCGGCGCTCCTTCTCCCGCTCAGCCTTCTGCTCTGGGGGGAGAAGGTCGTCCTCGTCCTCGTCCGGGCTACGGGGGGGGGGGCCCGGGGGGGGCCAGAGGGAGACAGTGAGGCGGGGGGGCGGGCGGGGGCCCGCCGACGGCCTCGCAGGGTGGGCAGCGTGTGCATGTGCGTGTGCGTGTGCGTGCGTCCTGACGGGCGGGCCGGGCGGGGGCGGGGGGGGCGGGCACCTGGTCCGAGCCCGGGGCGGCTTCAGCTCCTTCCTCTCCTCCTCGGGGGTGTCGGCCACCGGCGCGTTCTCCTCGTCTTCCTTCTGCTCCCGCTTGACCTCACTGGCACCTGCGGCGGCCCCGGCGCGCCCGAGCCCTGCGACAGGCCTGGGCTTTACCGTCTGGCCACGCACGGGGCCCCCTGACAGAGCCCCTGCCCCTCGCGGGAGGCAGTGGGGTCTCTGGGGAAAGCCAGGCCTTCATTGGCAAAACAACAACAAAACACACAAAAACCCCAACGATAAAACAAGAACACGACCTAGAATCAGGTCCCTACCTCACACCACAGGCACCAGCTCCAGACTAAGACCTGACAACCTTCAGAAGAAAGTGCACTGAAACCCTGCTGTGACCCAGGAGCTCCTAAAACACTAAACGAGCTGTTCTTGAAAGAAGAAACAAATGGATAACCAGGACTGTATCCTGACTGAGAATTTCTGATTGCCAGGATACCACCAAGAGATAAGAAGATACGCCACGGGATAGAAAATACGTGCCCTTGGGGGCGCCTGGGTGGCTCAGTCGTTAAGCGTCTGATCCCGGGGTCCTGGGATCAAGCCCCGCATCTGCTCCCTGCTCCGCGGGGAGCCTGCTTCTCCCTCTCCCGCTCCCCCTGCTTGTGTTCCCTCTCTCGCTGTGTCTCTGTCAAATAAATAAATAAAATCTTTATAAAAAAAAAAAAGAAAATACGTGTCCTGTATAAACCAGTGAGGGCTTAATCTTAAACACCCACAAATCAACAAGAAAAGGATCAGGAGAGCTCAACAGGAAAATAGGGAAAGCTCCCAAATGGGCAATTCAGAGGCAAGGAAGTGGATATGGCTGCGTGGAAATCCGCTTCATTGCATCAATAAACGGAGGAAATGCAAATCGGGATCCAGCAAGTCATTAAGTTGGCCAAACGACAGGGCCCAACAACGCGAAGTATTGCCTGTGGGAGGAAGTTGGCATGGCCACTTTGGGACAGTCCGGCATTCTCTGGGGAAGGTGGACACGTGCATACCTCCAAACCCCACAACCTGGAATCACACCCGAGAAACTCTGGTGCACACTCTGGAGACGTGTTCCAGAACGTTCCAGAGAGCACCTAGCACAAAAGCAGACAGTTGGAAACAACCTAACGTCCCACATCAGGGCCAGGGTCCATCCTGAGCCCCAACATGCCAGCCAGATGCCAATTTTACAAAAGCCCAAAACCACGTCATGAAATACAGGGTTTGAAGGTACACAGCAATGCTGCAACTCGACACTCGGTGATAGCAAAACTTGCACCGGCAATGGGGCCTGGGCTCAGCAACAGATGAACTAGGGGGGCAGCGGAGGGGAGGGCAGGGGAAGGCAGGGGAGGGGGAGAAGCTGGGATAAGAGATTCGGCTCAGGGAACCCCCATCCCACAGCACGGACATCAGGGCGTCCTGGGCACTGTGAGAGGTCAATTCGCACCCCAGCCCCACCCAATGCCAGGAGCGCCCCTGAGTCATGACGACTGTACGTATCCCAGAGAGACCCCTGGCATAAAGTGGTAAAAATCAAGAAACACAGAGCATCGCTGGCTGTCAAACTCAAGCGGGTTTTGAGGGGTATGGGGAGGGCCCCTGGGCAGAACAGGAGAACCTGCCCTAATGTGGGGTGCACGGGGGGCTCCTGGGGGCTCGGGACAGCAGGCAGTATCAGTGCCATGCACACGGCAGAGACCAGGCAGAAGAGTCCCCGCACCGTCTCCGGCCGTGGTTGCCCCCACGGTGGCAGAGTCCGTGTTCGCACCCCTGGGACTGGTGACCACGAGACCCTCACTGGCCCATCACCACCTCCTCCCTCCAGCCTCGTGCAAAGTGCTGTCACCTCCTTGGTCTTTCCCAGGAAAATTCTTCACCACAGCCACCAGCCACCAGCCTGACCCCATATGCTGCTCCAGTGGGTCCTCACCTCAGGAGCCTGACACAGCTCCTGACACCTCCGAAGCCCCCCCATCCAGGCGGCACAATGCTCAGGCTGGGGCTCTGTCCACTCGCTCTGCCTAGTGACCCTGCCCGCGGACCTGGCTCTGAGCTCCACCAAGTGCTCAGGATGCCTGGACGGCGCCCTCCCTGAACTCCAGACCCGCATCCCACCACCACTTCCACGTCTGCAAAGCCCGTGGGGTATCTGCCTTCAGGACCCAGAACTCGCCCCCCACCCCACCCCCCTTCCTGGACCAGCACAGTTCCCTCCACCCGCGGCTTCCGGTGCCACACATGGTCCGGTCGCCCGCTCCCTGCTGCCGCCAGAGGGCGCCTGTGGGCACAGAGTCTGGCAGGTCCCTGCTCTGGGGGCAGCCCTCCTAAGGCTCCCAGGTCCCTCTGGGTCAAAGCCCAAGTCCTTCCGCGTCCACAGGACCCTGCAGGACTTGCCCTGTCATCTCTCTGACCTCACCACCTCCCTCTCTTATCCAACACAGGGCTCCTCATTACTTCTCCAGCACATCAGGCACGGTCCTGCCCCAGGGCCTCTCCACAAGCATCACCCAGGGGGTCTGAGACATTTCTGTTCCTCCCCAGCTCTGCCCAAATGGCACAATCTTGCCCTGCCATCATCTTTACAACTGCAAGTACCCCTGCACCCCTCCCCACTTTCCTGCTGCATTTAGCCCACTGTGGGTCACCCCCCAGGGACGGGGCTTTTTAATTCCCAGTTTATTGCCCACGGGCCTACACAAGCCCCAAGCACACAGCTGGTGCTAAACACGCGGAGGCTGGCTGAGCGGCATGAACTAAGCCGCTGAACAAGTGACGAGTGAGGGTCCCTACCGCCCTTCAGGAAGGATCCGACAGGCTGACTTCGCTGGCCTCCCAAAGGGCTTCCCAGTGCAGGATGAAGAGATGCTGTGTACAGTGGGGGACCCACCCCAGCGCCTGGCAGCCCTCAGTCCCTCTGGGATGAGCCCCAGGTCACCGCTTTCCAGAGGAGGAACATCGTTTCGGGGCACGCCACGCATGAGCCAGGCTCTGCACAGGGGATCAGGGCACAGGTGGCCCCGAGGTGTCAGCCACCCCTTCCCGGGCCCCAACACTGAGGCTTACCACTGTAGGAGTCCGGTGGCCGAGCAAGGTCAGGGAGGGCGCTGGGCTGGCTGGGGAGGGCTACGTGGTTGTGCATGAGGCTGCCACTGCCCGCAAGGCTGTCTTCCGAGGGGCCGCCTCCCACCTGCGGACAGCAGAGTGGGCTTGTCAGGGCTGTGCCGCCCTGACCCCCTGCCCAGCCCACCCTCAAACGGCACTCACCAGGCCAGTGTGTCGCCCACCCAGTGACATGACGGGGCCGGCAAAGCCGGAGGCCAGAGCTCCGTGGCCAGGCAGCAGCCCGTGCACATCCGCCGCGGTGCCCACCGCATGGCTGCGCAGCACGTGGATGGCCTCGTCCAGGTGGTCCTCCATCTTGTTCTGCTGCGGGGCAGAGGGGGTAGGCGGTCAAGGGCTTGGGCCTCTGGGCCCCTGCATACAACGTGCGCCCTCGCTGGCTAACGCCACGGCGACAGCTCTGGACCTGATGCCCGACAAACGGACCATCAAAGGGTCTGACCTGTAAATTCCACCGGTCACAGGGGCCTAATGGCTCTTAAGGGCCATGGTTTCCAAGTTCTGTAAACTGGCCACAGAAGACACGCTGAGCCGCTCGCTCTCACAGGCCACCTCCCCCACCCCAGGGTCCACGTGAGTATTATACCCACGTGTGCCGTGCCCCGCCTCCCGGGGCGCTCCCACGAGGGGGCACCCCCTCCCCAGCCACACGCACCCACGAGAGACAGCCCCCACCTGGCCCCGGAAGGCTGGGGCAGGAAGCTCACCAGGCTGTGGAGACCCCCATCGTAGCTAGGCGATAAGGCACCGGGGGCTCCGGGTCGGGGCCACTGCGACGTCCCTGGAAGGGGTAGGTGGCGCGTCAGCAGGGGCACCTGAGGCTGGGTGTCCGAGCAGCCGGACTCAGAGACAGACAGAGAGGCTGGGTGGGGAGTGGGCCAGGGGCCTGAGATGCCTGGGCTGGCCACACGGGGGCCCCCACGCCCGCAGGGCCGACAGAAACTCAGCCCTGGCCAGGCCAGCCAGGTGGTTACTGGGAACCCACCCAGCAGACAGGTTCCCGGCTCCAAAATCCACGCCCCACTTTCTACGGGGAAGGCAGCCCCGCAGCACACGTGGTAGGTGCCCCAGGGGCCAGTCTGCCGTACCAGCAGCTGGAACCAGAGCTGGGCAGAGGTTCACCCCGGGGGCCCTGCACGGGCCAGAGCGAGGCGAGCGTCCCTGAGGACTCCCGCTGCAGAGGTGAGGCCCTGCGGGGTGTCTATAAAACTACCCGGCCTTCCAGGAACCTCCCCACGAGCTGACCCCCAGGTAGGTCTTCTTGAGGACAGGAGGACCTGGCCCCCTTGGCAAAGCCAAACCCAAGGCATGCAACCGGTGCCTGTCACGTACCGAGTGCACAAACGCCAACCTGTCCACACTGGGGAGTCCAGGCCTGTTACCCTGACCCTCGGACCCTCTGCCCGGCCCTGCGAGATCCCACCTGCCCCTCACTGTCCACGGAAAACGGACTGTCCTGGAGACCACCTCCTCCAGAGAGCCTTCCCTGGATGCCCGTGGGAACATAAGCCGAGGTCCCTCCAGCTCTCCACCCACTGAGGGCTGCACGTGCCAGATGTAGCCCCCACCCCTCCCCAGCAACCCCCCCAGACCTGCTAGGCCCTGTGGGGAGCCCACGGGGGTCGAGGGGCTGGAGGAGAAGTTATTGCTTGAGTGATCCGGGGAGTAGATCTGCAAAAGGGATGAGAAGAGACACGGGGCCACCAGTCAGGGACCGGCCTCTGGGGCTCACCAGCCCAGCCACCCCTGCCACCGCCGTGTCCCACGCCTCACCGAGGCCAATGCCTTCCCAAGGGCGTCCCCAGAGCTGCCGGCAGTTGTCCCGCGGGAGCCTGGGGGGTGGAGAGAGGTGAAGCCCAACCTCAGGGAAGGGGCATCCCCCGCCCCCAGGAGCTCCCGTCTGTGTTTGGCTGCCAAGCACGGAGGCCCCCCACCCAGCACTGGGCAGCCCCTGATTTTGGTTAACGGCCTGGAGTCCTGCCCCCTGCCACCACAGAGGCTCTAGGGACAGGCAGGTAGGTAGCAGGACCCACGTGAACCATTTCCCTTGGAGCCTCGGTTTCCCCAGATGTAAACTGAGGAGCCATTCTTCAAAGGGCCATTTCCAAACATCACAGGTGTGGCCCAAGGAGCCTGAGTTCATGTGCGGGGCAGGCCCAGGAGAGGAAGGACGTGAGTCACGGGGGCCCGGCTCCTGCACCCAGCCAGGCTTCGAGCTTGGAGGGGCCCCATCTGGAAGCGGGGTGAAGAGAGCCAGTACCCATGAGGCTGTCGGCCCCGCTGACGGGGGGCGTGTGGCTGGAGACACCACCGTAGGCGGCTGTGGGGGCGGCGGCGAAGGTGGACACTGCCAGGAGGCCGCCGTTCACCTCTGTCCCGTGCGGCTGGTAGCCCTGCGGATGGGGGTGGGGTCACGGGGGGGCTGCCGGGGGCGCTGCCCACACGCCCAGCCCTGCCCGCACCCATCACGCGGGCCTACCATGCGCTCGTGCTGGTGCAGGCTGCCAAACCCGCCGCCGCCGCCAGTCCCCACGGAGCTGCCACCACCGGGCGGAAGGGGCAGGGGCGACGAGCCCCCACCCAGCATGGGCCCAAAGCCTGCCTGGCCCGAGGGGCTCCAGAGCTCGGCCGAAGGGTGCAGGCTGCCATCTGTGGAGGAGCAGATGGTGAGGGTGGGTTGCCGAGGGACCCGGAGCCCCAACCGTCTCAGGTGAGCCCCCACACACCTGCCATGTAGAAGGGGGGGGGATAGGCGCTGCTGGGGGTCTTAGCAGACGGATAGGCGGTGGTGTCCCTGCCATAGTCGTCACCTGAGCTGGACGGGTACACCTGCAGACGGGCAGATGCGGTCAGGCAGGAGCGGTCGAGTGAGATGGGGAGCACCCCGTCCGTGCCCTCCACCCACCACCCCATCACCCTGTGCCGCTCTAACCCTTGCCCTGGGCCAGCACTCAAGGCTCTAGTGGCACCCTTTCCCTGGTCCTTCTCCACCCTCCACCTCCTGTCCGGCCTCCCGCCCCAGGTTCCAGCCTCTGGTACCTGAGGCCTTTGCAGACTGGACCCCCTACCAAGAATGCTTTCCCCCTCCTCCATCCAGCCAACCCTTCCTGATCCGCCAGAGTCCATCTGCGATGCCCCCAGCCCTTCTTCCTTGTTCCCTGTCCTGGAAGCCCCCACGGCCCCAGCCCTGATCACAGAAGACGTGCGGGCTGCAGAGGCAGGGCCCTGGGGGAACAGCCCGCCAGCAAGACGGCAGGAAGTTCTAGGATCATGGCAACTTTGATCGGCTGGCGCTGCCTGGAGCTGAGGCCAGGCCAGCAGGAAAGTGCCGGGATCAGCTGGCAATGCCTGCCCTGGCACAGAGCAGAAGGAGGGAGAGTGGCCATGGCTCAGTCAGGCTCCGGGGTGCTCAGCTCTGACGTTCCAGTGGACTGGGGTAGGGACTCAGATGGGGAAGCAGGGGGTCGATGACCCCACGCACCAGATCTTCAAAGAGCCTCACCCGCACCTCCCAGCCACAGAGCACAGTGCCAGCCCTGACCTGGACCCTGAGGCCTGCTGCATCATGGGTCAGCCCGCGGGGGCCAGCGCAGGAGGCCGGGCGGAGAGGGCGGTGGCCGAGCTGGGGACCCCAGCAAATCGCCGGAGCATGGCACAGTGAGCCCCGCCCGGCCCAGCTGGCACCCCGTAAACCCGGACCCCCAGGGCGCCCCCAACCCACTCCCGCTGCCAGGGCCCCCTCACACCATTCCCAAGGTGCCTTGGCCACAAAGAACATCGGACTCTCCTACAGGAGGGATCTGAGCTAGAGCCTGTGGGAACCGGCTGCGTCAGAGTGACAGCCTCAGGGCAGAAATGCCCCCTCCCCCCATGACACACTGTGTAACCCCACGGAGAGGGCCCCCGAGCCTGGGCACTTGGCTTGTGGGACCCCACTCCGACCCACAACTCACTGAGGATGGGAGACCTGGCGGCACCTTCCGGACCTTCTTGGGCTGCGTGTCTGTGAGGAGCAAGACGAGTGAGCAAGCGGGGTCTGCCTGGCTCCCACCCTACCCAGCCAGGGACGCGGGGAGAGGCGGTGGCGGAGAGAGACCGCCGAGCTTTCCAGATAGTGAAACGACTGAAATGCGGTTCCAGGCCCATCTGTACAGGTCTGGGGGTGTTTGGAACTGGGGTGGGGTCTGCAGCGGGGCGTCCCTCCCCACGCTCCCACAGTCACGCCTCCCCGCCCTGGGTCCTATGCAGTCCCCCTCCTTGCTCAACTCAGGGACCCTAAATCTTGACCTGCCGGGCTCCTGTAGCCACTCAGACGCGCGGCCAACAGGGACAGCCTGAGTCGCCAACACGCGTGACCCGGCGGAGGTGGACCGTGCAACACCCGCCTCCGGTTCTGGAGACCAGAGTCCTCGTGGACTATCGAGCGCCCTGGTTTCTGCAATTCTGCGTCCTGTGGCTAACACTGCCCTCTAAAACGCCCCCGCACAGGGTCAGTGGTGCCGGCTGGTGTTCCCAAGTGTGAGAAGGCCGTGACGATCCAGTGGGGCAAACCCGCGTCAGGCGTGAGTCACGGCACGGCAGTGCCAACAGCAGGCACCAAGCGAGGCGCGTCCGGATGGGCACACACGACACAGGTTACGACCCGCCTGTCGGCAGGGACGCCACAGCCAGGGGCTCACGTGACCCTGACCTAGTACCCCTCTGCCCGGCACTGGGGAGCAGCGACCCTGTGGAACGCAGCACCAAGGAGGGCATCTGCTCCTCTCTTGGCGGACCGCCTGCCCCCCCAGCAGCCTGCGCTCCAGCTGTCCAGACGGGCCCCAGCCCCGCCCCGGGCCCCCCACTCACCCAGTCCGCTCTCCGCGGCTCTCCGCCGAGGGTGGCCGGGGTAGGAGTAATACTGGGAGCTGCCCTTGGCGCCTGAAGGGGACAGTGGCCCGGGGCTGCCGAGGGCCAGCTCGCTGGGCAGGAAGCCAGCCTGGGGGACGAGAGGGGGAGATGGTCAGGAGGCCGGGGCTGGCACCCGGCCCAGCCCTGGCTCCCGGGCCAGTTCTGCTGGCAAACATGCTGGCGCGAAGGCGGGGGCTGCTCAGACCCTCATGAGGGGCGACGGGGACCCTCAGCGGGAGCTCCCTGCCTGCCCTGGTCAGGATGTTCCTCTAAGATGCGACCGGCCCCAAGCCACACGGTTCTTTTCCTGAATAAAGACTGAGAAACAAAACTGTTGCCAACAACCCTGCAGCCCCCACTCCAAGGAGGCTCAACATGCAAAACCCGATGGTTTAATTCTGCATGTTTTAATCTGAAGAGGCTTCCTTTCCTCAAGAGCAGAAACAACTGGAGTTGAAGCCAGTTCTGCAGCTCGAGCAAATGGCAGCCCCATACCTCAGCTTGCCCATCTGTAAAATGGGTATGGGTGTCGTGGAGACAGAGGGGATGCCCCGAGGGCTCTGCTCTGGGTATGACGCAGCGTGCAAACAGGTGGCACCTCTTGGGACGAGGCCTAGCTGCACTGAGGAGTCACAGGCAGGGGACCACGGTGGCTGGCCATTGTCCACCCGCCCACCCCACCCCGGCCTCTCGGCTGGGTCAGCTGTGCTGGGTGCCTGTGGGGTGGGCTGCCCAGGAGGCCAGGGGACCCTAGGGCCAGCCTGAGGGTAGTGGGGAGAAGACCTTAGAGCTACCAGGCTGGCCTCCGTGTCCCTATCTGCCACTCGGGGGTGGGCACGTGTCTCTCAGACTCCTCCAGGTGTGCATGGCAACCCCCAGCCTGGACCCCAGGTCTGGGAGCCATGGGGCGGGGGCTGTGGCCTCCCCAGCATTCCCCTTGCCCCGTCCACACCCAGCTGGTCTGGCCCAGGGCGCGGTCCTGCTGCAGGTGACCAGCACTTGGCTCAGCCAGGGAACCCTCTGCAGATCAGACGACAACCCCAGGGGTAAAGGTGGTGGGGCAGACAAGCGACTGCCGCCCCTCACCTCACTATCCAGCATCAGCAGACCCAGGGCCCTGGCCTCAGACGCGGACCTCACCTGACTCAAGCCGCCAACACCTGCATCTCTCCCGAAGCCGGTGTATGTGCTCCGCTCGCTGCCCTTGCCTGGAGGAGGAAAGACTTGCTAGGAGCTGACCCCGGGGGTGGCATGTCCCAACAGGCTGCCCCAGCGCCAGGCACACGCCTGCATACAGTGGGCGTGCTCTCTCTGCACAACACCCAGAGAACTTCGGTGGGACACTGGTCTCCCCGTCAGCCTGGGGGACAAGCAGGGGTTGGGACGGACACTGTCCCAAGACGACCTTCAGAGGATGCAGCACACCCCCAGCGCCCCCACTGCCCCCCCCCCCCTCCATTCACAGTCATGAGGCATCAGCTCCCAGGGGGCTAGGTTCCAGGGACAGGCTGGGAGTCCTGTGCACCTGTGAGGCTCAGCACCCAGCCAGCTGTTAGCTCATCAACGAGCACGTGACGTCCCCGGATGAGAAGGGGCCCTTCCCCCATGTGGGCAGGCAAGACCTGGGGCTGTGGGGACAGAGACTGCCCAGCAGCACCAGTGCAGACGAACGCCTGGATCTAGCCTCCCCTAAAGCAGAGTCCCTGGCTCAATCAGTCTTCAGCCGGGTGCTGGTGTCCACTGAGAGTGCACCGTTACCAGCCTGGACATGAGATAAAAACTCAGATGCTCGGACAGCTAACTGGAATTACTCTTGAGCTAGGCGAAAAAAATCTCCCAGTTTCCTTAGCATAAAATTACAATTTTGGACAAACTCTTGGAGCAGGTGCTGCTGGGGACTGGGGGGGCAGGGCTCCAGAGGCTGTGCCCACAGTCCTGCCCCCCTATGACCCCTCAGGGCAGACGATGCTGGGCCCGTGGAAGATCAGCAAACCAGGCCTGGAGGCCAGAGGCAGGGGGTGGGGTGTGTGTGGGGGGGTTGCCCCGGTCCAGGGAGTAAATGCGGTGGGGGTGGGGCAGGGGGTGTGGAGCCTGCGCTTCCTTCCTCCCGGGGTCAGCATGTGAAGCAAGGCTGGCCCGCCCAGCCACAGCTCTGGGCTCAGCCCAGGAAGGTGGCTTCCCCTCCCAGACTCTCAGCTCCCCCTGCAAGAATGGGGTGTTGGGGTTCAGGCCCTGCATACAGCAGGCACCAAATAGGGGCTTCCTGAGAAGCAGGATGAGGGTGGCAAGGAGAGGAAATGGAGGTACTGTGAGGGAACCCTGTGAGCACAGAGAAAGTAGCTAAATCCATGCGCCGGGCCTGCACGTCAGGTGGGATGAGAGCTGGGGAGCCAGACCAGGCTGGGGGCCACAGCATGAAGCCCTGGGAGGCCTGCACTGTGCCCACCTCCCCGCCAGCTCGCCGGGTGGGCCTGGGTGCCACATGGTGGGCCGGGCACCCAGCTGGGCTCTGGGCCTTGCTGACCAGGCCTGGCCGTGGGAAACTGCCCACATCAGGAAGCAGGAGGAGGAAGGGACAGGCAGAAGTAACTGGAGTCCCTGCAGGTGCACAGGCCACCCCAGGCCACCCCAGGGCACACGCGGGGCTGGCCTTCACCCTCCCGGTCTGCGAAATGGGCACAAACCCCCATCACACAGGCTGTCTCTGGAGGCTGCCCTTCCCCCCTCCCTTCCCGGGCACCATGCTTGCCTGTCCGGCTCCCACCGTGCACCCAAGTCCCGGGGACTCTCACAGCCACCCATTCACGTGGGCCCTCATGGTCCCAGAGGCTGAGCCTCCGCTAGCTCCCACAAGCCCTGCACAGGTCCCTTCGTGCTGAGCCTCAGTGGGCCCGTCTGCAGGTGGGGGAGGCTGCGGGGCCCCAGAAGCTGGGTAAGGCCTCATGACCCGCCACATGGAAAGTGCTGTGAGGGCCCTCCAGTCGGACACCGAGGCTCCAGAAGGGACAGTCCTCACCTGGGTCCCGGTGGGAGGGAGTCAAGCCCAGACCTGCCTGAATCCTGACTTTCGCGGCCGGCCTCAGAAGGGCCCAGCCCGGCTCTGACCACCTCCTTAAGTTGCCAGGACTCCTGAGGCCGCTCGCCCATGGGCAGCAGGCCACAGCCACCCACACCCTCTGCTCTGGGAGAATCCGCTGAAGCACAGGTGCCCTGAGCACTCTGGCCGCACCTGGAGGACCGCAGGGGAGCATGAGGGAGGGGACGGTGCCGCGCGGACACTCACCTCCAAGCCCCGGGCCCAGGAATGTGGATGAAGAGAGACTGCCGTGGGGCTCACTGAAGTGTGTGCCGTCACCATAGGTCTGTGGAGGCAGATGGCTCTGAGAGGTGCCGGGGGGACGAGCTCCAGGAGGCAGCCGTGCCCGTGAGTGCCCGAGTCAGGGCCTGAATCCACGTCCCTGGGCCCATGGCCCCAGGAGACCAGGTTGGCCTCTGACTTCCCCCTGTGAGCCTCAGTTTCCCATACACTCCCCACCCCAGAGAAGGGAAACCCCGGTCTCGGGCCTCACAGAGGCTCCTTACCCGGCTGGGGTCAAAGGAGGAGCTGTTCTGGTCGCCGGTGCCCCAGGAGCCTGAGCTGGGCCGGTCCTCCAGACCTGCAGGGCAATAGAAGAGAGTTAGGGTCACTCTCACCGCCACCCTGCTCCGAAGTCCACTCTGGCTTCCAGCAGTTCAGGGAGAAGCCCTCCTTCAACTCAGCCGTGTTTCCGGGCCCTTCCTGACCCAGCCTGGCCCTGGAGTCTGTCTGGCCTTACCCAACCCTCGCTCTGCCCATATTTAAACTGCCAAGGGGGTGCCCAGCCGGCTCAGTCAGTGGACATGCAACTCTTGACCTCAGGATTGTATGTTTGAGCCCCACACTAGATATAGCTGTTACTTAAAAATAGAATTTTTTTTTTCCCAAAGATTTTATTTATTTATTCACAAGAAACAGAGAGAGGCAGAAGGAGAAGCAAGCTCCCCATGGAGCAAGGAGCCCGATGCGGGACTTGATCCCAGGACCCTGAAATCATGACCTCAGCTGAAGGCAGACGCCCAACTGACTGAGCCACCTAGATGCCCTAAACAAAAATTCTTAAAACACAAGACAAACAACTGCCATTAGTAGGAAGCACCCCAGACACCCTTAAGGCCCACAGTTCAAAAAACAATTCTACCAGTTACCTCTGCCAGCAAACTCCTACCCATCCACCAAAGCCCCAGCCATGATGCCCACCCTGGGCAGAGCCCTCACTCTCAGAGCCTCCTCCCCGCAGCACCTAGTTTCTCCCTCTGGTCCAGCCCTGACCACAAGGGACTGGGGCATCTGTATCAGGCTCAGTCCCTCCTTACCCTGCAAGAAAGGTTCACGAGGGCACCGTGAAAGCTCTGATCTCAGGGAAGTGGGGGTCTCTCCCTTCCCATCACTGACAAATCAGGAGACGAAGCCACTCCTTGGCTGAAATAACAGCACGGCTACCACCGACTATCTCCCAGGCCCAGGCTGGCAGCCCCTTCGGGTTGAACGGAGGCCACGGCGCAGCGGGGGTTAACCAGCGTGGCAGGGGATCTGGGTCTGGAGCGGTGGGGCAGGGCAGGGTGGGACCCTTATCTCCCCCCAAACACTCCCAGGCACCACCCAGGACTACCCCCCTCCCATGAGGCACAGAGCCTTCCCAGGCCGGGGCTCTGACTCCATCCACCAGAGGCAGCAAGACCACGAGGCCTGACAAACACACGTGGGGCAGGCCCTGGGCCCCCGGCCTGGCCCCAGTACCACTCTGTCCTCAGAGTCCTTCCTCTGGAAACGGGAACACACCCCACTCTGCAGGACCCAAGTAAGGCTGGGGAGAGGTGGGCTGGGGGGACCTGTGCCTAGCCCCGCCGTGTGGGCCAGGCACAAGCCCCCCCAGCTGCCCCGTGACCCCACACAGCTGGACTTTGGGGAGGTGGCAAGAACCCCAGCAAGAATCCTTCAGCCAGCCCGTCTCCCCTGCCCCCGCTCATCTTTACCAGAAACTTTTTTCAAATTTCATCCTATTGCAATGCCTTTGTGTTAATCATCCCCCCAAACTGGTGTTTAATTGCTGCCTGATTTGCATAATCATGCATATTAATCCCTCGGCCTAATGAATATGCATACACATTTAGATTTTATTTTCTAATCAAAAATTTCCACCGTAATTGCAGTGGGGGGGGGGCTGCCTTAGCCAGGGGTGGGGGGGCTGCACCCGGCAGGGGCTCCCACCATTAGCCACCAGGTTTGGGGGATCCACACCAGGGAACAGAGTGGCCGGTGAGGCAGGGGTGGCCTTGGGCAAAGTACCAGCAGCCCAAGCCTCAGTTTCCCTCTACACCCACTTGCCTGCTACCCCTCTCCGTCTGGAGCAGCCCCCACCCCTGCAGCCACCCACAACATGCCCCTGCAGGTGCCAGGACCCCACTGCGGTGAGCAGGGAGGCCACGTCCCAAGACCACAACAGACCACGTCTGAGGACAACTCCCAAATGGGCACCTGCAGCCCAGCCCCTGTGGAGCCTGGCAGCATGAAGGGTACCCTGGGGCCCAGGGCCTCGCACCCACGGGGACCCCACAGGCTCCTGGCAGAGGCAACCAGGTCTGGCTCTGCCCTTCCTGGAGAAAGCCCTCACCGGCCCCCAGCCTCCCCTCTCCGAGAGATGTCAAAACTACGGACGGCCCCTCCCCCACCACTCCACTAACAGTTATTAACCCCCCCAATTAATCGTACATTTTAATAACCATTATGAATATTCATAACATTCCCGGTCCACGTTCTAACAGCCTAAAGCCCTGCTGTCAGAACGTAATCTCTTCATGCCTTCCTTCTTTAAGGCTGGAGGTTTCGGGCCGACGCGGCGGGAGGCTGCCTCAGGCAGAAGCGGGCCCGGGACAGGGCAGAGGGCAGAAGGAGCTCTGCCAGGGCCCACAGGTCGGAGCTTCAGTACCAGCTGGAGCTGGGGGGAAGGAAGCCACCCACCTGCCCAGGTGGCCATGGGGATGGAGGCCTGGGCTGCAGAGTGGGCGGCACCACTGGCCCTCAACGAGACCTGGTGCCCGCCGAGTCCCCTCCCCCGCAGACATGGGGGCTGGGCTCGGAAAGGCCCCCAGCAGACACCGGCCCCTGTCATGTGCTGGACTGCCCTGGGCCTGGGTTGGCAAACTGCAGCCCAGATACCAAGCCAGCCCCCCCAACGCCCCCCCATGCCTCCTGCTTTCTAAATCAAGTGTCACTGACGTGTGACCATGCCCATTTATTCCTGCAGAGACAGAAGGTCGCTGGCCCCTTGTGCAGAAGCTCAGCCAACCCCAGTAGGGAGGAAGATTCCCGAAGCTGGTTACTCTATATGAAGAAGCCCCACCGACAGACCTGGGTACCAGGGCTGGGGTTACGGCGTGGGGCAGGCAAAACCCAGGTGCCCACGAGCCCGGCTCTGTGAGTGCTCCCTCACCCACGTGCCCAGGCTAGACCCCCCAGAGCTGTCCGCTCTCCCTCCCTCCCTCCCTCCCACCGCCCACCGGTCAGAGCCTGCCTTCCCTGTCCGCTCCGCCACATCCGTGGGTCGTCCTGCAGCAGTGCTTCCCCCCGCCGGCCGCCACCCGGGGTCTCCTGCCCACCTCCAGGCCTAGGGAGCTTTCTGAAGCAAAACCTGGCTCTGCCCCACCAGCAGCCCCTGCAGCTCCCCGCGGCCCTCAGGGCAGAGACCAGATCCCTCTCCACCACGCTCCTTCCCCCAGCTCATCCCTTGCCAGCCCCAACCCATGAGCGGACCCCCACCTACACACCCGCCCAGAGTTCTGCCGGTCCCCACACCCGCAGATTCTTCACCCTCCTTCAGGGGAAGTCGCCTGGCCGTGCCCTCCAAGCCTGGGGTCCTCCGTGTATCCCTAGCGTTGCCCACGCAGGGCTGGCCGCCTGCAAACAGCCTCAGCAACGTCCATGCCTCACTTCCTGGCTGCACCAGCCACTAATGAACCTGCGTCCAAGAGCACTTCCGCGGCGCCCGCACCGTCTGCCTGCCCTATCCCGGCCTCGCGTGGCTGCTCATCACCAACGTGGCCAGCATGACGGCTGCAAGAAACCTGCGTGACTTTTAATAAACGTAAGCTTAGATGACTATATGTGGCTCATGGCTGCAGTGCTGGACAATGCGGCCCCAGAACCCAACGACTGTAACAATAACAAAAGCGAAACCACGCTCAGGTGACGGTGACGCGTCTAAAACACACTAACAATGTCTAAGAACAACTACTTGGAAGCGCTCACAGAATTCTTTTCTTCCTGCAGTTTATCAGGCGGCGCCGACCCTAAGCCGGTCAGCTCTCCCTCTCACAATGAAATCCCCCCAAACCGTGGGGCTGGTCAGGCAGCCCCGCCTAGATGCGGCCCCGGGGGCTCGTGGAGGAGCGAGATCGACACCAGTTTGGATTTGGGGGCAGCCCTTCCTTGGCTGGGGCTGTGGGCTCCCACAGGGGAGGCCTCACTTCCTGGGATTTTGGGGGTTAACTTTTTTTTTTCTTAAGATTTATTTATTTGAGAGGAGAGGGGCAGAGAGAGAGAATCTGGAGCAGACTCCATGGAACCTGACATGGAGCTCGACCCCACGACCCTGAGATCATGACCTGAGCCCAAACCAAGAGTCAGACGCTCAACCGACTGAGCCACCCAGGTGCCCTGGGGGTCAGCTTTTAAATTTCTGTATCATTTCAAAACTGGGGGGGGGGGGAGATCTGCGAGGGGCATGCAAGGTCTGAACCCAGGCTCACTCAGCCTCCTTATCCCCACCCCTCTGCTTTACCCTCTGCCTTCTGTTCACACCCAAGAATGCTTCCTTTTCTGGTCTGCATAACTTCAAATTCTAGTAAGTTCCCAGTGTTGGCCGCGGCCAGAAGAGCCCCCTCCCCACCCTGTTCTGAAAAGGATCATAAGTGGGTTAGAGATGTTGCCGGTAGGATGCGAGACCAGCAGCACGCACGACAGACGCAGGTGCCAGACAGGCCTGGAGCCCTTGGTACAACCACCCGAGTGTGGGGGCAGGAAAGCAGGGGTCCCCGCATGACCTGAACACAAGCAGACTGGAGACAGAAGAGGAAGTGAGTAGAGGCCACACCCCACCCTTTCTAAGAGCAGGGGGACCCCCAGACCTGGGGCTTTGCTCCTATGCAACAACCTGGGGCTTCCCCGGTGGCTGAGCCAGTCTCATGTTAAGGTGGGTCCCACAAACACGTGGTAATTCAGAGAAACGGGGCCCACCCGGCTACAGAAGCTGCCCCCCACCCCGCCGCGAATTTCAGGAAGACCCTCGTTCTGCTTCAGGCTCAAGGGGACCCGTGTGGTAGCTGAGTGTGGGGATGGGAGACCCTGCCCCCCAATATGAGCTCAGAAGCCAACCTGGGGTCTCTCTGCAAGGAACAGACGGAAGACAGAAACACATGTGGGACGCCAAAGACGGACCGAGATTCCGGACTTAGGATTTATCCCAGCAAACAAACCATCTGAGGCAGCAACCACCAAGCACCCTCAAGGTATTAAGGAGCCTGGGAGCTTCCGAAGTAGAAGAGATTTCAGAAAGAAAAAGCGAGAAAGCACGAAAAAACAAGCAGAGCGGTGACCCCACAAATCCACAGGAGACTTTGAAGGGCAGCAACCGAGGCCGTGGTGTGAGCAGCAACCATGTGGGAAGGGCGCTCCGGGCCGCCCCGCGTGGTGGAGACGGACAGCGCTCCCGGACAACCGAGACAACGCACAGCAAGACCTAGCCTGAAACCACACCCCGCAGAGCTGACAGCGCAGGTCCGAGCTGTGGACCCGTACAGCCCACTGGCAATTGAGAAAAATGAATGAAAACGCAAAGAAGGAGATGAGAGAGGCACACACACGTGCTCCTGACGTCCAGGATGGACAAAGGTGCACGGCTCAGCTCGGCCGGAGCGCGAGAAGGGAGGCGGGTGGGCCAGGAGACCTCCCAAAGGTGGTGGTGAGCACCACCCACGCTGGCTTGCTGGAGGGTGGCTGTGGACCGCCGGGAGTGGGTGGTCGCCAACGAGACACCACCATGTGGAGATCAGCAGAGCACTCGGGGTTGGTGGAGCTGCACCCACCGAATCCTTGCAGCAGCTGTGGGGAGAGGTGAGGTCACCTGCTCAGGGCCCCTCAGTAACTACTGCGCCCAGATTCTCACAAAGAGAAACCACGTTTTCGACGAGGGGCGATCACTTACGCCAGTCATCAGGATGGGGGAGAGGCTCATCCCTGTGCTTTCCCGCAGGAAAGGGACAATCTGGTTTCCCCTTGGGGTTGGAAAAGCCAGAAACGGGAGGCTCACACACGTCATTTAAACCACAAAGTCAGCAGTCAGTTTCCCGAACTCTGCGAGCCTGGCACTGGTGGAACACAGCTCCGGCCGAGCTAGGGAGGCTACGCACCAGCCGCCACGCAGACGCATCATGCAACACCGTGAGGAGCAGCTGGAACGCCCGCCTCCAAGTCCCAGCCCGAGGGGCGAGCCTTCACTGAGGACGGGCTGGACCGAGAGAAACAACCCCACTGACCTGAGCCCCAGGAGCCTCAGAAGCCACTGCCCTCCCGTCAGGCACAAGCCCTGGGGGGCACATGCAGAGACCCACAGACATGCTTGTGGAGAAAGGGGCGCTGCTCTTGGTCCCTGACATGGAACACACGAAAGATGTGAACACGGTCAGGCAGCAGACACAGACCCCATGGCCCCACGCCCCGCTGCACCTCGAGGACACGTGCATGGCGGCAGAGCGGGCCCTGCCGTGGCGAGGGCGGGAGGCTCTGGGTCTTCCCAACAGGGTCAGGGCTCCAGCCGCACCCGGACTCTGCACCGGGGACCTCGATATGAGACGGGGGACGGATGCTCACCCCCAGCCTGGAAATCAGAACTCTCCAAAGGAACTTGACTCAACAGGAACATTTTTAAAAAGAAAGTATCAAATTTCTCTAAAAAATAATAGAAATGCATGTAACTATGGCCACCAGACCCTGCAGAACGCAACCCCGACAGAAAAGTGTGACCAGCGACACCAGGCCCCAAATGGGAGGTCGACAAGTGCGCCGGCCCGCGGTCCGAAGTCAAACACAAACCAACCAGCCACAGGTCTGAGAGAAGTCAGGGAGAGAAAAGCAGTACGACAGACGAACGGCAGTTTGACAGTGACACCTCTTTCTGGGAAGAAAATCAGTAAGAGACCAGAGGCAGCTGAATCAAGGACAAAGAACTGAAAGAAAAAGCCACTAGACTCAGAACCGAGGCATGGACTCTGCCTCCTGACAAACGGGGACAGGCGCGACTCTGGAAGCCGCTAAAGGCCACACCAGCCACCCTACCCTGTGTCCCAAGTGAGGGTTTTCCCCTCAGACAACCCCAGAGCTGACAAGAGGCACCAACAAAACCTCAACAGGAATCACTGCACGGAAAAACGGGCTCGAATGCAAACAGGGAGGCGGGCCAGCTCCCCCAGCTCCCCCAGCACCGGGGATGGGCCCCACTCAGGGGTCGCTGACAGAAGCCCCCGCCCATGCGACTAAGGACCGCGGGCAAAGCGCTGGGCCGGAGCGGGCCAATCTGTCCGGCGGCCGACACGGGGCACAGACGGCACCTGGGGACAGTACCAGGACGTGGAGAAGGAAAGTCAAGACCGTGCTCCCTGGGGACATCACGTGGGACCAGAGGAAAGCGCCCCGAGTGTGATAAACACACAGCTACAGGAGGATGGACCTCCAGCGACCACCCGCGTCAGCCCCAGTCCCGCTGACGAGCCCGACAAGCCCAGAAGCACACGCCCGCAGTTCCAGAGACGCCGGCCACTGTGAAAAGGCACACGGCGTCCGCACTGGGACGCGGCGGGTGAGGGGCCCGAGGACGGCTGGACCGGTCAGCCAGGAAACCAAACCAAGGGAAGGGCACCAACAGGGATGTCAGGAGGCAAGCAGGACGAACAAGGTCCCCAAAGCACGGCATGTACACTTCTAGAGCACCTGGACCACCCTCACCAGAGAATGCAGCACAGAACAAAACGGAACCGTAGAAGAGCCAAGTGTCCCGTACGTCAGTTTCTAAGTTTCTCCTCAAAGCTGTACAGGTCGAGAGAGAGAGAACCTGAACAGACGGGGAAAAACCGGGTTCTGACCTCAGGAAACTGCAGTGGAGACAGATGGTTCCTTCCCAAAGTCAGCTATGAAGTCGATGCTGCAACACATCCCAACAGGGTTTCCCTCCGGGGCAGGGCCGTGGTGTGAGCCTCCCCGAGATCAGGACACAGAACTGCGTGTCTGGGGCGGGGGGGCCCTCCGAAAGCACAGCGGGGGCGGGACCGGGACACACCACAAAGCGCTGGCAAGTACCACCAGGGGCACTGAGGCAGGAAGACGGAGAGATGACAGGAGGACACAGAAGGTCACGGCCGCCTGGCGCCCAAGGAAGCGCCCTCCAAACCCCCGCCAAGGCGCACCCCGGGCGTGACTCTCAGGCCCGACTCAGCTGCTCTCTGGTTCCAATGCACACGCATTGCTTCTGGGCACTACCTGTCCCCTGACGCGCACGATCCTTCCCCAAGCACAGCTCCACGCATAGCTCGGCCCGCACCTCTCAGCTCCAACGGCCTCGGTCCACTCCGCCGGGCTGCGTTCACGCGGCTTTAACCCAAAAGGTGCGGGAGCAGAATTCTGAGGTTGCAAACAGTCGGGTTTTTTATTTCGTTCTACTCTTTGTTTTTTTCTAGTTTTACTGCACTTTTCTCATGGGACACAGCTTATGCTTGAGTCTTTTTTTCTCTCACATTAGAAATTTTCACTGTGACCAGCATGCAGCCCGTTTCCATAAAGGGGGTGTGGCCTCTCACGGACACACGCTTTTACGAACAGGCACCCCCCAGAATCACCCGGAAGCTATTACAGGCCCCCTCCCAGCCTTTCCAACAGAGCTCAGGTGTAGTCCCACGGGTGAGCCCAACGTGTGCACCAGGCTGGGAACTGCTGTCAGCCCGGGACCACTTCACGGTCAAGATTCTCCACCTCCCGCTTCTTTCTCGTGGCTCTGCTCTGCCAAGGATCACCAAGGATCATCTGCCCTCCTGCAGCTTTTCCCATACCCTCCTCATTCCTGACGTAGCAAGCAGCAAGGGCTTTCGAGACGCCCACATCTGCACTGCTGAATGAACGGTGTCGCCAGATTCCTAAGGATTTCTCAGAAACGGCACCAAGGCTAGAACGCCCTAAATGAAAAGACCTGACAACATACAAATTTAATCTGTGAAACAGAGACCGATTAAAAATCTCCATCGTTAACACTTGATCTTAGCCAAAAGGCCGAGAAGCGATTCTCCATCGTTAACAAGTTACAAGGTTAGGAAATAAACTGCACCGTAAGTCACAAAAGACTAACACCCTTTCTACGCAAAGAGCTCTTACAAATCAGTAAGAGCAGCAGAGGACGGGGTAAGGGACACCACAGGAAAGCAGCATCAGGGAGTTACTTGGGATGGTTACTAAACTCACCCTAAGTGCAACGAGAACGATAATCTTGCTTATTTCACCAACCTGTGAGGACTAAGGACTCAAACGATCCAGGCTTGATGCCTGGAATACAGCGCTCAACAAATACTGAAGTAAATCGCGGATGGTAAGTATTAGTGTTGCCGTTGTTAAAAGCTCATCGGGCAGCAAAGAAAAACTACTACCGATACGGCTGATAGAGCCAACAACCTGGACGGGCGTCCAGGGAACTCTGCTCAGTGAGAAAAGCCAATCTCAGAAGGTTACACAATCTCACGTGGTTTCACGTATTCCTGACATTCTCAACATGACAAAACCAAAGCTAGAGAATAGCCCGTGGCCCCCAGGGGTGAAGGGTGGCAGGTGGGTGTGACCATGAGGCAGCGGGCAGCAGTAACAGCTCCACATCTGGACCGTGGCGGTGGGCTAAGGACGCTCCACGCAGGCTGGAAGTGTGCGGGCACCCCCACCCCCGCACTCACACCGATCATGCCTGGGTGGTACCAAGGTCGGCTCCCATGCTGCGGGCGTGCAGGTCTCTCTAACTGCCCGTCTATGACGATTCCAAAGAAACTGATCAACTCCAAAGAGGGGCGGGGCTCAAAACAGTAACGGAAAACTCATCAAAAAAGAACTCACGGCTGAACTTCTGAAAAGGTGACCACGCATCATGAGTGACATAAATGCCCCCTAGAACAGCATATTCCTTGTCACCCATGAAGCGGGAGGGGAGGTTTGAAGACCTGTGCTGGAGCAGGGGCCGGGCGGGAGGGGCACGCTCGTTGGGAGTCCACCTCCACAGGACACCGGCCCCGGACAGTGCCGGCGCGGTCTTCGACAGTCCCGAGTGTAGGAGTTTTACCCTAAGCACGTGTTACGTTCACAATTCTGCTAACGAGAAAGCTGCCCAGAAATGATAAACAGGTGTCCTTTGCCCCATCCATACACTCTTCCTGGTGTCCAGGGCGGCCTCGGACCCTGCGGTTTCCGGCAGATGTCACGCTATCACACGACTCTGTGCCTCATGGCCTCCCGAAAGAGGGGTTGGGGACGAATTCTCCTCGAGTGTTCTCCAATCCAGATACGAATCAGAAGATCTCCACCTCAAGTGATCCACGTCCCTCTGCCACCACTTCTCAAGCAGACCTTCCACCATGCCACTCACCGTCAGAGCCACTGCCCACTTGCTAACAGAACGGACCGAAGGGGACAAGCTGACTTAGGCGACGTGAAGGTCCACCGGACCAGAACGCACGAGGCGGACCGGCCCAGAGGAGGCGCGAAGCTGGGGGGGCCATGAGCATCCGGGAGCCCCTGGCAAGCATGTACGACCAGCTGACGGAGGGCGAGCTGCCTCGCTCTGACAGGGGCACACCTTCCCTGGGCCCACCTGCCAACGGACCAGCAACCTGCCCCCTTCCCGGCGTCTCCAGCCCCACCAGGAAGAAGGTGGAGAAATGAGCTCAGAGCAGAGAGAACCCTGGGGTTCTGGCCAAGCCCAGGTCCCGAGGCTCCCAGGTCTGAAGGCAAGGCCAGGAGGGCTGCACCAAGACACACCCACACCTCCAGTTTACAAAGTACTCACACCCCCGGACTCGCTGAATCATCTGGCCGCCGGCACACACCCTTTTACAAATGAAGAAACTGAGGCTCACGGTCACACCACCTGATACAGGCGACACAGTGTCTTGTGCCTGGAATGGCAGCCAGGACGGGCCCTTTCGCTCCTGGTCCCACGCCCCCAGCCACACCAGGCTCAGGCTGGTGTTAGGGGCTTGAACTGAACTGGGTGAGGGGCCCCTGGCTGCATACCCAGGACGGGGGTCTCCCAGGCTGGAACAACCACACCCTGTCCCCATCCAAAGTGGTCAGGGCAGGGCCAGAAATGGGCAGCTTAGAGGGGCACCACCCCTAGGAGCTGCGGCTTCGATGACTCGGGGCTGCTGGTCCCAAGTGGACCCCGGAAGAGGGAAGACAGCCTGGGGCAGGGGCCCAGCGGGAGACAAGAGCATGCCTGTGCCGTCTCCTCCAAGGAGACCCCCAGAACCTGACCCTCTGCCCAAGCCAGAGAAAGCGTAGCACCCCAGCTCCTGGGAGATACTTCTAGAGGGAGGGAGCGAGATGGCCTGTGGGGATTTCCACAGCTCAGAGAGGACTCTGTCCAGCCTTGCAGCCACTTCCTCAGGCAGAGGGGAAGGCCAACATGGTGGGGGGTGCATGACAAAATGTCCCTCTCCTTGTGGAGGGTGCCTGAACACAACCCACCCCTGAAAACCTCCCCTTCTCCAGCCAGAACACACTAGATACCCCAATAGAATTGACAGACAACTCCAAAAAAGAAACTTCCACCCCAAGTTCCAGAGTCACAGAAGGACACACACCCAATCCTGAGACCCTGGAAAGATGCCAAAATCCAAAGAGTGGCAGAAGATCCTGGTTTGCCTGAGGGGTTCCCCCAAATCCCCCCAACAACCAAGTGGACTCTGCAACGTACACAAGGCACCCCTCTCCGCCCACAGTCCTCCAGGGCTCCCACCTCCCTGGAGTAAGAGCCCAAGTCCTCCCGAGACCCCAAGGCCCTGCAGGACCTTCCCCATTCCTCCCTGCGCTCCCCTACCCCCTTTCGCTCACTCTGCTCCAGGCACACCACTCCTCCTTGCTCTTCCTCCAACACACCAGGCCTGGTTCTGCCCCAGGACCTTTGCACAGGCTGTGCTCTTCACTTTGAACCCCCCTCGGGTCTCTGCTTAAACAGCACCTCCTTGAAGACCGTCCCTGACCACCTCGGCTTTGTGACCACCTCCTCCCTGCTGCTCTGCTGCCTAACCCCTGTGGTATGTGCCTTCAGCAGGAAAAAAGGCTCTGTCCTCCCCCTACCATGTCATGGGTCCTCAGTGCCTGGTAGGCGACTGACTCACCCAGGTCTGCTAAGGACATTCCTAGTTTGAATGTTCAAAATCCCAGATGCCGGGACCACCCCTGGGTCCTCAGCAGGATGGTCAGCTACCCCAGTGCTGGGTCCCAGATACGGTACTCCCATAACATACACCTGAAAAAACAGCCAGGAGCTGGACCTCTCCCTGGACTCGTAACGTGGGCAAGACTTAGGAAGGGCTGATTCCAGCAACTCCTGGGCCTCCATCTCCCCCTTAAACTGGAGACCCAGGGCCCCACAGGGACCACGGGGACCCAGGAGGCTCAAGTCCCCACCTCACATGTGCCCCCGGGCCCCAGGCCCCTCATCCTCATCCCACCCGTCTGGGTGCCACCCCCAAGCACGTCCTCCTTTGACGTCCCCTCCGGGTGGCCCCAGCACCACACCCCGCCCGGTGCTCCCAGCCCACCCGCTGCCCCAAGCCACGGGGTCCTACCTGAGCCTCCAAACTGGGCACCAGCCAGGGAGGTGGGCCGGCCCTTGCCGTTGGCCACGGGCAGTGGGAACATCTGTGGGGAGAGAGAGAGAGGGGGGCGTGGGGGCCAGGGCACAGCTCTGCCTGGGGGTCCGTCCCACCGGAGACCCCAGGCAGGAAAAGCAGCTCCACATGGGGAAAGCACGGCCTGCTGCCGGTAACGGCACGTCTGGTAGAATTTAGACACTCTGCTGGGAGGATTCCCGGCCAGCTCCGTCGGTGGAACGGGCAAGTCTTTATCTTGGCGTTGTGAGTTCGAGCCCCACACTGGGTGGGTGCAGAGTTTACTTAAATATTAAAAAATAAAAACTCTGGGCTCCTGGGTGGCTCAGTTGGTTAAGCGGCAGCCTTCGGCTCAGGTCATGGTCCTGGAGTCCCGGGATCGAGTCCCGCATCGGGCTCCCTGCTCAGCGGGGAGTCTGCTTCTCCCTCTGACCTTCCCCCCTCTCATGCTCTCTCGCTCATTCTCTCAAATAAATAAAATCTTTAAAAAAAATAAAATAAAAAATAAAAAACTCTGCTCTTTGCAGCTGAAATAACTGATTTCAGGACTGGAAACCCTTTACTTGCTCTCAGAAACAATACAAAGTTGTCCTTAACTTTTCAGCTTTAAAAAGTTAGAGTATTGCTCCCAGAGCCCAGCAGCAAGGGTGAGCTGTACACAGGCCAGAATCCCCTACTGTCCTGCACGCCCCTGGCCCTGAGCAGCAGGCACGTGGGGAGGGCAGCTCCGCCCAGTCACAGGGATGGGAGGAGGGTGACCTGGGTCAAGCGTCCCCCACGTGCCAGGTTCTGTATTCACTGGCTGCCTGGGGTCCCTCATCACATCTGCCCCTCAGGAGAAGCTGAGGCCCAGAACGCCGGGAAGCTGGAGGAACCTGGGAAAGGCTGTGCCCACCCCCCAAGAGGTGACTTGGTGGTTCTCCTGGGCACCGTGTGGGAAGGCCGCCTCCTCCCCCCCCACCCGGTCTACCCAAACCCACCATGTTAAGTCCCTCAGGATTAAACAGCTTAAGAGCATTAGCCAAGAAAACCCAACATCAACAAACCCTTTTGCCACACAAAACAAAACACGTCCATGCCCTAGTCCCAGAGTCTAGGTTTCTAGACTCCATCTAGGGCCCAAGTGATTAAAGGTGCCTGGAATCAGGGCCAGGGGCTCACTGGGGAGCTGCCGACGCCCCCAGCCCCCTACCTACCCCGCTCAGCCAGGAGATGAGGGCACAGGGCCTGTGGGCAGGACTCTCGGGCAGCGTCACGAGCCCCGTCCCCACGCCCCGTTCCACGGGAGGGAAACAGAGGCCATGTGCTCAGCTGGCCTGGCAGGCGGGGCAGCAGGGGCTCATGGGAGGCGTGGAGCCTGGCGGGAAGCAGGTTCTCACTGGGTCTGCACCCCCTCCGGGGGCGTGGTTGTGCTCACTCAACTGGCCCAGCCTCCCCAGGGCCCTATTTCCCACATAGGGTCCTGCCCCACTAGGGAAACTGAGGCCTGCATTGAGGGAGAGGTTGACTGAGCCACAGTCAGAACCAACTGGAGCCTAGGCCTGGGGGTCAGGAGCCAAGCCCCTGGGGGTGAGGGGGCCCCATCCCAAATCTTTGTTTTGTCCCCTAGGGTACCAGGGGCTGCGCTGACGTGGCATCTGCCACAAGGGGCACTGGGCCCTGTCAGCCCTGACACTCCCTCCCCCCCATACCCTGCAGCCTCAGTCTTCTGTGAAATGGGCCCAGGGCCCTGACCACACGGGACACTGAAAGCCAACCCCGCAGGCGTCCCCCACTGCTCAGAGCCCACGTGCCCTCCAGGCCCCGATGAGCTTCCTTTCTAACCACGGAGACTCAGGGCCTGGCAGGGACGGCGGCTGATGCCATGGCTCAGCCGTTTCTTCGTGTTGCTCTGACAGTCACCTCTCCTGCTGCACAGGAACTCGGACCCGCAAACACTTCCCTTCCAAACCTTTCCTCAGTCTAAGACCAAGTGAATTTAAAACACAAATCCACTCAGTTTCTCTGGGGTAGGCGGGAGCAGCTACAATGAGACCACGAAGCGACGGGGGAGGAGGCGGGGGCTGTCTGCACCCAGTGACCTGACCAGGCCTCTCTCCTTGTGACAAGGACGGGGAGTGCAAATCCAGCTCCAGGTTCACCCCGAGGGAAGACACAGGGCACTTTACCCCTCGGCCTCAATTTCCTCATCTGTGAGATGCGTCACTGTTTCGGAACCGGGGTGGAAGAGACGTTTGGACCCACCAGACAGAAGGGGCAGGGGAACGAGGGGTTCAAGGCTCTCAGATAGAAGAGGCAAAGGGGCCAGGTCTGACCCTGTGCCCACCCCCCAGCCCCCACCCCCCACCCCAGTCTGTTCCAGCTCAATAGTCTGTGACCTGTCAGTTTAACAAAAAAACAACTGAGCTGCACTCTGGGTTACTCAGCCGGGGAAGCAAAAATAAAATGGGGCTTAAAAACGGCTCAAAAATACCAGTATGGCCCTTCCGGAGCCGGAGCCCTCTGTCCCGTGGGCTGTGTTTTTCCACAGGATGGCTGGTGTCGTTTCGGTTTGGGGACTTTTGTTTTCGACAGGCCTCAGTGGCCTGGGCCTCGTCCTGGTGGAGGGTGAAATTCAGACTGAAAGTACCCTCCCCCAACCCGTTTCAAATCAAAATAGTGCTTCCTGGCGCAGGAGTGGGAGCAGGACTCAGGGAAGTGTCCCCGGGCAGGCTGCAGAGGTTCAGAGGACACCCGGACCACCCGACACTGGTGACAGCTGACCCACTGCACAGATGAGCACACCGAGGCCGCCACTCCCGGCACCCAAGGGCCCAGCTGAGCTGTGTGATGCCCGGGAGCCAGCACCCTCCCGGGAGCTCTGTCTGGCCAGGCGCTGCCGCCCAGGCCTGCCTCGCCACCACGGAGTGACGGTAGTCATGGGAGTGACGGTAGCAGCTACTGCCAGGTCAGAGCGTTTCCTCCAGGCTGTGCTGCCCAGGGATTCCCACGCCCCCCAGATCTCCTACGGCCACCTGCCCGGTCCCCCCGCCCCTGACCACCCATCACGCTGGCCCCATTTGGCTGAGTAACTGAGGAGGTGGACCTCACTGACGGCGCCTCTCTTCCTCACTCAGGCCCCACACCGGCCATCTCGGTGCTGGGTGCCTTTTTTTTTTTTCCTTTTCTACCCACATGGCAATAATAACCCCGATCACACCCATTTTCCAGGTCGAGAGGCCAAGGCCACTGCTGGCCCATACCCCACGCACCCCACCGCACCCCAAATCCTCCAGCCCCCCCTCCCACCAGGGAACCCTCCACCCAGCCAAGTTTGAGGTCTGGCTCTTGGCTGTTGGGGTATTTCTGGCGGATGCTTCTGTCCCAGGAAGCCTGGGGGAGCAGGCCCACACCGAGGCAGGGCGGGAGCCCGGGAAGGCGGGGCCCTGGCTTACCATGCTGAAGTCCAGGAGATCACTGAGCTCCTTGTCTGTGCCCACGGGCGCCATCCTCTGTGGCTGGTTCATTCTCCAGGGCCCAGGGTGGGTACCTCAGGCCTAGAGACGGCCCTACAGAGGAGGGGACGGACACACGGGAACACGGAGAGCAAGGAAGAGATCTGAGTGACTGTGGCAAAGGTGAACAGATGGGCAGTGGGAGAGCTGTTTTAAAAAAGCCCTTCTAACGGCCCTGAGGGCTTGGGTCTTCCCAGAACAAGCCCCTTCCTGACCCTGGGGCTGGGGGCAGGGCAGCCAGGACTCCCTGGTTTGGGCCCCTGGAGACCTCTCTCCCTAGAGCCCTCAGGGAGTATGAACAATGGGGGGGGGAGTCCGCGAATACACATTCCCTAAACTCCCTCCAAGACCACCAGGGAATCAGATTGCAAATTTTAAACTGCACGCAGGGTGGGAGTGGTCCCATCACCAATCCGCCAGAACCCGCCCCTCTCCCCCTCCCATCTCTCCTTTCCAACCCCCCACCCCCGGACTTGCCACCGCCAGGGAAGGGGGAGGGCAGCCCAGGCCCCATCCCAAGGGAAATTTTGTGACCCCTGCCCCCCAACAGCTGTCACAGCGTGTTGTAAACCAGGTCGCCCCCAAATTCAAAGCTAAAAACAATCTTCAGTTAAAAGGCACAACCGCCTTCCTGATTCCCGACTGAAAGTAGGGAGGGTGCCCGGTGCAGGGACCTACCTACAAAGCTCCCCTCCACCCTTAACCTCCTCCCCCCACAAAAAAAAACAACTGAACTGAGAGCAGGGAAAAAAAAAAAAAAAAAACCACCACCACCACCACCACCCTAGGTTGTTTTATTGTCACGATGTATCCGGGAATTATTTTTAAGCAACTTTGAAAACATCCCTTGCCTCCCGCTCCGGGGGTGGGGGTGGGGGGGTGTCCCCAAAGCAGGGTTTCCCCCGCACGGCCCCAGGGGCCTCCATTCCAGACCGCGGGTGGAGGCTCACCTGCCTGGCCCCCATTCCCCCCACGCCCCAGGAGAGGAAGCGGAGGGGAGCGCGCAGCCCCTCCGGCTTCGGTCCCGGGCTTCCCGGGCGGCTGCGGGGCGGAGGGGGTTCCAGGGTCGAGGGAGACCCCGCTTCGGAAGCGGAGAAACCCCCGCTTTGTTTGCCACCTCGGGACGAGGTGTGAAACGGCTGCCCCAGCGCCCCCTCCCCCGCCAGGTCTTTTCTTCCTCGGAGGGCGTGTGAAACTGACTTTGTTGAGGAGTACGAAACCGCACTTTTTTGTGGGGTGGTTGAAACCGATTTCAAGGCAGACCTGAGGGGAGCTGGAAACTTGTGGGGTGTCGCAGGACTCCGGGGGACTGGAAGCGGCCTCGGAAGGAGGAGGAGGCGCTGCGAGCGGCCGGGGGCCCGGGGCCCCCACCCCGCCCCCACCCCGCCCGCCGCGGCCGGTGCAGGCGGGCGGCCCGGGAGCCTTTGAAGCCGGGCCGCCCGCCGCCGCCGCCCCGGGCCGCGCTAACGCGGAGCAGATGTTCGCGCCCCGGCCCCCCCTCCACCCCCCAGCCCGGCCCTCAACCTGCGCCCGCGGGGCGCGCCGCCGCACCTTCCCCGCCAGACAAAAGGACGCTCCCCCCGCCCCCTCCAAACTCCGGCGCCCGCGGAGGGGGCCCCCCGCCGCCCGGCCGCCCGCCCCGCCCGCCGCGCCGCAAAGTTTCGCCAAGTGCGGCCCGGCGGGCTGGGGGCGCGGCGCGGAAAGTTGGAGAACAATGACGCCCGGCCCGCGGCGCGACGGGGAAGCACCCCCGGACGGAGCCCCCGCCCCAACGTCCCGGGCCCGCGGCGGCGGCGGCGGCGGCGGCGGCGGCGGCGGGGGGAGGGGGGGCGGGCCAACTTCGCACAAAGCCGCGGGGCCCCGCGGTCCCGGCGTGCTCACCTGCTCGGCGCGGCCGGGCCCGCAGCGCGCGGGGGGCGGCGGCATGAACGGCCCCCCCGGACAAAGGGGCGTCGCGCCGGGCCCCCGAGGGTCGCGCGTGGGCGGCGGCGGCGGCGCTGGCCCGGGCCTCCCCTGCGGCCCGCCCCGCGGGGCCCGTGCCCGGCCGGGGCGCTGGCGGAGGCGGCGTGTGCGGAGCTCGCGCTGCCCGCCGCCCGCGTCGCTGGGCTCGGTCCGGCCCGCTACGCCCGCGGCCGCCGCCGCTGCCTCATCTTCCTGCGGCGGGAGACATGTTCCGCCCCCCGCCCCGCGCGCGGCCCCGCCCCCGCCAAGCCCCGCCCGCGCCCCGCCCCGCGCCCCTCCCGGCGCCGCCGCGGATCCCTCCGCCGCCGCCCGTTCGGCCCAGGCCGGGCCCCGCGGCCCGTCTTTCTGCGCGCCCGCGGGAAGCGGCTGGGGCCTCGAGCAGCCTGGGGCCTGGGGGCAGGGGCGCCCGGGTAGGGCGCCGGCAAAGGACGCGGGGAGGGGGCCGGGACTATCTTCCAGCGCGGAGGCGCACGCAGGGTGGAAACGCACCCGTGACGCAAGCGGGCATGGACCGTGAGACGGGAAGATAAGGCAGGGCAGCGGTGGCCAATCGGAGGGGCGAAAGTGTGATTGGCGGGATTGTTGGCCATTCGTGATGCGGCCCCGCCCCCTCCCCGCCTCCTCCGCGAGGTCTAGCAAAGAAAGAGGTGGGACTCTCGGAGCGTTAGGCCCAGAGAAGCAATGGGGGTGGGGTTTGGGGTTTTATTGTCAGGTTTGCGTGGCCGCCCGCGCGGCCTCTCGGACCAGGTCGTGTCTCAGTTCCTAGGGCTGGCCCCCGGTGCCGGGTGTTGAGAGCGGGCACCTACGCCGGAGGACAGGATTTGAACCCATGTTGCTGGCAGGGCAAAGGAAGCCAGCTCTCTTTCAGGGTAGAGAGGCCCACACGGAGCCCCCCGTGTGCCTCTGACTTGCTGGTTGCTTTCTCCTACCCGAGTCTCAGTTTGCTCACCTGGCTGAGGCAGGACCCAGCCTTTTGATGGGCCGGGTGGTCTGTGTCTCTTTTTAGGTCCGAAATTCTTCGCACATCCAGGGGCTCTCCGGCTGTGAAGGACCACAGACCCTACAGGATGGGAATAATAAAACTACAAATGAAAATATCACAATCTTGGGGCCCCTGGGGGTCTCTGCTGGAGAAGCATCTGCCTTCGGCTTATGTCATGATCCCAGGGTCCTGGGATCGAGTCGCGCATGGGGCTCCCTTCTGGGCGGGGAGCCTGCTTCTCCCTCTCCCACTGCCTCTTTTGTGCTCTCTCTCATTCTCTCTCTTTCACTCAAATAAGTAAATAAAATCTTTTAAAAAAATTATCACAATCTTTCGCTGCTTCCTGTGTCCCCAGAAAGCCACACTTCCTTCCAGGCCTGGGAAGAGGCCGCCATCCTCCTGACCCTCCAGACTCTGGCCACCAGAGCCTCTTGGCTGTTTTGGGACCTGCCAGGCTCACGCTCACCTCCAGGCCGTTGCCCTTGCTGTGCCCTCTTCCTGGAATGCTTTTCCACTCACACCTGGAAACCCCAAATCACCCTAGTTCAGTGCTGCCCCCAGCCCAGGAAACAAAGTGGGGGTCCAGGGTGAGGGGTGAGTGGAGAAGACTCTAAGGAGCGGCCAGAGGGCTCAGGGGCCTTCTAACAAAGTCACAAGCCCCTCCTGCTCCACCCAAAGTCGGCTGACCCTCACCCTGACCTTTTCTGGCTCAGAGAATTTCCCTGCGCTGCATGCCTGGAGAGGGAGGTGTGGGTCTTGGGGTCTGGGTTCAAATTCCTCATTCCTCCCTCCCTCACTGTGACCTCGTGCAAATTCTTGACATGCTCTCGGCCTCAGTTTCCCCAACAGGAAAATGGAAGGCACAGTGATGGGTACAGAGTCAGTGCCCACAGCTTGAGCCTGCATCCCTCAACCTCTCCGCACTGATGGACCTGTGTCTCTGATGGCATAAAGGCCCCCTCAGTCCCCAGCCGTTCCCTGAGGCCCAACTCTGATGCTACAGGTCTAGACTCGCTCCAGCTGCCCCCCAGCCTGGGGAGGTTCTCAAGGAGCAGGCTGGGGCCCAGGCCGCTCAGGGTATGTCAGTCCTCCCTTCCCCAGGGCTCAGGGCCTAAGCCATAGCATTGGGGTTACCATTCCTGGAGTGGCCCTCAACACACTCACTGGAACAGGGGAAAGATCCATTCATGGACCGCACAGTTATTGAGCACCAACTGCGTGCCTCGCTTGGTGCTGGACACTGGGCCACAGTGGCACCCGAGACCCAGACGCCGTGCGTCTGCCCTCCAAAGTGAGAGGGGCATTCAGAGGCCCCCCTTTGGTTACAGATGTGACTCTTTGCATCCATATGTTTGGCTGTCAGGTCCCCATGACTGAGAGATGAAACCCATTGTACAGACGAAGAAACTGAGGCTTAGAAAGGCCCTCGTTGGGTCCAGTGTGCCCCGGGGCTCACACCTGCCAGGAGGCCTTCCCGGCGCCCACAGGCCACCACTGTCCTCCCTGCGGAGGCCCAGCCCGGGCTGAGTCACTGGGTGGAGTGGCCCGTGGGGGCCCCCGCACAGGGCCACCTCTGCCCAGCCCCGAGGCCTGGGTGAGCCCCACAAGGCCCTGGCATGGGGACAGGCCGCCAGTGGCTGGTGCCAGGGGCCCCTTGAGGCCGGCCTACAGCCCGCCCACCCCCGCCTGCCTGCTTGCCTGCGGCCTTTGTTCTCCTCTGGGTGCGCGCCCGCCCGCTTGGCCTGGGCAGGCAGGAGCCCGAGCCCTGCCTGCCCCACCTGCTTCCTCCTTCCGCACAAGCCACACCTACTGTGCGCTGGCCCCAGGCTGAGGACCCCACATTGCTGGAGAGAACCCCATTTCTGGTTGGAAAGACGAATGCCAAGAACAGATCCTCACCAGTGAGCAGGGGGACGTGGGCTAGAACCCAGACATGGTAGCAGAGGCTTCCAGAAGAGACATAGTAGGTGTGCAGGCCAGGGTCCTCCACACAGGGAGAATGTCACTGAATCTAGGACTTTGGGGCCATCTTCCTGACATCTGTTTTCATTTGTCTCCAAAATGGGACTGTTCCCTTGGGGTGTGAGCAGAGCCCCCCCCCCCGCCCCCCCGCAACACGCACTGCTCCTCCCTGCTTTTCAGAAGCCCTGGCGGGAAGGAGGGGCACTTATCACTCAAGCCAGACCCCTGGCACAGACATCTCCCAACCCCCAGCGTGCACTCATGCGGCGGGGATGGGTGCCTCTGGAGCTGGGGGCTTCTCGGTCCATTCAGACCCCCACGGAGGGGCCCGACCCAGACATGGGCATGCTCTCCCTGGGTGGCCTGGGTCAGGGCTCATGCGTTCATTCCTTCATTCCTTCTCCCTGGCTTCTGGGAGGGAGGTTTCTAGAGGGCCTGATGCTTGGCCTGGGGCCGGCGGGTCATCCCGGAGGAAGGAGCTGCTGCCGTGCTGGGTGTAAGGTGGGATGGGGAGCAGCCAGACCACCAGCCCCTCCCCAGGCCTGATTTCTCCAGCCCTTGCGGCCCTAAGTACAAGGAAGGGAACCCAGCAGTGATCGACCCCTACCCCTCCACCCCAGCCGTGCCCTGGGGAGCCAGGGGGCCAGGAGAGCTGGGAAATGGGCAGACACCAGCCAGCACACCAGCCTCATGCCTCCCATTGCCAGGCACCAGATAAAGATCCAGAAGGGGCTCTGAATGTGCCCCCGCAGGACCCTGACCTCAGTGGGGTGGGGCCCCAGGGCAGAGACACTTGGGTGTGACCAGAGGGTGAGAAAAGTCAGGGGGCGACGTGCAGGGAGAAAGCCTGGGAGGTGGGACTGCACGCGGTGTATTTGGTGTATTTAAGGAGACTTCGAGGTATGAGGCCTAAGCCCAGGGAAATGGAAGGTGAAGGAGCCAAGGTCAGAGCGCGGGTTGGGCCCTAATGGTGCAGGCCCTAGGGAGCCATGGCAGGGATCTGAGCAGGAGAGGGATGTGGTCCCTATGGCTGCTGTGTGGAGGAGGGCTGGGGGGGGGGCATGGGTGGAGATAGACATTAGGGGGAGAGAAGGGCTGGCCCCTGGGGGTGAGGAGTGCGTGGACTGGGGAGAAGTTTGAGGGGGACCGGAGGCTTGCGATGGGGCGAGGGGCGAAGAAACAGCCAGCCCTCAGGGCTGGGTGTGGGGCGGGGGGCTGGGGGCATTAATAGTGGTACCCTCCTCCCAGCAGGGACATCTTAGGGCCCGTGGCAGGAATGAATGACACACAAAGGTCATTTCCCGCCCGTGCCCAGGCCTGCAGGACGGAGCCAGTGCCTGGCCGGAGGGCTGTGCACCAGGGGGCAACCAGTGAGCGAGCGAGGAGTGAGTGAAGAAGCCCTGACCTGGGCCGAACCCCGACCCTGGACTGAGCCCCGCACCCGGGCTGAGCCCCCAGCTGTGAACCAAACCCAACCACACTGAGCCTCTTTCCACCTGGGAACCCCCTTGCCTTGTGCCCGTCCACCCACAGGACCAGCGCCACCTGCCAAGGGTGGCCCTTCCCCCTCCTGGCCCAGTGCCTGTAGCTCCTGACTCAGGGGCCCCCAGGGCCTGTCCCACCACATTCCGGGGTGGCCTGTGCAAACACGGGGTGCCTCCCCAGCAGCCCCCAGGGGCGTTGCCCGCCCTAGTTCCCGGGGAGGGGGGTGTGGGCAGGGGACAGGGAGCCGGGCCGGGTTCCCGCTGCCTGCCCACGCACCCACCCACGGGGCGGCCTCTCTGACTTCTGCCTGTGGCCCCACGGGGTGCTCCTGTCAACCTCGCCACACCAAGGGCAACCCTCTTCTCCCGGTATTCTTCGGCTCCCCGGAGCTTCGCAAATGAGGCTGTGCAAATCACCCCCACTGCTCAGATGGGGAAACGGAGTCTCGAGCCCCAGCCCTACCTTGAGGCTGGCGAAGCTCACACACCTGGTTTACCTGCCTGGCCAAGCTCCTTCACCGGTTTCCTGGTGCTTTCCAGAAATGCAAGAATCTTGGCCACCAGCACCTCGCTACTCTGAGGAGCTTGGGTTTTACTCAGCGGTTCTGGGGCAAAGCCAGGGGGGCACTGTGGTCTCCCCGGGGGCTCCCACGGGGCGCCGACCCTAAAAGACCCAGGCTGGTGGGGGTGACCAGGAAGAGGGTGCCACTGAGCAAGCCTGGAGCTGGTGT
Source organism: Zalophus californianus (assembly GCF_009762305.2). Taxonomy (NCBI): domain Eukaryota; kingdom Metazoa; phylum Chordata; class Mammalia; order Carnivora; family Otariidae; genus Zalophus; species Zalophus californianus. The sequence goes on from NC_045595.1 coordinate 1,033,959, forward strand.
GCTGAGGGCCACGGGGAGCCCCTGGCAGTGCGTGGCGGCAGCCCCAGTCCTGGCCGCCCTGTCTGGAGCAGGGAAGCTGCACAGACCCCTCCCCTGCCCCGGTCCAGCCCACCCCCACTGCACAGCCCCACCAGCCCGCCACAGTCCCCTTCCTGCTGCTGCTCCACCATCTTGGCCCTGGCTGTGCGCTCCTCTCATTGTGCCTGGCTATCTCTTCCTCACCCTTCAGCTCTCAGCTCAGGTGCCGCCTCCTCCAGGAAGCCTCCCAGGTGCCCAGAGCAAACCAGACCCTCACCCATCTTGGAGCCCCTCTCACTATGTGCCGTTTCTGGTTACCTCGCCATTCACCAGCATAGGGCCCCCCAAGGGCAGGGAGTGAAGTGTGGCACATAACAGGTGCCCAGAGGTCTGGCGGGGGGCAGTGAAGAGACAGGCAGCATGGTGCAGAGAGCTCCTGGTTCTTAAGGTCAGGTTTGGGGGCCTGAGAGACAGTATCTAGGGGGAAGAAACAAGCAGGAGCCCCTGGGCCCAGCTCGCCAACAGAACTGGGTTCAAATCCTGGTTCCACCATGTTGTGACTATATGACTCTGGCGGAGGCTGCCCTGCTTGGGCCTTGGTTTCCCCTTCTGAAAATCAGGGCTGGGGTAGGTCATCTTCCCTGCACATGCCGTGTTGGACCTCACTTTGGCCCTGGGAGGTTTTGGCCATTATAGTGCTCATTTTGCACATGGGGAAACTAAGGCATAGAGGGATGCACTCATTTGACCAAAGCCACGTGGAGGGTTCGGTGCCCAGGACTGGCCGAGGGAGAGTCCCTGGGTGGGTGTTCACTCCTGTTCTCCCGGGGAGGGGGGCTGAGCAGGTCAACGGGGTCACCAGGATGCTGCATTCGTGCCCCACTCTGTGACATAGTTTTTTTTTTTTTTTAAAGATTTTTTTTATTTATTTGACAGAGAGAGACCCGGCGAGAGCGGGAACACAAGCAGGGGGAGCGGCAGAGGGAGAAGCAGGCTTCCCGCCGAGCAGGGAGCCCGACGCGGGGCTCGATCCCAGGACCCCGGGACCACGACCTGAGCCGAAGGCAGGCGCTTAACGACTGAGCCGCCCAGGCGCCCCTGTGACATAGGTTCTTATGCCCAGCATCTCCTGAGATCTTCCCACCGGCCCAGAGAGTGGGGGGCTGTGATTGGCCCCATTTTGCCGAAGAGGACACAGGAGGACCCCACAAAGCAGAATTTAATCGCACGTCCTCCCTCCTGACTCGGGCTTGACGTGGCCTGACTGCATGTTTGAAGAGAAAGTTAAAAAGTTACAAAATTAGGGGACGCCTGGGTGGCTCAGTCGGTTAAGCGGCTGCCTTCGGCCCAGGTCATGATCCCAGGGTCCTGGGATCGAGTCCCACATCGGGCTCCTTGCTCAGCAGGGAGCCTGCTTCTCCCTCTCTCTCTCCCTCTGCTTGTGCTCTCTCTGTCAAATAAATAAAATCTTTAAAAAAAAAAAAAAGTTACAAAATTAGGTCATCCATGGAGGGAGGCAGCCCCTGGTTCTTCCTCTGGGGGGGGGGGACGTCCAGCCCCTTCTGGGTTCCCAGGCACCTGGGCCCAGGCCTGGCCCCTACTTGCCTTTGTGCAGACAGGAGTTTTCAAATGGCTGGCAGGGAGTGCGTGAGGCAGCATCTGTGGGCGGGAAGTGCCGGGACTCATCGGAGCTCCCTGTACTCCTAGGACTGTGGGGAGTCTCCAAAAAGGCAGTCCTTGCATACCCCCTCCACCACCTTGCCCTCTTTAGGGATGGAAAAGGCCCAAAGCCAAGATGTATAAAAAGAAAAATCTTCATACATGACTATATAAGAACTAAACACTTCTGAATTAAACAGACACACAAAGGCGGTTAGAAGAGGTGTGACAGCTGGGGGAACATATTTGCAACATTGTAACAGAAGGATTTACATCCTTCATATACAAAGAGTTCCTGCAAATCAATGAAAAATAACCAAACAGAAAACCAGGCAAAGAAATGAACATTAGTTCATACAAGAAGAAATATGAATGGCAGCTAAAGGGACAGAGAAGAAGAATCTTACAGTCATTCACGATGAAAGAAATGCAAATTCACAAACAAGAGAACACTTAACTGAGCTCACAGTTGGCAAAATGGTGAAAGATTGGTCATATCCTGTGGTGATGAAACTAGGTGTGGGGGTCCACGGGAGGGTGTGTATTCCAATAAAGAAACTCTACTGCATCCCTCTGAACTCCCCCTCCAATTCCAGTCCTAAAGCTGATAAATCTAATGAAAATGATAGCACCAGCCGGCATGTTCAAGAGAATGTGGTTTGTGACAGTGAGTACTTGGAAATAACCTGTGCCCAGCAAAAGAGGGATGCACAAGAAGATTACAACGCAGTCATACGAGGAATGCTGTCCTCGCCTTACAGGGAATGGGGTTTGCATGCATATTCGGAGCAAGAAAGATGTTTCAGGTGGACCCTTCAGATAAAATACAAGTTTGAGACCCACGGCACCATTTTGGGTGTAGAGATTTTGTAAAGGAAAAAAAGCATGCATCGAAAAAGTGCAGGAGGAAATGTCCCCAGGGTTCAGCGGTTACTCTGGGTGTGTGTGTAGGGGGGGGACTTTCAGTTCTTACTTTATAATTATATTTAAGAAGTAGAATTAGCTGAGAAGTTGGACTTTATTTTCTCTGTGTGTGTGGGGGGGTACTTTTTAAGTTACAAGAAAGTTTAGTTTTGGGGCGCCTGGGTGGCTCGGTCGTTGGGCGTCTGCCTTCGGCTCAGGTCATGATCCCAGGGTCCTGGGATCGGGCCTTGCGTCTGGCTCCCTGCTCCGCGGGAAGCCTGCTTCTCCCTCTCCCACTCCCCCTGCTTTTGTTCCCTCTGTGTGTGTGTGTGTCTCTCTCTCTGTCAAATAAATAAATAAAATCTTTAAAAAAAAAAAGTTTAGTTTTCCACCTCACGGCTAAAGTTCTGTAAGCCTGCAGAGCCACAGAATGGGGGTGGATTTCCACTAGGGGTATCCCTAACCCCCTCAGTGACAATGCTCACTGGGCATTCCCTGGAGGGCACATGGCCTCCAGCTGCCCTGGGGTCCTCTGGGGGAAAGCCCTGGTGTTCCAGGGAGGCCCCCCCGCAGGGCAATCCAAGAGTGAGCAGAGTCTGAGGGGTGCTGCAGAGTCCGGCGAGGTCACCCCCCAACTCAAAGCCCAAGTTCTCACCAGTTAAAGGGGATTACAGCCCATGCCACAGCAAAGCAGAGGCTGAGCCTCCTGGTCTCTGGGCAGGTGCTGGGGGAGTATGGAGGGACAGTCCCTTTCCTGAGGGCAGGGACAGCCCCAAACACTGCCCAGGAGGAACTGGGTCATGGGGGGGGGGGATCAGGGATCCTCTCCTGGGAAGGTCGCTAGTCTCAGTTTCCCAACTTGTACTGAGGCTGGAGAAGAATCAAGGCCCTGGGTCCAAGCACTGTAGGTCCCTGGCTCTAGGGTTTTCAGGCCTGGCCCTCCCCTCCCTCCCCGCCCCCGCCCCCGTCTGGGCGAGGGGCCTGGTCCCCTCACTGTTTCTCCATTCCCCCCCTCCCCCCCCAGTGGACCCAGGGCAGGACAGAACTCTGGGTCCCCGGCTGGCCCATGACCTCTCTGTGTCTCGTTTTGACAAGGTCTGCAAAATGGGCACAAAGAACAAGAAATTCACCCACCGGCTCCTAATTTCTTCCCTGCCTGTGGTTTGGCCGTGTTAGCAACACTGGGGCCCGGGGAGGCCCCAGAGCCGAGCTCAGACAGCTCCGCCTGTGTTGGGGCCCGGACAGGCCCAGAGGGAGAGAAGCAACCGGGAGCGCAAGCACCCGGCGTGTGCTCTTGGCGTGCTCTCCCCTCAGCACTTCTCGCGGCTGCTCCTTGAACCTTGAGTCTCATGCCCACCTCGGGGCCTTTGCACAGCTGGTGCCCTGCCAGGAACCTCCCTCTCCCTCAGTCTCCAGCCTGTTATGCTAGTCTGTTACCCTTTCTCGCGCCTACCAATACCCACAGCATTCTGATTGGCTTGTTCGTGCCCCCCCCCCCGACCAGGGCAGCCCCCAGGCCCGGCCTGGCCACCACTGCATCCCCCGAGCCCAGCCTGGGCCTGGCACACAGAAGGCACTCAGTGGATGCCGAGGATGGAGAGGACAGTGGTCCCCATTTCACAGGTGGGGAAACTGAGGCTCAGAGGGACGACCTGAGGGCAGATAGAGTGGCGCCTGGCCCAGGCAAAAGCATTTTCTCTGGGCCGGGGGTGGGGGGGCTGTGGGGTCCTGGACAGCTGGTGGGGCCCGCCACAGCGGCCTGAGGGCTGGGGTGTGTGGCAGCGGCAGCTGGGGCTCCTCCAGGGCCCAACCCCCACCCTGCATGCAGGAGGGAGGGGGAGGGGCGGCCGCAGCTGGTGGCTGGCACGGGGCCAGCTCGATCCTCGGCTGGGAGGAGCCCTGCTCTGGGGCGGTCTCTCTGTCTCTCTGTCTCTTTCACTCTCTTTGTCTCAGTGGGTCTCTGTTCCTGTCTCTCTCTCTCTCTCTCTCTCTCTCTCTCTCTGTCTCTGTCCCTCTCCCCTTTCCTGCACTTGGCCCCCTCTGGCTGTCAGGGCTGAAGGCTGGGCCCACTCTGTGGCGTTAGAATGCCCCCCTCACCTTCCCCTGCCTGTGAGTGGACAGGACCCCGTCCCTGCCTCTGTACCCCCATTATGGTCACTATTGCTCCCCTGTTGGGAGGCACCATTCATGGGCTGGGGACCCGTTGTGAGCCTCTGTTTCCCATCTGTAGAGTGGTTGTGGGCCCCTGGGACGGGACGTGCTGGGTGCAGGCGCTTGGTGGGACCACAGGCTGGAGGTCTTTGCCCCTTGGGGCTCGCAGCCAGCCTGGGGAAGAAACAGTGACGAAGGAGCCACTTTATAGGCATCTGAAGCTGTCCTGGGGGTCAGAGCTAAGTGGCCAGAGAAGGTCTCAGGGATGGGGTATGGAAGCTGGGAGGGATCCTGGTTGGCTCATGGCCAGTGCAAAGGCCCTGAGGCCCAGGGCCACCCTCAGCCAACTTGCTGGGTCTCTGCCCCCAGGCCACACAGTGAGCTGACTTGGCTGACCCTGCTCACCTGCTCCCCCATTAAGGGCCCCCTCGGCCAGGCCACAGGGAAGGGGGTCAGGAGGGGCTGTGCACGTAGCTGCAGCAAAGAGAGCGCTGGGGGGGGGAAGCAGGGAAGTGGGCAACCCCCCCCAGGATGCTCTGCTGCCCAGATCTACATCTCCCCCAACCCTGCCAGCACAGCAATCCCAACCTCGCTGACAATAGAATCCATCACAGCAGAGATATCCTGGGGCCTGCAGCTTAATCACCCCCTGATTTGCATTTTTGCATATTAATGATGGCAGAGCTGCTAATTTTGCCGCATTATTTTAAAGGGACAGAAACTCCGGAGCTGTGGAGGGAGTGAGGACACGCCTTCCTCCCCAGGCCTGGGGGGCGTGGGTCTCTGGCCACAAGGATCCCTGTCCCTCAGTGTCACATCCACCCCTGCGTCCCAAGGACCCTACCCCTCCGGAGTCCCAGTGTTTCCTGCTCTTGCAATTAGGGCATCAGTCTTGCCATCAGCCAGGGGAGCAGGATTCTGAAATTTTCTGCAGGTGGCTCCATCCTAAGCTTCCCATACTAGGGAAGTTTAGGATCAGAATTTGTCCTAAACCTCTGGATTCTGTCATAGACCCTGACTTGTGTTTCAGGCCGGAAAACCGGGGCCGCCCTGCACCCCGCATGCGTCCAATCCAGTCACCTCCACGTCCCCGTCGCCGAGCTGGGAAACTGACCGGACTGGCCGGTGCCCGCGAGGGTGCTGGGGGCAGCGGAGGGGCTCCGGGTGTGGGGGCTCAGGCCCAAGGTGCGCATTGGGCTTGTGCTGCCACCTAGCGGCGCCCCTGAGTGAGGCCGCGGGTCTTCCTTAGAGCCCTCCACCCACGGAGCCCACCCTGCACTGGGGGGGACCCCTGGGAAGGCCCCGCGTGCGGAGATACCGAACGGGCCAGACTGCCCCCGGACCCGGGCGCGCGGGCGCCCACGGGCCGGACGGAGGGGCTGCGACCGGGACGAAGGGAATGGGGGCCCGAGCCGGCAGCCCGGTCTGCACCCCGGCCAAACCCCTCCGGGCCGTTCTCGCCCGAACCCGAGCATCGGGCCTCCTAGCTGAGCCCGGCCTGACGCGCAGCGGGGCCCCGCGCCGTGGCCCGAGCCCACCAGGGGGCGCCCGCCGCCCGCGGCTGCGATCGGTGCGCGCGCGGGCCCGTGCTCCACGGGAGGAACCGAGAACGCGCGTGTGCCCCGGCGGGCTCGGGCACGTGGTCACGCCCGTGCACGCGCGTCCTGGCGCGGCCGTGCACGTGCGTGCGCATTTGCGTGTCCGCACGTGTGAGACCTGTTTGTGTTCGTTCTCCTGCCCTCGGACAGAGTCTCAGGTGCACATTTTCATGTGCTGCCCAGCATATTCACACATGCGCGTGTCCTGGCCAACATGTGTGTCCACACGTCCTGGCATTTTATGCACATTCACATATGTACGTGTCCCAGCCCGGCGTCCCTTCTGGTTAGCGCCGGCCCGCATCTGATCCTCTCCCCAACCGCCTTTCTTTCCTTTGTTGACCTGATCCCGTCCTCCCATGAAGAGCTGTGCTCTCTGAAGGCACCCCCGATGTCTGCACCCAGTGGGCACCCAAGAAACAGCTCAGAGCTGGACGGGCTGAATGATGAGCCCAGGGGCGTGATTATGGGAAATCCAGGCCGGGCTCCAACAGCCCGGCCAAACAGTTTCCCCTATTAGTGAGCCGGCTGAGCAGGGAAGGGATCCTCCCTGATAGGCCACCCACCCACTTCTTCTCCACTCCTGGGTCATATGAGGGGCTGCCTCCCTCCTTACCATTCCCCGCTCTACCCCCACGAACTCCTATTCATCCTGCAGAGCCCTGTGCTACTGGCCCCTCTTCCAGGACACCTGCCCTCCTCTCCCCACCGCCCCCGCCCTCCCCGGGTGTGAATGGAGGACAGGTATGTGCTGGCTTCCCCGGCTCACAGACCTGCCGGGTGACCTCGGCTGGTGGTCACTGCATCTGGGTTTCCGGGCCATGTCTGCAGACAGTGGTTCATGAAAGGTGCACTTTCAAGGGTGGGTGAATGCCGGTTCCCAGCCCCCATCCCGTGGCTGTTAGCATCGCTTAGGAGAGGCTCTGATGTGAAGACTGTGCCCCTTTACCATGGCTCCCTCCCTCCATCTCTCTGTCCTTCCCTCTGTCTCTCCTTCCCTCTCTCCCTCCCTCTCTCTGTCCCTCTGTCACCCCCTGGCCCTGGCCACCCCTCCAGCCCCCATGAGCCATCTCCTTGGCAACAGTGGCCACAGGGTCAGCCATTCGATCAATCTCCCCTCACCCCTGCAGCCCCAACCCTGGACCCGGAAGGTGACAAGGAAGTGGGGTCAGGCTTGGGTGTCCGGGTGGAGGGAATGCTGTGGGGTTAGGACAGGGGTCACTCAGGCAGCGCGGGGGTGGCGAGCCTTGGAGAGGGCAAGAGGGTCCCCGGGTGTAGGGTCAGCAGGGTCAGAGGTCAAGTGAGCCCTGGACAGGCACTGATGGTACAACCCCCCCAGGGCTTCTGTTTCCCCAGGGCATGGCCTCTCTGACTTCCAGATTCTAGGTCTGGCCCAAGCCAGTTCTTTGAAGCCCTTGGTATGTGAGGGGTGCGGTCTCTCGTCAGTCCTCGGCCCAGTTTACAGCTGAGAGCAAGGCCACCTGGCCAGGCGCTGGACAGGGCTGGCACTGGAAACCACACCAGGCCAGGCAACGAGCCTGCATTCTCTGTCCTGAGCTGGCTGCCCTCACTGTCCTGGAAGATTCTGCTGTTACTGCTACTGAGCAGTGCACTGTTCCTGCTTTTAGCTCAGTCCATTGTCACTGCTTCTGGAATATTCCTCCATGATGGCCTCTGGAAGAGTCCACTATTCCAGTTCTGAGCAGCTCACCCTTCCAGCTCCTGGGCAGGCAGGAAGATGTCAGGGGTTTTTAGGTTTTTCCCTTTTAGGACCCAGAGTAGGGAGAGAGGCAGGCAGGCAGGGGAAGGTCTCCCAAACACACCAGGAAGACGTGGGTGGCTTTCTCCCCGGTTCTCTGCCCTGGTGGGGACAGCTCAGCAGGGCAGCTGGGCCGTGTGGGGGTCACCGGGGGGCCCCACCTCAGGTCGATCGGCTGGGCCCTGCAGGGACATCGATTGCTAAGTGTGTTTGTATAGATCCTGGGACAGGTAGCCTGGGCTTGAAAGGGGGAGGTGAGGCAGGGCCAAGGGGGCCTCGGGGGACCTTGGGGGGCTGAGTGGACATGCTGGTGGGAGAGGGAGCACCAGCCTGCAGAAGATACCCCATCTGCTCTGTCCCCTTTCTGAGCCTCGGTTTCCCAATCCGACAAGGGGGTTGCAGATGTGGAGGAGGTTTGCAGTGGGTGGGCCTCCCGGGGTCCCCTTTTCCAGATGAGGCACCTCCCGGCTCAAAGAGGTCAGGCTGCTGGCTCAGGGCCACACAGCCCAGAGGTCGGGGCCGCAAGGGGCTTTGCTGATGAAGAGAGCCTGTCTTTCCCCAGAGGCTCCCCCCTCCCTGCGGCGGGCTCTGGGGGGAGGCTGGGCGGGGCTGCTGGCCCTTTAAGAGCCTCGTTTTGGCGCCGCCTGGGGGTTATCGATCGCAGCCTTGGAAACGCGATTAGATTATCCGGCTGGGAACGGCAGGCTGGCGGGGGCCGCGCGGGGGAAGCGCGGGGCTTCTTGTAAACGGCTCCCCGCAGGGCGCTGGGGCCCGGTGCTCCCCGGACGAGGGCGTGGCCAACCGGTGCCCGTTCCGTGCGCCCGGACACCGAGGTGCAGAGCCCCCCGAGAGAAGGGGGCGCCCACAGCTGGAGGCCAAGCGTGTCCGGCTGCATTTATGCGGCGCCTCCTGTATGCCAGGGCGGAGCGCATGAAACCAAGAGTCACTGCGTAGAAAAATAGAAGCAGGTATATTATGACTGTTAGACAGTAACCGCAGCTCCTGATTGGCCCCTGCGGTCCCGCGAAGCTTTTGCGCACAACACTTGGGGTGGGGTGGGGGAGTCCATGATCCCATTATACAGACGGCGAAACTGAGGCTGGGGCCAGAGTGGCTGAGCCAGAGCACGCGTGCCCCTGCTGGTTCCTGGGGAGCTTCTCTGCCGAGGTCACTTGGAGAGGGAAGGTAGAGGACTGGGAGACGGCCAGCCCTTCCATCATCCTTACCCCTTTGTGCACCTGCAAAGGCCTCTGGGAGGTGCTTGACCTGGGTCGGGGCGTGGGGCTGAAGGCAGATGGAGCGCCAGTGTGGACTGAGGAGGTGGCCCGCGGGGAGGGGCAGAGTGGAGAGGAACTGATGGGCCTCAGGAGGGGTGGGGGGCTGGGGGGCTGGGGGGCTACTTCACCACAGTTTCCCACGCATCAGGAGAAAGCTCGCGCCCCTGAGGCTCGGACATTCGTGGGGCACCTACTGTTCGCAGCAAGCTGACTCCGCCCTCCGCCCACACTCAGCCCTGATGCCCCCCTCCGCCCCTCTGAGGCCCAGTTCCAAATGTTCCCATGGTGAGCGTTTGTTGAACTTTGGCTTTGGACTACTCTACTCTCCGAGGCTCATCCTCCTGAACACCTCTGCAGGTCAGTCATTCCCCGCATTTATTGGGTGCTGGCTGTATGCCCCAGCCACCCACTTCATCCCCTCAACAACCCCCCGAGGCAGGAAATATGACTGAGCTGCAGGGAGGAGGGGTCTGAGTAGAGGGCGGTCCAGGGAGGGGAGCGTGCCCCTGCCCTCCCACAGGGGATTCCAGACCTGACAGCCAGACGGGCCCTACACACAGCAGGAGCTTAATAGATGCCCGGCAAGGGCCTGCCCAGGGCTCCGGGGCCCTCTCAGAGGCCCCCCTGCCCACGGCCCAGTGGAGTGGGGCTCCCCCTGCTCTCTCTCCCTGTCTCTGTGCCCCTCTCCAGCTCCGCCTCTCTCTGGCCCTCCCTCTCCCCTTCCCTCTCCTCTCGTCCTTTGCCCCTCAGCTCAGCAAAGCGGCGGCGGCGGCGGCGGCGGCGGCGGTGGTGGTGGTGGTGGTGGTGCCTCTTCCACTTCTCAGCTCGGCTCAGCTGCCCCTCCCCGGTGCCTCTCAGGAGCCATTAGCTGTGGCCTCTCCAGGTACCCTCCCCCCCCTGCACCAGGGAGAGCCTGGGGGCCTGGGCGGGGGTTCCATCTTGCCTGCTGCAGAGTCTGCGCCAGAGTGGGGGCCCCTAAGGGTCAGGGGCCCCTGCTGGGGAAGGAGGACACATGAGCCAGGCAATGCCTGGTGTCTCATTTCCCTTCTGCTGAATCCCCCACGCCATTCTCCCCGTCACGTCCTGCTAGGGAAACTGAGGCACAGATCGGCAAGAGCGCCAGAGGAGGACCAAAGGCCACGGGGGTGCTGGAGATGCCACAGCTGGGGGGCTTGGGCTTTGAGCACCCCTACCCCAGAGATCCCCCCCAGGTTCCCTCCAGGTCCCCCAGGGGACCCCTATGCTATCCCCCCAGGTCACCCCCCCAGAGGGGCTGCTCCCTGAGGTGAGCAGGGTTTGCCCAGGCCCGAGGGGAGATGAGTTCTTGGCAGAGGGTACAGTAGCCAAAGGCCCTGAGGCAGGACGCAGGATGTGGGGGGAAGGAGGCAGCCCTGATGCTGGCTGCGCTCTTCTGGGCTGTGGTGAGGGCTCGGGTCTCTCTCTGGGGTGTACTGGGGAGCCAGAGTGAGGGAGGGATGAGGAAGGAGTCATGCTGTGACCAGGCCCTTGGGTGCTGGGGGGAGGGGATGTTGGGGGCCGGAAGGAGGCCGGGACCAGGCAGAGCCTGAGCTAGGGCAGAGATGGAGAGACGGGGAGAGACCCGGCCCCCGAGCCTGGTGGCCGGGAAGGGGTCCAGCGCCGGGAAGGGGTGCCGGGCAGTGGCCGTGGCCCTGCTTGCCCCTCCGAAGCAGTAATTAAGGGCTCCCGGCGTCCCCGCGGCATGATGTATGTGCACCTTAACTAATCATTTATTAGGTCACTGATGTTTCGTCAATATTAATTCATTTATTTAAACAACTCGGCTCTGTAATGAAGATGTTGCCTGAGAGGGGAGGCCGGTGGGTGGCGGGCCAGGGCTGCAGGGCGGGGGCTCAGACCTGGGTCTGGGGGTCTCCAGGGCGCCAGGAGCCAGCTCACGCTGAAGTGTCCCGGGAGGTCAGTGCCGCTGGGCGGGCGGGGAGACTGAGGCCAGAGCAGAAGGTGAGCTGCCTCGAGGCCCCCGGGCAATCTGTGAGGACGGGTCTGACATCTGCTGGACCCACTTCCTGCCGCCCTTCTGGAAGGCGAATACCAGCTGGGTGGCCACCGCCGAAAATGCTGAAAGGTTGGCTTTCCCGTTCGTGTCCCTGCCTGCTGCGTGGATATGTCCACGGGGACGTTTGAGAACAAAAGTCATCACATCCCTCCACTGCTCCGGAGCTGCCTGTGTCTCCCCAGTGCCCTGAAGAGGAAATCCAAACTCCTCTGTCTCTGCTGACCTCCCTGACCCCCCCAGTCCCAGGGGACCCCATCACGTCCTTCTCTCCACTGGTCTTGGCGACTTATTTATTGACCTCTTTGCTGTCTGTTTTCCCCTCCAGCCTCACCTTGGTGAAGGAAGGGGCACCGTCTGTCCCAGAGTGTGGGTGCCACTCAGCGATCACCCCCTCCCCTGCAGCAGACCCGGTGGGGGCCCGAGTCTGCTGTTCCTGGCGCGCTGTGCTTCTGGACGCACCAGACGTGAGGGCCAGTGTTCCTCCAGGACCTGATGGGTGACAGCCAGCCCTGTGCCCTTGGCAGTGACCTCTCGCCTCAAGGATAACCCACTTCACCAAGCGAACCCCGTCTCGGGCTCAGCTTTCGGGGAGCCTGCACTGACATGCCCCATCGGAGTGTCTGAGGCCCACGGATGGGAAACGCGCACTGTGAAGCTCGCCCACGTCATTCCTCTGGGTTCTGCCGTTTAAAAACCACGTGTAAAGCCAGGCACTTCCGGAAATCTGCGTCGAGGGGGCCAACACAGAGATGAGGGCGGGAAGCAAGGTGGAAAGAGACACAAACTTGGGGCCCAGGATTCTGGATGTCAGAACCCCCGCATATAGGGGTGTGGGCATCCTAGGATCTCGGGACCTCAGGATTCTATGCATTTTGGAGTTTGTCTCTTTAGTCTCCTCCAGAGATAAACGCAGACCCTGGAGGGGGAGGGCACTTCTGTCCTGAGGGATCTCTGGGCCCCTCTGGCACATGGTCAGCCTGGGTTTCCTCCGCCACCCCCTCTCCCCGGAGCCGCGCGCCGCATGGTTGGCCAGTGGGACCCGGGGCTGCAGTTACGAAGGGGGAGGCTGACACCTTCTTCACCTTCTAGGCACAGCCCCCGACGCGATCTTTGACACAGTCATTGTCCCCTTTGTACAGAGGGGGGCACCGAGGCACTGAGCAGGTGCGTGGATGCCAGAGGTTACGTGGCGAACGAATGTTGAGGCCGGGATCTGGACACCAGCCTCGAGTTAGGATCCATGGTCTTCGCCTCTCCCCACCCAGGCCATCTCTAACGCCTTCATCTCCCAGGGCCCTCAGGGCCCACACCCTCCCGGCCTCGGCACACGCGGTCCCTCCACCCGTCCTTCGCTCTGCAGGCTGAGCTAGGGCCTCGCCCCAGCACCGGGCTCTCGGCTCTGCGGAGCTTCAGCTCACCCCCTCCATGGGCATGCGCAAGGCGCCCCCCGGGGGGCTGGCCAGCAACTCTCTCCGCCCACCCGGCTACAGCCTCCCCCTGCAACACTCGTTTTATAGGTGGGGAAACTGAGGCTCAGAGGTTAGCAGGCTTGCCCGGCGGCAAGAAGAATGTCTCCCATGGGGTTGTTGTGAGAGGTTTGTCAGTTGTTCACTCGCTCATTTATACGCCTGGGCGCACCACTCTGATCCAGGCCCACGTGGTGCCCCGGCTGCTGAGTCCAGGCGGGCTGGAGACAGAGGTGGGTACAGACATTCCCAGACCTGGGGTGGGGGCTGGGGGGAGTCAGAGAAGGGCTGAGGGCTGCAGGGAGGAGGAGCTCCAAGGAAGAGGAAGTGGGTATTCGCTAAGAGGAGGGAAGGGAATTCTGGGCAGAGGGGCCAGCATGTGCAAAGGCTCGAAGGTGTGGAGGGCAGCCCTAGGGACTGTGCTGGCTGTGGCAAGAACAGGTGAGGCTCAGGTGAGCCTGTGCTCCAGGGCCTGTTAAGGCTCCGCGCTCCTTTGGGAGGGCACTGGGGAGCCATAGCATGTCTCAAGCAGGGAGGGACGTGCCCCGGCTTTGGCCTCCAGATTTATGACTCCACTCCGGGTGTAAGTGCGAGCAAGAAGCACCGGCTGAGCACCTGCTGCGCACCAGGCTTTGTCCTCACTCTTGGAGGTGATGTCAGGCAGAGGACGAGTCTGGCAGGGGGCAGGCCAGCCCTGGGCTCTGTCTGTGCCGGAGGATGTGTGCAGGCCAGTGCCAACTCAGTCCCGGGCCGGGGCAGGGTCTCCCTGGGGCCTGCCCAAGAGTGCCCACGCCAGAGGCGCGGGAGGCGGGCAGCCAGGGCGTTAAAGTTAACTTCCTCTTAAACAGACTTAATTAGCGTTCTCTAGTCCCACATAAATTAAACGTGACCGGCCACGGAGGCTGGAGCGCCCAATCGATGGGCAGCAGGACGGCAAGGAATCCTCCCGCTCAGCCGTCACGTCGCTTGGCTGATAACGACTCACGCCTTTATCTCCTCCACCCAGGCCTGGGGGCCAGAGAGGTCTGGGGGCGCCGCAGCCCCTCTCCCAGCCTTAGTCTCCACATCTGTGAAATGGGGCGAGCTTGCCATCGGGCCCGGAGAGGAAGACATGATGATATACAACAAGCCCTCAGCGTGTCGCGGGACCCGGCCACTGCCAAGAATGCCCGGTTGAATCCTGGCCGGGGGCGTGCAAGGCATCCGTGCGGTTCTCTGCACCAGTGGTGTCCCCACTGGGGATGGGAGGGGTCGAGTGAGCCAGGGTGTTGGGCCCCAGAGCCTGGTTTAGCCCCGTCCCGAGGCACCCCCTGATCTGAGGGCTGGGGTTTGGTGGGTGGTCTCCTGTCACATTGATTGTGTACCTGGAGGAGGCCAGGAGGGGCTGAGAATCCCCCAGAAGGTCCTGCACACCGAACTCTCTGGGGGAAGAAGGCCCCCAAGTCTTCAGGACTCAGTAGGCTTGAATAGGATGGGGGGTCCCGGGAGGCAAATGGTGCAGGCAGCTCATGGGCCACCCTTCTGGACAAGCCTCATCTATCAGACTTGCCCTCCCAAGGGGGCCAGGCAGGGGTCTAGGAGCACTCAGTGGGACCAAGACCTGGCATTCTGGCATGTCTACACAGAGGTACCAAGGATGCCTCCTGGGCACTGACCCCTCACCTGGGTGCTGGGAACAAGGCGGTGACCACATGGGAGTGACCTCTTTCTATGATAGAGACAAACAAATGAATGTCTAAGTAGAAAACTGGAGGGTTCAGGAAGGGCTTCTTGGAGGTGGAGAGGCGGCCAAGGGCAAACTGATGCCACTAGGAATGGATGGAGAGCGGGAGAGGCATGAAAGGGCTCCAGAAAGGCCTGAAACTTGGAACCACCCCAGAGCTGGGAGGGAGTGCCCCGGGTGGTCTTGGGAAAGTGTGACTGAATGGGGTGGGGGTGTCAGCACACAGAATTGTGGGTGTGGTCTATGTGGGGTGTGGCCTGGGCCAAGGTGGGCATCAGGCAGGGTCTCCCCTCTTTGAGGACCAGGGCTTAGGTAGCAAATAGTCCCCCACCCAGGGAGTGTTTGGACAAAATTGAGACCCAAGAGACCTCTATCGCAACATTGCAGGGGCTGGTGGCAGATGGACCTGGACTCAGACCTCCTCCAGGTTTGTGGGGCCAGAGGGGGCCTGGGGGAGGGAAACGGGGCTGGGGGAGGACCATGAAGAGGCTCTGCTTGGGAGGCAGGCAGAACTCCCCAAGGACAGGGCTTTCAAGAAGGAGAAGGAGCTAAAAAAAAAAAAAAAATTAATTAATTAAAAAAAAAAGAAAAGCAAAGAAAGAGAAGGAGCTGGTTAGGCGACCAGAAGGTGTGCAAAGGCCCTGAGGCAGGCACAGCAAGGAGGCTTGTTTGGTGGAGTTGAGGGACAGGAGAGCTCCAAAGATCAGGTGGAAAAGCAGGTGGCTGGGGCAGGGACTGGGTTTCACTGAGGAGGGAGGGAGCCATGGGGGGCTCCAGAAGGGTGGAGGGCAATGGTCTGATTTTCCTTTGGAAAAATCTCTTCTGCTGCCACTTGGAGGCTGTCAGGGTCAGGAGGGAAGGAAGGAGGTCCAGGCAGAAAAGAAGGGGTACCATGGGCTGAGGGGTGCAGAGGTGGGGAGAGTGGCGGGGGCAGGGATTGATTTTAAAGGGGGGTTGGGGGACGGGGCGCCTGGGTGGCTCAGTCGTTAAGCGTCTGCCTTCGGCTCAGGTCATGGTCCCAGGGTCCTGGGATCGAGCCCCGCATCGGGCTCCCTGCTCGGTGGGAGGCCTGCTTCTCCCTCTCCCACTCCCCCTGCTTGTGTTCCCTCTCTCGCTGGGTCTCTCTCTCTCTCTCTCTCTCTCTCTCTCTCTGTCAATTAAATAAATAAATAAAATCTTAAAAGAAAGGGGGGGTTGGGAGAATCAGAGACACCTCCCTGTTGCGGACACCAATGGTGGTCTGTCCCCACCCTGCCCCTCACCACCGCCTGAACCCCAGTGGCGGTGGGTGGGTGGGTGGCTTGGCTCAGGGCTGCTTGGAATGTTATTCATAAACGCACCTCAGGCCCAGCCTCTAAGCTGGAAGCCCAGCTCTGCATCACGTCTGGTGGCTGCAGGGAGCTCAGCCAGGCCTCAGATCAAGCTGTTCCTGGCCCAGCATCAAACGTGCAGCCCCAGGCGGGCCTGGCTCCCCACCCTGGCTGGCCTCAGTTTACTCCTCTGTGCAGTGTGCCTTCATGTAGACCCCCCCCCCCCAGAAGAGAAGTTGCCGCTGGGGGCTCTGCATGCAGGGCAACTGGTGTGAATCTGCCCTGTGAGCCCCACCCCTGGGGGTTCCCAGGCTAGACTGGGGGTGCCCGATGGCCCAAGGGGTCAGGGCAGGGTAGCGGACGACAGGGAGGCACTGCCAGGGAGGGGGCATGGGAGTATCCCTCCCTGGGCCTCAGCGTCCCCATCTGGGTCTGGCTGAGGGGCAGGCAAACAAAACCACGACAGTCATGTCTGCCTGGGACAGCTAGGAGCTTCCCGGGTGCCCCCGTCTCTAGGCCCAGCTGGAAGGTGACGGCGGTTTGAGAAAAAGGGTATCTTTGTTTGGGAAGCGGTGGCCAGGGTTACCCCTTCCCTAGAGGGGACCGGTGCCTCTCGAAACTCGTGTGAGCGGCCTGCAGAGGTCCCCTACCTCTGAGCCTCGGTTTCCCCAACTCCAAAACAACCACCACAGACGGGCGTGCCTCTCTCTGAGCCAAGAACATCCCCTCACCCATTCTGAGCACAGCTTCTCCCCCAGCCTGGCCCCCCTTCTCCATGCTGCTTGCACGCCCCGAGGGACAGGGAACTCACCCCCGCCCCAGAGCTCTTGGGTGGAGGTTTGATGTGTGTCAGGCTGGGGCCTGGGACAGACTCAGAGGAGGCAGTTCTGAGAAGAGGTGGAAACAATTCTCAGAAACCCCGAGATCCTGAGGGACTCCTTTCCTTTCTCAGAAACACCCCCCCTTCCCCCCGCCCACCAACTCTGCAAGACGTCTGGGCAGAAATCTGGGTGGCCATGGACGGGCCTGACACCAGCCCTTGGCAGCATCCCCCCCAGCCTTCCCCTACGCGGCATGATCCCCCCAAGGCAATGTCTCCCCCCCCCACCTGTCCCCGAGAGGCCTCATCCGGCCCTCCACACCGAGGGCCCACCCACGCCCCACCGCAGTGTCCCTGTCGTCCTGAGCTGGCGCGTCTCCCGGCCCTGTCCTGAGCTCATCTCGTCCCTCACCGCTTTGGGCTGACAAACCTGTGAATCTAGCATTCTTAGCCATCAGCACAAAGTTGGCGGCCGCTCTGGCCCGGCCTCACCCAGTGTCCAGGCAGGAGGAATGCAATGCTCTCCTCCCCCAGGCCCCCTGGACCCCAGCTGCCCCGGCCCAAGGGTGGTGCTGGACACAAGCCGCCCCTCCAAAGTGGGACACCTCTGGGTCCCCTCCCCCAAGAAATGGACTCAGCCCCGGGGACCCCCCAGGTGTCTTGGTCGGCAGCCCTGGAACGGTGGGGCCGCCTTGATGTCTGGGCTGGGAAGGGCCCCACCACGCTGCAGGCTGCTCTTTGTGCGCAGAGGGGTCTCGCCCAGGGCCTCCCAGGAGGTGAGGTACTTAACCCTTTTCCAGGTACTGCTGACTCACCTAGGTCCTTACCTGCCTCGGGTCACCCCAGTGGCAGCAGCAGGAAGGTGGGGCTCCAGGCGCCTGGTGGGCAGTAGTGGGGGAAAAGAAGGAACATCACCCCGCCTTGGCCTGTGTGCCCCTTGAGGGGTCTCCCGTGGGGTGACCCGTCTCCTCAAATGCTCGGTCCCCTCAGGATGGGCGCCTCTGGGATCTCCGGGCATGTCAAGCTGTCAGAGCTTAAAACTTCCCGTTCTCCAGTTTCTGCAAAAATACCAGGTTTCACGCCCATCAGAGCGTCTTTAGGAAGTGGGCAGCCCGAAGCCAGGAGAGAGCATGCGTGGGCGAGGACGTGCCGCCGGAGCCCCCAGCACTGCGGGCCGAGGTGGGCTGGAACGGTCTCGGACTCGCCAGACAGCGGGGCCACCCCCGGGACCGGGCCGGCGGGGCCTGCAGCCTCAGCTCGCAACCCGGGATTTTTTAGAAAGGGAGGTGATGGGGTGCCTGGGTGGCTCAGCCTTGAGCCTCCGACTCTTGAAATCGACCCAGATCGTGATCCCGGGGTCGTGGGATCGGGCCCCACATGGGGCTCTGCGCTCAGCTGGGAGTCTGCTGGAGGATTCTCTCTTCCTCTCCCTCTGCCCCTCCTCCAGCTCGTGCCCGCTCTAAATACACACATACATACACACATACACACATACATACATACATACATACATACATACATACATACAGTCTTAAAAAAATAAAAAGCCAGGTGAAATGGACATAACGTAAAGCTAACCGTGGAAGCGAACAATTCAGCGGTGTTTAGTGCGCTCAGGCCCCCTCTGCCTAACCCCGGAGCAGGCTGAGCAGGCTGGGGTCCGGGTCGGTGGGCCGGCCGTGCTGCGCACATGCGCACACCGGCTTCTGTCCGAGGCCCTGTTTTCTGTCCTTCCGGGTGAGGATGCCTGGGTGGTGCGGTGACTCTACATTTGTGATCTGTGGGAACCACCACAGTTTTCCAGGCAGCGGCCCCATGAGGGCTCCTGAATTTCACCTTCACCCTCCGGGGACGAATATCCACCTAAGAACGTGGGTGTGCGAGCCAGGAGGCTGGCCGAGGCGGGCGTGCAGCCCAGCTCAGCCGGACCTCCGTGTCCCCAGCTGACCGAGGGGCACATGGGCTCAGACCAGGGTTTCAGATCTCTGCATGTAGCAGCACGATGCTTTATTCAAAGGATCAATTTGCAGGAGGCCAGTGCTTCAGAAGGATGAAACAGGGCCCACTCCTCCAGGTAGGGTGCCGGTTTGGGGGGTGCAGAGGTTTCCTGTGGTTGCTGTGACAGGTCACCACCAATTTAGGGCTTAAACCGCTCACACTTATTCCCTGACAGTTCTGGGCTCAGAAGTCCTAAAACCCCAGCGTGGGCAGGGCTGGTCCCCCCGGGGCCCCAGGGAGACCTGGTTCCGGCCTTTTCCTGGTCCGCGGCCCCTCCTCCATCCTCACCGCCAGCAGCGTGGGGTCTGCCCATCTCTGGGACTCCCACCCTCTGCCTCCCTCTCGTGAGGACCTCGTGAGGACGCCGGGCCCCCCAGGAACCCAGGGTCACCCCCTCCTTGGGGGGCCCTGACAAGCTCGCCTCTGCCACGTGAGGGAACACGTCCCAGGTCCTGGGATCAAGGGTGAACCTCTTTGGGACCATTGTTCAGCCCATCACAGAGGACACCCCCCCCACTAACCCTCCCTCACCCCCAATTCTAACTTGGAGCTAGGACACCATTCATAGCCTCTGAGGCTGCGGGAGTAGCTTGAGCCCCCAGGGGATCTTATGATCTCCAACTTCTGATCACTCACTGCATGAATAAGTATTTATTGAGCACCTGCTGTATACCAGGCCTCTCTAGCGGGGTGGCTTTGTGGACGTGTGACCTGTGCAGCCGCCCAAGGTTCCACGCTTGGTTTAATGCTCTGCTGTCGCCGCCTTGAAATTCCTGCCAGTTTGATCTTTGAGTGCATGTTCATGCGTGGAGTCCAATGGGACAAGGGAGCGGAACACAGGGAAGCCACAGGCCCACGTAGCTTGTCCTGGCTCCTTGCCTCCCTGTTTGCGCCTGCCAGCTTCCACAGAGTTAGCAGCATGTTCGCACGTCCACAGTGACACGAAAGCAGGTTGGTTGGTCTTGCACAGCGTTTCAATTGTTCTGGTAAGAACAAAACACATAGGCGTGGATAATTTGCAAGGTGCAACCGTGCGCTTTCAGTGGCTGTGGGGACAAGTGGCGTGCTCTCAGATTTGTTCGCACTTAAAATCAGCATTGCACGACAGAAATGGTAATGTTCCTGGTGGTTGTTCAAATGGTTCGTTTTTCTTTATGGAAAGACATGGAATAGCAAACGGAAGAAACCGTGACGGGTGCAGGGAGAGAGATGCTGGGAGAAAGGGAAAAGCTTCAAAGTTTAGCATCTTGAATGACATCTCTTTTCCTGCATTTTCATTTTGCAGTGAGCCCTGCAAATTATGTGGCCAGCCCAGCGCATGGGGTTCTGGGAACAACTGTGAACAGACATGGACCAGACAAGAAATAAATGAGTATTTCAAATGTAAGGTGTGCAAGAAGGTGATATGAGCTGTGAGCAAAGTCAAGTGGTAGGAAGATTGGGGAGGCTCGGGTTATTTGTGGAGGTCATTTATTGGTGACATTTGTTAATGCCTACTATGTACTGGTGGTGACGGTACCTTGACGTCAAGGTGTTTGAGTAAAAGAGGGGCCTGCTTCATTCTCTCGGGCCGGCCTCCCTGCACAGCCTCCTGGCTTCTCAGCAATGGAGGGAGAGTTTCCTCCCTGCTGGTGCTAACTGAAAGATCCCAGAGAAAGTTTTGATTGGCCAGTGTGGGTCACGTGTCCGTTTCTGGACCAATCAACACCGCCAGGAGGAGGAGATACTGCATGATTGGCTGGCTTATGTAAGGTACCCGTGTTCATGGCCAAGACATGATTGGGAAGGATCACCAAGATTGGGAGAAGACAGGGCTGAACACATATTTCCAGGCCCAGACAATAAGGACTGGGTTGCAGTGTGGAAGGGCAGAGGAGAAGGTACGGCTAAAGGCTATGCTTGGGACCCAGATGCGGAATCCCAGAGAAGGGGGTTTGGAGGC
Organism: Zalophus californianus; assembly: GCF_009762305.2. NCBI lineage: Eukaryota > Metazoa > Chordata > Mammalia > Carnivora > Otariidae > Zalophus > Zalophus californianus. Next base: position 1,054,618 of record NC_045595.1, read on the forward strand.
TGGGGCTTTGAGGGATGAGTAGGAGTTTGCCTGGTGAAGGTGTAGGGCAGAGGGAACAGCATCAGTGAGAGAGAGAGAGAACACAGCTGTAAAGGGGGGCAGTGTTGGAGACAGCCTAGGTCAAATCCTTGAGGAATCTTCCATGCCAAGCCAGGAGAGTGGGACCTTTCCCCCCAGGCAATGAAGAGGCACGGTAAAGTTTTAGAGCAGCGGAAGTATGTACCAAGTCTTCAAGTGAGAAAGAGCCTCCTGATGTCACTGTTGGGGTGGTCTAGATCAAGAGTCAGCAAACTGTGGCCCAAGGGCCAAATGTGGCCCTTGGCTTGTTTTTATAAATAAAGTTTTATTGACACACAGCCATGCCCACTCATTCATTTATCATCTATGGTGCTTTCGCTACAAGGACAGAACGAGCAGTCCTGACAGTCTGTCTGGCCCACAAATCCAAACATATTTACTCTCTGGCCCTTTACAGCCTGGTCTCGAAGAGTGAGGGCAGAGGTAGGAGACCCAAGAGGAGGTGGGGCCTTCGGGGGCTGCAGAGGGAGCCTGTTCCAGGGGGACTCAGAAGGCAAGATGGGGGATGTTGGAGACTGAATATGGGGGCAGGGGGTTGGGAGACAGCGTTTCTAGCTGGGAGATGGGTACATGGCAGAACGGTCACTGATGGGGACACAGAAGGACTCTGAGGCTGGGTAAGCCGGCCGAGTCACAGGCCTAGGACAGGGGAGAGGCTCCCAGGAGAGGCCTGGGGTGGCAGTGCGGGCCTAGAATCTTCCATGGGGCCTGGTGGATGTGGACCAAGGCCTCCAGTGAGCCCCAGGGGGGCCTGCCGGCTACCTTCAGAACGGTCCCACGTTGCCGGAGCTCACCTGACCACTAGCAGGTACAGCCTCCAAGGCCTCACGGCCTGGAAATTCCACGGGTCCTGAGCTACACTGCATGGAAGGCAGACAGCAGATATGGAAGCCTTCTTGGGTGGCCACCCAACTGTTCCAGGGGCTGCTGCAGAGTCAGGGAAGGCCTGGGCCCTCAGACGATGTTCCAGGCCAGGGGCCCTGCAAGCCACTGTCCATGGTGCCTTCGGAGTATGTATAAGTCACCGTTCAAGTGACAGGGCCGAGGTGTCCGTGCCGGGCTGCCCACAGGTTTGGGTCCAGCTCAGGCAGACCTTTGGATAACCACCAGAGGCCCGGGGGCTTCATCCCACGCACAATGGGGACCCTGGCGCCTGCACAAAATGCTCCACCAGCCCCAACTCTGCAGAGTAAATGCTCCCGGCACCGAGCCCCTTAACTTGTCCGGATGGCTGCCCCTGACCCAGCAACAGAGCCCTCTGCCCGGGCCCCTGCGGGCCTCCCTCCGGCTCCCCGCGCCCTGCCCGGCACAGTCTCTGGTGTTCCGAAGATGCCCGGAAGGATGGGCCATGGGGAGGGCAGTCTGATCAATAGCTCCGGCAGCCTCTGGGGCGGGCGGAAGCCAGAGCCGGGTGGCCGTCTGCTGTCCCCCACTCCACCCTCCAGGAAGGCGGGTAAGACTCAGAGACCCTCTTGAGCGAAGCCGGGCACCCGCCTGCCACCCGGCGCCCCTATCTGCCCCCGAAGGACCCAGTTCCTGAATTGCTCCCACGGCCGCGCCGCAGGCCTCCACCAGAGCCTCTAATAGCCTGGGCCTAATGTTTTATTGTTGGTTTTAAAAGTGTAATTAGTTCAAGTGTAAACAGAAAAACCTGCTTAATTAAGAATTTTTAAACAGGGGCATAAAGCGCTAGCGGAAACGTTGGCGAACCCCGAGCTGCTTTCATAAAATCGATTGGGAAGAGGCTCCGAGTGCGGGCCGGGCAGGGCGGGGGCGCGGGGGGAGCCGGACAGCCTTCTGGAGGATGCCATTCGCCCGGCGGGCGCGGGCCCCGGGGACCTGCTGCTTTACGATCGGGGTCTCGGGACCGGTGCCTAATGATTTTTACGCATTAATGGAGATGACAGTTGGCCAAGACTGACTGTTTAAGAAGCCTTTATGGGTGGCTTGGAGCCGAGTCCTGCGACCCCGAGGCTGGCTGGGTGGTGGAGCCCCCACCCTGGCCAGGGAGGCCCTTGTTCTGCCTGTCCCCCGGGGGCTGGTTGGCCGGGCGCCCTCCTGGTGGGGCACGTGCGCGCGCGCGCGGGTATGCGCACACGGAAACAGTGGCTAGAGGCTGGGCCGCCACTGGGTCCTCTCCCGGCCGATCAGGCCTGTCCCCTGCACGTGTCGACGTCCTCCCTCAGTGTCAAGGGCTTCAGCTTCTCCCTCAATGTAGGTAGCGCCGGCCTTGCACCAGGGGTGGGGCAGTGTCCACATGGCGCTGGAGGATTAGTCTGAACCAGGGCCCCAGACAAGATCGGTGGGACCCCATCCCTGGGGAGTTACGGGTGGGGCTGTCACCCATCATTAGGAGGTCACAAAGGCCCCAGGTTGGGCACAACAACTTGTTCCACCTGGGAGTTTGGCATCGCGGGGCTTGAGAAGCAGCAGAGAAGTTCCGGAGGGCAGAGTGGTCGATGGCACTGCCCCCATGTAGCCTGGAGCTGGGGGTCGAGGGTCCTGGGGGCGGGGGACGAGTGAGCAGGGCATGGAGCATGGGCTCTGGCCCGGTCTCAGCTCCGTAGTCTGTGTCCCTTCCCCTCTCCCCCACCCCCACCCCAGCGACTTTCTGCGAACAAGAATACGTGGCCCCCTAGAGGAGTGGACAGGTGGAGGCTGGGGGCTGGGGTCCCCCTTCCAGCCTCGGGGGCCTCTCGGATTGAGATGGCTTGGTGGTCTCTTTCACCTCCGCTCCCCCAGGACCCTCCTCGTGTCTGGCCAGCCCTGCCTCTGAGGATGGAGATGGGGGATAGGAGCCGCCTCATTGAGATCCTTGCAATGCCAGTTGCCGAGTGGAGGCTGGTGTTACCCTGGCTGCATCCCAGGTGCTGGCTCCAAGGCCTGAGCTTGCCACCACTGAGCCCCCTGGAGACCACCGGGGAGGGTCCGGGGTCAAGGCCCCAGGAAGAGACCCTCTGTTCCTGGAGCAAAGGGACCACCTTCGGGGGTTCCAGCCCTCCAATCCTTGGGATCTGGGTAGGAAGGGGCTCAGTGGACACCTTTAGATGGATCACAGGAACCCAGGACCTTGGCCTTCCACTGCCCCCACTTCTTGTCCTAAGGGTCAGAGATGAGGTGGGTCCCCCTTGGCCCACCTGCCCATTTGTGTCAGGGGTCCGTGGGCCGGCCCCCCCAGTGTAGTGGCAGCTCCCAAAGAATCCTAACGATTATAATGCAGGAAGGGAGGCTGGCGGCCAGCACTGAGGCCTCTGCCTGGAGCCCCGCCTGCTCTCAGCTGCCACGACCAAGGCAGATCAATAGCTGGTGAGGCAGCCGGAAGGGTGATCTCTCTCCTCCGACTGGGAGGCGAACATGCAGCTGGGCTCCGGCACGACCCGGGCCAGCAGTCAGGGTCTGGCCTCACTGGGCAGCCTTCTGTTGGTCTCTCTCTGTCCCTCTCCTTCCCTGTGTCTCTCCTATCTGCCTCTCTTTCTCCCTCTCTCGGAATCCGAACGAGGCCCCGAGATCTCCCTGAGAAAGCACCCCCATCCAGGAGCCGGAGTGCCCAGCCCCACAGGTGAGCCCACCCCAGGAGGGGGCCGAGCCAGCCGCCCCGCCCCTGGTCTTCGGGCCCCACCCTGGCCCTGGTGGGTCTCCTTCGTTGCGGTGTTCATTCAAGTCTGAGCAAGCTCCCAACACGTAAAAGCCATGAAATTTCCACGGGAAAATCCAATTCTGGCCAGTGGGCCACCGTGGCCACCCTGGTCTGTCTTCCCGGTGGGGGTCCCAGTCCCCTGGCAGCGCCCGGCTTCCTGATCGCAGCCTGTTTGGACCGCGGCCATCTGTGAGGTGGGGTCTGTGCTGCGCAGCAGCGGCTCTCGCTCCTTTTCCCACCCCCAGCTCGAGTCCCTCCCGATGGGACCCTGGCTCAGTTCGCAACCCTCTGAAACCTCAGGGCTCTCATCTGCAAAGCGGGGGGCGAGTTCCAGGACATGCCTCCAGTTCCCTGAGATGAGCAGGGCTCCCTCGCAGATGAGACCTTTGCGGGTGTGAGAAGCAGGAACTGGATTCCAATGGCACCAACCATGGAACCAAGAAGTAGACACAGCTGCAGGTGGGGCTTGATCCAGTAGCAAAGCCTGGTCACCAGGTCTCCTACGAGGCAGCCCGCAGCCTTTCCTCCCTCCGGCCCAGCAGGGGAGAGACAGAGATAGAGAGAAGGAGAGACAGAGAGACACAACCCTTCTCTCTCTCTAAGCAACTCAAGGCCTGGGATTCTCTCTGATTGGATCAGTTTAGGTCACATGGCCACTCCTGGCCCAATCGCTACAGCCCCAGGATGGGCCGCTCTGATTGGCTCTGCCTGGGGTATGGGATTTCCCGGGGTGGGGGGTCAGATCGCAATGCCTGCCCCCTGGGGCTCCTTCTTCCTGGGCAAGGCGGGTAGGGAGACAGGGGAGGGACAGCACTGTGTGTGCGGCTGGCGCTGTTGGAGCCGACCGGACCACCCACCCCTGCGCAGCCCCTCTTTGCACCCCCAGTCAATATGCCCCTCCTGCAGGCAAGCCTTCCTTGACTCCTACTCGCTGAAGTTCAGCGGACTGAGAGCCTCCCTCTGGCCACGTGGGGCTGGCCACGTCCCAGGCTTGCCAGGCACCTCCGGGCTGGGAGTTTCCTTAAGGCCTCTCTGGACCCGCCCCACATTGTCCAGACGCTGTTCAAATAAGTCCTCCCCCTGCCCCCAGCCTCAGTTTCCCCGTCCGTAAGAGCGCCTTGAGGACCTCAGCAGGACACCAGTGACCCTCAGGGCACAGATCAGGGGAGGACCTGCGCGTGGAACGGGAGTGCTCTCAGCCGGCACCTGGGCCTCACAGAGAGATACAGAGATGGGGTGGAGCTTGAACTTAGAGAAGCAGCCGCTTTTTAGGGCGGATGTATGTCCTGGCCATCTACGCGGGAGCGGCGGCCCTCTCGGGGTGGCCATCTCCGGCGGCCGCGGGTGACTAGCAAGGGCCTTGGCTCCTCCTAGCTGTCTATCCCGCCGCCTTGGGGGTGGCGAGGCCCCTCAGAGGGGCTGGACCCCCACAGGGACCATCCGCACAGGAGGAGGAGCACACGGAACCCCCAACAGGGGACCCACTTATAGTAAATATTCGTTGTTGATCTGAACTCACATGTAACAGGGCCTCCTGATTTTATCTGGTCACTCCGGAGGAGACAGGTTCCTCCCCACCCCCGCCCCCACCAAACATCTTCCCTCCCTCCAACTAGCATTTATTGAGCACCTACTCTGGCACCAAGACACATTCCCAGAGGTGGGGGTGGGGCCAGGGGATACCTGGAGCAGGTGGGAAGGAGCCCGGTAGGGAGGCTCAGAGAGGCGGGGAAGGTGCCTAGGGTCACACAGCAGGTTGAGCCGTCTGGCCACAGAGGTCGGTAGAGAGGGAGTCTCTGAAACCGGTGTGGCTGGGGCCTCCAGGAGGCCAGACGCTGGCACGCAGGCCTCCGCATCCCTCCTGGGGCCACCCAGAGGGATGGCTCCGGGACGTTTGCAGCCCAAGTGGAAGCCGGCGGGAGCAGGGGGCAGTGTGTGGACACAGAGAGTCAGCATAGGAATGTGCGTGCGTGTGTACGTGCGTACAAGTGAGTCTCCATGTGTGCACCTGCACAGGCCTGTGCCAGGTCAGGACCTGTCTGCACACGCGTCGGCCGTGTAGACATCTTGACAGCACGCACTCGATGTGGATGTCTGTGCAGTGTGCACAGAGGCGTGTGGGAGGGATGGATGGATAGACAGAAGGATATATTATGTATGATGGATATCTGGATGGCCAGATTGATGAATGGTTGAATGAGGGGATGGGTGGGTTGATGGCGAGTGGATGGGTGGGTTGATGATGGATAAATAGATGAGTGGGTGGGTGGGTGGGTGGGTAGATGGATCAAAAATGGATGGAGTGAGGGCGCCTGGGTGGCTCAGCTGGTTGGGCGACGGCCTTCGGCTCAGGTCATGATCCTGGAGTCCCGGGAGCGAGTCCCGCATCGGGCTCCCTGCTCGGCGGGGAGTCTGCTTCTCCCTCTGACCCTCTTCCCTCTCGTGCTCTCTATCTCTCATTCTCTCTCTCTCAAATAAATAAATAGAATAAAATCTTAAAAAAAATGGATGGAGTGTAGAGGGCTGGATGACGGCTAAGTGGATAGACGGATGGATGGATGGATGGATGGATGGACGGATAGACGGATGAATGGATGGATCTATGGATGGATAGTGGATGGATGGATGGATGGATGGATGGAGGGAGGGAGGGATGGAATGAATGAATGGATGAATGAATGGAAGGAAGGATGAATGCCTGTATGGATGATGGCTGGACAGATGGATGGATGAGCAGATGGACAGCTGGATAGGTGAACAGCTGTCCCTAAGAGCCCACATCTAACCAGGCTACAGGCCATCATTTCCAAGAGCTTCCATCTGCTGCCCTCCAGGTCTCAGTGTCTCCTGACAGTCTCACTGGGGGAGGGGACATGGGGGGCCCAGAGTCATCTACACTACCCCCTGCCACACCACCCTGCCGTCCTTCCCCCCAAGAAGGCCAGGTCCAGGAGCAATAAATGGGGTAAAGATGCAGAAAGGTAATTAATCTACACGGGGTGGGGGGGAGTGTTAATACCTTGAAGACACGGGAGACACACTGTCAGCTCCTACCAATTAGTGGCCTAACCTATGTGGGTGCTCTCTGTGGCGCGGCTGAGTTGATTACTCTAATTAATTTTGCATCGACCTCATGGATCTGCCAGGAGAGCACTGACTGGCCTGGGAGACGGATGCCGCCAGCCCGCCTGCAGCCCCCACTGCCGGCCTCCCCACACCTAGCCACTCAGCACCCCCTCACCGCCTGGCCCGCAAGGTCACCCGTGTCCTCACCTGGCCTTCAAGGCCCTGAACGGAGTCTGGCCAACTGCCCAGGACTCTGCTTCGGTGGCACCTTTGCAGCCCAGGTGCCTTGTCACAATGGTGGAGTGGGGCTGCAGGCAACCCCCTGGCCAGGCAAGAGACCCCCCAGCTGGCTGTGACACCGCCCACGGCCTTTGGCGGCTGCCCCTCAGGAGAGAATGCAGGAGGGGGCGCCCTGTGAGTGAAATGCTGGTAGCTAATAACTGTCCCTCTACGGTGGTTTCTGGCCACAGCCAGACGCACCTTGTCCCATGCACAGGGAGCTTCCCTAAATCACAGTGGGTGTGAGTTTCCTTCTCCTTCCATAACAAATCACCACGAACTTAGCTGTAAGACAACACGGATCTATTTTCTGACACTTCTGGAGGTCAGGAGCCTGACATGGGCCTCCCAGGGCTAAACCCCGGCGTGGTCAGGGCTGGTCCCCCCAGGGCCCCCGGGAGACCCGGCTCCGGCCTTTTCCTGGCTCACGGGCCCCCCCTCCAATCCTCACTGCCAGCAAGGCGGCGTCCGCCCATCTCTGGGACTCCCACCCTCTGCCTCCTTCTTATGAGGGCCTCGTGAGGATGCCAGACCCCCCGGAAACCCAGGGTCACCCCCACCTCGGGGCCTTAATCTCATTTGCAAAGTCCCTTCTGCCACCAGGTTTCATATCCATGGCTCCCGGGACTGTGATGGGGAGGTCGTTGAGGCCGTTATTCGGCTGACCACACAGGGGCACACTCACACTGAGGCAAGGCAGGCCCCCAACTCTGCGGGCAGAAGCTGGACACAGCCATGCCTGAATGGACCTTTGAACGTGGGGTAATCAGAAAGCCGACAGGAACCCACACATCCAGGGAAAACAACATGGGGCCAGCCCCCTCCCCACAACCCTCCCAGGCTCTGGTTAGCATCACCAGAGAGGATTGTGTGGTTTACAACCAAAGGCTATTTACATACAGTTACACCTGTGTGACCTCCATCCCAAGGAAGACCTACAAAGTTCCCTTCATCCCAGAGGGTCCCCTCACGGCCCCTGTCTATACCCCTTGGAGGTGATCACTGCCTGACCACCAGCGCCAAAAATTAGTTTCACTTGTTCTTGAGATTTGTATACGTGGAGCTTATGTGTGTTCTTTTGTGTTTGGCTTCCTTTTGCTTCCTAACCTGTCTGAGAGAGGCATCCGTGATGTTGGACACATTGGTAGCTTCTGCCTTCCGTTTGTCCAGTATTCCCTTGTATGAGTGTCGGTCCTACTATGGCTACCTGGGTTCGGTGGGCATCCAGGTTACACCCAGCTGAGGCTGTCGTGAGCAGACACGCTGTGATCGATCTTGTACAAGTCTTCTTCTGTGGACAGACGCTCTCATCCCTCTGGGGTGGGGTTGCGGGGATGCAGGGTGAGCTGATATGGCCAGTCTTCCACAGTGATTGAGCCAACTCATACCCCCACTGGCGGGGAAGGAGGGTTTTCTCTCCTCCACTCCGGGAGGGCTGGCCAGCAGTCAGGACACGCCAAAAGAATCCACCACCGCCATTTTATAGCAAAGAATAGTCACTTCAGATCCACCTTCCCTTGAGGAAAAGCAAAAATAAGAGTAAGAGGGGCAGCTGGCTGGCTCCGTGGGAGGAGCGTGGGGCTCTTGATCTCGAAGTTGTGAGTTCGAGCCCCACGTGGGGCGTAGAGAGGACTAAAGAAATAAATAAATAAACGGAGGAAACAAAAACTGTCTACTTTGAAAAACAAAACAAAACAAAACAGAATAAGAATAAGGAATGTGGGAAGTATGAAAAGCCCCCAGACCTTGAGAGATTAGAGTTGCGGGTGGGAGCACATGCCCAGGAAACAGAAGACCAGTGTCCCATGCGCCCCCCGGGAAAAGAAGGAAGCCGCGGGTTTTACAGAGAAGAGACGAAAGAGAAAATTCCAAGGGGGACAAGAGGCTAAAATACAGGAACAGGGGAAAGAGCAGAGAATGACCTAAGGAAACTCCAAACACCGTGAGGTGCGGCACAGACCAGAGGCAGCCCCGCAGAACCCCCAGCGCATGTGCGTCACCGGCTTGCTGGATTATTCCGGAAGGCAGAGGGAAAACACAGACCGAACAGAGCTGCATTCCACAGACATCCCAGAAAACCGTCCCCGGGTGAAGACATGTCCGGAGCCACAAAAACCCGGGAAGGGGCTTCCGTTTCTCCGGCAAAATGAGAGGAAAATATCACCGTTCCTCCCGGAGGAATGTGTCCAGGTGAGGACTAGGGAGAAACATACAAGAATGCAGATCAAAACAAACAGAAAGCCCAGAAAAATCTCAGAACCTGCCACAGCCAAGGTGCCGGAGGCCACACGAGGACCGAAGGCACGTGCGGTTCTGGGGCAGAAGAAGGACATTTAGGGGAAAGTAAGGGAATGTGAATAAAGCATGAACCTTGGTTATTATTATGTGTCAACATGGGCTCATGAATTGTGATGAGTATACAGTAGTAACCCAAGATGCGAATGATTGGAGAACCCAGGCGTGAGGTTACAGGAATGCTCTTTACTGTCTTACTTTTTTTGTTAATCTAAAATTGTTCCCCAAATAAAGTTTTATTAAAACAAACATCCTACAAAGATAAAAACATGGTGTAGGGTTTCTCCTCTGCATGCTCACACGTGAAAGGCAGTGAGCATTCTCACGCGCACACACATGTGAACGCGTGAGGGGGTACGTGTGCCGAATGACGAGATGGGGGGCCCCCTTTACAACATGGGAGCGCGTGAAATCAGCACGTCACACGCGTTAAATATCTTACTATGTTATTTGTCAATTATGCCTCCATAAAGCTGGAGAAAATGTCTTAAAAAGGCAATAAAGCGAAATGTTTTAATGGGAAAGCAACGTGTCCTGGACCCCGTCCTAACCAGGCTGCCGCTGATGTGGGAGGTGGAACTTGGCAAACGCCCCACCTGTTTGCCTTTCCTAAAAAATGTAATGACTGGGCGGCTGCAGACAGACAGACCGAAGCAAAATAAAGAAATCTCCCAAGGAAGTGGCCATGGTGAACACCCGTAGCATTTAAACATTAAATTGGATATGTATAACAGTTGAAACTATCACTATTAATGTAATTTTTGAGAGGTGATATATAATTTGGAAGCATAATAATTTTTTAAAGATTTTATTTATTTATTAGAGAGAGAGAGGGCACACAAGCAGGGGGAGGGTCAGAGGGAGAAGCAGACCCCCCACTAAGCAAGGAACCGGTACAAAGGGGACCGGTCCTGGGATTGATCCCAATTTGGGGGGGGGGTGTCACAAAACAAAACCCACCTTCATATGCACACAAGGGACCCAGAGGACTTGACAAGACTGCTCAGGGCCATGTGGGAGCCGGCGCAGGGATGGATGAATGTGGAAACAAGGGGGCAATGGAGTAAGCAGCAGATTTTTGTCCATAGGAATGCATCAGTGTTGGGGTGTCCTGCGGTCTCAGTCCGTGGAGCATGCAACCCTTGACCTCTGGGTTGTGAGTTCGAGACCCAGGTCAGGTGTAGAGATTACTTAAAAAGAAAGAAAAAAGGAAGGAAGGGAGGGAGGGAGGGAGGGAGAGAGGGAGAAAGAAAGAGAAAGAAGAAAAAGAAAGAAAGAAAGAAAGAGAGAAAGAAAGAAAGAAAGAGAGAAAGAAAGAAAGAAAGAAAGAGAAAGAAAGAAAGAGAGAAAGAAGGAAAGAAAGAAAGAGAAAGAAAGAAAGAAAGAAAGAGAAAGAAAGAAAGAAAGAAAGAAAGAAAGAAAGAGAAAGAAAGAAAGAAAGAAAATTTATTTCTTAGTTGTGACACGTGTCATGGTAATGTTAGATATTAGTTAGCATCAGGAACTTTCATTACAAGTCTTCTTAAATATAAAATTATTCCAAAATTTAAAACATGAGAGAGAACTAGATGACTTTGGGTTTGGAGATGAGCTGGACTGCACTAAAATTAAAAACTCGTGCTGGGAGAGACACTGTCAAAAGGATAAGACAAGCCGCAGACTGGAAGAAAATATTTGCAGAAGACATGTCTGATAAAGGACTGTGATCCCAAATACACAAAGTGCGCGGAAAATTCAACAATAAGAAAACAACCTGACTGAAACGTGGGACAAGGTCCTGGCCACACCCCCGCCCGTGAAGACGTTCAGATGACAAACGAGCACATGACAAGATGCCCTGTGTCCAGTGTCATCAGGAAAATGCAAACGAGACGCACACCCCCCCCCCCGCCCCGCAGTCCTGCCGGGACGTCCGACAGCAGGTGCTGGTGAGGGTGTGCGGCGCAGGGCGCGCTCACGCGTTCCGGGGGGCACACCCCGGGAGCCACTCTCAAGGACAGTTTGGCGGTTTCGTGCAGAACTAAGCCTACTCTGGCCCCCCCATCCAGCAACCACACTGTTTGGCATTTACCCAAAGGAGCCGGAAACGTGTCCACACAAAACCCCGCGCACGGATGTTCAGCGCAGCTTTATTCGTAACTGTCCACACTTGGAACAACCAAGACGCCCTTCGTAGGCGAGTGGATAAATGCGCCGGGCTCCACCCGGACGAGGGAATATCGTCCAGCCCTGAAAAGAGATGAGCCATCGAGCCAGGCAGAGACACGGAGGCACCTCAGCGGCACGTCCCTGGGTGAGAGCAGCCGGGCTGAGAAGGCCGCACACCGTGTGGTTCCGGGTCTAGGACGTTCTGGAAACGGCAGGACCGCGGAGGGGGAATGAGGATCAGCCGTGGCCGGGGTGGGGGAGGGTGATCGGGCGGAGCACGGAGGGTCGGCAGGGCCAGGGACTGCTCTGGGCGAGACCACAGTGGTGGGCATGTGCCGTTAGGGTCCTGAAAGCCTGTGGAACTCGCCTCAGCAAGAGCGAGCGTGCACGTGAACTGCAGGCCGGGGAGGGTGACGGGTCCACAAAGTGCGCCCGCGATGGGGGATGCTCCTGATGGGGAGGCCCTGGGGGAGTGGGGACAGCTCCTCTCTTCTGCTCAGTTTTTCCGTGAACCTACAACTGCTCTAAAAAATCAAGTATATGTTAAAAATAAATAAATAAAAGCAAAAGAATGGGTGAAGCTCTACGGGGCAAAAAGAGGCTAAAAAGGCCAGAAAGGGCCATGATTCTGACATCAGCAAAAGCAGGCTTGGGACAAAAAGAACCCAACACCCAAGGAAGGCCATTCATTATTGTCACAAATACAATGCCCACGAGACGTGCGGCACCCATGATGGCCTGGACTTGTCACGGATTGGTGGTGGCTGCAGAGATGCAGGCATCAGTGGGCCGGGGCCTCGCATCTCTCCCGTTGCCAACGGGAGTACACGGAAAAGCAAGAGGCAAGGATCAGCATAGTTTAAATAATGAGATCGAGCTGCTCAGCATGTCAGACGCTGGGAGGACAGCAGACAGACTTTCTTCCTGAGACCAGTCCAGAAGGCCCGTGGCCTCCTGGGCCACAGTGACATCCAGCGCTTTCCTGAGAGGGGGAGTGGTCCTGGCCAGGCTTGCCCGCCCGCTGCCAGGAACAGCCCCAGAAATAAAAGCAAAGTCTTTTTTAAAAAAAGATCTTATTTTTAAGTCATCTCCATGCCCAACGTGGGGCCTGAACTCACGACCCCGAGATCCAGAGTCGCACGCTCCTCCCGACGGAGCCGGCGGGGCGCCCCTAAAAAACAAAATAATAAAAAGAACCAACTCTCGGGTCAAAACAATTCTAGAGCATTTTAGAAATAACGATAATGGGATTTCTCCCCACCAAAATATACGGGTGATGGCCGGGCACAAATCCATTGCCTTAAATGCTTTCATCGCTAAAGAAAAAAAACAGCGAATATAAATAAAGTCAGTAGCTCAGGAAGAAAGCAACAACCCCAAAACAGAACTAATGAAAGCAGAGGAGCAAATTAATAAAGATAAAAGCCAAAATTAATGGCTTAGCAAAGGGGAAAACAGCAGAATTAATAAATAAATCCCATGGCTGCTTTTCTGAAAATAAATAAATAAATAAAGCACTCTAAAATAGATAAACAGGCCTGTGTAATCAAGAAAAACGGAGAAAGAAACACAAATGAAAATTAGGGGTGAAAGAGAGCCTATGGAACCATAAATACCAAGGACATTTAGATGCACCAAGATAAAACGCTGCAGGCTTCTGCACTAATGAACCTGAAGGCTGGGATGAAACAGAGGATTCTGTAGGAAAACCATAAACTACCAAAATGGACCCCAAAAGCGGCAGAACGCTAAAAGAAGAACAGAACACGGGAGAGCGCTTCCTTACCCTGACACCATCAGTCTCTGCACAAACCAACCCGAAAGACGTGTCCTAATAAACACCTGCCCACAGATGTCCACGGTAGCCGGGAGGCACAGACAACCCAAGCGGCCATCAACGGATGAATGGATGAACACAACGTGGTCTGTCCACACACGGGCACAGGAGCGAGGCGCCCACACGCACTGCCCCGGGGACGGACCCCGAGCCCACGACGCTCAGGGAGGGAACCAGACACGGAAGGCCACGCGGGGTGTGCGTCCACGTGGGCGACACGTCCGGAGCAGGCTCCTCCGCGGACGGGAAGGGGGCTCGCGGGGGCCGGGGGCTGGGGGGGACAGGGAGTGATAGCTGATGGGATGGGGTTTCCTTTAGGGTGAGGTGATAGTGTTATTTATAACAGGAAATACATATATTTGGTCTTTGGCCCTATTCCCAGGACAGAGCTTAGAAAACCTTGGAATTTCCCAAGTGTTAAGAAACAGGAAGGAGTCTTTTGTTATTCACAACAAGCCTCTCGGACCACACCTGACTTCACTTTAAGGAGGCAACTTTGGGAGAGTCCCTAAGGACTGGGTTGGGCAGGAGACTGGGCTGGATGGTCAACGGCCAGTGACTGGTCCACTCAGTCCATTCATAGCTGAAGTTCCTTCAAGGTTAAAGAAAGGAAAAACAAACTTGATGCCGTTCAGCCATCCTGAAGCCTGGAAAAGGAGAATCGCCCTCGTACTGGGGTCAGTGTCCTCTCCCCCCGCCCCAATTCATGTCCCACCCAGAACCTCAGAAGGTGACCTGATTTGGAAGTAGGGCCTTTTACAGCTGCAACCAGCTAAGGTGAGGTCACGCTGGAGTAGGGCTGCCCTGAATCCAGTGACTGGGGTCCCTATAAGAAGGCCATGGGAAAACCTCGCGAGTCTTAACAGCAGAGACAGCCATGGAGGGCAGAGGTGGAGGTCTGAGTCACGCTGAGACCACCGAGGAGCCCCGAGGAGCCCCGAGGAGGGACAGTGCCTCCAGAAGCCGGAAGGACACAGACAGATTCTCCCTCAGAGCTTCTAGAAGGAACCAGCCCCCAGAACAGTGAGGAAATAAGTTTCTGTTGTTTGAAGCCCCCCAGTTTGTGGTGCTTTGCTGTGGCCACCCCACAAAATTAATACAGCCCCCTCACCGATTACAGTATTTTACAAAACCAGCAGACCCCAACACCAAACCTGACAAAAATAAAATGACAAAGGGATCTGCAGGCCGCTCCCATCCATTAAAGGATGCGGAAGTACAAAGTAAGCTCTTGTCCAGGCGAATCCAGAGATATTTGAGGAGAAAAACCACCATCATCAAATAAGGCAGAAGTTAGACGGAGGCGTTAGGAAATCCATTCATATGCTTCACTATCTTAATGGATAGGAGCAGATGAACAAAAGGCTTCATCAGCAGGTGCCAAAAGCCTTTGACAGAAATTCTAGGGAAGACAGGAATAGAAGGCCCGGCCCTTAATGTGAAAAAGAGAAGCACATCAGCCAGCATCGTTACAAATCATGAGAAATTTTTGTGAAAGTCTTGAAGACAGAGATTCTCAATGATACCTTCTACCGGGGCGCCTGGGTGGCTCAGTCGCTAAGCATTTGCCTTCGGCTCAGGTCGTGACCCCAGGGTCCTGGGATCTAGCCCCACATCTGCTTCTCCCTCTCCCACTCCCCCTGCTTGTGTTCCCTCTCTCGCTGTGTCTCTCTCTGTGAAATAAATAAATAAATAAATAAAATCTTAAAAAAAAAAATACCTTCTACTTTTCCATTGGTGACCCATATGTGCCTTGAACAGGGACACGGTGTCCACGTGGGAGCCGAGAACTGGACATAAGGTGCACACCGGACGCTGCCCCGAGTGACTATCCCGAGGTCTCTGAAGCCCACTGCACACGGACAGCGAGTGCTGAACGGGGGCATCCAGTTCCCTCTGACGGGGTCAGCCCTCTTCTGTCTTTTTTCCGGGAAGCCTTCTGGTCAATGTGTTACCCAACGTAAGGCGTCAACATTGCCAGTGTTGGAGGTGCTAGCCCGCTCAATAAGACAGGATAACAAAATGGCCTGGGTTAATGATGGAGCAGTCGAGCAGGTTTCCGAGATGGGCTGTAAAGTCACCAAGAGAATTTATGAAGAACCAGCACCGTATTCAAGGTGGCTATAACGTAAATATACAGAACCTGACAACAGCTTCCCACACAGACTGGCAATAACCAGTGAGAACATGTGTTGCAAAAAATAATAACGATTCACCCACAACAACGGTGAGAACAAAAACTCAAAAGGCTTCAGAAAAAAAAACAAACAAACCCCACGTAAGACACATACAGGATGTTAAAAAATATCACCTATTGAAGGACACAAAAAGAGCATGGAATAAACAGAGAGGCCCCAGTCGCTGAGTGAAAAGACCCAATAATGCAAAAGTGTCGATTTCCTCTAAATTAATCCATACATTTTTATTTCAATACCAGTCAAAATTCCAATCAGTTCCCCCACACACACAGGGTGAAGGAGAACTGAACAAAATTATTCTAAAGTTCACGTGGCAGAAAACACACTCGGCAGTTGCCGGGATTTTAAGAGCGGTGTGCTGTTGGGGGCACTTTGTTCTTCGGAAAGATAAAAAAAAAAAAAAAAAGAAAAAGGAAAGTATTGTGAAATTACAATAGTCGTGAAGTTACACTCTCACTGGCCTAAAAGTGAAGCAAAGCGTATATTAGTTTCACGTGAACCGAGGTGTCTTTTCATCTCCAGTGGGCAGGCCGCTGTTGGTACCGCTGGGTACCGCTGACGGGGAGAACAAGGGGGCTGTTTCCTTTGTGACACGGGAGAAGACCCACTCCCGAGCATCTAAAAACCTCTCACAACCATACAGATCATTGTAAGATGTTCTGTGCAGCATATTCTGTGGCTTTTTTTTTTTATTGGAAAGAATATAAATGTCTGCATCAATCAGGGTCTCCACTGAAGCAAATTGATTGCTGAACAGGCCCGATCTTCGGACTTTGTTTTGAGAGAACTTTGCGGGGATGGGGAGGGCTAATGTCCCGCCCCTGGGCTCAGCCAGCGGGGATGTTAGCAGCTGTGAGCCGAGCGGCTGAATCAGCCTTAGTGACGTGGGGGACCATGTCCTCGCTGCGCTCAGATGTGTGAGTTGGCCACCACCGCATAACAAATGACAACAAACTTAGCACCTTGAACAACACCACACCGGTGCGTAACCTTGCAGCTTCCTAGGTCAGATTCCTGGGTCGGATTCTGGGCCCCGGTGTAGCTGGACTCTCGGCTCAGCACCCCCACAAGGCCGCAGTGGCCTGGTCAGTCGGCCCCGCTCCTCCTGCCTGCCGACCTCTTCCCGGTTCCCGTGCTTGTTGGCAGAATTCAGTTCCTTCCGGCCATGGGAGCCCCCGCTGTGTGCTTCTGACAAAGCCAGCGACCGAGACAGACAGAATCTCGGCTGCCTGAAGTTGGGGATTTAAGGAACACCTAGGCCCTCTTTGCAATCTGGGCTCCTGATTAGGTCCGGCCCACACAGGGTAATCTCCCATCTCATTAATTCAAGTCCGCTGAGCGGGGACCTTCAGGACATCTGCCTTTTCCGTATTCTGTGTGTTAGGAGCCGGTCACAGGTTATGGTGCATTCAAGGGGAGGGGTCTAGACAAGGCCATGACCCCTGGGGGGCCAGCCTCGGGTGTGTCTGCCACAGCAGGCCACCTCTGGTCTCAGGAGCGGGCTGCACGGTCACCCCAGTCTGTCCCATCTATAGCAGCTGACAGCCAGGCAGCACAGATGAGCTCACGAGCCAGACACCCTGATCTCGTGAGCAGTGCACGTTATGTACGTCAGTGAGATGCACACAACAGCCCTGTGCACTGAGGCGGGTGTCATGCAGCATCATTATGGCACCTGCCCCGAGAGTCTCTGCCGGGGAGAGATGCTGCATACACACAAAGAAATTGAGGCACGTTCATTAAAGACGACTGTTGTTCAGTTTTTGTGTTTGTTCTTACAAAGGTTTGGACGACTTGAGAAGCCACAGGGATGGCACATCCTTGAGCTCCTCCTTCCACCCTCCCATCTCCTGCAAGAGCTCCTCAGTGGCCAAACCCGAGTGGCAACCAGGGAGCACGAAGGCACGTGGGTCAGCCTCCCAGGGGACAGAGCAGGTGGGCAAGGGGAGCACGGGAGGAGACAGAATTTGTCCAGCATGATGTCTATCATACACAGATGGCTGCATTTCCAACAGGGCATCCACACACACCCACACACGGAATATTCTGGAACTACTGGGAAGAATGGGGCTGCCTTACATATACCTGGACCGAGAAAGCTGCCTGGCATCTGCTGCTAAGGGAACTAAGCATGATGTAAAGCAGTGTGTGTGCGAGGTGTCAATGCGTATGGAGTCACACACATCCGCATCCTGTCCTTATCCGGGGGGTGGGAGTGAGCATGGACGGAAAGCTTGGCACAGCCCACCCGGGATCAAAGCCTGGCTCACTGCGAACCAGCTGTGTGAGCTTCAGCAAGTGGCTTGATCTCTCTGTGCCTCAACTTCACTTCTAGATCTGCAAGCTAGTGAACCCAGGCCATGGGGTTGCTGTGAGGATTACATGACATGCTCTAAGCAAGCACTTAGGACAGCGCCTGGCACCTCGATGGGCACGCCATTGGTATGAGCTTCCCTCTTACCGAATGCACTTCTTTCTGTGTTGTTTGGATTCTTTTATGAGAAGCAGGCAAGAGACAACGACAGGGAGATAAATAAATCCCTGGTGGAATAGAAATTTGAACATACGTAATGAAAACACAGCCATACTGAAAGACAGGTGGTAATTTGAGGATAATTGAATGTATATAAATTTCGGGCAGAGGGAGACTTTTATAGCAAGAAACCGAAGGCAGACAGTATCAAACGGAAAATGATAAATCCTGCGACAGAAGATTTAAGCAAAAGTAGCAGCAAATGATAAACCAAAAAATGATAAAAGAAAAGTGTTTAAAACTGAATGGCAAAGTTCATATCGTCAATTTACAAAGAGATTCTCTACATTGTTAAGAAAAAACATAGACACCCCCAATGAAAAATGGGCAAAACATCAGAACAAGCAATTCGCAAAGGTGGTGACAAATGGCCCGAATGAGATGAGATGAAAAAGATGAGGAAGAAATCAGCAGAACTGAACAGAGTAACAACAGCGCTGCCCCGGGTTGTGCATGTTGCCCGAGCTCCGGTGACAGGACAGGGCACACAGCCCCGTGAGCCACTTAGGCGAGCATTCTCAGACCTCTTCTCACTTGGCGACGTTTGAATTTGCAAGGCCATCAGAGAAGATGCAGTACAGGGATGCTCATCCCAGACTGCTCTTAATGAGAGAAAACTGTAGAGACTTAAATGATAGGTGGCTGCTTACATAAACCTGGACGTTCAGTTAACCATAGGGTCACCGTCTGACCTGGCAGACCCACGTGGAGATGTAGACCCCAAGGAATTGAAAACAGGTGCCCACACAAATATGTGTACACAAGTGCTCAAAGAAGCAAGACCCACTAGAGTCAAAAAGTGGAAATGACCCAAGTGCCCATCCACAGCTGGAAGTGGTCCCATGTGCGGATCGAGCCCTAGTCAGCCAAGAAACAGGGGTGAGGCTCCAACAGGTGCTCATGTGTACGCATGATGCTCGGGGAGGGAACCAGACACAGAAGGCCACATGGCGGGTGAGTCCACGTAGGTGACACGTCCAGAACAGGCTCATCCGCAGACGGGAAGGGGGCTCGTGGGGGCCGGGGCTGGGGAGGGTGGGGAGTGACCGCTGACGGGGAAGGGTTTTTTTTCTGGAGTTTGATGGTGGACGTGATTGCCCGACTTTGTGACTATGATAGAAACCATTTAATTGCACACTTTAAAATGTTTAATTTTATGGTATTTGAATTTCACCTCAAGCTTTAAAAAAAAGGAAAAGAGAAATAAATAAACTCAGTTATATTGGCAGACACAACACAGCTTTCAAAAGCTGTGAAAAAGATGTTTATCTACCGGCCTAAAAATGTTCACAGTATTACACTAATTGGGGGGGGAAAAAAAAAGAGGTCGCAAAACAGCATTTCAATTGCCTATTTATAAGATAGGTGCATTCATATCCCCGAGTATATCTGCATGAGAAAAGCCCTCACTATCATGGATCAAAATGCGATGTGGAATCCTGCGTGTGGGATTCTGAAAAACCTGGCAAAATCCAAACCAAGTTGAAAGCAGACTTGCAACAGACACACAGTGGGGATATAAGATGCTCGCACCAGGGGAAGCTGGGTGGGGCAGAGGGGGCTCTGTCTTATCTTTGCAACTTTTGTGTACATCTAAAATCATTCCAAAATAAAAATGTTTATTTAAGAAAAAACTGAAACAGCAGTTCTAAGCAATGAAATTATCAATGATCACATTTTCTCCATTAAACTTCTCAGTATTTGCCAATCGTTTCTGACCCTGGTGACATGTTTTTAATCAGAAAGAGCTGCTAACCTCTTGACGCAGTTCACAGTGTTTGAAGCCAATTTTTGTAAAGTTCTTTAATATTCAGGTACAATTATTTGACACGAATGCGTACACTTGCCTGTGAGAAATCCCCGGGTTTCTCTCTGGAATGGCAGGACAGATATTTTTTGTTGTGCTGGGTTTGATTATCATCATTTTACTACAGTTGTGCTACCATAGACAAGCAGTGTTTATGTAATAAAAACTAATAACGAGATTTATTTTTTCTACCCCTGAAACTTCCCCCATGGCCTTGCGGGAATTTGCCCAATGACCTTTCCCGATACCCGCAATAATTGATCCTTAATCAAATATTCAAATGGGTGCTTCAGGGAAAGACACAGTGATTCGGCAACTTTGATGATAAATAATATTTCTCTGCCTGGCTCCCTGCCCCCACCCACTGTTACTTGCTCCCCCAGTCCCCCCTTCCGGAGTCCGGCCCTGACATTGCCCCCCGCCCCACTGGAGTCCTGCAAATATCTTTTGGTTTTAAGAGTTCCCCGGGGAAGCCTTGTTCTAAATGAGGTGTAAAAATCTAAGC